>NC_069658.1:47670000-48295000 GCF_027244095.1 Hemicordylus capensis | reverse complement strand
GGCTGAATTTCCGAATGGCAATGGCTGTTTGACAGTCTGCCTTGTGCAATGGTGGGCTTCACTGGAGATTTTCAAACAGAGGCTGGATGTCCATTTATCAGGGATGCTCTAGCAGCTTCCTGCACTAAGCAGAGGATTAGACTACAGTAGAAGACCTCCAAGATCCCCTGCAACTCGATGCTCTAGTTCTATGATGTATACAATGTGATGAAATGAGCCAATTTTAATTATTTATTTATAATCTGCACTTTCACCATAAGCTGCAAAGAAGCCAGGGTGTCTGGGCAGGGGGTGGAGGGTTGAACAGTGTCATAAACAAATGAGGGGCAAACCTGTTCCACCTGAAGTCAGCACCTGCACTCCCATTGCTTTTGATGGAGCAATATCGCTTCCAACGTTTCTATGAGTGAGGACTGCTAAATAAGTGGAGATGCATATATTAAAGTAAAGTAAAGAGTGCCATCAAGTTGATTTCGACTCCTGGCACCCACAGCCCTGTGGTTTTCTTTGGTAGAATACAGGAGGGGTTTACCATTGCCTCCTCCCATGCAGTATGCGACGATGCCTTTCAGCATCTTCCTATATCACTGCTGCCTTATTGGTATTTCCCATAATCTGGGAAACATACCAATGGGGATTCAAACCAGCAACCTCTTGCTCCCTAGGCAAGTTTCTTCCCCGCTGCGCCACTTAAGGTGGAGATACATACAACTGAGATTTAAAACATTGTGAGAAAAAAGAAAAAGAAAAGTTGGTATAAGAGATGTTAGAAAAAGTTAGTTCAAAACCAAAGAAAGAATCTTTGTGGCAAGGTTAGTGCCTGTTCTTTGAAGTAAAATCTTCCTAAAATAACCCAGAAATAGAATATGAAATTACAAAGCACATTAGACAGAGTGTATTGTACAAACTACATTCTATATTCTAGGACATGGTTTCTTAACCTTGGGCCCCCAGATGTTGGACTACAACTCCCATCATCCTCAGCCACAAAGGACATGTCTGGGGAGGATGGGAGTTGTAGTCCAACAACATCTGGGGGCCCAAGGTTAAGAAACCCTGTTCTAGGACAAATCGTATAATAAACCTCATTTGTTGCACTTGTTTTTTCTAACTTAGAGATATGAGGTTTGAATCTACAAAGCATGATGTAGCAGGATGTTCATTAGAAATAAAAAAGGAAATATCTCTGAACTATTTAAGGTTCACAGGTCTGAATTATCTGATGTCATTTGCCCATTCCAGTAGAAAGAACATAAGAACAGCCCTGTTGAATCAGGCCCAAGGCTCATCTAGTCCAGCATCCTATTTCTTACAGTGGCCCACCAGATGCCTCTGAGAAGTCCACAGGCAAGAGGTGAGGGCATGCCCTCTCTCCTGCTGTTGCTCTAACCCTAACCCTAACCCTGCAATTGTTGTTTAGAGACATCCTGCCTCTGAGCCTGGAGGTGGCCGATAGCCTAATAGCTATTGATAGACCTGTCCTCCATGAATTTGTCTAAGCCATCCAAGCTGGTGGCCATCAGTACATCCCGCAGCAAATAATCCCATAGATTAATTATTCACTGTGTGAAGAAGTGCTTCCTTTTGTTGATCCTAAATTTCCTGAAAACTTATTTCATGGGATGACCGCTGCTTTTAGTGTTGTGAGACAGTGAGAAAATTTTTGTTTCTCTCCACACCATGCATAATTTTATAGAACTCTATCATGTCTATTCTTAGCCATTCTTTTTTTATAAAAAAGAATAGTGGTGACCTCTCAGCTCTAGGCAGTTTGGGATTATGCAGATTATCTAGACCCATTTCAAACTGATTCCATGTGGGCTATGGGGTTGAGATTGCCTTGGTCGGCCTGATGGATGATCTCCAACTGACTATCGACAAAGAGTGTGACCCTGCTGATCCTTTTGGATCTCCCTGTGGCTTTTGATACCATCAACCATGGTATCCTTCTGGACTGCCTGAGGGAGCTGGGACTGGGTGGCACTGTTATACAGTGGTTCCATTCCTACCTTTCTGGTAGATTCCAGATGGTGTCACTTAGACTGCTGTTCTACAAAGCAAGAATGGAAGTGTGAAGTTCCACAAGGCTCCATACAGTCTCCAATGCTTTTTAACATATCCATGAAACCACTGGGAGAGGTTATCAGGAGTTTTGGTGCTGGGTGTTATCAATATGCTGATAACACCCAGATATATTTCTCCATGTCAACCTCATCAGGAAATGGCACATCTTCTCTAAATGCCTGCTTGGAGGCAGTAATGGGCTGGATGAGGGACAACAAACTGAAGTTCAATCCAAATAAGATGGAAGTACTTATAGTGGGGGGCCCAAGTGATGGTTTAGATCTGCCTATTCTGGATGGGGTTACACTCCCCCTGAAAGATCAGGTATGTCGCTTGGGAGTGATACTGGACCCAAAGCTCTCCCTGGTTTCTCAGGTTGAGGCAGTGGCCAGGAGTGCTTTTTATGAGCTTCGGCTGATACAACAGTGAAGTCCATTTCAGGAGGTAAATGACCTTAAAACAGTGGTACATGTGCTGGTAACCTCCAGTCTTGACTATTGTAATGCACTCTATGTGGGGCTGCCTTTGTACATAGTCGGGAAACTACAATTGGTACAGATGGTGACAGCCAGATTGGTCTCTGGGTCAACTCGAAGGGACCACATAACACCAGTTTTGAGGGAACTGCCCTGGTTGCCAATGTGTTTTTGGGTGAAATACAAAGTGCTGGCTATTACCAATAAAGCCCTTTATGGCTTGGGTCTAGAGTATTTAAGAGAGTGCCTCCTTCGTCATGAACCCTACCACCTGTTATGATCTTCTGGAGAGGTCTGGTTACGGATTCCACCAGCTCGTTTGGTGGCAATCCGGGACCGGGCTTTCTCTGTGGCTGCCTTAGGGCTTTGGAATATGCTCCCTGCTGAAATAAGAGCATCTCCTTCTCTGTTTGTTTTCAAGAAGACCCTCAAGACTCACCTGTTCTCACAGGCTTTTAATTAGAATTAATTTTAAGAATATGTTTTAATAATTGTTTTATGCTCCATTTTATTTCGGTTTTATGCTACTGTTTTATTTGTTTCGTATATTTTAATCTGTGCTGGTTTTTAAGTTTTGTACAGCACATAGAGATGTATATATCAGGTGGCATAAAATTATGATAAACAAACAAACAAACAAAAGCCCCAGATGTTGTAGCCTTACCTCATAAGGAAGGTGCCTTAAGCCCCTGATCATCTTGCTTGGCCTTTTCTGCACCATTTCCAGTTCTACAATGTCCCTTTTGATATATGGTGACCAGAACTTACACAGTACTCCAAATGTGACCATGCTTATAGATACGTCATCAGGGCATTATGATATTAGCAGTTTTATTTTCAACCCCCTTCCTAATGATTCAGAGCATAGAATTTGTCTTTTTTACAGCTGCCACACATTGATACTTTCAATGAGCTGTCCTCCACGACCCCAAGATCTCTCTCCTGGCCAATGACCAACAGTTCAGATGCCATCAGTATATATGTGAATTTGAGTTGTTTTCTGCCACAATGTGCATCACCTTACATTTACTTACACTGAGCTGCCTCTGCCATTTTGTTGCCCATTCCCCCAGTTTGGAGAGATCCTTTTGGAGTTCTTCACAATCTGTTTTGTATTTCACTACCATTAAATAATTTAGTGTCATCTGCAAATTTGGCCACTTCATTGCTTACCCCAAATTCTAGATCATTTATGAATAAATTAAAAAGTACTCATCCCAATATAGATCCCTGGGGGAACCTGCTTCTTACTTCCCTCCATTGTGAAAACTGTCCATTTATTCCTACCCACTGTTTCCTGTGCTTTAAGCAGTTACCAATCCACACATGAACCTGTCTCCTTATTCTATGACTGCTAAGTTTGTTCAAGAGCCTTTGATGAGGAACTTTGTCAGAGGCTTTTTGGAAGTCCAAGTATCACCTTTATCCACATGCCTGATGACACTCTAAAAGAATTTCAAAAGTTTGGTGAGGCAAGATTGACCTTTGCAGTAGCCATGCTGGTTCTCCTTCAGCAATCCCTGTTCTCCTATATGTTTAACAATTTTATCCTTAAGTAAGCTTTCTATCAGTTTTCCTGGAACAGACATTATGCTAACCTGACTTTAATTTCCTGGATCCCTTTTTAAAAAATAGGTGTTACATTGGCTACTTTCCAGTCCTCTGGTACAGAGCCTGATTGTAGGGACAAATTACATATTTTTGCTAGGAGATTGGCAATTTCACATTTGAGTTATTTAAGAACTTACTTTAAGAATCTGGCCCTGGTGATTTGTTAATTTTTAATTTTTAGTCTCCATATCCTGTAGCCTCCATATCCTCCTTAATAATCCCCTTCACTGTATTATTATCTAGCAGGTTTCCTGCTTCTGATGCATTTAAAGAAGTGTTTATTATTCCCCTTAATGCTTTTAGCTAATGTTCCTCTAACTCTCTTTCCCTATCCCTTATTGTCCTCTTTCATTTTATTTGCCAGAGTTTGTGTTCTTTTCTATTCTCTTCATGTGGGCAGGATTTCCATTTTCTGAAGAAAATCTTTTTTCCATTAATAGCTTCCTTGACTTTACTCGTTAGCCACGTTGGCATCCTCCTTTCCTCCTTTCCTTCTTGGTATACATTCTAACTGGGCTTGTATTATTGTGGTGCACAGTTCTGGTTACTGTATCTCAAAAGGGACATTCCAGAACAGCAAAAGGTGCAAAAGAGGGCAAGCAAGATGATCAGGAGCCTGGAGCACCTTCCTTATAACACAAAGCTACAACATCTGTGGCTTTTTAGTTTAGTTTTAAATAAACTCCTTGTATTCTGGATTTCCCCCTTCAGCTTTCTTTTCACCCAACTCCTCATTTTAGAGAAGTTTCCTCTTCTGAAATCCCAAGTGTCCATGCTAGACTTCCTTGGCAATTTGCTGCTGACATATATGTTGAAGCCAACCACACTATGGTCACTGTTTCCTAATGACTCCATGACATTGACATCTCGCATCAGATCCTGAGAGACAGAGATTTAGTACAGCAATGTATTGTAGGAAGTTATTGCATCCCATACATGAGTCCCTTGTAATGAACTAGAATCTCACATAGTTCTTTTCCCACTGTGCAAGTATGACATACAAAAGGCCAGATTGTTAGGGGGATTGCCAGTAAATTGAAGCAAATGTAGTGATTTGTTTATCTTTTCACATCACCTTGCATTCAGCCCTAGGTGCACTGGGCTGAGCCTCAAAAGCCTTAAGTACAGGAATGGGCCTCATCAAAACTGTTGGCAACTTTTTGCTCTGTTGATAGAATGAATGATTAACTGCTAGTTGCATTACTTATGTGCAAAATGCAATCAAAGTCTCAGCAGCTGCCAATAATTTAATGTTAACACCTCACCATTTATCCTGACTGAGAGAAGATCTGATATGTATCACTGGTTCAAAAAGTAATATTTGAGTAATTGCTAGCCTCTGTGCAGTAGATTGATAGTTTTATTTTCACAGCCAGGTTGACTGGATTTCCTACCTTGCTCCATGCCAGAGGCACGCAGAGGCCAAAGGTTTTTAAAGCTGGCAGGAGCTATATCAAGAAATAAAAATATAGTCAGTTAAAAGCATTGCTCTCCTATTAGCTCAAGCCATCATAGTAAGCCAGATTCTTCTTCCTACCTGCATTATTGAGAGGGACGTGTCTTCTTCTCCTGCTTGGGGGCTTCCTAGATGCATCTGGTGGGCCACTGTGGGAAACAGGTGCTAGAATAGACAGCTCTTGGGCCTGCAGTTATTGTTCTGTTCCTATGAATGCAATGTATACAGGCAACATCTCCTGTCATCTAGTGAAAGGGGCAGCCCAAATGCCTATAAAGCTGCTGTGTGTGCCTCCAAGCTCTGAGCACAGTGTTGGACTTTTATTTGTTTTGAAAAAAGACAGCTTAGGATTTCAGCCAGCTATATCGCTCAAGGAGAATTTCTAGATTAATCAAATTGCACAATGCAAGTCCATACATCTTCGGATCAACCTCAGGGTACCTTCACAATTTTATCCTGACAGCCCTTATAGTGTATTGATGCTGGTGCCTTGTCCAGTGAGGAGAGGAGAGCTGGTCTTGTGGTAGCAAGCATGACTTGTCCCCATAGCTAAGCAGGCTCTGCCCTGGTTGCATCTGAATGGGAGACTTGATGTGTGAGCACTGTAAGATATTCCCCTCAGGGAATGAAGCCGCTCTGGGAAGAGCAGAAGGTTTCAAGTTCCCGCCCTGGCTTCTCCAAGATAGGGCTGAGAGAGATTCCTGCCTGCAACCTTGGAGAAGTCGCTGCCAGTCTGTGAAGACAATACTGAGCTAGATAGACCAATGGTCTGACTCAGTATATGGCAGCTTCCTATGTTCCTATGAGAATTATTTGATCTTCCATTGTGTATACCATTTGAATAACAAAGACTAGCCTAGCTAAACAACAGTTATCCATACCCTCATAATATCCAGATTAGGATAACTGCAATATGTTGTACAATGGGCTACCTTTAACAACCACTCTGAAGCTTAAGAACATAGGAACAGCCCTGCTGGATCAAGCCCAAGGCCTATCTCATCCAGCATCCTGTTTCACACTAGATGCCCACTAGATGCTTCTGGAAAGTCCACAGGCAAGAGCTGAGGACATGCCCTCTCTCCTGCTGTTGCTCCCCTGCAACTAGTATTTAGAGCCATCCCCTTTTAGGCTGGAGGTATCCTATAGTGCTCAGACTAGTAGCCATTGATAGACTTGTCCTCCATGAATTTATCTAAGTCCTTCTTAAAGCCATCCAGGCTGCTTGCTCTCACCCCATCTTGTGTCAGAGAACTCCATCGATTAATTAAACACTGTGTGAAAAAGTATTTCTGTTGGTTCTAAATTTCTTGGCAATCAGTTTCATGGGATGACTCCTGGTTCTAGTGATATGCGAGATGGAGGAAAATTTCTCTCTCTCCACTTTTTTCACACCATACATATTTTTATAGACCTCTATCATCTCTCCCCTCAGTCATCTTTTTTCTAAACTAAAAAGCTCCAGGTGTCGTTGACTTACTTTGTAAGGAAGGTGCTCTAGCCCCTGATCATCATGGTTGCATCTTCTGCACCTTCTCCACTTCTATAATTTCCTTTTGGAGGTATGGTGACCAGAACTGTATACAGTACTCTAAATGTGTCTGCACCATAGACTTGTACTATATATTAGAAGTTTTATTTTCACACCTCTTCCTAATGTTTCCAAGCATGGAATTGCCATTTTTCACAGCTGCTGCACATTGTGAGGACACTTTCAATGAGCTGTCTATCATAACCCCAAGATCTCCCTCCTGGTCAGTTACTGACTGCTCAGACCCTATCAGTGTATATGTGAAGTTGGGTTTTTTTTTGCCCCTTACACTTGCTAGCATTGAATCATATCTGCCATTTTGTTGCCCACTCCCCCAGTTTGGAGAGATCCTTAAATAGCTCCTCGCAATCTGTTTTGGATTTCACTAGTCTAAATAGTTTGGTGTCATCTGCAAATTTGGCCACTTTGCTGCTTACCCCAACTTCTAGATAGATCATTTATGAATTTTTTTTTTTAATGGTCCCAGTACAGATCCCTGGGGGACCCAATTTTTTACTTCCTTCCATTTAATGAACTGTTCATTTATTCCTACTCTGTTTCCTGTCCTTCAACCAGTTACCAATCCACACACGAACCTGTCCCTTATCCCATGACTGCTAAGTTTACTCAAAAGCCTTTGGTGGGGAACTTTGTCAAAAGCTTTTTGAAAGTCCAGGTATACTATGTCAACTGGATCACCTTTAACCACACACCTTCTGACACTCTCAAAGAACTCCCAAAGATTAGTGAGGCAAGACTTACCTTTGCAGAAGCCATGCTGATTGTCCTTCAGCAGGGCCCTTTCTTCTATTTTATCCTTGAGAATGCTTTCCATCAATTTGCCTGACATTAAGCTAGTTAACCATGCTGGTATCCTTCTGGGCTTGGTGGTACCTTTCCTCCTTTTTGGTATACAGTCTAACTGGGCTTCTATTATTGTGGTTTTAAATAAATTCCATGCATTCTGGAGCGAAGTGACTCTTGATTTTCCCTTTCAGTTTTCTTTTCAGCAAACTCCTCATTTTAGATAAGTTTCCTCTTCTGAAGTTCAAAGTGACTGTGTTAGACTTCCCTGATGATTCTCTCCTCAGAACTTCATTTGGTACAAACTACAATGGCTAGATTAAACCACTGATTATGGAACTAGCTGTATTAACAAACCAGTGTTAAAAGATCTCCATTGGTTTGTGTGTGTTTCCTGGCCCAATCTGAAATGTCGCTTCGGATCTTTAAAGCCCTTTATGGATGGAGACCTCACTTAACTTAGCAAGACATCTGTGATGAAATGGCTAAAGATCTAGAAAACTTGGGAGAATGTACCTATAAGTCCTTCCATTCTAAATCAATAACATGTCTCCCCTGTATCAAGAGAAGTTGGGTGCACTGGTGTATTAACAAAAACACAGGTCAACAAGTGGGATGGAGTAGATCTATTGGTTAGGTTCCAAAGTGCTAATTTAGGCATGCCCAGTGCATTTTTAACTTTTTTCTCTCAGAACTATCCATACCACAAATTGAGGACTGCGCAACTATCAGGGGCATATTTTTTGGAAGGCAAAGAACACTTATGGAGGCAGGGGAGAGCAGCGAAAATTACTCCCCCCACCCACTCATGCTCTGGTACTTGGCAAGACTTTGGTTGAGTCAAAGGAGACACAGCTTGGATGCATCCCCAGCTGGCTGCTCTGGACACTTATTTTTATTTTGCCAATGGAATGCTAGGTGCTGTACAAAATTAACAAGTGGCATGATCTTTATCTATGATCTAGTGCATAGTAACATATATGTCAACTCCAAATGCAATTGATCTGCTCCAGTGCATAACTGCAGGCAGAATCACAGTCTAGATTTGTATAATAATATTAGGAGTTCCCATATAAAACTTCTCTCCATTCGATGCTCTGAGCATCATAAACTCTAGGAAATAACCTTTAGCTAGATCTACTACTCATGAATCATCTTTGGCAACAAGTATGTCAAATGAAATGATCTGGAGTTCAGCTCTGTTGAAATGAGAAAGGAAAGGAAAGCCCCCAAAGGGATTTTGGTTTGCAAAATATACCATTCTATCGCTCCCAGTTCAAGAACATTCTGAAGTCATTAATCATTGGTCTCCTGGAAAGTATCCTCCAAAAGATTACATTTCACTATCATGTTTATTATCCTAAGCACATTTATTGAAAGTAAATTTTGCTTTTTTCCCTGTGGAACTGTCTTTTAAGGAGAAGCCTGATATTAACCATGTGTACTTGGGAGACAGTCCTGTGTTCAGTGGAACCTGGACCCAGATATAACTGCACTCCTAAGCATACTAAATTCAATGGGAAGCAAGTCCCATTGAATTAGGCTGGACTTACTTTTGAATAAACCTACTTAAGACTCCATGAGGAGGTTCACAGGAGCAGCCCTACCCAGGAGTGGCGCTGATAGGTGTGATCCTGCCTTCCCCCTCACCCTGCTCACAGGTTGTGTGAATGACTTTCCTGTGTGCTTACTATCAGAGCCTAAATGACAGTGAAGCAAGCAAGTCCAGTGATTGTTGCATAGCAAATTGTATTAAAAGATGCTAACGGTATGCAACCCAATCCTATCCATATCTACTAAGAAGGAAGTCTCAAAGCATCCCTAGAACTGCAGACTTTAAAAGCTTTTTCTGCGTTTTTCTACAGTCCATGTCACATGCTATGTATTTATTTTAATCCTGCGAGTGCAACTGAAGCCACAATAGAAAGGATCTCTGGAAGACTGGTTACAAATCTATTGCATAAAGGTTTCATAGGAACATAGGAAGCTGCCATATACTGAGTCAGACCCTTGGTCCATCTAGCTCAGTATTATCTACACAGACTGGCAGTGGCTTCTCCAAGGTTGCAGGCAAGAATCTCTCTCAGCCCTATCTTGGAGATGGCAGAGAGGGAACTTAGAACCTAGATGATCTTCCCACAGCGGCTCCATCCCCTAAGGGGAATCTCTTACAGTGCTCACATATGTAGTCTCCCATTCATAGGCAACCAGGGTGGACCCTGCTTAGTTAAGGGGACAATTCATGCTTGCTACCACATGACCAGCTTTCGCCTTTGCCCTTTCATGAGGCTAGATGAGGCAGTTGCCTCAGGCAACAGATTGGACGCCAACAGGTAGGCAAAATACTCCTCTGTCACCACTGGAGTAGTTCTTGGGGACTGAGCTGAACTGTACAAGCATTGCAAGGAATGCCTCCTCTCACACTCCTTGCAAAGCTTGCAAGAAGCATGAGGAGAGAAGAGGAGGCTGCTGGCTACCTTCCCTCCTCTCTGCTCCCTTAGTGCACTTTCAAAGCTTGAAAGGGCTTTGAGCCCAATTGCATGTTGCATCAAGTCCCCCATTAAGAGATGGGCATAACACAGGGAGTAAACTGGAGATGTCTGTTGGGGAAAAGTGGTCTCGGGAAGGATGATGTGGATTGGGATGACAGTGCATGGAGGGGGCTTTAAAAACAAGTGTTCCTGCTGTGTGGCGTTCCTGCTGAAAAGCATCCCTCATAAGCTGCTGTTTGCTCACAAAGTATTTGCTGCAAATTGGCACCTTGGAGACAAAGAGAGGTGGGGGGGGGTTTGGGGGGAAAGCAGCATGCCAGGGTGGGGGGTGGCGGTTAGTATTAAATTCCCCCTCTCCATTGCACTCTAGTTGCCATCTTCCTCAGTTCCCCTCATCTGTATTTTTCCTGTAAGGAGACACCTGCAGTTGACTTCCTGTCTTCTCAAGGTTCTGGGAACCATCGATAATTTCAAAACCATTTTAAAATACCACAATCAAACATTACCCCATATTACCCAATACACTGTCACACTTTTGTTACAACTGGGGCTTAATTTTTACCAGGGCTCAGTCCTGGCATTTGTTTTTTCAGAGGCAGGGCTCAGCCATAAAACATGTGAGGAATACAAGTCTGTTTTGTACACAAAATTTTCGCTGAAGGAGGGAACAGTTGTCTTAAGAAGCAGCGACAAATTAGTTTCGGATTAAAAGACAGCTATGCTGAGCTCCCGCCCCCTAGGAGGAGTGGCTCAGGATTTCATGGCCTCCATGGCAACCATGGGCCTATCTCAGCTGGTATCTGGCCCTACCCATGTGGCAGGACATACTCAGGATCTGGTTTTTGCTGACCTGGGAATAAATGATCTGGAGTTGGAGGAGTTTGAGATAACAGCCTTGTCATGGGCAGATCATCATCTGGTGGGGCTTAGTTTGACTGCTCCATCTGCCCTCTGCAAGTGTGGTGGAGTGATTAGAATGGTCTGCCCCTGGAGGATTATGGATCTGCTGTTTCCAGATAGCCCTCGGGGAGTTTCCAGAGTCCAGAGCTGATGACTCGGGGATGGAGAGACAGCCCTGGCTGTTGACACAGTTGTTCTTAAATGCCCTCTCTGGCTTGGTGGAGCCCAATCGGCTCCTTGGTTTTCCTTGGAGCTTAGGGCGGTTAAACAACATTGGCAATGGCTGGAATGATGCTGGAGGAAGGGTCATGACAAATCCGACTGAACACAGGCTAGAGCCCATTTTAGGGACTACTCTGTGGCAGTGGGGGTGGCAAAGAAACACTTTTTATCTGCTCAGTGCAGATGAGCGGAGCTGTTTCGTGTAGCAAAGACATTGCTCCACACATCCCCCCAGATAATGGGAGAGGAATCATCTACAGCCATTGTGATCAGTTTGCATGTCAAATTGCAGATAAAGTTGCCTGCATCTGTGCTGATTTGGATTCCAGAGTTTTGGCAGTTCCAGCAGACATGCCTCTGATATCATCTGGTCTTATTGTGTTGGATTCTTTTCAGTTGGTGCAGCCTGAGGATGCGGACAAGATCCTGGGCAGTGTGCGGGCAACATCTTGCGCTGTTGACCCTTGCCCTTCATGGCTAATAAAAGCTGCCAGGGAGGGTACAGGCAGATGGTTGGAGGTGATTATTAATGCTTCATTAAGGGAAGGCAGGATGCCATCATGCCTCAAGGAGGCAATAGTAAGACCATTGTTAAAAAAGCCCTCCCTTGATCCCTCCATCCCAGACAACTATAGACCTGCCTCTAACCTTCCCTTTTTGGGCAAGGTGATAGAGCATGTGGTGGCATCCCAGCTGCAGAGGGTCTTGGATGATACAGATTATCTAGACCGTTTTCAATCTGGCTTCCGCCCCACAGTTTCATGGGACTGAAACTGCCTTGGTCACTCTAGTGGATGACCTATGCCGGGATCTAGACAGGTGG
This sequence comes from Hemicordylus capensis, assembly GCF_027244095.1. NCBI lineage: Eukaryota > Metazoa > Chordata > Lepidosauria > Squamata > Cordylidae > Hemicordylus > Hemicordylus capensis. Next base: position 48,282,621 of record NC_069658.1, on the reverse strand, counting down.
AGTCTGTTGGTTCTGCTGGACCTCTCAGCAGCATTCAATACTATCGACCATGGTAACCTTCTGGACTGCCTCCCAAGAATAGGAATCAGAGGTACTGCTTTAGTGTGGTCCCAGTACTTTCTTGCGGGGAGGGTCCAGAAGGTGGTGCAGGGGGACTATTGCTCGGCTCTGTAGCCATTGGCCTGTGGGGTCCCGCAGGGTTTGGTTTTGTCCCCCATGCTGTCTAACATCTACATGAAACCGCTGGAAGAGGTCATCCGGTGTCGTAAATCTGTTAGCTCGGCTAACACAACAGGATTTACAACCCCTTCAGCTCTCCCGCTGTGAGTTAAACAGAAAGTAGCAGCGAAGAAAGAAAAATAGTAGTAAACGAATAAAGTCCCCTGAACTAAACTAGGTACCCCCCTCTATGATAACTGAGTAATAACTGAAAAGAAAACAACAAAGTAAGGAATGAATAGAACAAGGGACAACGGAGCAAGGAATTAATGGAACAAAGGACAACAGAGCAGGAAAGAACAGAACAAGGGCAACTGGAACTCGAAAGTCTGAGGGATTCTAAATAGGAACACGGTCTGCGGTAAGCAAAAGTTGCTGACAGCAATCTGTGCAACTAACAGACTGCTTAATATAGGGCTCAAGATAACCAGCAGCCAATCAGGCTTTTCTGAGTCAGCACTTCTACTTCCTCTCCTGTGATATCCTGCGCCTGCGTGTCTCCCACTGAGCCTTCCTCTTGAGACGTCTTCTCAAGACAGGCGATATCCCCGCCTCCTCCCGATCAACCTCCTCAGCCCTCATGTTCGGCAGCTGTTCCGATTCCTCAGCTCCAGAGTCTGTTCTCCCTGCCAAATCCTGTTGCTGTGCCTCTGAGCCTGAACTCCCAACCGAGTCCTCCCGTTCCTCCTCTGACTCTTCTGAGTCAGAGGTCTGGGCCATGACATCCAGGGACTTGGACTTAGTCGTCAGCAATATGCAGATGACACTCAGCTCTATCTCTCCTTGTCATTTTGTCCTAGGGAGGCAGTGGATGTCCAGAATCGGGGGCTGGAGGCCATGATGGGTTGGATGCGGGCTAATAAACTGAGACCAAATCTGGACAAGACGGAGGTAATGTTGGTCAGTCAGAGAGCCAATTGGGATGAGGAGATTCTACCAGTTCTGGATGGGGTTGCACTTCCCTTGAAGGAGCAAGTACGCAGCTTGGGGGTACTACTGGACCCGGCTCTGCTTTTGGAAGCTCAGGTGGAGGCGGTGGCCAGGGTTCCTTCGGCTAGTGCACCAGTGGTGTCCCTTTCTTGAGAAGGCAAATCTGGCCACAGTTACCCATGCCTTAGTCACATCACAGCTGGATTACTGTAACACGTTCTACATGGGGCTGCCCTTGAAGAATATTCGGAAACTGTAGCTAGTACAAAATGCGGCAGCTAGGATTTTATCTAGAGCTGCCTGCTGGGATTACATCACAACCATTTTGAAAGAGCTGCACTGGCTACCAGTTTGTTTCTGGGTCCAATTCAAGGTGCTTCAAGCCCTTAACAGTTTGGGTCCAGGATACCTGAGGGACCGTCTGCTGTCTGCTTGATGAGGTCATCTGAGAGGGCTCTATTCTGGGTGCTGACAATGAGGGAGGCTTGACTTTTATGCACACAGGACAGGGCCTTCTCTGTTGCTGCTTCCAGACTCTGGAATGCTCTCCTGGTGGCTATTCGCTCCTCGGTCTCCATTACAGTTTTTAGAAAGCATGTGAAATCTTGGCTTTTTACCCAAGCTTTCATATGATTGTCTCTACTGCTGCTGCTTTGTATTCTGTATGGTTATTTTATGCTTGTATTTTAAATCTTTTTAGTCAGATCTATGTTTTTATATTTTAGCTTAATATTTTAATTGTGTAATTTTTATAGTCTTGTTTTAATTTTTGAATGAACCACTTGGGATTGCTTTAATGAAAGGCGGTATACAAATGTAACAATAAAATAAATAAAATTGTATTACATCTTCTGAGGTTCTACTACTAACAATATTTCCAGTAGAGTCCAAAAGAACACTGGTTGACATCCAGACTAACACTGCACAAGTGTTGTGTGTGAGACCCCACAATTTTCATGGAACCCTCTTCCCACTGCAGCCAACCGTACTTCCCCAAAATATGTTGCTAGATGTCCCCCAATCCCTGGGGGACATGTTTTCAGGAAGCACAGAAGGCTGCAGAGGTGAGGGAGGATTGACAAAAATTGTTTCCTCCCTCACACAATGAAAAATGCTGTTGCACTGATGTAATGTTAGTCTGGATTTCAGCCACTCTCCAGTCGCTTATTCGTCAGGAAGAAAAAGATGGCCTTGTGAGTTATCAAATTAGTTCTTTCAGTTCAAATGGTGTGGAATGACAATTAAAAATTCTGTAGTATAGGACTTTCAGAAGTGTGCATCTGTATCCCTTTCAGAAGTGTGCATCTGTATTCCTTCACAAATGCTGTGTCCAAACCTCAAGTTCAAATTGTTTCTTTGTCCAAGAAGAAAAGAGATATTTTTATTACACAGATACTTTAGCACTGAGATTCACTTTAGTACTGAAACTCAATCCTTAGCTCTGAAAAGAAAAGATCGGTGAGGTTTTCTTTGGACTGCATTAAAATAAGCAATGCCATTCCAAAATATAAATATCTACTCTGAGGGCTTACTATAATACATATTGATTTCAAAGTAGGAATAGTATTGATTTCTGAAAAGCTCTGCAGTACAGAGATGTATTCTTTTCAAAACATTTGACTAAACTTTACAAATGTATATGTCCATTTTACAACTGTATTTTTAAATAGAGAATGCCTTTTTTGTTATGTTGCTATGGATTTCAGTTAAAGTGCAGTTCATTCCTAAGATCTGGATTATTGTACACATTTACAATTCGATGGAATCTGAGCTCTTCATGTTTCTTTGATTAGAACTATATCATGAAATGTAAACCATGCTTTTGCCAAATATGGATGTTTCTCTGAATCTTTCTGTTGTAAGAAGAGTAGGTGTTCTGTGCATGTAGAGCGCAGGCAATATAATATAAGTGGATCAGTTTCTGTTAGGACACCACAAAGCACAATAAGAAGAGTCCTTCTGGATCAGGCCAGAGGTTCAACTAGTCCAGCATCTCCATACCTGTCCAATGAGATTCTTTCACACAAAGTCCACCAGCAGGGCACTGTCATAACCCTGGATCCAAGGCTACCACCCTGCAGTTGGGAGACAAAGAGGACAGTTCAGGGGATGGGATGGATAGGAAGACCCTATGGCCCAAATAGCAGGTGACACTATACTGCTGGAACCCGCCCCCCCAACCCCACACACACCAGGACAACCTGGGGAACCCAGCATCTCCACCATGACCTGAGAACACAACCCTACCTTCATTCTTGGACTCAATTCTCTAAAGATCTGCCCGTCCTAGCAGAACTGTCCTCCTCCCATCTCACCCCAGCACCAGTGCTTAAGAAATTGGGCAGGGTGCCTTTAAGAAACGGAGCCCTACCTAGGGAAGTGGCAGGGCCAATTCACTTCATCTGAGCAGCTGCCATAAATACTGGCCATCTGTTCTAAGAAGCTGCTGGGGCAATATCCTTTACAGGAGCGGTCCATCCTAACGGGCTGGTGGTGGGGAGGGGAAAGATGCAGCTGCCTCTGGTTTCCAACAGCTCTGTTGCTCCCCTCTCTCCCATTCCTCCCAGCCTCAGATTTAAGAAGAGTTGCTCTGCTTGGAGGATAGCCATTCATCAGGTAGAACACTGAGGGCTGTGACTCCAGGACAGGGTTCAATGTAAGAGAGAGGAGCAAAAGAGTTGCTGAGAACCGGAGGTAGCTGAGTCTTGTTCAGCAAGTCCTGCTACCCCAGCTTGTTAGGACAAGCCGCTCCTGTATGTTGCCATAGTCTGCTCTGGTATACCTGCTTGACACTGGCCAAGATTCTTACACTTTTGCCCTTGCAATTGTCTGAGGTCTGTATTACTGTTGGATGCCTGTCTTGGTGGAGCTGCCATATACTGAGTCAGACCATTGGTCAATCTAGCTCACTATTGTCTACACAGACTGGCAGTGGCTTCTCCAAGGTTTCAGGCAGGAATCGCTCTCAGCCCTATCTTGGAGATGCCAGGGAAGGAGCTTGGAATCTTCTGTGTGCAGGCATGCAGAAGCTCTTCTCAGAGCGGCTCCATCCCCTAAGCGGAATATCTTACAATGTCACACATGTAGCCTTCCATTCATATGTAACCAGGGCAGACCCTGCTTAGCAAAAAGCACAAGTCATGCTTGCTACCACAAGACCAGCTCTCCTCCCATAGACCAGTTCCTTCACTGTTGCTTCCCAGCAATGGCTATTCAGTGGGATGCTGCATCTGAACCTGGGCGCTTTCCAGCTTAGCCGCTCAACAGCGGCAAAATGCTTCCGTTTAGGCAAATCGCATTCAAAACGTAAATAGCAAAGCAGCCAGCAGGGGGAGCAGTCTCACGAAAACTAACAACCTGAAAAAACCAGCAACTTTTAAAGGCTGGATATATGATTTTATAGCACTATATCGAAGCAATTAAATTCGAAACAAGGAACTGGAAATATGAACAGCACCCTGCTGTCAGTGTAGGGACTGCGGTGTCACAACACAGGAAGTGTGGAAGCACACTTCAGGGATATGCTGTGACCCGTTGCAGGGCCTAATCTGGAAAGCGCCCTGGCGGGTTCTATTAGCCATAGTGCCTAATGACCCTTAGTAGTAGAAATTCCCTTTTAATGATTTAAATAAATATTTAAAATGCAAGACCAGCTGCATTTGATGAAATAGGAAATTATCCCCAAAGGTTTACGCTAATAATAATAATAATAATAATTATTATTATTATTATTATTATTATTATTATTATTATTATTAAATAAACCAAGTTAGTTTTTAAGTTACTTCTGGGCTCTGTATCTATTTTGTGTCTCCCATTTATTGTGACCAAAATATCCTTTCTTTATCTAGAAACAGGAAAGAAAATAATTTTACTCTCTGCTCAGAGCATCCATTTTGTTTGTTTGTTTATGCCACTGCTGTTATCCAAAACACACAGAATGAATATTAAATCACAAATGTCAAAAATTCTCTCCTCTTGCTGGCTTTAGGCAATATTGTTTATTTCTCAACCAGAGAACCTGTTCTGCTGCTGTCACCTCTTTTCCTTCCCCATCTGTTAATTTATTCTTTGAGATAATTGACTATAAATGAGATTTCTTGCTGGAACAACATTTCTGTCTAATCACAAACTGGTCACATAATGACTTTTTAAAGGAAACACCAACATCCTGGGAAAATAATATAGTTTATGATGTTTTAAAGTTTTATTTATGCTAATTTTAATCTGTTTTATATGATTTTTAGGTTTTAGTTGCTGTTTGTTTAAATTGTAAACCTCCCAGAGATTTTATATAGGGCGGTATATAAATGCGACAAAAAAATAAATAAAATAAAACTAGCTGGCCAGGGTATGGAGCATCTGCAACTCTAGTTCTCCTTTTTTTCTCCCCCCTCCCCCCCCGTTCTCGGCCCCCTCCCTCATGCTCGCCCCCCCTCGTTCTCGACCCCTTATTCTCTGCCCTCCCCCTCCTCTTCCTTCTTCTCCCCTCCTTCTTGGCTCTCCCCCCATTCTCGGACCCCCTCTCTCATTCTTGGTCCTCCCCCCTCCTCTCCCCTCTCTCTTGGCTCTCCCCCCCGCCCAGCGTTCTCAGCCGAAACCAGTCATTTGAGCAGCAGGTGGGTCCAAAGAAGGGGGTTTCGCTCCCATCTTCCACGCTTGATTGACTGTCCTCCTTGCAAGTACGCCAGTTAGAGGGGATGTACGCTCTCCCACCAGCTCACAGTAGAGGCCACAGGTTGGAGGTGCTGTGCGCTTCTGTTAGACCTCCCCCCTGGTCATCACTTACTCCCCCCCCGCCCACCAGCTGCTTTCTCTCTTCGGCTGGCCACATGGCCAGCCACTGCCACTGCCCACCACTTCCTCCCCCACTGGCCACCCTCCTGCCAGCCATTCACCTATTTTTTCCGGCCAACCACCACTTTCTCTCCCCCTGGCCGCCGCTTTCTCCCCCCCCCCACCACTTTCTCTCCCCCCACCACCACTTTCTCTCCCCTCCCACCTGCCCATTCACCTGCCCATTCACCTTTTCTTCCCTGCCGCCACTATCGCTTTCTTCTCCCTCTCCCGGCAGCTCGCTCGTGAATTCTCGCGAGAGCTGCCATGCACAGGATTAGCTACGGGTACGCCTTAGATAATTATATATTTAGATATGCAACACCAACAACCACAAGCTTTCTTTCCCTGCTTTACCCATGTTGTGATTATTTGGCGACGTATTGTGTTTAACTAACCTGTCTTTCCTTCATCCCTGGACCAACAATAAAGTGCCTTTCTTAGTATACATAGTGACATTTATAGTAACAGAAGCACAGACCGTCTAAGAGTCAAGCTTAAATGCACCCAAGACACTGGAAATACCTCCTTGATACCTGTTAAATGGACATGGCACCTTTAAGCTATTTACAGCTAAAGCCTGCTCTCAGTTGCACTATGGGTCGCAGTTGGGTCCATATGCTAACTGCACACCTCTAGAGGTAGTTCAGACAAAGTTCTTGAGATCTATTTTATAGATCCCTAGATGTGTTCCCAATGTAATATTGAGGGTTGAAACTGGTATGCCTAAGATGGAAGCCCGGATGTGGTTTTCCATTCTCAGCTTCTGGTTAAGATTGTCTTTCTTGTCTACAGGCCTTGCTCACCGAATTTTTACTGATAAATTTAATTCTAGTTGGAAGCAGTCAATATCTCCCCAAATAAGTTTATATGGCTTTAGTCTGGATGGTTTATTAGAAATGGGTTTTTTTCCACGCAAGACTGATATTAAAGCGGATCTATGACATGGAAATGCAGACTGATCGATCTTTAATCTCTAAAGAAGTTTTCCTAGGTCTACAAATGTATAATACCAAACCTGCGAATTACCTGGGTAAGATCACCATTACTAAGTATCACAGGATGTTCACACTGGCCAGATTTAATGTGCTACCTTCAGCTGAACTAGAAGGTAAATTCAGAGGGATACCAAAAGAGCAGAGACTATGCCCTTGTGGCTCTGGAGAACAGGAGTCTATCTTTCATATTTTACTCCGCTGTCTTTTTTATAGGACTTTCGAACTTGTTATATTTCCTAATTACTGACTGATTTCCCAGGACATACAGATGCATTTTACGTCAACTATCTGCTCTCAGATCAGGAGGAGGAAGTAACATTTAAAGTTGCTAAGTTCTGTGAGGCAGCTAAGAATGCTAGACGACAGATGGTAAACCAGATTATGCAAACGGGAAACTGCTGATTAGGATGAGTCCATGTTCCTGATTATATTATGTATATATTATTATTATATCATGTGTATTATTATGTATGTTATAAATTTTGGTCTATGCCCGTAAATAAACATGATTGATTGATTGATTGATTGATTGACATGGCACATAATTTCATTGTAGAAGAAGCAGGCAATGACAGCCTTAGGATTTGGAGAGGCCAACAAAGATCAAGGAAGATTTCCAGTAAACCTACCTTGGTTTCCTGAGGCCTGCAGACCATTTGTCAGCTGGTAGGAGGTGTTGGCAGAGAAAAGATAGCAGTGTGAGGTCCCAAAATTTCCACTGCTAACTGGGCAAAGAGGCACCTTTCAAAATGGTGGTGCTTTTATATTTATCAGGGAGAGAGCAGTTGTCCCCATTCAGTCCCAGAACAGCATCTCTCCAGTGGTGGTTGCTAGTATTCTCCTTGTGTTTCTTTTCAGACTGTGGGCCCCTTGGGGACAGGAAACCAACTTATCTTTCTATGTAAACTGCTTTGAGGACTTTTCATTGAAAAGTGGTATAATAATAATAGCAGCTGACATGATAAGGAAAATTACTCAAATGTAGTTCAGTTGAAAAGTGGTCCTTTTATTTCAATGTTATTAAATTGCAGAATTTAATTTATTTTCTGTAATTTTCCTCATGTTGGCTAACAATAAACAAACAGCTGGATGGGAGGTGAGAGCCCCCCAGAGAGTTTCCTTAGAGCAGTGGTTCCTTCCCAACCTAGGTTCCTCCAGATTTTGCTGAACCACAACTCCCAGCATTCCCAGTGGCTGGGAATGCTGGGAGTTGTGGTTTAGCAACACCTGGGGGAACCCAAGTTGGGAACCCCTGCCTTAAAGTGTAATGGTAATGAGCTTTCTTTCAGGTTTTCAGAGGAACTTGGAGGTTGTGACTATGGACAGCACTACTTCAAGTCATTCATTCTACAAAGAAGGATGGAAAGACTGCAGAACATACACTGGATAGAATAACGTGGAGGACAGTAGGGAGAAGAAATGGAGAGCAGCAGCCCTAGTAAGAGAGGAATGACCCTCAAAAAGTTGATGCTGGATATATTTCAAGTATAAATTGTTATAAAACATGCCAATATCACCTGTTACACTGAACCTATCGCATCTATTATTCATCATCAGTTAGCATGAGATCACCAAATAATTTTTGCACTGAGTCTCTGTTTGACCCAAAGAGAATAAAACATGTACTACTTAGCCTCTGAAATGACACACAGTTTTAATGAGTTGCTGAACTCCTTCACCTCCTTGCAGTGTTTGCATACTGTGGGGCTGAATCGCCAATCCTTTTCCCTTTAGGAAAGATGTGACCCATTTGCTTTATACTGAACTCTGATGCAGAGGACTCGACTTGTGTTGCTAAGGATACAAAGTATGGAACACTCAGTCACTGCTGTGCTTGGAAGATTACATTCATGATTATACAAGGAAAACAAGAATAATCCATTTTGTTGCACAGTTTCAAAGGACTAGCTGTCAAATTACTCACTGCAAAGGAAAACACAAGATTGATATGTCCGTTTGGAACACATATTATGTATTCTGTGGACTATAACCTGATACAAAGCTAAACTAGTGGGGGAAATACATTTTCATAATATTAAGTCAATTGAATCGAACAGCAATTATTTCTGATGCTCACCAAGAAGTAAATTTTAACTTTTGCAGATTCCATGAATTATGTGTGAGAGGAAGGTTTATAAAGCAAGACTTACTTTTGATCAGTGGCTTCATGCCTAATAATTACTGGAGTATTCTGTGAATTACTGGTAAAATCTCTGCAAATTTTAACAGAACAAGATCTGTGATCAGCTTATTACCCTCTCAAACATCAACAGAAGTATCCAAAAAATATGGAGGTGTCAGAATATTTTGACTAAATATGCTTCAGGTCAGACAACGTTATTTCCCCTTGCTTGTTATTACCAAATACTGGGGGGGGGGAGTGGATTGTATGCAGACGCAGTGGTTTGAGCTCCAGTCCCCCCATGTATGCACCATAAAGAGGATTGGCACTGTCACATGAGTGCCCTCCTCCTCCAAACAATTTATCAAAGCTAACCATGCAAGGGGGCAGTGAGAACAGGCTCAATCAAACACTGATTGCACAGATGCACCTTTGGATGCTGGATGTGGTTTTTTTAAAATACGATTCCTGCAGCTTGGGACCCAATCCAGCAAGCTTGCTTCCAGTGCAGAGATTGTCCTTGCTGGAACAGGGCATTGACATGAAATCCTCCAGTTAGAGCAATCTTTGTTCTAGAAATATCTAAACTATAGTCCCTCAAATGCTGCCTTGGAAGTAAATTCCATTGAGATCAATGGCACTAACTTCTTAGCGAACATGTAGGAGATTACAGTGCACAGCAACTGAACAGAGACATTTATGATGGGAAATATTAGGCAGGCAACCCAGCTGATAGATGGCACCATAAGCTATGAAGATCATTAGTTTTACTTAGCGTATGTGCTGTTTTATGCAAGCAGATATCTTTGCTGGAATAGGTCCAAGATGACTGAAACAAAGCTGGAGAAACTACATTGCTATTTTTTTTGCATTATTCTAAGCAAAGGCGTCTTTAGCAGTCAACTCTAAAGTCTCCTTTAAAATAAATCTTACAGCTTTCATGTCTCATTATTGTCTCCTAGGAAGCCTGCCAGGGCTGAGTGTTAAAAGCTTCCATTAGTAGCTAATACTGTAGCTGAGAAAAGTTTCTAAGTCTGTAATGGAGAAGTTGGGGGGAAAGACAAATGGGTAGTGGGAATGGGGGTGGGAAGAGTTCTGGAGCATAAAATAATATAGCATTTCCCCCCATGATGCCATATTGAGAGGAGAAGTGAAATAGATTCAGATATTCATTTTTCACTGCTGCTTATTTCTAGGGGTGTGTGTTTCGTTTCGGCTACAAAATGTTTTGTGCCCAAAACAGGCCATTTTGGCTGTTTTGTAGCTGAAACAAAACACAATGCTCAAAACAGAAAATTTTGTAGCCGAAACAAAACATCCTTGTTTCGGATACAAAACGTGTTGTTGTTTTGGCTGTTTTGGAACTCAATTTTGCAAACGCGAAAAGTCTTTCTCCTTGAGTCTCCATTTTGAGTTTTGACATCTCTGAATTTCCGGCCCTTCCAGCCTGCAGATTGGCCAGCGAAAGCATGGGCTGATCTGCTGGCAATTGCCTCCTTATTCCTTTTAAGCAAATTTAAGGGTAAAATTTACCCTCATTGGCCAGTGGGGCTGTGTGCACACTGTGTGGGGCAGTGTGCATTTCATTGTTGTTGTTTCACACTGTTGTGTGTAGATCAATTGCAATTCGGGGGTGGGTGGGATGTGGAAGTGCATGGCCTTTGGAAATCTGCCTGGTTCTTTGCAAAGCTCTGCTGCTGTTGTTGATGTGTGATGTTGATGTTATTTGGGGTGGATTTGGGGCAGAAAGGGGGCTTTAGGGGCAGAAGAGTAGGTCAGGTGGTAATGCCCCAATGGGTGCCTGCTGCCACCCAGATTCCAAAGGAATTGGAAAAGGGGATGATTTTTTAAGAATTTCTGAAGTTTACATGTCTTTGGGACAGGTTTGGGGCAGAAAGGGGGCCTGAGGGGCAAAACAGTGGGTTGGGTGGCAGTGCCCCAAGGGGTGCCTGCCACAACCCAGATTTCAAAGGAATAGGGCAAAGGGCTGATTTCTTAGGAATTGTTGAAGTTTACGCGTCTTTAAGGGCACCCCCCCCCAGGGAATAATGGAGGTTTCAGCAGCCCCATAACTCCACCTGGGGGGCACTGGGGTGGCCGTGAGCGAGTGGTGGTGTAGTGCACATAGGGTGCCAACCACCCCCATGGGGTGCTGGGTTCTGTTGTTTCTGAGGTGTTCTGAGTGTAGATTCTCTGGTAGCAGATGAGATTTTCAAAGACAAACCATGAATCCACTCTCATCTGCTACCAGAGAATCTACACTCAGAACACCTCAGAAACAACAGAACCCAGCACCCCATGGGTGTGGTTGCCACCCTATGTGCACTACACCACCACTCGCTCCCGGCCACCCCAGTGCCCACTAAGTGCAGTTATGGGGCTGCTGAAACCTCTATCATTCCCTATGGGGAAGAACTTTGAAGACATGTAAACTCCATTAAATTTTTAAAAACCAGCTCTCTGCTCAATTCCTTTGAAATAATTCTGGCAGTTTCCTTGCCCCCACTGGGCACTACCACCCCCCTACTCTGCTCTGGGCCACCCCACTCACCTCCAACGTTAAGCTATACTTTTGCAACAACCTCCATTATTTTCTATAGGAAAAATCTTAAATTTCAAAAATTCACCAAAAATCAGCCCTTTGCCCAATTCCTCTGAAATTTGGGTGGTAGCTTCCACCCATTGGGTAGCTTCCACCCATATTTCTAGGAAAGTTAAATTTGCTATAAATATCTTAAATATAGTTATGAACAGCCTCAACCAAGAGCCAATATACAGTATACTGGAACTTCTTAAAGATAAGAACATAAGAACAGCCCTGCTGGATCAGGCCCAAGGCCCATCTAGTCCAGCATCCTGTTTCACACAGTGGCCCACCAGATGCCACTGGGAGCCTACAGGCAAGAGTTGAGAGCATGTTCTCTCTCTCCTGTTTTTACTCCCCTGCAACTGGTATTCAGAGGCATCCTGCCTCTGAGGCTGGAGGTGGCCTATAGCTCTCCGACTAGTAGCTGTTGATAGACCTCTCCTCCATGAAGTTATCCAAACCCCTCTTAAAGCCATCCAGGCTGTCACCACATCTCGTGGCAGAGAATTCCACAAGCCGATTATGCGTTTTGTGAAAAAGTACTTCCATTTGTTGGTCCTAGATTTCCTGGCAATCAATTTCATGGGATGACCCCTGGTTCTAGTGTTATGGGAGAGGGAGAAGAATTTCTCTCTATCCACTTTCTCCACACCATGCATGGTTTTATAGACCTCTATCATGTCTCCCCGCAGTCATCTTTTCCCCAAACTAAATAGCCCCAGGTGTTGAAGCCTTGCCTCATAAGAAAGGTGCTCTAGGCCCCTGATCATCTTGGTTGCCCTCTTCTGCACCTTTTCCACTTCTACAATGTCCTTCTTTAGATGTGGTGACCAGGATTGTACGCAGTACTCCAGGTGTGGTTGCACCATAGTTTGGTATAAGGACATTATAATATTAGCAGTTTTATTTTCAATCCTCTTCCTAACGATCCCTAGCATGGAATTGGCCTCATCCTGCAGTAATGAATTCATTTGCATGCCATTGTTTGTTTCAGGCAACACCAGGGATTGATTTAAGATCTAGTAGACATATCAGATCCATTGCCATCTTCATCCTAAATTGATATTTAATCTAAACTATGTTGTGAGCCATGCCTGATTTGTACACTAGATATGCTCCGGAGCTAGCATATGAAATTAGGCTTGTTTCACCAGCGTCACAAAGTGACCAGTTCTTTATACAGTGACCATGTACAGTCTGGGCACAAAAGTACAAAGACGACCAAGACACTCTCAAATAATTCAGTGGGCTTTATTGAGTATAAAAGAGCAACAGCATTACCATAACTGAGCAGAAAACAGAACAATCAATCAGAACTACTAGTAATATTTCAATTATAGCTAGTAATAAAATCAACCCAGTGTTCCTAACTATCACATGTGTGTGGAGGCATGTAAAGTCAGTATTAAATCTTCCTAAAACCTAACACAATTCAGAAATAGATGGAAAGAAGGAGGGGGAGGTAAGGAAGGTATAGGAATGGGATGGTTGGGAATCAGGAGTAAATAGAGGGAGGAGAGAGGGGAAAAGGGGGAAGGGAAGTCAAAAGCAAGGCGGTAGAAGCAGCATTTTTACCAGGATCTGGCATGGTGCAGCAAGTATTTATACAGCTTGGATACGAGGCTTGGGAACGATGAGGCTTCAGATGGAAAAAGCTGGTGCTGGATTTCACAGACAGAGTTAGCCCTTAATTCTTCGCCCCATGGCAAGAATTACTGAGCAGTCTCTTGTCTGCAGGTTCCAGGCCTATGTTAGCTCCGCAGCTAGACAGCAGGCACTTGGGATGTGCACATGAACAAAGATCTGTTGGTTTGGCAAAGCTTGCTGACTCTCTGTCCGGTGAGCTCCCTTCTTATAGTTGTTCCATCATTTGATCTCCATAGAGTCTATTCAAAATATCATCCTCCTCCCTGAATCACAAAAGGTGTCAATTGTTGTTACCCTCTAGAGCCTGTCTTCTAATTATTGAGCAGTTCAGGATATTAGGTCAGTCCAGGGTAAACAGGAGGCTCTGGGATCCATCTCCTATTAACTGTTGTTGGGAAGAATATTGTTCTATTGACATTCCCAAAGCAAATCTGCATCTCTGAGCTTGCAAATGGGCATCTTCTCTTGTCCCCAGACTTTCTGGTGCCTGGACTTCAAGAATGTTAAGAGTCAAAGGTGTTAAGAAAGAAGAAGCAGGGCTATATGTGTGAAAGAGCAATTAAATCATTGTCTTTTGTGTACATCTACCTAGGGTGTAATTCTAAAAACAGCAAGAGGATATAATCCATGCTTCTAATTCTACACTGCAAATATCTCCTCAGAGAAAAAACAGGATTATTCCCTGTCTTTTCAAGGCAATTCACTGGATAGCAAAGCAAGGACCAATGACTATTGTAAACTTTATGTTAGAGGAAATGTGTGCTCAGCTCCTAGCTTCCCTCAGAGACATTACGTGAGAACAAGTCCCAGACAATTTTAGGACAATGGACATTTTCACTCCATTGAACTCCTGTTGCAAGGAGTTCAGTGGTGCTGAGAAAGATACAGATCTCAGCCCAGCGCACTGGACTATGAGTTCTGGTCCAACATGAATGAGCTGGACAACAACATATCCAAATTGCTAGTGCGTGTAAATCTTCCTAACATGCATCTGTGAAGGCATTCCACAGTGATAGCATTTGGATATTTGGATATTTGCTGATGGGATCCGAGCTGTCGGTGACTGACCAGGAGAAGGATCTTGGGGTCGTGGTGGACAGCTCGTTGAAAGTGTCAACTCAATGTGTGGCAGCTGTAAAAAAAAAAAGGCCAATTCCATGCTAGGGATAATTAGGAAGGGGATTGAAAATAAAACTGCTAATATTATAATGCCCTTATACAAAACTATGGTGCAGCCACACCTGGAGTACTGCGTACAATTCTGGTCACCACATCTAAAAAAGGACATTGTAGAACTAGAAAAGGTGCAGAAGAGGGCAACCAAGATGATCAAGGGCCTAGAGCACCTTTCTTATGAGGCTAGGCTACAACACCTGGGGCTATTTAGTTTAGAAAAAAGACGACTGCAGGTAGACATGATAGAGGTCTATAAAACCATGCATGGTGTGGAGAAAGTGGATAGAGAGAAATTCTTCTCCCTCTCCCATAACACTAGAACCAGGGGTCATCCCATGAAATTGATTGCCAGGAAATCTAGGACCAACAAACGGAAGTACTTTTTCACACAACGCATAATCGGCTTGTGGAATTCTTTGCCACGAGATGTGGTGACAGCCAACAACCTGGATGGCTTTAAGAGGGGTTTGGATAACTTCACGGAGGAGAGGTCTATCAACAGCTACTAGTCGGAGAGCTATAGGCCACCTCCAGCCTCAGAGGCAGGATGCCTCTGAATACCAGTTGCAGGGGAGTAAAAACAGGAGAGAGAGAGCATGCTCTCAACTCTTGCCTGTAGGCTCCCAGTGGCATCTGGTGGGCCACTGTGCGAAACGGGATGCTGGACTAGATGGGCCTTGGGCCTGATCCAGCAGAGCTGTTCTTATGATATATGTGAGACAGAGAAACGAGCCTGGCTATTGTGTCTCTTGATTACATGTTTCACAAATATTAAGAAACAATGCTGGATTGCCCCTACCTTCACAAAGTGATTACCATCTGTCCCAAAGGCAAATCATGAGACCTGGGTGTCATGTGCTGGTCATTTCATCTGAGTTCAGGCATTAATTGATTTCTTAATAAAGTGGAATCAGACACAGGCCTGGATTTCACATAATGTTGGATTGGTAACTCTGGGTCTAATCGGTTTGTCAGGGTGGCCACAACAACATGTCTGGTAAAGGTTCCTGGTCTTTGATGACACAGTCATCAAAATCTGGTAAAGGTTCCTGGTCTTTGATGACACAGTCATCAAAATCAGGGTAGGAGGCATTCTACCTGATTTGCATGATTGTATGAAATCATGAAAATCCCTCCAAACCAAGTTGCTCAAAGCAGGGGCTTCTGTACCCTGAACTTAATCAATGTAGTAGGAGCAGAGAGCTCTCCTACCTTGCTTTTCTGGTTGTGTGCATCCACTTACTTCTTGTATCCAGCCACTGGGACCCAGCAGGCCTGGAAACAATAGAGAGCTGTAACTACAAAGGCTGTCGTCCATGAACGTGTCACCCTGCAAAGCACATTCCATGATCCTGCAGCTGGTGCAGCTTCAGCAGGGCTGGGTCTGCTTCTTCCTGCTTCATGGCCAACCAGAGGGCAGCTGCTGATGTAATGAGACTTTCTAGTCTACTGGCAGTGCAAAGCCTGCTGGGAAAGCCTGCTAGACCTTTAGAGAACTGTCCAGGCTTCCAGCTCCCAATTTCAGCAATGGACACCTCGCCAAGATTTATTGTGTGTTTTCTGAGTCTGCTGACCCAAACAGAAGTTCTAATCATCTGCTGCTACTGGGGTAGGAGTTCTCTAACTCTCCAACCAACCCACCCCCAATGGTTGAGTGACCAGGGCTAATGTGTTTTTCATGCATTTATATGCAGAAGCGTCTTCTTTTAGAACTAGGGGGATATCTTGGTTCTAACTTAAAATGTTGACTTTGGTAGTGTTCAGAATATATTCCTTATACAATGGAGGCTGGCAGAGGCCTTGTTGGAGTCTTGTGGCACAGCTGTCTTGAGTTAAACTAGTAGTTTCCATACTTTCCATTGAGTTAAACTAGTAGTTTCCATACTTTCCATTGAGTTAAACTAGTAGTTTCCATACTTTCCATTGAGTTAAACTAGTAGTTTCCATACTTTCTACCTTGAAGGAGCCCTTTCCACATTGACTTGTCCAACAAAGAACTCCTGTGTGTCTGTGTCAGGTTCATCCTAGCATTAGGCACCATATACCTGGTGAGCCAGCTTGGTGTAGTGGTTAGAGTGCTGGACTAGGACTGGGGAGACCTGAGTTCAAATCCCCATTCAGCCATGATACTAGCTGGGTGACTCTGGGCCAGTCACTTCTCTCTCAGCCTAGCCTACTTCACAGGGTTGTTGTGAAAGTTTGGGGTGGTCTACAAATTTGAAAAATATATACCTACATAATAAATAGTGGTATTTAAAATTTGTCATACATTGCCCTCAGAGCTGGCAACAGACTGTAGACTCAATCACACAATTGAAAACTTTGGAATAAGGTGGGTAGGTGTGAACAACATTGCAAACTGGGAGGTCTCCATCCTACTGAGCTGCTGCACCCAGTGCTGAATGAGGTAGGGAGAAAAGCCCTTTTACTCAGCAGGAGGTTAGCTGACAATCACTGCCTGTATCTCCTACCTTGCTTTTTCCTAACGCACCATCAGAAAATGGGAGCATGCATGCACAGCTCCTGAAACTGTCTAGGAAGCTCATATGGTATTTGCCTTTATTTCTTTTTCTCACACATTCTCTGGGACAACAGCATTGATCAGTACTTCCTTTGGGTAGGAAACTTGTCTGTTTGAAAATAAATACGAATCCCTATCACTCTTCCCCCACCCAAGAAAATACTTTACTTTTCATTCCAGTTCTGTGGATATTAGTTTGTTGACCCTATTGTATCACAGCAGGGATATTGCTCCTGACTGTGAATTATACCCCACAACCAGTAATCAGCCCCTCATATTAATATGACTTGCAGTTCTAATTCTGCCACGTTAATTTGAAGTCATGCATGATAACTTAATCAGCTACACAATGAAACCTTCTCTGCCTCATGCATTGAAGTACATCTTTTCTTGGCTGATATCCAGGACCTGATGACTTGAGTTCTTGGATCTGTGTTTCAGCCATTTACCAGTAAGAATCTGTGTTAGGGAAAGCACTTCATAATTACATGAAGACAGAACTATTTCCTTGGAAAACAAACCATAGCTGCATTGTGGCACTTGTTTTCTACAAAAAAGGAAAGTGTATATATAAGAATACATAAAAGGATAGTGGACAGGGGTCTGTAAAGAGAGGGGTTGTGAGGGAGAAAAGAGCTGTTTTAAGAATTAGATGAGGAAACAAGATGAACAAGATCTGTTAACTCAGGAAGGAAGAGAGAAAGAAAGAAAAAAGAAGGGAGAGGAAGAAAGACAGAGGGGAGAGTGAGTGGAGGAAAGAGAAAAAGAAGGGAGGGAAAGAAAGGGTGAGGGACATGCCTGGTCCTGTCAGTGGCCTGAGGAGAACGAGTGGCTATGGTAGCAGCAGCGGTAGCGAGGAAGGGCTGGTCAACCACTGCTCAGAGCTACAAAGGTCATTGGCATAAGGAGGTAGGCAGGTGAGAGACAGGCCCGAGCCTATTAGCATCCTGAGGGGAATGAGCAGCTATGGTGGTGGCAGTGAAGAAGGGCCTGGTCAACTGCTGCTCCTACAGGGAGGCACAGGAGTAGGACCAGGTGAGGGTGGGGAGGTTTCTGGGGTTAGGGGGCTGCGGCTTGGCTAATTGGTGCTGGCAACACTGCAGCCGCGAGTAATGGGGTGGAGCAACGGGATGGAGGAGCAACCAAGAGGAGTGAGGGGGATGGAAGCAATGGGATGGAGGAGGAGGAGCAGGAGCACAACTCAGGTGAGGATGGAAAGAACTCCGAGGTGAAGGAGCAGTGGCAGGGGGTGAGGGGAGTAATAAGTACTAGCATGCAGATGCTCTGTGTGGGTTAAGCTAGTTTAAATTAATAGAACAAGTTAGTCATGACTAACTTGCCCTATTAATTTCAATGATAATTCTGTTGAATAATCTAGTCAGGATGTCAGCCAAGGAGCATTAACCTTGGGAACTGGTGGAAGAGGAAATTTACTCTTTGTCCACAGCAGGAACACAATAATCCCCTTAAGTAAGGGTACCAAGTGGTCACGGGGGAGGAAGTGCAGTTGATAAATGTCAGGAGTCAAAGCTTCAATAACAGGTATTGAACTGGCAATCTGATGGCTGTTGCCAAGTGAAAACTCAGCCTGTGTGTCATCAACCAGCTCTACCCAAAGGAGAGAGAATTAAAGGGAAGCCTGCCACAATAACCACTAGAGATGTGCAGATCGATTCAAGTTGAACTGATTTGAGCTCAAACCAGGGTGATTCAAACTCAAATTGAATCACCCTTAATATAAAGGGCCTGATTCAAGTTCATATTGAATTGATCCAATTCAAATTAATCCCGAACCAAATTTGTGTGATTTGACCGCCATTTTGTCTCCATGTTTTTTGGTTGCTGATTGGTTTTCTGACACTGGCTTCTGATTGGCTGGAGATCTCCTTGCTTCTTGGTTGGCTTGTTGTTATTCAAATACAGCATTGTCATAGTCAACTGTGCCCCCATTGGCTGGGAGGAGAGATGTGTGAGCCAAAATGAGAGGTTTTCAAAGTGTATTTAAGAGATTGGAGGCAAAGAGATAGGGAATCATTTTGTGCCTCAGGCGAAGAAAAGGATCAGATAAGTAAATGGTTTCAAATCATCCAGTGAGCTTCATAGCTGAACAGGTCCGGAAACCTGGGTCTCCTCTATCCTAGTCTGACACATTAACCACTGAATCACACTGCTTGTATATCCTATTTGTACATATTAAGCCAATTTTAGTAGCCTTTCACCTTGTGCATAATGGTTTTGCTGCATACAGCAGGTCTAAGAACAGATGGGTATAATTAAAGAAATGTCAGCACCAGCAAAATCTCTTCTTTTTAAAATTAAAAGAGGAAAAGGAGCTGATGGAAGAACTACAGAATTACTGTAAAGAACAAACTAGCATCACTAGACATTAACCCAGATTGTGGAATGCAATCTTGGTACTGTATTACTTCATAATGCAGGTGGGAGGTTGTATAACTGAATTTTTCCCATGTAAAAAACATATCCCTGAACATGGGAAAGTATCAAATCAGCAAGAAAGCTGGGGCAAAACCCATTTCTCAGACATTTCAGACAAAAAACAGGTTGGTTTAATTTAGTTTTAATGTGTGTGTTTGGTAGTGGGAATATTTAATCATGCACTCTGGAGTGGTACAGAGTGAATTCGCTGAGTCATCTATAGGTTGTGATAGGCAATCCTTCGCACCATTTAGGTGGTAGGGGGAATATTTAATCATTATTATTATTATTATTTTATTTTACATTTATATCCCGCTCTTCCTCCCAGGAGCCCAGAGCGGTGTACTACATACTTGAGTTTCTCTTTCACAACAACCCTGTGAAGTAGGTTAGGCTGAGAGAGAAGTGACTGGCCCAGAGTCACCCAGCTAGTTTCATGGCTGAATAGGGATTTGAACTCGGGTCTCCCCGGTCCTAGTCCAGCACTCTAACCACTACAACACGCTGGCTCTGCACTCTGAAGTGGTACAGTCAGCAGTTGGACATAGCATATGCCTTGTTATTCTTTAAAATATAAACTCTAAAACCATAGAAGAAACATAATATTTACAAAACACATACAGATATTCCACATATTAATTCTACTCAGTAATCTACATATATTCTCCCTATCCATAATGCATCAATACATTTTTCACAATATCTCTATATATATTTCTCCTAGGTGTGCCTGGGGAAAATGCGTCCCAGCAGCCCAGCTGATTGGCTGGGCTGCGGAGGCACCTGATTGGCTGGCACACCCAGGAGGAGGAGAATTGGCCGGCCCACGCTGGTGGGCCTGGCCTGGCGACCGGTGATGGCTGTAGATTCTAGCAAGTGAGAGAGGCAGGTGGTGGGGGAGACAGAGTGAGCGAGAGAGGCGCGCGGGGGGAGAGACAGTGAGCGAGAGAGGCGCGGGGGGGGAGAGACAGAGCGAGCGAGAGAGGCGCGGGGGGGGAGAGACAGAGCGAGCGAGAGGGGTGCGCGGGGGGGAGAGACAGAGCGAGCGAGAGAGGCGCGGGGGGAGAGAGACAGAGCGAGCGAGAGAGGCGCAGGGGGAGAGAGACAGAGCGAGCGAGAGAGGCGCGGGGGGAGAGAGACAGAGCGAGCGAGAGAGGCGCGGGGGGAGAGAGACAGAGCGAGCGAGAGAGGCGCGGGGGGAGAGAGACAGAGCGAGCGAGAGAGGCGCGGGGGGAGAGAGACAGAGCGAGCGAGAGAGGCGCGGGGGGAGAGAGACAGAGCGAGCGAGAGAGGCGCGGGGGGAGAGAGACAGAGCGAGCGAGAGAGGCGCGGGGGAGAGAGACAGAGCGAGCGAGAGAGGCGTGGGGGAGAGAGACAGAGCTAGCGAGAGAGGCACGGTGGGCGGAGAGACAGAGCAAGCGAGAGAGGCGGTGGGGGGCAGAGTGAGCGAGAGAGCCGTGGGAGGACCAGCCAAACAAGTTCTCCCAACTAACCCCAAAAAGTAAGTGAACTACCGCACAGATGCTCTGTGCGGGTTCAGCTAGTTCTATGAATTTCTTGATCATTTCACATATATTTGTTGTTTATAATCTTTCATCTGTAAATGTAATAGAACTTTAACTTTACTGAAGCCAGATGGTACAGTAGGAGGACAACAGTCTGGTTACCCTTTCACAGAATTAGTCTACGTTAACGTTACTCCCCTGGCCTCTGGACCCAAAGTTCTGCTCTTCAGCTCATCTTCCAGGTCATTTCGCTCCGCAGCATTCGAGTCATTTCTGTAGTGATTCTCCCTTCAGAGAGCACAGCCCTAGTATTTCAAATCACAAAGTGGCATGTATGTTTAGTCTGTGATCAAGGCAAAGGCTGCAGCCTTAACTATCTCTGGGTGGGAAAACAAAAACATACCTGCATTCCTCTGTGCTGGGTTTTTCGTAGAACTCTTTGGCGACACGTGGCCTGGGTGTGGTCAGGAGGGAATAGGTGACTGGGATGGGTTGGGAAAGGCCTTGTTCTGTCAACAAGGGCTACTACATATGAAAGAAGAGAATAAAGAGCAAATTTAATAGAGCATGTTAATTTTTAAAGACTAATTAATTTCTAGGATTTGTTAATCAGTTGCGAAGTCAAAAGTAACTCTTAATATTTTCAGTATTTTGGTATTCAGGTTCTTGCTGCAACCAGTAAAGATTATTCCATATCAGTGTATGGTATTATTCTCCTGTCCCACATCCCTGAGGCCTCAGTATGAGTGAGCTCACTCATACTGGTCACTCCACACCCTTTTCCTCCTGCTCCTTCTTGGTGTGGTTGTCCTCAAAGGCTGTCTCTGGGCACACTCCTGAAGCTGCTGCATCACTACCTACTTTCTCCTCGGTGTCTTCTGCATTTCCCTTTAATATACTGTTATGAAACGTGGGCCAGACTCATGTCTGTCAAGGGATCTTTTACAGCTAGGACTAAGCTGAGTGTTGGTGTGGAAGTGAAATGAACGAAGGAGACAAGCTTTCAATGCAAAACACTTAACATTTATTAAGAACGATCAAAATATACAATCTGATTAGGGAACTAGCAAAATAAATCATTTACTTGTGGAATGTGGCAAACTAGACTTATCTGCAAGGTTATCAAGACAGAAAAATAATGCATTCAAATATCTATATATATAATTCTCCTGGGTGTGCCAGGGAAAAATGCATCCCGGCAGTCCAGCTGATTGGCTAGGCTGCAGAGGCGCCTGATTGGCTGGCGCACCCAGGAGAATTGACTGGCTGGGCAGATGCGAGGCGGCGGCGGGATTGGCCTGGCCCAGCCGCGGATGCAAGGTGGTGGCGGCGGGCCCGGCCATGCAAGGCGGCGGCTGGCGGGCCCAGCTCGGCCGCAAATGTAAGGCGGCACTCGGTCCGCTGGCGGCGGCAGCACTCGGCCCTCTGGCAGCGGTGGCCGCACTCGGCCCCGCCGGAGACGGGGGGGTGGGGGGTGGAGAGAGAGAGGTAGCCGGCCCCAAAGAGCGCACAGATGCTCTGTGCGGGGTGGGCTTGTAGCAATATAAAATGAATGGGGAAAGCATAGAGTGCTGGGAAGTGTGACTCCTAGTGAGTCCACTTGAGGTTAGAGCTAACTGCAAGCTTTGCATGGTTTCTTGGGGATAGTTCCTGAATCAGGCAGGGGGTTAACTGACAAGAAAGACAACCAATCAGGGAAGCCAATTGGTTAGGAAAGGAGGTGATAGGCAAAATATGATACGGCATCATGATGTCGGTCCTGGTCGACTAGGTGGCTTTACTCTAAAACACAAACTCACGAAAAGTGGGAGGCTTAGACCAAAGACAGGACAAACAATCAAGTGCAACTCTGCTGGGTTGGTCACTATGACACAGAGGGTTAACAAAGGAGTGCAGGAGGGAGATTTTGGGTAGCTTTACTGATGTAGCTGGAGAGAGAAACCTGGAATATGGATCTCCACTATGCCTGCCAGAGACTGGCTTTTGTTCCCATGGATTCAAACACTAATTTTAGTGGTGCACCTCCTTTGCTTCTGGCCACGTAAATACCTGTTATCAAAGCACACTAATTAAGAGGTCCCAGAACTGGAAGCTCCACTTTTATCAGTAAAGAATAGAACGAATGGAAAAGTGGGGAAGGAATCCCTGTCCCAGGGCTAGCAACTATGGGTGTGCATGTTATAGCTACCTTTCCTGCCTGTGTAGCCTTCTTGGGCTGGAACGAAGTTGGAGATCTATTTGGCAAAGGGAAATCTCCAGGCAGCTGAGTTTATGTTGCAGGTGTGGTCAAAAGACCCCTAAAACAGTGAAATCAACTATTTGAAGCAAAAAATTACCAGGACTGAGAATCTCTGGAACTCAATGGGGTGGATGGTCAAAGTAACAAAGATTGGTGCAGCTTTTGTGCAGCCTTGATTCCTGGGAACAGTGACGTGAGGATACATTAGTCGGCAGGTACTCAAACTGTACCAAGCTGTATCAAAGTACTGATTAGAATGGTCTGCCCCCGGAGGCTTATGGATCCGCTTGGATTCCAGATGGCCCTCGGAGAGTTTCCAGTGTCCAGAGCTGGTGACCCTGTCGAGGCCCTGGTCAATCTCTGGAATGGAGAGACAGCCCAGGCTGTTGACACGGTTGTGCCTAAATGCCCTCTCCGGCTTGGTGGAGACCAATCTGCTCATTGGTTTTCCTCTGAGCTTAGGGCGATGAAGCAACTTGGACGATGGTTGGAACAACGCTGGAGGAAGAGTCGTGACGAATCCGATTGAACACGGGCTAGAGCCCATTTTAGGGACTCCTCCGTGGCGGTGGGGGCGGCAAAGAAATGTTTTTTCTCTGCCTCCATTGCATCTGCTCAGTGTAGACAAACAGAGCTGTTTCGTGTGGTAAAAACATTGCTCCACACATCCTCCCAGGTAATGGGGGAGGAATAATCTACAGCTCACTGTGATCAGTTTACCTGCCACTTTACAGACAAAGTCACTCGCATCCGTGCTGGCCTGGACTCCAGAGTTTTGGCAGTTCCGGCAGACGTGCCTTTGGTACCATCTGGTCCTGTTGTGTTGGATTCTTTTCAGTTGGTGCAGCCTGAGGATGTGGACAAGATCCTGTGCAGTGTGCGAGCGACATTGTGCGCTCTTGAACCTTGCCCTTCATGGCTAATAAAAGGCTTCTTAAAGACTTTTGCAGCCCGGCAGGGAAGGGGGCGGGAGGACATCTCCCTGCCGCGAGGGAGCGGTGGGGGCGAGATTGAAGGGGGCAGCAGGGGGCTTCAAGGGGTGGCAGGGGGCTTCAAGGGGGCGGCAGGGAGGTATCCTGCCGCCCGATTGTTTACCACGGAGGAGCCATGATTCGGAGATTGAAGTGGGCGGCAAGGAGGGATCCTGCTGCCGGATTTTTACAGTAACTATGGCGACGGAGTTGGGAAAACGCGGGAGGGGTAAGTAAAGCCCCCCCACCCTTAATGGAATTCCCCACCCTAACCCTTCCGAATCCAAACTGCTCTGTGTCCGGACCGGTCTGGAGGCCAGTAGAATGGCCTCCGAACCGGTCCGTGCACATCCCTACTGCGTTGTAGTGGTTCTCATCCTTTCTTGGGGGGAGTGTCCAGAAGGTGGTGTTGGGGGACTACTGTTCGGCCCCGTGGCCTTTGGCCTGTGGGGTCCCATGAAGCCGCTGGGAGAGGTCATCCAGGGACTTGGACTGAGTTGTCAGCAATATGCAGATAACACTCAGCTCTATCTCTCCTTGTCACCTGATCCTAGGGAGGTGGTGGATGTCCTGAATCAGGGGCTGGAGGCCATGATGGGTTGGATGCGGGCTAATAAACTGAGACTAAATCTGGACAAGACAGAGGTAGTGTTGGTCAGTAGGAGAGCCAATCGGGATGAGGAGATTTTACCAGTTCTGGATGGGGTTGCACTCCCCTTGAAGGAGCAAGTACGCAGCTTGGAGGTACTACTGGACCCGGTTCTGCCTTTGGAAGCTCAGGTGGAGGCGGTGGCCAGGGGTGCTTTTGCACGGCTTCGGCTAGTGCACCAGCTGCATCCCTTTCTCGAGAAGGCAGATCTGACCACGGTTACCCATGTCTTAGTCACGTCACGGCTGGATTGCCATAACAGGCTCTACGAGGGGCTGCACTTGAAGAATATCCGGAAACTGCAGCTAGTGCAAAACGCGGCAGCTAGGGTTTTATCTGGAGCTGCCTGAGGGGAGCACATCACACCCATTCTGAAAGAATTACACTGGCTGCCAGTTTGTTTCCAGGTCCAGTTCAAGGTGCTGGTTTTTACCTTTAAAGCCCTTAATGGTTTGGGCCTGGGGCACTTGAGGGACCGCCTGCTCTCAAGGGTTGCTGCCTGCTTGACGAGGTCATCTGAGGGGGCTCTGCTCTGGGTGCCGACAATGAGGGAGGCTCGGCTGTCATGCACTCAGGACAGGGCCTTCTCTATTGCTGCCCCCAGACTTGGAATGCTCTCCCAGTGGCCATTCGCTCCTCGGATTCCATCACAGTTTTTAGAAAGCTTGTTAAATCTTGGCTTTTTATCCAGGCTTTTACATGATTGTTTTTATTGCTGTTTCTATGTGTTTTTACCCGTGTATAGTTTTTATGCTTGTATTTTATAGATTTTAGATTTTTTATTTTTATTTTTTTAGCTTAATATTTTTATTGTCATTTTATTGTATGTTTTTTAACTTTTGTAAACCGCCTTGAGATTGTTTTTAATGAAAGGCGGTATATAAATTCAACAATCAATCAATCAATCAATCAAGTACCAGTTTGGAGTGGGGAGGTTCTTATCCCCAAATTGATTGGGTAGGACCAAAGAATTGAATGGAACCTACCTAGTTTCCTATTAAAGGAATTGGTAAATCTAAGGAGAAATTTGCCAAGGGGCAATCTTTCTCTTTGGTGAATCCAGGATGTCCCTTTTACACCAATTGTGATGGAGATTTAGGCTGGCTGAATCACCTAAGGGTTGGTGCAGTATAGGGTGTGATTCAACCACTCATTTCTTGTCCTAAGGGCTTGGAGCTTTAGTTAATTCAGTCTTTAGTAGGAAATCTTATTCATGCCAACGAGTAAGATTGCTCTTGCCAGGAATAGTTTCTATTATTACATTCAACTGACTGGGGACATTTTAGCACATGCATACCATACCTAGTTGTGGCTACAGTTATTTCTTTCAGGACCTTCCTAGGACATGGATCCTTCAAAGACCTATTCAGGTCATTGTTATCAAGCAAGGGAGTTAGTGCATTGTTATCAAGCATTGTTATCATGCAATATAACTTCTCTCATGTTTGTTTCAATCAATCAATCAATCAATCAATCAATCAATCAATCAATCAATCTTCATTACGGTCATAGACCAGCATAAAGCATATTAAAAGTAAGAGCAGGTAGAAATTACACAGGGTGATTACATATGGCATGGTACTTAATAAAGTATATAATGATATTAACAATCTTAGAAACTAGCTGATCAGCAGACACTCTGCGCCCCTAGTTCGCCCTTTCATTCCCCCCCCCTTCAGCCCCAGTCCGTTCTGTGCTTGCCTTGCCTTTCTCTCCCTGCCTGCCGGTGGCAGCTTCCCTCACCAGCCAGCGTGGCCAGTGCTTTCCCTCCCCGCCGGCCAGCTGCTGCTGCCATTTTCTCCCCGTCCCTGTCTGAAAAGCCTGAAAAGCCCTAAAAGTGCATAGAAGGCATAAAAGAGATGGGGGGGCGCGCACATAAAAATGGGTGTAAAAATATTAAAAACAAGAAAGACAAAAATCCATAAAACCTTAAGTAATAAAACTGGACAAGGACTATAAGGCTATAAGGGACAGTAAGAAAAAGGAGGAGAGTAAGTTTCCCCATTGAGTCAGTATTGAGTGAGCAAGTGGAGAGGAGAGCTGGTCTTGTGGTAGCAAGCATGATTTGTCCCCTTAGCTAAGCAAGGTCCACCCTGGTTGCATATGAATGGGAGACTTGATGTGTGAGCACTGGAAGATATTCCTCTTAGGGGATGGAGCTGCTCTGGGAAGAACAGAAGGTTCCAAGTTCCCTCCCTGGCATCTCCAGGAGAGGGCTGAGAGAGAGTCCTGCCTGCAACCTTGGAGAAGTCACTTCCAGGCTGTGTAGACAATACTGAGCTAGATGGACCTATGGCCTGACTCAGTATATGGCAGCTTCCTATGTTCCTAAGTGTAGAGCCCACCCTAAGTCACCAAGGGTCAGATTAAGGCTGATAAGACTCACTGCCTACGATCCGCTGACAAATGCTGGTCACTGTTGCACAGAACCTGACAACACTATAGTGATGGCAGGCTTAAAGTCAGAAAGCAGCAAGGAGCTGTAGAATTGGCTCGAAAGTCCCGAATATTTGCATAGCAATGGAAGGATGAGGGAGGCGAAAGTTTATTTCAAAATATCTTTTTCTCTTTGGTCTCTGGTAGTGCCAAACTGAACCTAAGAGTCCTGGTTCTGCCTGGGAGACCCTCATGTGTAGTTTGGTCTGAAAAGTGGGGGAGGGGTTTACTCCTAACAATACTTTCTTTTCTGTTTGTTTCCTCTCCTCTTCCCATCATCTGTCCAATCTGCCCCTGCTGTTCCTTGTCCTATGCACATTTCCCCATTCAGCCTGTGGTTTGTTCCCACCTGATGCCCTGGTAGCTTGAGGCCGCCAGTGTGCTGAGGCAATGGCATGGCTTCAAGGGTTCACTTGAAGCCCTACTGTCAGTAGGAAGAGAGGACATGACAAGAGCTACCTCAGCTCTAAGGGAGTAAGTTGATCCAACAGAGGCCCAGCACCAACTGAGACCTTTTATGTTTTTTTGGCCATCTCTCTCAGGTTACACCCTTCTATTGCTCAGTATGAATCCTTAGGAACATAGGAAACTGCATTATATGGAGTCGGAAAACTGGTGGTTCACCTTGCTCAGTATTGTCTACACTAACTGGCAGCGGCTCTCCAAGGTTTTGGGCAGTTTTCCCCAGCCCTACCTTGAGATGCCAGGGATTGAACCCAGAGATGCACCTAGGCAATTTTGGAGCCTAGACCGAAAGGCCTTTGGAGGCCCCCCTTCCCCAGCAAATTAAGCATCATCATGTTCGGCCGGGCAAACACACCACCTGGGATGCAGTAAAAAGAATTTGGGGGCCCCCAGGGTTGTGGAGGCCCTGGAGTTTGGCCCCGAAGTCCAGGGAAAGAGTGCCTCTGATTGAACCTGAGACCTTCTGCATGCTAAGCAGATGCTGGGCCACTGAGGGTTTCAAGAGGCAGCTGCCAGGCCTGGAGCCAAACACACTGCTGTCTCTCAGCCTCCTCTTGCCTGCTGTGATCCCTGCATTGGCAAGTGGGCACTGAAGAATGAGAGGCTCCTGATACATCTGAGTTAGATCCCTCAGTTAAGTCCAGCTCAAGGGGTGGGGTGGGGGACACACCTCTGGGAGTCTATGTTCCTAAGATGCTTCATTGCCTCATCCATCCTTGATGCTGTGGCCTGGAACTTGCACCTCAGCAGCTGGTGTTGATACTGGAGAGTTTTGGCTCTTCCCTCTCTGGATCTGAATCCTGGCTGTTACTTGAGGTCAGGACCATAACCTTCTTTGGTACTGACCACCAGTCAAACTCTGACCCCATTTTTTTTAAACCTCTGGTCCTCTGTTTCCTTTGCCTGATCTAGAACCCAGCCTTGGCTTCTCCTCAATCAAGCATCCTGTCTCTGGAACTCTGTTCCTCATGGCCTTGATCCAGTTCCCAACCCTGGCCCATCCTTGGCTGCATTTCTGTCCCAGCACTCCTCTTCCGCTTGTGCCTGAACTGGACCACCCAGCTAATAAATACCAATTGGCTAAGGCAGGACACTTCTATTCTCATCCACGCAGGGAGCAAACTGGAGTTTGCACCAGCTATGCATGAGTGCATATTGCATATAATTGCTGTGATAACTCCATTTTTTTTTTAGAGGAAAGGGTTCATAGTTGAAACAGTGAAAAATTCAAGAGACTCCTGATACATCTGATAAAGTTCTAGGCAATGAGATCCCAGTGCTCCCTTCCCCTCTATCTATTATCTATTCCAGCTACTTGACCCAGGTACACGTTGCCCTGTTCTTAACACTGTATTTGTAAAGATAACTGCTAAAACACAAACGTTGCACAGTGAAATATTTTTAAATCCATAGTCATGACAAATAAAACTCAGCCTAGGAGTTTACATAGTTCCTTTCTCATTAGCTATATAACAGCATGCCTTGTTTTGAGGCAACACAACAAAGTGATTAGGCTCTGGAACTATTCTCATCAAATTGCTCCACAGTACAAAATTGCAAATGGAAAGCAGCCACTGATAATTACGGATCTTGGCTGGCTATAAATATAGCAGGAATGTTGGAAAGGCTCATTTTCCAGCCACTGCAATGGGACTTGAAGAATCTGATTGGAATCAGGAAGGCATACAGTCAGCCCCTGGAAATGTTACGACTTAGCTTAACTTTTATCAGTCCTTGAAGGTACACATTCTCTATTGCAAACCAATAAAAACCTTATTTATGTCCAGTAATACAAGCAGGGGAAAGAAGGTTTTAAAACTTCCCCACTCCAAACTGGGACTTTGATATTCATTCATTCATTCATTCAACATATTTATATACCACCCAAAATGCAAGTCTCTGTCATCCTGATCAAACTTTTATGTGTCGACCTTTAAAAAAAACCCCTCAGAATCTGAACATTTGTTTTGTTGATTCACTGCTGCTTCATATGTCTTTGCTGGTTTTATTTCTGCAGCTGGTTTGTGGCTGTTTGATTTGCTATTTTAGTGTAATTTGTTGTTGTAAATAGTATCGTTTGTTAGTCATACTGATTTCATTATACAAAGAGAAAGTGGGACATACATTTTAAAACCCCTGCTAACTTGGCAAAGAGGCACCTTTTAACGTGGTGATTCTCTTTATTTAGCAGGGGGAGAGTAACTGGCCCTATCCACCCCCAGCACAGTACCCCTCCAGTGATTGTTGCTGGTGTCTGTCTTATGTTTCTTTTTAGATTGTGAGCCCTTTGGGGACAGGGATCCATCTTATTTGTTATTTCTTGGTGTAAACCGCCATGAGCCATTTTTGGAAGGGCGGTATAGAAATCAAATGAATGAATGAAAGAATATAATAAATAAATGCTAAACTCTATGAATATGCAGTGCACAAGCAGATGGACGCTACTGAAGTTTGGAGAAGGGTAAACTAGCTGCCCAGTAGAGATGATAGGCAAGAAGTACTTTCAGTCTTTTCTGTGGGTCTATTCTAGAGTGAGGGGCTTTGATGTGCTGAGGTGCTGATTAAATAACCAGAAACAGTACAGTGATGTCAAAGGTGTTTGAATTTTGCAGATTTTTTTGTTTACATTTAATTCGTAATTATTTATTCACAACAGGGACTGTGTTATGTGATGCTAATACTGAGAGGCTGTGTTGGTGGCAGTTGTTGGTTTCATCTCTCTCTCTCTCTTCTCTCTTATTTGTTTTCCATTGCGGGCAATGTGGTTGGTGCATCAGTGATGCAGTTTCTTAGATGGCCAAAAGATGTCACTAGTTGACATGAGCAGTGTGAAAAGAAAAGGAGGTGGGGACCTGAAACACAGAACAGTAGGAAGCTGCTCAGTAGAACTGTAGTGGGTAGCTAGGGAATAACAGGGCCTAGAAATTCACCAGGAGCCCTGTGATTGGTAGCCAGGCCCAGCCTGCTCCCAATCAAATTTGAAAGGGGTTTTCCCCCTTGGTCTTGTGGTAGCAAGTATAACTTGTCCCCTTAGCTAAGCAGAGTCCACCCTGGTTGCATGGGAGACTAGAAGTGTGCAGGCTCAGACTGGCCCACAGGGCAACAGGGCATATTCCTGGTGCGCCCTACCTGTGCGGCGCCCCTGCACCCCAACTCCCACCATTAATTACCTATTCTGCTCTAAACTCGGTGCCCTCCCCACATACATTTCACCACCCGCTCAGTGCCCCCAGTCTGGCCCTGGGAGTGTGAGCACTGTAAGATATTCCCTTCAGGGGATGGAGCTGCTCTGAGAAGAGCAGAAGGCTTCAAGTTCCCTCCCTGGCTTCTCCAAGATAGGGCTGAGAGAGATTCCTGCCTGCAACCTTGGAGAAGCCGCTGCCAGTCTGTGAAGACAATACTGAGCTAGATAGACCAATGGTCTGACTCAGTATATGGCAGATTCCTATGTTCCTTTTGGGGGAAGGGGTCAATAGCTCAGTAAAGTTTGGAGCTACTTTCTGTTTTGTTGTTCAGTCTGTTGGATGCTGAAGAGAGCAGCCAGAAAAGGCTAGGGTTACACTCCCCCCACCCCCAGAGAGAGCGGTTACACTGTCTCCCCTCAATGGGAGGCCAGGACTGAGAAAGCTGAAGAGAAAGCTATAGTCTAAGAAATATGTTAAGGAAGAACTGCCATCTAAGAAAAACATTTTTAGGAAAAGTTCTTAGACAGACTTGGTGTTAAGTTAATTTTCTTTTCTTTTTTGGTGCGCCTGTGAATCCTACAAACGGATTGGTTTTTCTTATTACTAACCCGTATGTTTTTCTCAGCAGTCAAGTGCTTCCGAGAATTAAAAAACCCCTCTTTTTTCTATTAGACTGGTTTGGAATGCTCTATGGGAGAAGGGAGAGAAGTTCCCTAGCACCACATCAATGAGCCTTGGAGCCTTAGGCTCACCAATTGCACCTGTCCTGTGAGAGTTATTTATTGATTCCAGTTGGATGGTGGGTGCTCTGGGTCTCCTACTTTGGGATACCCAATGTGGTGGCCTGGAAGACCAGATCGTTTAGTGGGAGTCAGTCCTTCAGTCACCCTGTAACCAGGGAGGGGTCTACTCAGTGGGTCTGGGGGGGGGGCACCCTGCTACAAGAACATTGCTGTCTGCTTGTCTTTCCAAAGGCCCAGCTCTTCACTGAAGACAATGACATTTATTTTGCCCCAGAGCTGTGGAATGCACTTCCTGCTGAGATTATTGCTGCTCCATCCTTGTTGGCTTTTAGGAAACAACTAAAGACACATCTCTTCAGCCAAGCTTTTTAGCTATTTGGTAGTTTTTGAGGGTATTTTAATTTGCTATTTTTAGCAAATTGTTTTACTAAATATGTTTTAGCAAACATAAATTTGTATGTTTTAATTGTTAAAATGTTTTAATTGTTAAAATTTCTTGGTTTGTTTTATTGTTGCAAACCACCTAGAGGCTTCGGTAGTGGGCGGTATACAAATATGATAAATAATCAAAATTTATAGGTAATTAAGCCACAGGGCTCTGTGGTCACCAGGAGTCAACACTGACTCGACGGCACCCTTTACCTTTAAGCCTCTGAGGTGGTGGTTTTCTGTAGGGAGATGAAGTTGGCTCTGAATTTTCTCAACAAAAATATGTCCTGGAAAGTGAGGGGAGGTATGGGTTTTGCAGCATGCACAACCAACCAACTGGCAGGCGGTTGGGGGGAGCAGGGTTCAGCCCACCTTCCTCCAGATGACTGCTCACAGCTTTGGCGGCATCAAGCTACACACCCACATGACCAGCACAGATGAATCTCCATGCTGCTCCTGGCTGCGCTGGCAAACAAAGGCCAGGACAATGAGTGAATCCCACAATTCATCGAACGACATACAGGATGCACTGGGGGATTCCCCCAAGAGACAGGAGCTCTAGGCGCTCGTCTCTGTTGTGGCTAGGCTAGCAGTAGCTTAGCTCACACACAGGCCCGTAACCCACGTAAAGGGAGTGCTTGCTCCCTTAACCTCGGCTAACAACTGAGCTAAGAAGCAGGGCTAGGTAGTGCTGCCTCACCGGGATCAGACCCGATCCTGGTGATTCTCATGTGCAGCCTAACCCAGGCTGGGTGTCCCTAGCCTGGGTTAGGTTGTAGGTGAGTACAGCCTCAATAAATATTTCTAATACAGACAGTGAAAACATTGCATGCATAATATCCAACATTTGATACTGACAGCAGATTTGTACAGATAAGAAAAGTGACAGTATATTTTAATTGATTAGAAGTCAAATATGTCGGGCAATTTTCTTGCACAAGCCAGCTGCACTGAAATGAATGCTAGCTGCAGAAGGTAGGGCAAACTCTTGCATATCTGTCATTTATTTCAATGGGGTATGCTCAAGACTTCACACTGGATTGTGCCCTAGACAAGTAATTGATGAGTGACAGAACATTCTTCAGATACTGGCTTATTCCAACAGAACAGATGGCTGATAGGCTTTCCTGGCTGGGAATTCTGCCATGAGTCAACAGACTTGTGTTTCATAGCTGGACTCCCTGGCTATTGATGCTCATCACAATATGTTTGGATGGCACCATGCCCTCTCATACATTGACTGGCCTGTCTACAACACAAGTATCAAGTGCTCATGGATTCAGAGCAAGCTGGTGCTGCCTAATGAAGTCTATTTTATGCAACAAAACCCTTCTCTATGACAAATGTAGAGCACTTGTCAATGTATCTGTATTTATTTATTTACTTGTTACATTTTTATACCACCAAAAATGGGCGTATCATGGCAGTTTACACAAAGTTAAAAACAATAAAACAACAGTTATATGCAACAATTAAATCAACTGAAAAATAGTTTTAAGTATTAGTGGTTGATATTACTGCACAAGGGTATGTCAGACTAGTAACGTTGCATCCACATAAGTTGTGCAAGTTATACAAATGATTACACAGGATTAAGCCTGTTTCCAATAAGCTTACTCATGTAACATCTGCATACATTTTGCATTTGCACAACTTGTGAAATTTGTCGCTAAGCTGATGTACCTTTATGCAGCATGTCAGTCAGTGTTATTCTTGTAATTGTTCCTATATATTTGTATATCACCCTTCAGGGTGTTTCTCAACAGTGGTTTATATACATTGAAAGAAAAACAAAAAACAAAACAAATTCTCTGGCTGCAGCTGGTGGTGGTTCTTAAAGGTGTAGCAGGCCCAGTGTAAATAACCCCCAAGAAAATGGATACTAGGACAGCAGTGCTCTTACCCCTGGGCCTGGGGGCCGAAGTCCAGGGTCTTCCCTGGGGGGGCACATCCTCTTTAGTCTGTCCTGGGTGGTGTGGTTTGTGCCCTCAAAAACCTACAAGTTAAAAAATCATACTTAACTTGCAGCGGTGGGGCGGGGCTTCCAAAGGCCTTTAGGTCCAGGCTCCAAAATTATCTAGGTGCACCTCTGCACTAGGAAGAACCTGGCAGCAGATTACGGTAGCTGTGGGCAGGGCTTCTCCTCCTTCAGGCTGAGGGTGTCAGAATGGCCCCTGGCTGCTGTCTCTTCTCCTCCACAGCAGCTCTAAGTGGTTGCATGGCCTGGCAAGGGAGATGAGACAGTGACACAGCAGGCCAGATGTTTGGGCGGCTGCTGCTGTGGGAGGCCTGATGTAAATGTTAGATCAAAGCTGCAGAAACATGATGTTGTTGCATTACATTACATTAACCAAATGCAGTTACAGGCTGTGGGGAAATAGAAAATATTTTGTGAGGTTAATGATTATTTGGGGATTATTTATAAATGCTATATATATACAATTTAAATGGTGTATGTCTCCTGTTCCATCTTTGTACATAATTCATTCATTTATTTATTTATTCCATATGTATATTGTGATGGGTTGTTTATTTCCCCCTATAGTATTAGATGACTTCAACAGCATATTATGGGTCTGTTACCATATAATAAACTGGTGATGAAGGCTGTGGGCTTCTTCTGTCTTATATCAGGAGCTGCTTGGCTTAAGGCTGAGAGCCATAGGCTCTGATAAAGTGACCTTGTTATGGTGTAGACATTTCATTAAAACTATACTACATCAAACCAATGTATAATAAGCCATCCAAAATCAAGTAGGAGGCACACAAAATCCTAAACCCACTGAAGTAAAGAAATTGATTTGGTTTCCTTCTAGAAAGCTGAAGTATTGGATCTTACTGTTCTTATACAAGCCATTCTTGGATCCCCCCCCCCTCCGCCAATGCTGGAGCTCATCATTAACGGGTTGCGTACTGAGCATGCTCAGACAGGACTGAAACTTGTTAGGCTAACTTCCTGCCATCTGAGGGTGCCTAATCCCTAGTGCCGGTCCTATCTCACTCAACCTTGTAGGGCTGCAAAAGAGCTCTTCAGCATCCTTGATATTTACAAGCTAGTTTCTTTCTATTTTTTTCTTGACTACTTCTCTCCCCCCTCCCCATTCCTAGATTGTGCGAAGGTGGGAAGAGAGCTGCCTTAGGTTTTTCATTTTCTCTAAAATCTAAATTCTGAACATTTTGTCTGCTGCAAGATTTGATCGTACAGGATAATGTCCTCCCCTCCTTCTGCCCTGCCACCGTGCACCACGAGAAGACAGGGCATAAACTCGACATGCACCGGAGTCTCTGTATTTTACCTCAGACGTACTAATGGGCTTCGCAAATCGGATTCGCTCTTTGTTTCATTCCAGTCTTCCTCTCTGGGGCACAAGGTAACCAAAATGACCATATCATGGTGGATCAGGGCATGCATCATCCTGAATTATCAAACTCTTAACAGCTCACTCCACCCACATTGCAGCAGCTTTGGCAGCCTTCTCAGAGCACATCCTGCTTCTGGATATCGGCAAGGCAGCAACGTGGTCCTCCATTACCCCCTTTATCCACCACTATAAAATATCTTCCTTTTTGGTGCCACAGGCAGCATTCAGCCACAGGGTGCTCCAGCAAGTGGTCTAAGTACATCTTCCCTCCCACAGTATCATTCTGCTTGGGCATGTCCCATTAATGATGAGCTCTAGCACGGAGTGGAAGGGAGAACATTGGACTTACCATGAAGGGTTCTTTCCACCTGTGATTGGAGCTCATCATGCCCTCCTGGATGTATGCTTGTGGGAAATGTTGTTATGAGCCAGTGTGGTATAGTGGTCAGAGTGTTGGACTAGGACCAGGGAGGACTGAGTTCAAATCCCTACTCAGCCAATAAACTCACTGGGTGACTCTGGGCCAGTCATGAATCTCTCTAACCTACCTCACAGGGTTGTTGTGAGGATAAACATAACCATGTACACTGCTCTGGGCTCCTTGGAGGAAGAGCGGGATAGAAATGTTAAAAAAAATTTTTTTTAATGGGTTATGCAGTAATTTTGGATGGAGTCAGCTCCTAGGGCTCAATAGTGTTAGAACTGCCTTATTCGTGTTTGTGTTCTCTTGTTTGCTAATCATTGTTGTTCTCTCTTTCTACAATTGCCTTTTTCCACTACAGTCCCGGAACTAAGAATTGGGTGCCCTCAGGCAGCAGGAAGCTAGCCTAACAAATTTCAGTCTTGCCTCAAGTATGCTCAGTACACAACCCGTCAATGAGCTCCAGTCACAGGGGAAAAGAACCCTTCACGGTAAGTCCAATGTTCCTTTTTCTAGGAAAAGCGGGGTAAAAGTCTAGATATGCAAAAATGTTTAAATTTAGAAGCCTCTTATCAGGAAGACGGACATTTTGAAGGAAAGTGACACTGTCATATCTAGTGGAATAGTAAGTAAAGCTTTTAGAAGGGATCCAACTTCTCAGCTGTTCATATTTTATAATCTCAGTGGAATCATCACAGGATTTACCACGGTCACGTCCACCCTGACAGCCCTGCCAACTGAAGAAGCCTTTGATTCTGAAGGGAGTTTTATACACGGATGACCTAATAATCTGGCTAAAGTTAAGCACTTTCTAACTTCTACTGATTTCAGCAGGAGAGTTAAGCACATGCAAAGCAATACAAATAACAAAACGTGAGACTTCCAACCAGTCTAATTTCTTTGGGACAGAAAAGCTAGCCTAGATTAGCATATTTATCACATATACAATTACAATAAATCTATGCAGAATCTAAGCGCTTCTAAAATGTTTAGCTGCTACTGCTGAAAGGATTAATGTATAATATGCTGAAATGTACTACCAATTTTGAAAAAAAGAAAGAGTATCTAGACTTGCATTGCTTAATGAAAAAGAAGGCTGTGATAAGAAAACCTACTCTAGTGTCAAAGAGAGAAATATTTTATATCTTGGCGTTCCTAATTCCATGATTTCAGTATTCATAGTGAAATCCTGAGATATGCAGGATACACACTAAAGTGTCAGTGGGAAATAAATGTAGAATTACATCTCTTTACATTTTGCCAAACACTTGAGGCTTGTGAAATAGCTCTGAAAATTCCGCCCCTCTCCCAACAACTGAGCTTGAACTATTAACATATATCATCTACTGCTTTTCTCCCCCATTACCAAAGAACTCCAAAAAAAGCATTGAGGAAAGGCATAATAGAATTAAGATTCAGTTGTGCTTTCTGTCTGTCTGTTCAGGAAAACATGCTTGAAATTTCAATTAGATTTTCCCCTCCTCAAAGAATCACATGTACAAAACAATAAAAGCATATTCCATTGCTTATTGGGACTTTGCAGCTTTAAAATTTTACACCTCTTTACGCCTACAGTTGTAAGGCAATATGCACATTGTTGGAAAGATTGGCTCTGGCGACCTTGCATGTGCTCAAGGACTTTCCCTTTCCCTTCACGAAATAATCCCCTATACCAGGAGTAGATGGAACCGGCGGGGGGCAGCTCAAAGGTGGTGGTGGGGATACCTTTAATGCGGGAGGGTGCTATTAGCCGTCCCGCTGCATTTCCTCCACTGGCGCTACAATTTAAAAGGGTCCGGTGGGGCGGCAGCATACCTCCCTGCTGCCCTGTTGTGTCATCGGACAGAAAGTGACCAGAAGTACCCGGTGCGTGTGCGCACATCTGGTGCACTGACAATTTTACCAGCATTAGTCCACATTATTCCCATCTCATTCTCTTGCATGTGTAGACCTACCATGATATGTTGATAAACTGTGACAGATTGCATAGTTTCTAGGGCTGTGCACAGATCAAATTATCAGATCTGACTCCAAAGTAAATGATCATTGTATTGTTCACTCAATATTAATAGCAGCCCAGATTGAACCAGTAGTTATGGGATCAGTGCATCATCCTACAGGATATAATGGCCCATAGGAAATAATAGTAAATCACCAACAATGTCTATAACAATATTAATGTCAGTCAGAATGGGTTGAAACTTCCAGGCATGGCAGACTTTGAGCCAGGTCTCATAATCAGTGAGACCTGGTTTGTGCAGCAGAGCGGGGAGAGTGGGCTAAGCCCGCCCTCCCCGCAGATGATCAGGGAGGGAGCCCTGGGTGGCTGGATCAGCTGCCCACACAATTGCCGGCTCCATGACAGAGCCAACGGGGGCTGGGAGGAGTGGGGGCTCCAGCATGCCCTGCGCGAGCACGCAGGGAATGCTGGCGAGACCCTCAGAGCCGGGAGGAGGCTTTTCGCCTCCCCTCCGGGGGTCTCCTTGTGAGTAGCTGCAGCATGGAGCCACGCCGTGGCTACTCATGATCTTGAAAACCGGGTTTGCGCAGCGCTCACTCCGCAAACCCAGTTTTAGGGGAGGGGTACTTAGGTGGGTTAACTGCCTGGGAGCTACCAGGCTCGCCTGCGAGCCTGGTGGCTCCCACAATCAGGCAAAATTGGGCTAGGCTCCCCTAGCCTGATTTTGCCTGATTGTGGGAATAGATCCCTTGTTAGGATTGACGGCAGATCCGTTTTAGGGCTTGAGACCACCCCCATTCCATGCAGACATGCCAGGGTTTCTGAGAAGTAGGTAAACCTTCTCACCCATCTTTTCATACTTCTGCTTTGAATAGATACTTGCACACTTGCTTTATTTGGATGCCTGAAGATGGTCAAAGCCCCTCCTGAGAAGACCCAAAATGTAGGCGGATATGCGCCAGGGTGTCTGAGAAGAAAGTCCACCCTAGGGATCTGCGTTTCGTTTCGGATACAAACCGTTTTGTGAACAAAACAGGCCATTTCAGCTGTTTTGTAGCCAAAACAAAACACCCAATGCTCAAAGCAGAAAATTTTGTAGCCAAAACAAAACGTCCCTGTTTCAGATACAAAATGTTTTGTTGTTTCGGCTGTTTTGGAACTCCATTTTGCAATCGCAGAAAGTCTTTCTCCTTCAGTCTCCATTTTGAGTTTTGACATCTGTTTGAATTTCCAGTCCTTCCAGCCTGCAGATTGGCCAGCGAAAGCATAGGCTGATCTGCTGGCAATTGCCTCCTTATTCCTTTTAAGCAAATTTAAGGGTAAAATTTACCCTCATTGGCCAGTGTGGCAGTGTGCATTTCATTGTTGTTGTTTCACACTGTTGTATTTAGATCAATTGCATTTTGGGCGGGGGGGGGGATGTGGATGTGCATGACCTTTGGAAATCTGCCTGATTTTTTCCAAAGCTCTGCTGTTGTTGATTTGTGATGTTGATGTTATTTGGGGTGGATTGGGGGCAAAAAGGGGGCTTTAGGGGCAGAAGAGTGGTTCAGGTGGTAGTGCCCCAATGGGTGCCTGCTGCCACCCAGATTCCAAAGGAATTGGAAAAAGGGCTGATTTTTAAAGAATTTCTGAAGTTGAAATGTCTTTGGGGCAGATTCGGGGCAGAAAGGGGGCCTGAGGGGCAAAACAGTGGGTTGGGTGGCAGTGCCCCAAGGGGTGCCTGCCACAACCCAGATTCCAAAGGAATAGGGTAAAGGGTTTATTTCTTAGGAATTGTTGGAAGTTTACGCTTCTTTAAGGTCCCCCCCCCAGGAATAATGGAGGTTTCAGCAGCCCCATAACTCCACCTGGGGGGCACTGGGGTGGCCGGGAGTGAGTGGTGGTGTAGTGCACATAGGGTGCCAACTGCCCCCATGGGTTGCTAACCCATGGGGTGCTGGGTTCTGTTGTTTCTGAGGTGTTCTGAGTGTAGATTCTCTGGTAGCATATAAGATTTTCAATGACAAACCATGAATCCACTCTCATATGCTACCAGAGAATCTGAATCTACACTCAAAACATCTCAGAAACAACAGAACCCATACCCCATCGGTTAGCAACCCGTGGGGGTGGTTGGCACCCTATGTGGTCTACACCACCACTCGCTCTGGGCCACCCTGGTGCCCCCCAAGTGCAGTTATGGGGCAGGAATTATGGAGGTCCATCATTCCCTATGGGAAGAACTTTACAGACACACAAACTCCATTACATCTTTAAAAATCAGCCTTCTGCCCAATTCCTTTGAAATAATTCTGGCAGCTTCCTTGCCCCCACTCGGCACTACCACCCACCCTACTCTGCTCTGGGCCACCCCTTTCCCCCCAACATGAAGCTATACTTTTGCTAAAACCTCCATTCTTCCCTAAGGGAAAAATCCTATACTTCAAAAATTCACCAAAACCCAGCCCTTTGCCCAGTTCCTCTGAAATTTGGGTGGTAGTTTCCACCCATTGGGCACTACCACCCCCACCCACTAGTTTTTCCCTGGGGCCATTTTTTAAAAATCCAAAACGTTTCGGATTTGGATTTTGCAATTTTGAACAAAGAACAAAACAGGGGTGTTTCGGATTCGGGCCAAAAACAAAACAGGAAAAAAAAAACGCACAACCTTAGTGCACCCCCTTCACAACCCCTTTCACAGTTCTGCTTTGCTTGGGTAAGGCTGAGACCAAGCAGAATTAACACAGAAAGGCTATTCTCATGATCCACTAAAAGTGGGCTAAGGGAGCCTAGCCTGCTTTTAATGGACCATGTGCTGCCATGGGATCCACGTGGCTCCCGCCAGCAAACTCCACTAATTCCCCCTCCCCTTAGCCGAGGTTAGCGGAGCGAGTCCTCCGATAACCGCGGCTTTTAGATCATGTGTTGCTGTGACGTGGCTCTGCACCACAACTCACGAGAAGACCCCCCGACCAGGAGGCTTAAAATGCAGCCTCCCGGCTCGGGGGTCTCTCCAGCATGCCCTGCACAATTGCGCAGGGCATGCTGGGACTACCGGGGACCGCGCAGCGCCCAAACTCCCAAGCCGCCACCGGCTCCGTGATGGAGCCAGCAGTTGTGTGGGCAGCCGCAGCAGCTGCCCAGGCAGGGCTTGCTGCTCGTTTGCATGGAGAGCAGGCTTAGCCCGCTCTCCCCACAAACCCTCTGGAGGCGGGCCTCATTGATCATGAGACCCACCTCAGAGTCTGGCAGGCAAACAGGCTCTCTACATCCCTCCCCACATGCACTGTGTGTGGGATTCTATACCATGGAATGTGGTGATGGCCACCAGGCTGGAAGTGGGGCTTAGACAAATTCATGGAGGACAAGTCTATCAGTGGCTGCTAGTCCTGCTGGCTATACAGTATCTCCATGTACAGAGGCAGGATGCCTCCAACTACCAGTTGCAGGGGTACAACAGCAAGAGAAAGGGACTTGCCATCATCTCTTGGTTGTGTTGCTTCTCAGGGCAGCTGATGGGACACTGTGGGAAACAGGGTGCTGGATTAGATAGGCTTTGTGGCTGATCCAGCAAGGCTCTTCTTATGTTCCTATGGAAGGGAACAGAGATGTAGATAACCAATTGCCCCATGCTTTGTGCAGCTGCAAGCCTGAGGAGGCATTAGAACAATGTGCAACTAGAGATGTCAGTCACATAACTGCTCTCCTTCCCCCATTCCACATTTTCCATCTAATGGCACATCACCAGATTAAAAGAGAAACAGGTTTGGGCACATAAATAACTGAGAAAAGCATGAAATACAGTCACCCAATCCTCTAATGCAGCTCAATGCAGTCCAATATGATACAGATAGTATCGTATTGAACAGTGCTGATATTAGCAATTTTGCAGTGAAAACTATGCAAAGCAAAGTGCTGCCAATAGGGGATGTATTGAATCAGCTACAATTAAAGTTCCAATTTTATACACTAATAACTTATACACTAATAAAATAGCTTCCTCTCCTAGTCACTAAAAAAAAGCTGTTGCAAGGTTGAAGTATGAAGAACATCATGTTTATTTCCTTCTGCATTCTTGTTCCAGTTGTTCTAGCCTTGAAATAAAATATGACCTTCATTCGCAATATAGTTGATTTCTTAAAACAATTCTTTGCCCATTACTAAAATTAAAAAGGAACCTAGTTGTATTTTTAGATCCATCTTTAACGATATTATATTGGCTGCTTTCCAGGCATCAGGCTCTTCTTCTGAAGTATGCTCATCAAAATTCTTCAGAATCTAAGCCTGACCAAGCTTTTCATCACTGTTTATGAGCAACTTGGTTCTTGAACTGGCAGAGGCAAAGGTCACAGTCTACCATATGAGTCTTCCACTGAAGTATTATTGAAATGTAAGTGTCACTTCTGACCCAGATAAATTGGGGCAAAGCATTATTAAGTATACATACAGAAGAAGGAGGCTTTCTGGGAAAGAACTGGTATGATTTCTCAAAGGGAAATGTTGCCTCAACAAGAATTTAAAATTGGCCAACAAGCATACATAAGGAAGATCCAGTAGACAATGAAGCTCTTCTCACGATCAGTGAGAAGAGCTTTGGAGCTAACTTTAGGGAGAGTGGGCTTAGCCAGCTCTCCCCACAGACAAGCAGCTGCTTGTAGCTGGGCGGCCAGATCGGCTGCCCACATGACTGCTGGCTCCGTGACGGAGCCGGCAGGGGTGGCGGGGATCAGGGGCCACGCGGCCCCCGGAAGTTCCAGGATGCCCCGCACGAGGGCCATTAACCTCGTCTTAGGGGAGGGGTAGTTAGGTGGGCTAGCCACCTTGGGAGTGATCGTGAGAATCTTTCCAGTGATTGTGAGAATCGCTTCAATAAGGTCACAATCAAAAACTGTGTTCTACCCAGGTTTGGGAGTTGTGTGTGCTCCCCATTTTCAGTTGTGTGGAAGCAAGGTAGGAGGAAAGACCTGGGTAGAAGTGATTGAGGTGGTTCACATGACACATGCAAAGCGCCAGGAGGGTTTGTGCAGGGAGAGCGGGCTTAGCCTGCTCTCCCTGCACACGAGCAGCCTCCAAGCCTTGGGCAGCTGGATCAGCTGCCCACACGGCTGCCAACTCTGTCACGGAACTGGTGGGGGCTGCGGGGATCAGGGGCTGCCTGCCTGCCTGCCTGCCGTGAGCGTGGGGAACATTCTGGAGAGACCCCTGAGGCTGGCTGCAGCCTCCCAGTTGGGGGTCCACCTGTGTGTTGCTGCGTGCAGTGGCGGCACTCGAGCAAACAAACGAGGTTAACGGAGCACTCGCTTCGCCCGCTTTCTACTGATCATGGAAATAGCTTCATTGTCTGGAAGCAAGGTGGGAGGAAAACCCAGGTTTTGGAAGCACACACAGCTCCGAAACCCAGGTAGAACACAGTTTTTGACCTCACTGTGACCTTACTGTGTACCTGAAGTGTTCTGCCTTTGGCAGAAACCCTATTCACATGTTGAGGCTGTTCTCACGAGCAGCCAAGGCCGGGCTAGGGCAGCTAAGCCCGGGCTTGGCTGCTTGTGGGAACCCGCAGGAGCTGACTGGCACCTGGTGGTGCCTCAGTGGCAAACCCACCTAGGGAGCCCACCTCTTAAATGGGGCTAAGGGAGTGAGTGCTCCCTTAACCATGTTTACCTGACTGTGAGCAGCGGCGGCTGCTTTCATCCAGCACTGTTACACTGACAGGCGATTGCCCATAGCTGTGAGAATCCCCACGATACACCGTGCACTTGCGCAGTGCATTGTGGGATTTCCGGGGCCTGCACAATGCATCCCAGCCCCAAAACCTCCACACTGCCTGGGGCAGCCAGTGAGCATCTGGGCATGTGATAAGCGCACCCAGAAAGAACTCAGCAATCTTCTGCATGGAAGGTAAGTTTAATCTGCCTTCCCCACTGCCTGCCCAGTAGCCCTCTCACAGGATCATGAGAAGGGGCCTCTTACGTTCAGTGCATGTACAACATGTGTACAGCGTATGCTCGTATAGAAGTATGCATGAAAAGTTGTCCTCACACATTGTGTTCAGTACACATACAGTAGTACATCTGCACCCTGTCTTTAAGAGGTCCTGTACCCAGGTTTGCTTTTTAAGTGAATGCATGTACAGTTGTTCATACCAAAGTATGTATATACATACAGATACCAGTATACATTTATTCAGTAATGTGTCTGAATAGGGCAAAAGATTCTCACAGAAGTCTCTTATGCCAATTTAGCAGTTTATAGGGTAAGCAGATGGGTCATCTTATAGACTGACCTTTTTTTTTTTTTTTAAAGGAATCAAAAGTTAGGAATAAAAGGGTGAAAGTAAATTGAAGGGTCCCCTGAGAGCGTAGATATTGGTGGGCAAAGATTGC
The DNA here is from genome assembly GCF_027244095.1 of Hemicordylus capensis. Classification (NCBI taxonomy): domain Eukaryota; kingdom Metazoa; phylum Chordata; class Lepidosauria; order Squamata; family Cordylidae; genus Hemicordylus; species Hemicordylus capensis. The sequence goes on along the minus strand of NC_069658.1, from coordinate 48,238,419 downwards.
TAACTGGGCAAAGAGGCACCTTTTTAACATGGTGATTCTCTTCATTTAGCAGGGGGAGAGTAACTGGCCCTATCCATCCCCAGCACAGTACTTCCATTATTGTTCCATTACTGTTGCTGGTGTCTATCTTATCTTTTTAGATTGTGAGCCCTTGGGGTCAGGGAGTCATCTTATTTATTTATTATTTTTCTATGTAAACCTCTTTGGAAACTTTTGTTGAAAAGCAGTATATAAATATTTGTTGTTGTTGTGCTATTCACAAATTGCAATTATTCACAAGCAACAGGAGATAAGCTTTTGCTGTATCTGGTTTTTCTGCATTATTCTCAAATCAATCTCTGGAACTATACTCAATTAAAAATATTTCTTATCATGGAAAAATAAACGCTGGATATTGGAATTGTTTTAGATACTTTACATTTCAGTGTGTAGGCCTTCCAGAGGGAAAGTAGTACAAATATTAACCCAGTTATCAACACATTCAAATTAAATCGAAGACCTGTATGCTAGCTATCTTGAACATGTACCCTGGCCCGAATGATGATAACAAGCCTAGACCACAAGCTTTGTCTTTTAGTTGTTTATATAAGGTGAGGAAGTAGGACTGCAAAAGATAGTCTCAGTACCAAGCTGTTTGCTGAGACTTGGCAAGGAAAAAGAAAGTGGCATTTACAGTAAAAATTGATTATACCAGAAATGAGTGTATATTACATTGTTTACTGGAGGTCTAGTTTTTTCATTGAGGTGGTAAACCAGGGTATGGGCTATTCCACTTTTTAGTGCAGGTGAATGAATGTTCCTCCATACAAAAAATTCCAAGCTTATAAAAAACTAGATGTCAGGGAGAAGAGTTTTTAGCAGAACCTTAATATATTTGTTTTCTGTATGGAGGGAATTTTTCTTTTGTATGGAGTAACATTTTGTATGAACCCTCACCGGCAGCCTGAAGTGGTACAACAAGATAGGACCACAACTTCAATGAAATGTAGGTTGCGGATAAACATCTGATCATGCATGGTAAATCTCTGCACCATTACCTGTCTTCACTGGCATTTGGCATTAGCAAGTATAAACTCCTGTTAATACCTAGGGCTTTTGTGCATGATCACCAAAAGCTTTCTCAAACAGCATCTAACCTATTTTGCAATTTAGGCCATAATCCACATGGAAATCTCTTCTATTATAAAAGCACATTATGCTGCCTACCCTGTCTCTATATAAGCAGCCAGTCAGCTATTTTATTTTATTTGGTACTGAGACAGTTTGATGCTGTTTGCTAATGTCTCACTCTCCCCTTCCCGTCATACCATGGGATGTAAGCTCCATTACATATGTGTGTGATGTGTAATGTATCATTTATATACTGTGTGTGTGTATCATAGAACTCAGAAGGAAATGCAGAAGGATATGTGTGGAAACTCACAGAAGGATGGCCAAGTAGCACCTGGCAGGTGGTGTACTGGGTGCTTTCCAGATTAACTCTTACCACAGTGTCACTACGTATCAAAGTACTGCCCCAAAGTACGTACTTCTGCCCCAAAGTACGTACTTACTTCAGGTTTTATCTTAGCGATTTAGTGCTACAATGTAGCACTATTATCCAATGTAATCATGTTTTTAAAAAACCTTCAAAACCAGGAAACAATATCTTGGACTAACCAAAGTTGATGGAGCTGCTATCCTTCTGCATTTCCACATTTGCTGCTATCTTACTACAAGCTCACATTACATTAGTAAGAAGAAGGATTTTTTAAAAACAGGATTACATTGGATAATATTTTGCCCCTGAAGATGGCTTCAGTCGAAATGCGTTGGGCTCATATAAACAAGTTCTCAGCACCGTGGGACTTTTGTCTCTTCATTTGCAACCACGCACAAAAGAAGGCAGATCTGGAAATGTTGGAGGAAATATTGGATGGTTCGGGAGTGTTTTGCTAAACTTTTCTCCCTTAAATATGCCTTGTATACTGGTACATTATACTGAAAATTATAGTCTACTCTTCACAGTACTGCTCATAAAAAGAAGATGGGTTATTATACTATAAGATGGACTACAAATCTCTAACTGCCCTTCCTCCTCCACTTCCCGTGGTTTTCTATCTTTTCTCTCTCCAAGATCAGACTTTGAAAATATTTGATAATGAATACTCAAAGTAGAAAATAGATGCAAGTTGGTTGCAGAAGAAATTATTTTACTTATTCAGTTTTGAATGTTCTACTTTGAAAACCATTAATGAATTTTCTACATTTTAAAAAAGTTCCTTTTTCTAAACTTTTAACATGTTTTTTTAAAAAAATGCAGATCACATATGCAAAGAGAAAATACTTGGGTTGTTCTCTTCTTTATTGAGCTAATGTTATACCCAGCAATAGTATCATTCCCAATTTTACACTGCCTTACTAATTAGGCTGAAAAGATAGTTTTCCCATTGTGATAGTGTATTGATTGTTTCTTCACTGTTCTGCAGTCATTTGCCAGAACTGCCAGCTGTTCCTTCATGCTTGAACTACAAGAAGAACTCATATTTTCTCAAAATGTCAAGAAATGTAATTAACCTTGGGTTGCCCTTTGCTCCCTTTAAGTGTCTTGATGTGTACAACCATATTCCCCCCACCCACCCCCCACTACTGCAGATTGCTAGGAAATGAGTAGTTCATGCAGTTGACTATGAAGACCTGTGTTCCTTTTAGTACCACATGACAAAGTGTGGAATTCTTCCAGCATGCTGGAATTCCACAGGGAAAGTGCAATTTTTCTCTTCTAAGCAAAGAAGAGAAATTGCTCACTTTTGCATTTGGGAAGGTGAAGTAGATGGAGCCAGCAAGGCATTTCTTACATTCTGATGAATCAGTGTTCTGCAAATGTTCATCTGTACATCCCCCACGCCCGCTGCAGAACAGTTGTGTAGCATGCAGAAATTCAGCAGTTTTTAAAGGCATGGAAATTCAGTGATGGGAAAGCTTTAACTGTTTAAATGTTGGCTAACAGGTAACTTCAAATGGTGCAAAAATTTAATCCAAAAAAGGTGGCTGTCTTAGGTTTAACAACTGAAAAGGAATTGTCTCCCTACTCTGTGGATTTACTATTATTATTATTTTATTTTTACATTTATATCCTGCTTTTTCTCCGAGCAGCTCAGAGGTTATGGTTATGTTTATCCTCACAACAACTCTGTAAGGTAGGTTAGGCTGAGAGAGACATGACTGGCCCAGAGTCACCCTGTGAGTTTCACAGTTGAATAAGGATTCTACCTCAGGTCTTCCCGGTCCAAGTCTAACACTTTAATCACTATGCTATGTTGGCATAATTTTGTTTTACATTTTTTAATGCTCAAAATCTAGTTAAAAGAGAAGGTAAAAAACTAACTGAGGTTGAAATCCATTGGAGGGGTGGAATTGAGTGGGGCCAGAAAGATAGATCTGCTTTTTTAAAATTTCTCTCCTCTGTTTAGTTTGAAATGTGGAAATGCCTCTTATACATGGCTCCACAAAATACCTGTTGGTTGCCCCAGATACTTGGTGAACCAATTCAAGAAAGCAAGAAGAAGAAAGAGAAGCTCATTGTAGAGCTGGTAGCAGATTAAAAGATGTTTGTCAGTTTGGCATGCAGAAATGCATGACCGCAAAGCAGAGGAGTCTGTGAAAGGAACATTTCACTGAGGGACAGTTGGATTCAGACTTCCATATGATCATCACATCCTTGGCCAAGCGGTGAGAACTACTATATGAATGAAGTCCTTCCAGGGAGCCCCTGGATGAAAAGAAATGCAGATAACTGAGCGCAATGTTTTTTTAAAGCTACAATTAACAGAATACGTAACACTCTAAACAGCAGATACGTAATATCTGTGACTGGTTAGAATGTCTTTATTTGAACAAAAATAAAACTTAGATCAATTGGATACTGGCAGAAGACTAAGTGAGGAAATGCCTTTGGACTGTTGGAACAAGACTGGTCACAAAAGAGATTACTAGTACCCTTTTGAATGGGTCTAGGATAAAGATTTGCATTCATATGTTCTAAGAAAATAATGAAGTCATTCACACAGTCAAAAACTGTGTTCTACCCGGGTTCAGGTAGTTGTGTGTGTTCCCAATTTTCAGTTGTTTGGAAGCAAGGTAAGAAGAAAACCTGGGTAGAAGTGATTGTGTGGAAGCAAAGTAAGAGGAAAAGCTACCCAGGTTTTCCTCCTACATTGCTTATGTATTTGATGGCTGCTACCACTGAATAATATGGTACCTTTTAAATTTTGTATTTAATAGGTGTTTCTGTAGTTCATCACCGAAAAGAAATCAGACACATTTCAAGATGCTGCTATGTAGCTGTAATTTCAATAGTATTTGCATCGGTATTTGGATTCTCTTCTCCCTGCAGTGAGTTGTCTGACTTTTTGTCTGAGTATTTCTGACTTTCTGTGAGTATTATAGCAATTTCTAGACATCTGTCATCTAATTTTGAGTACAATATGGTTTGTATTAAAAAGGTGAGATCAGGAAAGAATATTAATTGATAGAAGTTGGTAAAGCACAGTGTAGAGAATTATCCAAGACAAACACATTCAAAGTGTGTGTTTTCTATCACTCAGGGATGTGATAAAGTGAGGTCTATCACTCACATTTTCTATCACAGGGTCTATCTTTCTATCACTATCAAGTCTCAGGGAAGGAGGACATCAGTCAGGGATGTGATAGGGGCATCCCACTCACAGGCTGACAGCTCCTCTGTTGTCCTGGAGAATGAAGGTTTCAGGGATGGAGGGCATCAGTCTGAGGAAGAGGGGAATGCACCTTTAGAAGGGACCCCTTCCTTGGGTGATGCACCCATATTCTCTCGCACAGAGGATACGCCTCCGTGGGTTGAGGACCTCCTAGTAGCGAGTGATACGATTGTTATGGGCATAGAGAGATGGGGTTGTGACCTGCCTGTAGACCGCACAGTGACCTGCCTGCCTGGTCCGAAGGTTGCAGGCATCACGCAGCATCTAGATAGGCTGTTAGGCACTGCTGGAGAGGAGTCAGCTGTCGTGGTGCATGTCAGCACCAACGATGCTGGGAAATGGACCTGGAAGCTAAATTTAGGCTGCTAGGTAGCATACTGAAGTCCAGGACCCCCAGGGTAGTGTTCTCCAGTGCCACGTGTTCCACACACAGGGTCAGCGAGACAGGAGAAGCTGAGGGGTCTCAATGCATGGCTGAGATGGTGGCGCTGGGAGGAGGGGTTCAGATTTGTTAGGCATTTTGTGGCAAGCAAAGCCTGTACAAAAGGGACAGGCTCCACTTAAACCAAGATGGAACCAGACTGCTGGTACTTAAAATCAAATAGTCAAAAATCAACTATAGGCCTGTCTCCAACCTTCTGTAGTTGGGCAAGGTAATTGAGAGGGTGGTAGCCTCCCAACTCCAGGCAGTCTTGGATGAAACTGATTGTCTAGACCTGTTTCAGACCAGCTTTCGGGTGGGCTATGGGATGGAGACTGCTTTGGTCAGCCTGATGGATGATCTCCAATTGGGAATTGACAGAGGAAGTGTGACTCTGTTGGTCCTTTTGGACCTCTCGGCGGCTTTCAACACTATCGACCATAGTATCCTTCTGGAGCGTCTGATCGGGTTGGGGGTGGGAGGCACTGCTTTGCAGTGGTTCCACTCATACCACTTGGGCAGATTCCAGTTGGTGTCCCTCGGGGACTATTGTTCTTCAAAATCAGAACATCGGTATAGTGTCCCTCAGGGCTTCTTATGGTCTCCGATGTTGTTTAACATCTACATGAAACCTCTGGGAAAGATCATCAGATTTGGTGCAGGATGCTATCAGTATGCTGATGAAACCCAGATCTTTTTCTCCATGTCAACATCATTTGGAGAAGGCATAACTTCCCCAAATACCTGCTGGGAGGCATTGATGGGCTGGATGAGAGATTAAAAACTGAGGCTGAATCCAGATAAGAAGGAGATACTTATTGTGCGGGGTCAGAACTCGGGAGATGATTTTGATCTGCCAGTTCTGGATGGTGTCACACTTTCCTGGAAGGAACATGTATGCAGTCTGGGGGTGCTTCTGCACACAAAACTCTCCCTGGTGTCCCAGGTTAAGGCAGTGGCCAGAGGTACCTTTTTATCAGCTTCGGCTGATACACCAGCTGCTTCCATTTCTTGAGATAAATGATCTCGGAACAGAAGTACATCTGCTGGTCACCTTCAGACTTGACTACTGCAATGCGCTCTATGTGGGGCTGCCTTTGTATGTAGTCCAGAAACTGCAGTTGGTCCAGAATGCGGCAGCCAGGTTGGTCTCTGGGTCATCTTGGAGAGACCATATCACTCCTATTTTAAAAGATCTACACTGGTTGCTGATAAGTTTCCAGGCAAAATAAATGTCTTCGTTATAACCCCTAAAGCCCTAAACAGCTTGGGCCCTGGGTATTTAAGAGAATATTTTCTTCGCTATGAACCACACGGCCCATTGAGATAATCCGGAAAGGTTCGTCTGCAGTTGCCACTGGCTTGTCTGGTGGCTACTCGGGGATGGGCCTTCTCCACTGCTGCCCTGAGCCTTTGGAACAAAGTTCCTGCTGAAATAAGAGCCTCCCTATCTCTTGCAACTTTTAAAATGGCAGTCAAGACACATTTGTTCACCCAGGCTTTTAATTAGATACTATTTTAATTGTGTTTTTAATAGTTTTAACATTTGAAATTTGAAATTGTTGTAATGTTTCAACATTTTTATTTGTTGTTTTTATTGTTGTAAACCGCCCAGAGACTTGTGTTTTGGGCAGTATAAAAATGTGTTAAATAAATAATAAATAATAATATGCTGTTTGATAAGAGCCTTGGCCAGATCACAGCCCATGTTAACTAAGTGGGGTGGGGATAGGCCCAGGACAATATTTTAGTCTTAATTGACTGTTTCCAGTTATATTGAAAGTCATCGCTCAGGGTTAGGGGCTTGGTTGCTAATGAAAACATAGATATATTGGGGAAAATGGAAACATGGTGGAATGGTGAGAACCAGTGGGACACGTCATTCCTGGGTACAAACTCTACAGAAAGGACAGGGAGGGGCAGATTGGAGGTGGAGTAGCACTGTATATTAAAGAAGGGATAGAATCTAACAAGCTAGAAAACCTGGGAGAACCAGAGTCCTCCACAGAATTATTATGGGTGACAATACGAGGACTGAAAGACAATTTGTTACCAGGGACGTGCTATCACCCTCCAGATCAAAATGCTGAGAGTGACTTGGAGTTCTCTGGAGAAGGAAATCAGAAAGGCATCAAAGAGAGACAGAGTTGTAATAATGGGTGACTTCAATCACCCTCACATAGATTGGGCAAATTCACAATATGGGAATCCAATCTATTGATAGGCCAAATTTCTAGACATGCTAAATGACTGTGCCTTAGAAAACCTGGTCGCAGAACCAACCAGAGAGATGGCGACCTTGGACTTAATCCTGAGTCGTGCCCAAAACGTGGTGCGAACTGTCAGAGTAGAATCAATGGGGAACAGTGACCATAGTGTGATCCAATTCAGCCTATATGTGAGTGGAGCATTGCAAAGGAAGTCCAACATAGATGTGTTGGACTTCAGAAGAGGAAATTTCTCAAAAATGAGGGGATTGTTAAAAAGGAAACTGAAAAGGAAAGTCAGGGATGTCAAATTACTCCAGAACGCATGTAACTTTTTCAAAACCACAATAATAGATGCTCAGTTGGAATGTATATGAAGAAGGAGGAAAGGTACCACCACGTTCAAGAGGATGCCAGCATGACTAACAGGTAGAGTCAGGGAAGCTAAAAAAGGAAGAAGAATTCCTTCAGAAAATGGAAGATCTGCTCAAACGAAGAGAATAGAAAGGAACACAAGGAGAATAGGAGAATATCTTACTGTGCTCACACATCAAGTCTCCCATTCATATGCAACCAGGGCAGACCCTGCTTAGCTAAGGAGACAAGTCATGCTTGCTACCACAAGACCAGGTCTCCTCTCCATGAACATGTGTGCACACAATGCCTTAATACTGCCAACCAGAAGAAAAATCATTCTGCACATAGATGAAAAAAAAATTAGAGAGAACACTGGAGGATGTTGTAAACTGTCTTGGAAAACTAAAAATTAACAAATCGCCAGGGCTAGATGGCATCCACCCAAGAGTTCTGAAGGAACTCAAATGTGAAATTGCTGATCTCCTAGCAAAAATATGCAATTAGTTCCTTCAATCAGGCTCTGTACCAGAGGACTGGAGAGTAGCTAATGTAATTCCAATTTGCAAACGGGGATCTGCGGGGGGATCCGGGAAACTAGAGGCTGATTAGCTTAACTGTCCTGGGTAAACTGATGGAAAACTTACTTAAGCACAAAATTGTTAAACATATAGAGGAACAGGCCTTGCTGAAGGAGAACCAGTATGGCTTCTGCAAGGGCAAGTCTTGCCTCACCAACCTTTTGGAGTTCTTTGAAAGTGCCAACTGGCATGTGGATAAAGGTGATCTCGTTGACATAGTATACTTGGACTTCCAAAAGCTTTTGACAAAGTTCCCCACCAAAGACTCTTGAGTAAACTTAGTAGTCATGGCATAAGAGGACAGGTTCAGGTGTGGATGTTGGAAGTTAAAGGACTTTGCGCTGTCTCTTGTCTCAGACAGTGGAGGACAGACTAGTGAGTCAGAAGGCTAGAGGGTAAAGACATTGGTCATCCCTTCTCCACTGCTCTGACACTATCCCTTTGGATATGTAGATTGGTAATCTCAGGAATTAACTTCCTTCCTCTCTCTCTTCCCTACCTGCCCTTCTACCTTGCAACATGGCAAGCCTCTCTCCCTGCACCATGTGTGCAGAGAAGATGCAGAATCCATCTGCATCCAGCTAGATAGATAGATTAGAGATCCTAACTTCTTACTTTCCTATCTAGAATGGAGTTCCTTAATAAATGCCTTATATATTGATTTGAAACTATAAATTGGCTCCAAGTTACTTTACTCTCAGCATACACGCATGCCTAACTAAATCCGCTGTGTTGTGCCTCTGTGCACTCTGCTATAATGAGAAAGGGATTCTCTCACCATAGAGAATTTCCAACAGTGGATGATCTAGAAGTTGGGGTAACCAGCACAGTGACCAAATTTGCAGATGACACGGAATTATGTAGGGAACTGAAATCAAAAACAGATTGTGAGGCGCTCCAAAAGGATCTCTCCCAGTGGGGGAATGGGCAACAAAATAGCAAATATGGTTCAGTGTAAGCAAGTGTAAATTGATGCATATTGGGGCAACCCCCCCCCAACTTTACAAATACACTGATGGGGTCCAAGCTGTAAGTGACTAACCAGGAGAGAGATCTTGGGGTCGTGGTGGACAGCTCATTGAAAGTGTCAACTCAGTGCATGACAGATGTGAAAAAGGTAAATTCCATGCAAGGGATCATTAGGAAGGGGATTTAAGAAAAATACACTGATATTATAATGCCCTTGTACATATCTATAGTGTGGCCACATTTGGAGTACTGTGTACAGTTCTGGCCACTGTATCTTAAGAACATTGTAGAACTTGAAAAGGTACAGAAGAGGGCAACCAAGATGATCAGGGAACAACAAAAGGAAGCGCATAACACAGCACATAATTAATCCATTGAATTCTCTGCCACAGGATGTGGTGATGGCCATTAGCTTGGATGGCTTTAAGAGGGGCTTAAAGCCATCCACAGCTCTTGCCTGTGGGCTTCCCAGAGGCACCTGGTGGGCTACTGTGTGAAACAGGATGCTGGACTAGATAGGCCTTGGGCCTGATCCATAAGGGCTGTTTTTAGTCTTAAAGGATACTTGGCCGAACAAGAAAATAATTTGGTACATTTTAATATATTACAGTCCTTCAGATCCTGTATTAAAATAATTGATGTGACAAATTATATTGGAAAAGGTCCACTGAACATTTTTAGATTTGATTTGCAAGAATTATTTGACTAGGGAATGGTTTCTAGACACATCAAAGAAAAAGAAAAGAGAAAGACAAGGAAGAATTGTTAAAAACCTGTTTCACGTTATGATTTTTTTTAAATAAAGGCTTACACTATGATTTACCTTGAAATTAATGGGGCCATATGATGTGATATACTGGAGGTTTCATAATATGACTCTTAAATACATATTTTTGTAGTACTGTGACTGTAAACTGAGAAACATTTTATTTGTATTCTTGTATTATATCCTTATATCATTTTATTTTAATCCTTATATAGAGGATAGAAACTGACCTGAGATTATTCACCCCCACCTGCCTGAAATTATTCCTGTCCTTCCAACCACCAAAAAGTAAGTTCCAATAGTTTAGATTTATATGGATGAAAATGAAAATCATTTTGGGTTTTCTGTGAAAAACTATCCTAATTACATTACAGAGTACATAAATTTTTTTGGACAGTTGGATGTTATAGTCTATATCCTTGAAATATTTTTAAATATTTAATAAGATTATCTTATTTATACATTGGACAGTCACTTGGAAGTTAATGTATGCACATACATACTTAACTAAGTTTGTAATTCAAACTGGCTTGGCTGAAATCAACTTTACATCACATAGCTTGCATATATGACTAATTACTACCAATGGCATTTTCCCAATTTTAATAGTTGGTTGTTCACACATTTCTCAATGAGTAAATTAAAACACAGACTCATCAATTAGAGATGGAAAGTACCAATCCCCAGCTCAGTACAGGTATCTGCTACAGCAAGGGTTCCCAAACATGGGTTCCCAGATGTTGCTGGACTAAAGCTCCCACTATCATCAGCCGCAATGGCTGAAGGGGATGATGGGATAATGATAATTGCAGTACAACACCACTTGGGGCCTCAAGGCTGGGAAACTGGGGTAGAATATCCCTGACAGATAGCTGCCCAGACTCTGTCTGAATACCTAGAGTGAAGAAGAGCCTACAATTGCGTGAGGTAACTGATTTGCTCCTGTTGAACAGCTCTTACATCTTACGCCTAATATCTAGCCTGAATCCGATTCCTTGAATTTCAACCCATTAGCTCTAGTTCTGCCTTCAGGACCAGCAAAGAACAAGTCTGCTCCTTCTTCTATGTGATAGCTGAAGATGGTGATCATCTCTCCCCATAGTCTTCTCTTTTCTAGGCTAAACATATCCATAGGATGTTTGTAGCCATTCCTCACAGGCTTTGATTATAGTTTTACCTGGCAACAGATATAGTTCCAGACTAGTTGATAACAGTAGTACCACCATCATTATATTATCCATCAGTGACAGGGCAGCATTTTAGTGGCTTGGCCTCTTGTGCTATTTATACCCTTTCCACTCAGGGTTGAGTTATAACTAGGCAGATGGGTTCAAAGAACATGAGCCGCCCAGTGCTTGGGTGCCACCTGGTTCACCCCTTGCTTCAGCCAGCTTCATTCCCAGCCAGCTTCATGTTTTCTTCATTCTCTCCCTCATTCTGATGCTTATTTCCAATCACTCAATCAAACGCTAGCCTTCTGGAGCTTATTTCCCAGCCAGTAACAAAGCGCCAGCTGCATGTTTTCTTTGTACTCTCCCTCGCTCAGTGAAGGAGAGAACAAAGAAATATGCAGTCAACAAGGAAGCCAACTGGAAGCAAATGAGCTCCAGAGGGTTACGCAGGCCTTTCTGGATGTTGGCCACACCCCTTGTGTGTGACATCACATACAGGGGGCATGGCTGGTGCACACAAGGGGACACTGGGGAGAGGGGCAAATATGAGACCACTCTCCCCTAGCTACATGCCTGTTTCCACTGGTGATTATATGAACAGGTTAATTATGGAAACCATCTTCAAGTTATTATTTGTTTGTTTGTTTGATTGATTGATTGATTGATTTCTATACCGGCCTTCCAAAAATGGCTCAGAGCAGTTTACACAGAGAAATAAATAGATAAATAAGATGGATCCCTGTCCCCAAAGGGCTCACAATCCAAAAAGAAACATAAGATAGACACCAGCAACAGTCACTGGAGGTACTGTGCTAGGGGTGGATAGGGCCAGTTACTCTCCCCCTGCTAAATAAAGAGAATCACCACGTTAAAAGGTGCCTCTTTGCCAAGTTAGCAGGGGTTGCCATAGGAAGGAGGTTGCTATAGTTGCACAGTTGTACTCAGCACTGTGGATTAGCAGTCTCCTCCCCATAGCCCACCCAAAAGCTGGTCTGAAACAGGTCTAGATAATCAGTTTCATCCAAGACTGCCTGGAGTTGGGAGGCCACCACCCTCTCAATTACCTTGCCCAACTACAGAAGGTTGTAGACAGGCCTATAGTTATTTAACTCTGAGTGTTCCAACACAGGCTTCTTCAAAAGAGGCCTAATAAACAAGGAGGCATCCTGCCCTCCCTCAGAGAAGTATTTGTGATCTATGCCTTCTACAACTACTTTCCTGCCAGATAGTATAAGCCATGTCAGGCAAGAGTCAAGAGAACAGGTGGTAAGCCGCACCGCTCCAAGCAGCTTGTCCACATCCTCACGAGTCACAAACTGGAACTGATCCAGTCTGACCACATAAGAGGAGTCTCTGGACACCTCCGATTCAGACACTGCAGTAATTTTTTTTGTATTTTTTTGTATTTAGTTTTTAGAGTTTTTTAGTGGGTTTTTAGTGGGTTGATGGGAGGGGGGCGTATGGGTATATGTTTAGATTATTCTTGTTAGGTCCTATAGTAGTGGTTGTAGATTCTTTTCAGTCTCGTTGTTCTGCACAGGACAATGACAATAAAGATCTATCTATCTATCTATCTATCTATCTATCTATCTATCTATCTAATTATGGGATATAAATCCAAGTCGGCTCGAATACGACAGATTTTATCCACAAAAAACTCATTAAACATGTCACAGCTGGTAATAGATGGTTCCAAGTTATGATTCAAGGGAGGAGGGGCACTTACAAGCTCTCTCACAACCCTGAACAACTCCGCTGGATGTGAACTTGCAGACGCAATACAGGCTGAAAAGAATAACTTCTTTGCCACCTGTACTGCCAGAGCATAGATCTTCAAATTGCTCTATGTTAGAATCTGTCGGATTCGAGACAAGTCTTCCTCCACTTGTGCTCCAGTCATCTACCTCTCCGCTTCAGCCCCCGTAGTTCTTCCATAGACCAAGGGGCCAATGTTGAAGCGGGTCGGAGAGGACACGGAGAGATCATGTCTATTGCCCTGGTGAGTTTGCAGTTCCAATTCTCCTCTAAGACATCAACAGGATCACCAGCAGAGCCAACACTAAATCCCTCGAAGGCTTCTTGGAACCCTACTGGATCCAATAACCTTTTCGAGCGGACCATTCTAATGGGCCCCTCACCCCTGCAAAGGTGGGGTGTGACTGTGACTCCAACCTTAACGAGATGGTGGTCCATCCATGACAATGGGGAAATCACAGGAGTGCCCACCTTGATCAGAGTCAAAGACCAGGAGTCCCCACAGGAGAACACCACCTTGATCAGAGTCAAAGACCAGATCAAGTGTGTGACCAGCAACATGCGTCGATCCCAAGACCCCTTGGGATAGGCCCATATGTGGCCACTATGAACTCCTGAGCCGCCCCAGACAAATTGGTCTCGAAGTGGACACTGAAGTCCCCAACACCACAAGCCTGGGGGACTCCAACGCCAAATCCAAGACCAAGTCTGTCAGCTCAGTTAGGGACTCATTGGGCAGCGGGGCAATCGGTACACCAACAGAAGTCCCAGTCTATCCCTGGTCCCCAAACTTAGGTACATACATTCAATATGGTCAGACACCAACAGGGGTCCTGGTCAGGGAGAGGTTATTCTTATAGACCACAGCCACCCCACCTCCCGCCCACATCCCCACACCTGCTCCTCAACAGAGTACCCTGGAGGGAGAAGCTGGGACCAGACTGGGCCATTAGCCTCCCCCAACCAAGTCTCTGTAATACATACCAGGTCGGCCCCTTCATCCAGAATCAAATCATGGATGGTTTCCGACTTATTCTGGACAGACCTGGCATTACAGAGGAGCAAGGTGAGGGTCTGTGGGAGGTTGGCACTGCTCCTCAAGGTCAAATTGCTGGCAGGACAGCTGGAAGGGGAAACAGCTAATAGACTTCTGACTTCCCTTCCCCTGTAATGACTTGCTGACCTGCCGACTTTACTTCTTATATTCCCCACCACCACTGGGATAGCCACTCCACAGTCAGCTGACACCCCCTGCTGTCTCCCCATCCCCAGACAAACCAAGACACATCTGAAACACCTAGGAGCTAAAAACAACAGAACCCAAAATAATACCACTTGGCCAGCACCCTCGTTGTCCCCTGAAACAGCAGATGACAGCTACACAGGCTCTCACCACTGGGAAGCAGCCATCTCTTGGAAGCAGATGTTAAGGTGTCTTCCCCCCTTGCAAGGCTCCTGGCAACTGAGGCACAGGGCAGCAGCCCTTTTATAAGCCCAGAAAGACGGCTATTCTGGGCAGATAGCCCTCAGGAATTCCTGGCTCACTCCCCCTGGCCCCGATTCCACACAGACTCAGCCACAGGGCAGCAGCCACAGCCCCACACATTAGGGGGCACACAGGCTGACAACAGCAGATGACAGCTATGCCGGCTCTCACCACTAGGAAGCAGCCGTCTCTGTGAAGCAGATGTTAAGGTGTCTTTCCCCCTGCAAGGCTCCTTTAAACCAAAGGTATTTTGCTTTAATTGAAATTTTAACATATATATTTTGCTGCAGTACATAGAATGCAAATCCAGTATGGGTTCTTTTTAGTGTTGGTTTTATGTTTGACCTGTACTGTTACTCTTTTTGGTGTATAATTAAAGGATATACAAATACTAGTCTGTGCTATGATGTGTTGCACAAATTTGCAGCTATAGGATGGTGGGCAAAAGTTATGCTGGGGTCCACTGGTAGACTCGTAGCCAATCTCCAGTGAACTGTATAGCACCAGTTTCTGGGATAATTATACATTAGGAGGAACTTGGTCTGATATGACATGGCATATTCTTAAGAAAGAGTGCATATTCAGGATCACGTAAGACAAGTTAGTTACAGTTTAACTGTTAGGAGTTACTGAATATGTATTCTTTTTGTAAATTTAAAACTCATCAACAAGATCCTAGTTTGTTTGGTGTTGTTTTTTTTAGTGGACGATACAAAACTACACTCATGCCTCCCTGTTCAGGTGTGTAGCTAGGGGAAAGGAAGCCTGTGTTTGCCCCTCTCTGTGATGGCCCCTTGGAGTGAGAGAGATAGTGAAGAAAATAAGGAGGGATGGAGCTGGGGGCCCCAGGTTCTTTGAACCCATCTGCTCAATTATAGCTATACCCCTATCCCTGTTGTACGATGTACATTTTGCAAAATGTTTTATTAGGCTTCATAATTTATTTATTTTTTGCTATTACTACAGCCCAGTGAGGTAATCATTATGATGCCGAGTTTAGGGATGTGGAATTGAGTTTGAATCTTGATGATCTTCCTTTTCCTGATCTTCAGCATATGATTTGACTGACTACCTAATGTCACCAATAAGCAATACTGCAGTCTGCAGTTATTGCAAACAAGTGAAGGGGAAAATATATTGCAAAAAAACTGGCACCTATGTTAGTCCCACCTGCTGTACAGTGGTTTTGGACTACAGTCAGCTGTAGAGCTGAATAGAAGAGGGCTCTATCTTGTTCCCCGTGTTGTTTGACATCTGCATGAAACTGCTGGGAAACATCTGGAGATTTGGGCTATTGTAGGGGTTCTCAAAATTGGGTCCCCAGATGTTGTTGGACTACAACTCCCATAATCTCCAGCCATAATGACCTCTAGATTTTATAGTCCAACAACATCTGGGGACCTAAGTTTGAGAACTCTTGGGCAATAGTGTCATTAAGATGCAGATTACATCTAATTGTATAGAGCTTTGTCATTTGATCCCAGGTTTCTGTAGATGTTCTAAACTGTAGATGCTTGGAAACAAAAATGGGCTGGATGCACTGGTCCCTCTAATTTTTTTCATCTCTGTGCGGAATGAGTTTTGTTCTGGGCCGCAGGATCAAGGCAGTGTGTGCACACCTGTATTCAGAATGCGGTCTTCCTAATTCAACCTGAGCAAGATCTAAAATGAACTAAGCGGACATCCAAAAACTTGTGAGTGCGTGCATGTGTGCACGCCTTAGAGAGAACAGTGGCTGGATGTGGCTGAAAGTGGAGACTTAATCCAGAGAAGGTGGAACTGTTGGCCAACAGGAAGACTGATTGGTACTTACCAGGAACAGAAAACAAAAAATCAAAGAAAAGCACAAATTAATGTGCTTGATTTGCTTACATAAGTTTGCACATTGCACAGATTAGACTGCCTAGATTTGGGGACATGAAATATGGTTTACCCTATATATTACTCTCAGTGGTGTAGTTGCAAACTCCATAGTCCTGGCACTCTCCATGACAGCCTCCATAGCCAGGTCCACCTCGAGAGCCTGAGAAGTTGAGACGTACTGGCACTCTGTTACGGAGCATCCTCCCAGCGTGGTGTAGTGGTTAGACTAGGAGCGGGGAGACCCAAGTTCAAATCCCCATTCAGCCATAAAACTAGCTGGGTGACTCTGGGCCAGTCACTTCTCTCTCAGCCTAACCTACTTCACAGGGTTGTTGTGAAAGAGAAACTCAAGTATGTAGTACACCGCTCTGGGCTCCTTGGAGGAAGAGCGGGATATAAATGTAATAATAATAATAATAATAATAATAATAACCTTGATTACTCAACCTCACAAAAAAGATTATGGGTCTGATAAGTATATGAACTGGGTGGCCACACTTGAGAGAATCTGTCAAAAAGACCTTGGTCCCAAATGTCTTAATTATCAAGTCTTAGAAGAAAACACATAAGATAGCTCTTGTGACGAATCAAAACAAATATCTTATGTAGCAAAGATAGGATATTTGCTTTGATTCTTCACAAGAGCACAAATCAAGCTGAGTGGAAAATAAATTGATAGATGAGAAACATCCTCACTGAATTTAACCTCTCACAATGTATGAATGCTTTGGAATGCAAAAACCTTATAAAGATGAGAGGCAAGTTTGTGCTCCATGTGACTCTTTGGCCTGGCTGTCAGGAAAGTGACAGGCATGTCTTGTCAACACTTTTTGTTTAGACTGCAATGTGTCATAGACCAGGTGGGATGTCACTGTTGAAGAAAGAGGTCTCAGAAGGGCTTGCACTGAGTGTTATTGAAGGCAAGAATTGTTTTTCACTTGCAGGAGGAATATTTTTCCAGAATTCAAGTATCTTATAGGCAATGTATTTCTAGCTGCCTTTTAAGTGGGAATAGTGCTGTAAATTCATTTCACTTTAAGGACAAGATGGTTTCACAAGGCTATAATCTAGCCTGAACCTTATGTGAGTGCATGATTGAAATACCCAACAGACTGCAACCCATGGACTAAAACTCCATCTAGTCCAGTATTTTGTTTCTAACTGCATCTAATCATATGCCTCTCCCATATCTTGTATTTTGCCCATATTGGGCAAAATAAAAGGTGCTGTTTATTACCTATAAAGCCCTAAACAGCTAGGGCCCTGGGTATTTAAGAGAACGTCTTCTTCACCATGAGCCCCACTGCCTCTTAAGATCATCTGGAGAGGTTCGTCTGCGGGTGCCACCAACTCAACTGGTGGCTACTCGGGAGCAGGCCTTCTCCATTGCTGCCCGAGGGCTTTGGAATGCGGTCCCTACTGAAATAAGAGCCTCTCCATTTCTTGCAACTTTTAAAAAAGCCCTAAAGACATATTTATTCACCCAGGCTTTTAATTAGATTTATAATTTTAATGTTTTTGTATTGGAATGTTTACATTGAAATGTTTTAAATTATTTTAATTATTTTAAGAGCCAGTGTGGTGTAGTGGTTAGAGTGCTGGACTAGGACTGGGGAGACCCGAGTTCAAATCCCCATTCAGCCATGATACTAGCTGGGTGACTTTGGGCCAGTCACTTCTCTCTCAGCCTAACCTACTTCACAGGGTTGTTGTGAGGAGAAACTTAAGTATACCGCTCTGGGCTCCTTGGAAGAAGAGAGGGATATAAATGTAAATAATAAATAAATAAAATATATGATCGGATGTTTTAAATTATTTTAATTGTAAACCGCCCAGAGACACAAGTTTTGGGCGGTACAGAAATATTTTAAATAAATAAATATCTGTCCAAGACTTGGAACAAATAAATGAATAATAGTATGAAAGATCATACTGCTATGGTGCAGTGGGGAGATGACTTGCCTAGTGAGCAAGAGGTTGCTGGTTCGAATCCCCACTGGTATGTTTCCCAGACTATGGGAAACACTTATATCGGGCAGTAGTGATATAGGAAAGTGCTGAAAGGCATAATCTCATACTGCACGGGAGGAGGCAATGGTAAACTGCTCCTGTATTCTACCAAAACAAAGCAACATGGCTCTGTGGTTGCCAGGAGTTGACACTGACTCGAGGGCACAACTTTAGCTTTACCTAGTGTGAAAGATCACCTTGGAAACACTAGCACAATCTGGCTTCACCTTTGATTGGTATCTTCCCTTAGATGGGGAAGAGGACTGAGATTCTGTTGTGCTAGGGAGCTAGCTGCCTGCCCTCCCCCTAACAGATCTGAGTCCAGATATTTGTCTCCACCATGGCTGCTGGCTGGTGAGTTCACAGACAAGCAGCATTTGCCAGAAAAGAGGATGGTCAGTTATATTCACTACAAAGAGGCAACTGAAGGAAGTGGGTATTTGTGCTTATCTCTACCAGTGCTGCTGGTTGTGATTGTCCTGTCACCATTGGTAATGGCAATGACAGTCCACAGAAGGAAGATGCAGAGCCCTATAGCCATCAGCAAGCATGGGGGTGAACTGCTGAAGCCACTGCACATATTGTGGCATCTGTGCCATGTGGCCTTTTTTACTTGCCTCCCTTCTCCTCTACTGCCTGCAAGTTTTTAGCAAAATATTAAAGAAGGCAAATATCTGACACAAGTACAACAGTGGGAGTACACTACACCTGCACAACAGCATCAGTCATGCACACTGGACAAGATGGCACTGCCTTAGACCACACTATGAAGCTTGCATGCATACACACATAAGTAGAGCCCTTCTCAATCAGACTGAAGGCCTATTTAGTCCAGCATCCTGTTTCTGACAGTGGCTCATCAGGAACCTCTGGGAAGCGCACGAGCAGAAGATGAAGGCATGTCCACTCTCCTGCTGCTCCTCCCCTGCAACTGGTATTCAGTACTGTACTGCTTTGAATCCAGAGGGGCTCAGCATGCAGCCTTCACAACTAATAGCCATTGATAGTCTTGTCCTCCAAGAATGTGTCAAATCTCCTTTTGAAGCCATCTAAGGCAGTGCTCACCACCACATCCCATGCCAGTGAATTAACTGTAGTCAAGATGCATATCTGGTGCAGCATTGTGGATGCACTTATCCAGTGCTTGTGGGTGGCGCCTTAGGTTTTGGTGGCTCCCCCAATGTGATCTAGGTTCTGCAAAGGGCTTGCTGGTGCCTGCTGGTGCTAACAATGCCTTCCTGAGAAGTCCTTTTTTCTCCCCTGTGGTAAAAAAGAGGAGTAGAAGAGGATTCAGCTCTGTTGTATGCCAGTGTTTCAGGACATCCTACATGCATCTAGTTAGATTTATAGTCCTTGGTGTGAGAAAGAGCATTTGGCTGAGGTGGCTGCAAGCTTGAGCCATTTGGAATTGCTTTACTACACTTGTCCGGAGCCACCTGATGAATGATATTAGTTTGCTCCTGCTCCTGGCAAATATAGGTTATCATGACAGAAAGATAAAACTGTAAACTAGAGACTTTTAGGCTGCAATTCAATTTGGAATTGAATTGGAAGTTAGCTCACTTCTTTGGAAGTTAGTTCATTTAAAACACTGGGACTTACATCTGTGTAAATAGGCATAGGATTTGCTGTTAGATCCTTTTAGTGCTTCAGTTTTATGTTATGTTGCTGCTTAAGCTAGGCTTAATGTGCTGCTTAAGCTAGGCTTAATGTGCTGCTTAAGCTAAGCAAGCTGCAACCTACTTTACACTCTTCCGGGGTGTAGTGGAGTGGGGGACAGAGCGTGCAGGGACAGTGCACTGGTACTTTCGCAGGTACTTCTCAGCTTTTCTGGCTGTTGGGGTGGGCATGGCCAAGGGGGCTGTCATGGAGAGTGCCTGCACTTCTGAATTTGCAACTACATCACTGACCCTGATCCAATGTATGACCACTGAGAAGTAAATCCCATTAATTTCAATGGGATCTGCAAGAACATGTATACAGGACTGCAACCTTAAAAGTGTCAATCCCTACAACCAAGCGCAGTCACAGGCTTTTTGAGCATTTTACTGCCTCAGTTACACCATGCCTGTGATGAATGCTTTTCTAAAACCATGTGCACAAAATAGGTGGGTTTTTAAAAATACACTGCTGATCAACCTACATTAGAATAGCATACAATACTGTAGTTTATACTTATGCTCATTCTGCCGGCCATGTACCTGGTGCAAACCAGGCTGAGAAAAGTACCTGGTTGTGTATGCAGCAGAGAGTATGTGCAAATCTGCTAGGGTTGCTATCCACCCCCCCCCCCCCGCCCCAGTTTCTTTAACAGGTGAATGATGCTGTTCTGATATCTTCACCCCCATTTCAGGTTAAAACAACCAAGAGTCTTGTGGCACCTTAAAGATGAACAGATGTAGGATGGCATAATCTTTTGCCCACGAAAGCTTACACCAAAAATCAATCTGTAAGCCTTTTAGGGTGCCACAAACCATACTAACATGGCTACTGCTGTGGAAATTCTAGGTTAAGCTTCACTTGTTGAACTTCTGACTACAGCTGATGAAAGCATAGGAGAGAAAAGGGGACACTTCCCTTCCAGCTGCCATGGGCCGTTCACTTATGCCTTGCAATGCTCACCTTAAGCTCAATAAAATCCCAAACAACCAGTCATAGGAGAAAGCCCATTTATTATGCCCCCCCCCCCGAGGATGCTCTCTAATAGCTGTTCCGCTGTTGCTGAAACGTGTCCTCCTATTACAAAGCTTTTGGTCAAGGCAAGTAGTTTATTTCACTCACAGCTTTTGCTGCTGCTTCTTGGCCAGCACAGGCAGCGTTTATTTGGAGATGAGTATGTGTACGTGTGTACACATCTTTGTTCCCTTCCTGTTCTAGGAAATCCACTTGCCTGCGTGCTCGTCAGGTTTGTAGCATGGCTCCACGTCGTCGGCGTCCTCTTCCACTTCTTCTTCCCGCCCCCCGCTGCTTTCTTGGCGGGGGAGAATGGGCTTGCCCGGCCGTTGCACCCTCCCACGCCTTCAATTATTGATCCTGCGTTGCCTGCCGCTCTCTGACTCCCGCCCTCGCGGTGACAGATTGACTCTCCCTTCTCACAAGCTCCTCAGCACTGCAGCAGAGCAGAGGGAGGGAACGAGCCAGGCAGGCAGCGCGCCGCACCGGGAAGCCCACACCGCCACCACCCTCCCGCCCCTCCTTGGGCTCTGTCACGCCTGGCGGCGGCTCCTCCTCAGGGGCAAGGAGAAAACAACAAAACAACCCCCCACCCCACAACCCAAGTTGCTGTCGCCGCCGCTGCCAGCAAGCTGCGGCGCTAAGA
This sequence comes from Hemicordylus capensis, assembly GCF_027244095.1. NCBI lineage: Eukaryota > Metazoa > Chordata > Lepidosauria > Squamata > Cordylidae > Hemicordylus > Hemicordylus capensis. The sequence continues at coordinate 48,216,798 of NC_069658.1, read as the reverse complement.
GAGCGAGCGAGTGAGGAGAGGAAGGAGCCGGCTACGGGCTGCGCTTCCCGCGGGTAAGTGAGGCTTCCCCCTTAGCAACTGGCTTAGGGGAACTTTTTCCCCGTCCGCCTGCCTTGGACTGCAGCAGCTTTGGAGGAACGCTTGGTAGGCTTCCTTCGAACTTCTCCAACAAAGCGCCGCTTGCGCGGCAGGAGACGGGACGGCCAGGGAGCAAAACGCGTGGCGGGCAGCCCGCTGCCCTGAAGCTGGTGGGCTCGGAGAGAAGTTCCGTGTATGGAGTTGAGTGGGACTTTCTCCGAGGTGAGCGAGCGTAGAGCTTGCATGCATGTCATTGGATTCCAGGCATGCTTCCTGGGAAGTAGGGCTGCCAACTCTGCTGCTAGCCCTGGAGATCTACTCCCCCCCCCCCCTTCACAATATCAAGACACTCAAAACCTTCAGGATTGCTTTCAGTAGTCACCTCCAGGTGGATGCCGAGCATTCCTGGAGACTCCAGGCCGGTCTTGGAGGCTTGGGGCGCACACGCAAACCCACACACCCCACGCCGGGAGGGGAGTCCCACTTCGTGTGCAAGCGAGACTTGCTAGCCAGCTCCCTTGTGCAGAGGCTTGCAAGCCTTCAAAGAGGTGGCTTTCCCTGGGGTAGCGCGAGGGCATATCCCAGATAGACGCGGCTATCCCGTAATCTGCGAAGCCTCGCCTCGCCTTCCTGTCTGCGGTTTCTTTTTCTTTTCCAGCCCAGAGGGGAACTTTGTGGGTAGTAGGACAGCAGAAATGCAAAGGATGCTCAAAGTGGGGCTGGGAGGGAGAAGCCGACGGAAGGGAGAGGCAAGCAGGGGAAGCTGCGGATAAGGTAGAGGAGGGGAAGCACGCAAGGAGGGAGGAAAAAGGTGCCTGGCGGCTGCAAAAGAGCGAGGCAGACAGACCTTCGCAGTGCGATGCGACGGGGAAAGCCGTGAAGCGTTTCAAAGTGGGAGTTTTGTTTGTTTGAATTTTTATCTGGCCGGACATCACTACCCTCTATAGGATGGATCTGCAAGAACCGTGCTCGCTTCCTTTGGAAGCTTACAAAGTTGTTAGCTTGTAGTTGCTCTTGGGGCAAATCCTGCAAATTCTTCGTTCAGGGTTGTGTGTTTTTTTTTTAAAGACATCATCACTGCATACTTGGGTAGCTAGTATTTTGAATTTTGACTGAATTCAAACACGAAAGGGAGTTTTATTTTCTCTCAGAATGGTTGGAGATGATTTCAGTGCGAATTTGCTGGGATGCCTACCTGTATAAAAAGCAGAGTGCCGGAAGTTGCGGCCCGAAACCCTTTCTTTTTCCTCCCCTCCCCTTCCCCCTACCTGTTTGACGTGCCGAACAGAGGGGCAAAAAGGGCAGGGATGCAAAGGGGGAGGGGGGAGGAGGAGGGCAAGAAGCTGACTCAGCATTTTCGGGCACTTCGAAGGGGATGGAAGCGCGTGAGTTATAACTCAGCGCGTGCGCCTCCTCGGAGTCACGGCTGGGAATCCCCCCGCGTGCGCCTGGGGAGCGCAGAACTAATCACTGGAGGCTGACGGTGGGTGGGCTTACTCGGGGTTGCCCCTGTGACATATCAGCTGAAAGCGGGGAGAGAGTGATGCAGGGAGTGGGCGAGTATGCATATCATCGGACCCCTCCCCTGTCTCGTTAAGCTGCGCTGAGATAGTTTTTGGTCTTTGGTGATTAATAGCATCCAGTGTCCGCCACCCCCACCCGCCGGCCAGGTTATGATGCTGATAAAGGTTGCCTAGATAAGAGTGTCAAGTGCAAGGGGTCCTCTGGAACCGACTGTTCGTGGAGTGCTGTGGAATATATTCTCACCCACCCACATGAGATAAGTGACAGTCCTAGAAGGGACCCCTAGGATGCAGAGAGGAACCTTCATCTTCTAGCTGCTGGTGCCCAGCCTTGCTTGGGCTGCATTGCACTGCAGTGCAGGGAGCTGACAACAGCTAGACTGGTCTGATCCTGTAGTCTTTTTTTTTTTTTAAGGGAAGTGGCACACACAGATCTGCTTCAGAAGGTGGGATGGTTGTAAATGGAGTTTGGGAAAGTAGCAATGTGTCTTAAACAAGGAAGCCACTGAAGCAAAATGATGCATAATTCAAACACAAAGGGAGGAGAATTGGTTTTCTCCTAGAATGGTTGCAAATAATTTTAGTGTGAATTTGCTCGAATGCCTGTCTATAAAAAGCAGATATTGGTGTACATTTCATGAACAGTGATATATAATTATTTTAGTGCATCTTGTTTTGACAGAAGTGAAATCTTTTGCATTAGGTGTACGTTTATGTATATAGTTCTGGATGATTTTGGTGGTTGCTTCTGTAATAAAACACTCCTGTTCTTGTACAGCAACCAAAAAATGGGGAGGGGGGGAATCCTTTGCTGCTGTTTTCTGTATGTTTTTTGTGTGTGATATTTTCTATTAAAGCTTATTTCCTCCTCTGTCCCCCAATTAAATATATGTACCAATATCAACAAAATCTTCTGGGTGACAAAACCTAGCCCTCCCCACCACAAATTCAGAAGTGTAGATAAATGTGAAAAATGATATTTATTATGTATGCTTATAAGAAAATCTGCTGTAGTAAGAGCTAAAATGAGAAAAAGTATAATTTTGCTAATTAACTATGACAGATCTCATGAGCATATTAACATGACACTTGTGCCGGGGGTGGGGGCAGAGAAACAAAAAGTTCAGTGTTCCTGTATGTTGCTTTTTTGCAGGTATTATTATGATTATCATACAAAATATTCCCTAACATCGGTATTACGTTAGAGAAGAAATCAATCTTGTAAAACAGTATAAACAACTGAAACTAGATTTGCATGAGGTGCTTTCTTTTTATATATTTCCCCAAATACTGTGTTTTAAAATGATACTAGAGAATGAACATTTGCAGATTTCTCCCCTTGATTTTGAACAAAATACATTAGAAAAGGGAATGAAAGGACAAAAGGATCCATAAAGCTTTAAGCTGCATTCTCAGACTATACATTGATTGTAGTTGTAATAAATATTGTGAAAAGATCAGAATTTTGATATCTGTTTCATATTTCATAGAAATGATTTTTAAATTTACTGAAAAATCAGAACCTAAAACACAGAAAGGAAGCCTATTTATGAAAGGCCTAGTGCCCATATGAAAACTCGACTTAGAAGCATAATGAAACCTAATATAAAGATGTTATGTAATGAGATAAATGTACTATTTCAAAACCAATGAGAAATGAAAGTTACATTTTATTGTGCTCGTCCATTCTAGACAAAAGTGGAAGGAAGTCTCACTGATTTCAGTAGAATTTACTTCTATGCAGATGGTGCAAGATCATCATGACCTCTGCAACAGTCCAATACGAACTATGATGATTTCGATGGAGTTTACTAAGTAAATGTGTTTAAGATCACCTGTTCAGCCTAACAGGCAGATTACACAGATTGTAAATATATATGTTGCAGAAGATCTCTATTAAAGCCTGTATATCAGTGCTTGTTTGCTCAAAAATGTATCAGTTAGGTATTTAGGTTAAATTAGTTTGCAAACATGAAAGGGAGCTTGCAGCTGCGGCCGTCTTGGTAGCATACATAGTGCTTAACAACCTAGAACGGATCAGGAGCTGGTTTTAAAATGTCACGGTAGTTATGTTTGCAGCTTGATTTTATTGAATGTTTATCTGTAACGGGCTAAGTAAAAGTACGTTCTTATTGTTGAAGTGCATCAGATATACTGGGTTTATATGCTGGAGGGCACTAAGAACAATGAGAAATTCTGTGCAAGGCTTTTAATACTTCTCTTTAAGATGAGAAATGCGATTTTCCTAAATACTGTAGATAAATATCTTTCTGCTTTAGGACTAAGGTTGCTAGATGGAGGCAGGCTTTCAAACTTAAGATTGTGCAACCTCTGTATATAACTTTGAATTTAATGCATGAGGGTTCAGCAAGTGCAAATTACAAGCAACTAAATGTACAGTCTCTTGTGAAAGTACAGATTTAATCTATTAAATCATTTTAATAGATTGATCATTTAATTACTCTAGTCATTCAATAGACCTATATTTTCATTTAGTATAAAATCTGCCTTTTAAAAGATGTTTTAATAAAAACAATTAATTTGTTGTCTACAATCATTGAACTGTATCTTCTCTTTTCTGATTAAAAATAAATACATTTTTAGATGCCAACATCAAATTTGTAGGGGGTTCTATAGTAATAAAGAACATTATTATTTGAAAGGTGGAAAAACTGTCATAGGTTTGACAACCCAGCTTCATTAGTGATTTAATGTATAACAAAAAGTAGAATGTTCCAAATTAAAATGGGTATATGAAGCCTGTGTGTACTCTGCTAAAACATCAAAATTCTGAGCCAAGCAAAATGGAACTCCTGATATCTAACCCTAACCCTAACCAAATGTACATAATTTGCATATTTCAACCAAACTAAATGTACATAATTTGTATATTTCAACTAAATCTGCTGTTCTGTTTGCTTAAGAGGGGCAAGAAGTTGTGGTTACTTAGCCTCCTGAGCAGTTCAAAGATTGTGCTAGGCTCTGGAAATATAGTTCCAGCCTTATGTTTGCATTCATAAGGGCTAGAAACGCTTTCTTAAAAATGAAAGACTTGTGTCATTTGTGACTGCCATTACATCAAACTGGCCTCCCTAGGGACGGAGCTGTTAACTCCATGCTGCCACTGAACAAGCCATTCACTTAACCTTGGATGATTGGGGCGCCAGAACATGGATTTTGATTGTTCTCTCAGCAGGTGGGTTGGGTTACATGGGAGAAGGTGGTCCTTCAGGTAATTATATTTCTTGACGTCCAGACTAGTACTGTACAGATGCAACAGTGTCTGACATCCAGACTGATGGCGCAACATTGACTGAGGGGGTGATTTTCGATAATCCACCCCTTCCACCTGAAGCCCACCGTGCCTTCTGAAAAGATGTCCATTTTGTTTCTCAGGTCCTTTTACTGACTTCTTTCATTCGTTGCAGCTGTGCTTATACCAGCTCAGGGTTTTTGGGAGGCACAGTGAGCTTCAGAGGGAAGGAGAAAATTGTGTGTGTCCCCCCCCCCCACACACTATGGTGCACACTCTAGATGTCAAACATTGCTACAGCAGTGCAGTGCTAGTCTGGATGTCAGCCACTGTCTGGAAGGAGACTGACTTTTCACTAGGGGGGAAACAAGCAATAATGACATTATCAGAACAGCTTGAATCTGTTGTGTGATTGTATAAGGTCTGCTGCAATGCATGAAGTCAGTAAGAGGAGTTGAGAATTGAAAGAATGGAACTGAGCTTTGGAATTGAGTGTGTGTGTGTGTGTGTGTGTGTGTGTGTGTGTGTGTGGGTCTATTCTGTTTTATTTTTCACAAACTCCTCTCTTACCCTCCTTTAACTTAGATTCTTAAAAGAATAGCAATAGATACAGTGAAAGAGAACAATCAATATAGCAACAATTGTGTGTTGGGGTGGGGAGAGAGAGAGATCAACTTGCAGATGTTGTGAAAGCACTTCTTGCAAACCACTCCAGCAATTTAAAATGGAAAAGCTATAGTGTGTCTATCATTCAACCTGCTGTTTAAGGAAAATTATTTCGGAAAGGAAGAGAACCATTGTTTAATATATTCGGGTGGGGGGAGTAATTACTATTGATTATTCTAAGTGTTCAAGTGTTTATAGGAAGACAAGAAAAGTAGATAGAACTTAGTTTTGGGAGGAAAGGGGGCAGAGAATGGGCTAAAAGCCTAAAGCTCATGAAGTACAATTGACCCAGAAAGCTAGTACAGTAGATATCAATTATTTATGATTTAAGTCTGCCTTGCAAATAAGGCCATGAAGTTATTACCTTATTTACAAGACCATAACCTTTACCTCTACAAAACATTTAACTCTGCAAAACATTCACCATCCTGCCTGCCTATGTTAGTCATTTGTAGTGCATCAATACCTTAAAAAGAAGCAGGGGAGAGAACCAACTCCCTTCCAATTTGAAGGGGGGAAGAAAACCTTTCACCTTGAAGAGATTCTTACTCTTCAGGTGACTGTGGAAGTGACTGGATACAATCCTGGTTTATGTAGAGAGAAGTATTCATATTCCCATCTAATAATTTTCATAGTGGCTTTCATCATTAGGCTTCAGAGCACTTTATAAAAAAGAAAACTGTCATAAAATGTATTAGCACAACATATGAATGTTCCCAAAGCCATTTTTCAAGATAAAAGAGCAAGAGGTGCCCTTAATGTTTGCTCAGGTTATCTGATATTGAGAGGTATCCTTGAGTTCCAAATATTAAGTTTGGGCAGGGTATAAATTTGATAGATAGATAGATAGATAGATAGATAGATAGATAGATAGATAGATAGATATAGATATAACGGAGAGAATTTATTTTATTTAACAGGAAGGAGTGATCTATTTCTTTTTTTGTATGTACCATATATTCTATCTTTCATTACTTTTGAATTGCACTGGCCTTTCATTTCACAGAAGGCTGTAGTTGGACTGTGCCACAGACCCAGATATGTGAGCTTTAACACACAGTGAGGTCATTCACACAGTCAAAAACTATGTTCTACCTGGGCTTGGGAGCTGTGTGTGCTTCCAATTTTTGGTTGTATGGAAGCAAGGTAAGAGGAAAACCTGCGTAGAAGTGATTGTGTGGAAGCAAGGTAGGAGGAAAAGCTACCCAGTTTTTCTTCCTACCTTGCTCCACCCAATCACTTCTACGCAGGTTTTCCTCTTACCTTTCTTCCATACAACCGAAAATTAGGAGCACATACAGCTCCCAAACCCAGGTAGAACACAGTTTTTAGCCTACTTTCCAGTTGGCTTATGAGATCACCCGGCATTCCGTGTGTGTGCCCCTCACTATCAACTTCGCCTTGCCTGGACCAATATGAATCAAATCGGGTACAGTTGTAGGGACACTTAAGAACACCTCAGTGGCATAGTTTGTGATGATGTCATCCACCGCAGTTCAAGATGGTGGATATGTAAACTTTTGAGGTGCAAATGGGCTAACCTGTGAACTCCACCAATCTGAACCAAATTTGCTACAGCTGTAGGGACACATAGAGATGCCCCAATGGCATAGTTTTTGATCATTCGCCCTGATTCAAGATGGCAGATGCATGAACGTTTGAGACAGAAGCAGTGCCCAGTGGTCCCTCTAATGTTTTTAATCTGTGTGCGGAATGAGTTTTGTTCTGGGCGGCAGTATCAAAGCAGTGTGTGTGCACATGCATTCAGAGTGGAGGCCTTCCTGATTCAACCTAAGCAGGATTTAAAATTAACTGAGCGGACATAAAAAAACTTGTGATTGTGTGCACGTCTTAGAGGGAACACTGGACACAAGTGGGCTAGCTTGTGGACTTCCTAACCAATTTGAACCAAATGAGTTACAGTTTTAGTGAGTGACAGACAGGAACACTTCAGTGGCATCATTTGTGATGATGTCAAGATAGCGGATGCATAAACTTTTGAAGCGCAATTGGGCTAACTTGTGAACTGCCTAACCAATTTGAACCAAATTTGCTAGAGCTGTGGGGCACATGGGGAAACCTCAATGGTGTAGTTTGTAATGATGTCATCCACCCCAATCCAAGATGGCAGACCAGTGAACATTTGAGGTGCAAGATATCTAACTTGTGGACCTTGATTTGAACCAAATGTAATCCACTTGTAGAAATAGTGAAAGGAAAGTAGGCAGATTAATTCTTACTAGAACAGCTTGTTGATTGTGTGAATGACCTCAGTCTCTACTATCTGGTTTACAGAGCTTAGTCCAAGATACAGAAAGGAATTAAAATAGGAGTGATGGAGCATTCACCAAGAAAATGCAACTTGGTTGCATCCATCTCATTCAGATTGCACTGGTATTTTGTTGTAATTGTACAAAAGCCTGCTGCATCTTGGACACAGTGTGAGCATGAGTTAGGAGGGGTTATCCAAACAGCAAAGTGGAATAATGCCATATAAAGGGGCAGTGGCCAGTTTGCCTCTTTCCCTTGGTGCAGCTTGATCTTTTTTTAGGGGAGAAAAAGCACCGTCCTGCACTCTGTGCAGCTGGATCTGTCATCCTTGCTTGGCTGAAGCAGTAGCCAGGGAAGGAAGGGAAATATGCCACTGTTTTTCTTCCACAATAAATGGCTGCAGGGACCTCTGTAGAAAAAGAAGGGCCACCCAGAGCAGTGGCACTGTTGGAATGGGGCCAGGATTTCATTCTACCACTCATGTGGGACCCCTGACCTTCATTGATAGAGATTGTGCCTGTGAATGATGGGAGTTGTAATCCAACATTGGGAACCCATGCAATAGGAGTGCCTTACAATTTCTTTTCTGCCTACTTTAATGACAGGCATCATAATTTTAGAATGCTACTAAAAACATATACAAAGTTAGCCACTTTTTGTAATAGAAAAGTATTAATTATCACTTTTGGAATAGAAAATAGAAAAGTGGTTAAAAATAGGTATAATATGTCCCTGATGAGGGCAAATACCTCCTAGTGAATGATCTGCCATGTTCGGTATTCAGTGCAGCTCTATACTCGCATCATTGTAATGAGTATAAGCCAAAAAGTGATAAAACGTATGTGTGAGTGTATATAGGTCTGGATCATAGAAGAATGCAGAGCTTTTTAAGTTTAAGAGCCAGTTGTCACATGGCCTTGTTAATGAAAATTCAAATTTCTTTAAGATGTCCCCAGTTGTGCTGTTGCAACTCCATTATATACCTTTGGCTGCAGAAACTACTTGCTCATCCTAGTAATGACTGCATTCCCAGAGCAGTTTAAGGGAGAGAAGCTGCTGCCAGAATAAGCTAGTTGCTTTTACATGCTAGATTTGTCGCATGAGCTCCAAGGAATTTACATGCTGACAATACCAAGTAATCTTGGGAGCATGGGGCAGTCTGGAAAATACTTGTAGTAGGAATTTCAGCTGTTGGAGATAATAGTGGCAGTCTTTTCTGGTGTCTCATGCGGGCAGAGAAAAGCTGCTGTATCATGTGTGCTTGCTGGGAGGGTTACATGAGAAGTGCCCATTAATTGGATGGGAAAAATATTCTACTGGTACTGATTTCATCTTGTTGGAGCTAGGACATTGGCAGCATCAGCTCTCAGCTGCAGTGTCTCATAGTGACCACTGCGGGGGGCGGTAAAGGGTCATGGATAAAAGTGCTGTCCAGTGTTAGTCTCCATTTTGTCTCTCGAGAGATGGCTGTTGCTTTTGGTCTCTCTCTTCAGCCATTAGCTACAGCTAAAATTAAGCTGTAGGCTTTTCCACATTTGTTCGTAACCTTTTCTTTAAAAAAAAAAAATCCTTGTAGTACTTCAGTATAAAAGAACTGTCTCAAGACCTCTTGCTTTGCTGCTTTCTCACCTGACTGGTTTTGATTTGCTATTTGGGGACTGAACTGCCATTCTTCTCCTACATATCTTATCCCTTGTAAGATGGAGTAAAGGTAAAAAAAAGGTAAAGGTGTTTTTGTTTTTTTAAAGGCAGCAAGCCAAGAACTGTTGTGCATAATACATTCATGTGCCTCGAAAATAATGGATTTTCAAAAGTGAGTGTGTCTGCCCTTTGAAACAGGGGTGGAGCTTATCTATGGGCAAAGTGGGCAGTGCTCAGCTTACTCAGTAAGCCATGTTGTCTCTGCCTCCATTTTGTGTGCCTACTGCCTAGTGTTCTCTCTCATTTTTTTCATCTGTTTGTGGAATGAGTTTTGTTCTGGGTGGAAGTATCAAGGAAGTATCATGTGTGCACACGTGCATTTAGAATGGGGCCTTGCTGATTCAACCTGAACGGGATCTAAAATTAAATGAGCAGACATCCAAAAACTTGTGAGCACGCACACATGTGTACGCCTTAGAGGGATCATTGCTACTGCCTCCCTCTATTGTTCCCTGCTGCTCTTGCCTGCAGCCTACTACTGCTTTAAGAGTTGTGAGGTGGGCGACGGTAGCACCAGCCTCAAAGAACAAATGAAAAGACCCATATCTTTTAAAACATTAAGGCAGGAGCCAATAAGCATGCTCGCTTTTGTTTTGCAAAGTGGGCGGTCCTAGGACTATAAATCAGAGAGGAACTGGGCTGATTGGCTCTTCAAGCAGCCAATCAGAGTGCCCAGAGGGTGGGGAAGTCTTTTTCGTTTATCTACTCAGAAGATAGGCTGGCTGGCAGTTGTAAGTCTGATATTTTGCTGGCTTCTTTGTGTTTGTTTGGAGGGAAGGAATACAACCTCTGCTTGCTCTCTGATCTGATCTGTATGCAAAGCATTATGGCCGAATCCCAAAATGACATGCCATAAAACATTGGGAGGAACAGCAGATTGGAGTATTGTTTGTTTGTTGAATTTATATACCGCTGAATATCAAAATCTCTAGTAATTAGATTAGAAAGTGTTATGCCCCCACCTGAGGACTCTGAAGAAGAAGGGATGGCAGTGGATTTACTGGGAATAGGGAGATGTCTGAGGAGACTCAGGTTCATGAACTGAGTGGGGAGGCATCTGAGACAGGCCCGGATGAACAGGCCCTAGACTGGCTCCCTTGCCTGATCTGATCTGCACAGCTCTCCTCGCCACCACCTGGATTTGGCTTTATGAGAACAAATTCACTTTGGCTCTATCCCTGTTTTCTAACTCCTTTGATTCTTCACTGCTGTTTGCTGCTCCCTGGTCTGTCTTCGAGGAGAGAGGTCCTTCGGTCACTCCCAAGCCATGAAGATCCACCTGCTACTGAAGGAATAAATGAAGTTGAATGATAGCTGCTGCACCCCAAACTGGGCTCCTTCTATCCCTGTCTCTTCTCTCTTAAATCCAAGAACCTCTGAGCCTCCTTTCTCTGGCCACCCTAGAAGCTACTTTAATTTGGACATTAAGCTAAATTTCCTCTTAGCAGTTGTATGGTTAATCTTGTAACATAATTTTTAGTAATAATATTGCTTTTAGTGACACTCTTATTCAATTGCACCCCTTACCCTCAAATAAAACGTTCGCTGTTTTTGAACATATCTCTCTCTCAGCCAGTCATTTTCCTGTAATCAACACTTTGCATTAAATTTATTCTGATGTGGAACTGCTCCACTCTGAGCTAATTTCCCCACACAAAGCCTGAACACAATTTTGGGGAGTTTACCAATCACCCTGGGGCAGTTCCATCAACACTGCACCCATCACCTGCCTAGCACCTCTACCACCACACCCCCAGCAGTCCCAGGAACTATCAGCCACCACAGTTTTGAAATTATTATCCCAATCACCCTCAAGTGCACCTGCTCACAACTACTCATTTGTTGCATTGTAAGAGTGGCTTTTAGTTTACCAGAAAAAGCTTCCTGGAGGCTTTACAGACAGGGCTTCTACCCCAAATATCCTTCAGAAGAGAGTGTGTGCATTCACACACCAGCCAAACTTACCCTGAAGTCCCTTCGAGATCCTTGGACCCACACCACACCAAATCGGCCTTTGTCTTGCGAATTCTAGCTTATCTCAATGTATTTCTGGATTTTTAAAATGCTGGTTTTAAGCTACTTTTTCTGAAAACGCTGGAGCAAATAGGGAAAGGCACTGACATAGAATCATGAGGATAAGAGGGTTACTCTCTTTAGAAATGCAGATATAGCTCTTTAGTTATCCCCCCCCCCCATTGGCTAGAAGAAAAACATAGAGGCATGCCATGTGAACTTGTAAAAACAAAAACTGCGAGCAAAGGGGAGGGGCTGCTTCCCTCAATGCCATGAGTGTGATTCAAAGTGGCTTTGTTCAACATTTACCCCACACTATCCTCATGCCTTCCACGCACATCTTTTTTGCATGAGTCTGTTCACCTGAATGTCCACCCTGCATGTACTCTCAAGGGTGAACAGCCCTGCCCATGAGATAAAGGGACATGCCAGGAGGGTGTTGGAACACCTGCAGAAGACATCATGATGGGTGCACCCTTTCCAATCACATGGGACAGTGAGGTTTTTGTCTGAACTGGCCCATATTCTTACATCACTGGATTTCTAGAAACACCATCAGGGGCTCGATGTAAGGCTCATTCCTAAATACATATTCATGTTTTTACCAGTGCTGTTGGCCCCAATCTAGACAATGTTAGTTGTGCCTAAGGCATGCCATGAATGTTAATCATTCCTAAGTCTTGCTTATGCAGTTACTCAGGAGTAAGTCCATTTGAATTCATAGGTATTTGTGAACTATAATTCCAAATAAGGGTGTTTAATATTAGAGTTTTGTCTAGTTGATGAATACTACTTTATTTTACTGTAAGCAGTATATTAGTTTGTCAGTTAATTAGCCAGTGAAAACAATGCATGCTCTGAAAAACTTGGTGCAGGGATACATTTGAAGTTAGGGATTCTGCAGGATTTAAGACGCAAGATCAAAACGCCCTGTAAGCATACTGCAAATATGACCAGATTCTGACGGAATTTTGTACTTCATGCTCAGAATTTAGAAACACTGAGCTGGTTCAAATGATTCTGGCCCCAGTGCATATGAAGAAAGAGGGGGCGTGCTGAGAGTGCACTGGTCAGAATTGTCTTTCATGGACATCTTGACCCCCTTCTGGCATTTCTCTTGATCATGTATGGGTGCTGTTAATCCAAGTGGCCCCTAAAAACACCCTACAAATACTTGTTTATAAACAGATGTGGAGGACATCCCAACTGGTCCACTCTTGGCCTGCCAGTCCCCACGTGTGCTGGGGCTGGTGTTGTTTAAACCAGCCCAATGGCCGCCATCAGACTAGTGTTGTAGTAGCACAAATAAGTTTCACTAGTGCAAAGGTGTTTTGAAATTTTGTTCTGCTAAGTTGGGAGCTTGTATTCTAGACTAATGTTGTGCTAGTGCAGCAATGCACCTCCTGCAGCGAAATGCCTCCATCCTGTTCTACTATCCTTGATATTGGTCCTGGGACGTTGTTTATCATCTGCCTTGGTGGTAGTGACTAGTTGGACAGGTGTGGAGGACTTGGAAGGTAACAGAAGCAGCTCCTGAAGTTGGAGGGTAACAGCAGCACCTCTTCAGTATTGTCTATTTGGAGCGATGCCAGCAAGTTGCTGGTGGGGTTTGTCTTAAGGTTGAGGGCCCATTTCCTTTGAAAGGGTGTTGGAAACACGTCTATGATTGCTTCTGGAGTGGGGAGAGAGCTGGATGAGTATTGGTGAGAGCAGCTCTCATTCTGGGCTTGCTCTATTTTGGGAGCCTTAATTCAACTCTTAATTCAACCCCTTCAACTCTAGGGAGTAGTATTTTATGTGTGAAGGAAACATACAGATTAGTGTTTATTTTGTGTGCGTGAGGGGCATCACTCAGCCCAGGATTGGTGTGAGCATTCCTGGGTGTGTTTGCCATATAGTTGCTGCTCTTGTGCATGACTGAGAAAGTTGTGGCCTGATATTAATGAAACAGAGGAACTGGGGGTAGTTGGGCTGGGAAGATGTGTCTGGAGGAGTAGAACAGTGGGGATGGTCTCGGGCAGTGATTTCACGGGTAGTGGGCAGAGGCAGATATGGCACTGCCTTTGGGCAGGCCATTACAAGGGGAAATGGTCGAGGCAATTGAGGCCTGTTTCTTTTTCCAGCTCTTTCCCCAACTCTACAGCCCCAGGGAGCTCTGGCGACACTCCCTCTAGGATTATGGTGCTGCTGTTGAATGCCAGGTCAGTAAATGCTAAAACATCTCTCATTCACGATTTGATTGTGGATGATCATACTGACGTGATATTTGTGATGGAGTCTGGAGTCGGCCTCTGTCCTCTGATTCTGGTTTTCCAATTCTGCAGCAGCCCAGAGGGTCGGGGAGGTGGCATTGTGGTCATCTATCATGAGACCTTTCCCCTTTCCAGGTGCCCAGTTAGGCAATCTCAGAATTTCAAGTTTCCCCCCTGTGTTGGAGCTCATCAGAGAGGGTTGTGCACTGAGCATGCTCGAGACATGACTGGAACATGTGATTTAATTTCCTGCTGGAAGGCACCTCCCAACCCCAGTTCCAGTTCTGTCTTGCTTGAGCTGGCACGTTCTTTCTGAGGGCTCTTCAACTTACAGTGTTTTTTGGCCATCTCCTTTTCCTGTTCGCTTTTTCTCTCCTGCCCTCACTGTCTAGACTGTGCGAGGGTGGGAGGAGAGCTAGTCTCTAAATTAGATACTAAAATTTTTCCTCTTCAATAATTTTTTAATTTCTAATTCAGCTAATTGGATTCCTAAAATATACTATTTTCTGTTTCTTGTGCTTGGAGGCAATCTCTACGGAGCTGGCTCATGCCAAAGAGCTCCTGAGGGGCTCCCTCTCAGATGGTTCTCAGCTGCCGCAGGACCTGGGCAGCTTGGCGCTTGTATCAACGGCTCCTCTCCAGCAGCCAGAATCGGCTCTTGTCGCACCCACAGCACCGGCCATTTTATAGGAGGTGTGAACTTGGAGCAAGTGTACAAAAAAGCTCCTAAAAAGACCAAACATAGCAGGGAATAGCTGACCAAGAAAAAGAAATGTAAGAGGTCGCCCTTGAGATTGGAGAGCTCTGTGCAACTCAGCGAGAGGCTCTTAATACAGGTGGTTTGCAAGCGCTCAAAACTGAAACCACGTCCTCTCCACTCAACTCCTATTAGGGTGGACGACCAGCGCCCTTCGGGTGACTCCCTGGCGTCCCTACCCTTGCCCGGGATGGGTCCAGTGTCCGAGGGGGAACCAGCTGGTCCGTACATTCCCCACACACTTCTGACAGAGCCTTCTTCTCCCGCCGTCCCATTGAGTATTACAATGCTGAATACTCTGATTCCTGTGAGTACCCATACCCCTCCCTTTGCTCCACATGTCTTGCAATGGCTAAGGGGGTTCTTCGGGGAGAAAGGTTTTGTGGCTGTGCTGCTTGAGTTACCTGTGGCTCCGTTGGCTGTACCAGCCCTGAACCCAGCGCCACCGCCCTTATAGACAGGGTGGAGAGCGGCTCTCCTCATCCTCCCCAGACTCTAGCCCCTGCAGGCATGCAATTCCTTTGGCAGAGCGGGGCTTTATGTTCCCAGGGCCCTGCCTCTCAGAAGGAAGAGAAGATATGGGCATTCTTCCTCCTTTTGAAGAGGAGGTCAGGACAAAACATCCTAGGGGCTCCCCCCATCCTCCCGCCCCCTGTCCTCCTACTGCAGGGACTCCAGCATTGTCTGCCCCACCCCCACCCCATTCTCCTCCTACTGTCCCTGCTACTCCTACTATCAGATTCCTCTCCGCATCCCACACCTCCCTCTGCCTCCCCCGCCCCACTCAGACCTGCCCGTCCTGCTTCTGACTCTACAGAGGAGCACAGCTCTGGGACAGGGGAACCAGCAGATCCTCCTGACTCCACCATGAGGAGCTTGCCCCTCCTATCCCTAGCTCCTCTAGGCTTTTTTCCTCTGCTGACTTTGACATTCTCCTCTCTAAGGCAAAGAGGATGATTAACGATGTTGCACCCTCAGAATCCACAAAACCATCCACTACACTGGATCAGAATGTTTTTCCTTCTGTCTTGAATGTCACTACTGCGGTACCTTTTCCACTTCTGTTCCACAAGGTAATGTGGTAATGCCCAGCATCCTCTAAGCCTATGGGCAATATTCCTAAAAAGCACTATTCCTTACCACAGGAGGTCATGTCTCTTCTGGCAACTCCAAAGATAGGTCCCCCAGTAGCCCAGTTGGTATCGGGCTCGATCCTTAACACTGAGGGCCAAGAAGAACTGAGGAGCCAGGAAGATAAGAAGTGTGACTCACTTCTGAAAAATGTTCATGATGCCTCGGCCACAGCCATCAAGGCTGCCACTACCAATTCCATCTTTGCTCATGCTTCTGTTCTATGGGCCAAAGAACTAGTAGCCCTGGTTCCCCCTGAAAACAACAAACTCCACCAGGGCATTAACAAGATGGCAAAAGCAGCTGCCCTCATGGCAGACTCCAGCTTAGACTGTATTCAACAGTCTTCTAGAGCTATGGCTGCAGGAGTAGCAGTGCGCCGATCCCTTTGGCTAAAAAGTTGGAAGGTAGACACTAAGTCCAAGCTCGCTCTGACCTCGGCACCCTTTTCTGGCACCAACCTCTTTGGTCCGGCCCTAGATCCTATCCTTGTCGAAACAAGAGACAAGAAGAAAGCCATGCCCTCCATACGCAAGGACTCACGCAGATTTTTTTTCAGGCTCCAAACCAGTCCTTTGGGACCAATAGACAATTCCACTGTCAGTCATCCATGCAGTACTGTGAAAACCAGCCCCAACACGCCAGAGGTTTTGGCAGACCACAGTGGCATCAGAGATACAGAGGGAACCTCAGGGGATCTAATATCAGACCCTTCTTCTCTGCCACAGAAGCAATGACTCCATCCCCCTGGGTGGCAGGTTGTTGGATTTGGCCACAACCTGGATGTCCACATCCATGACAGATGGGTCATCGACACAGTCTCCAATGGATATTCCCTTGACTTTACCTCCATTCCCCTCCCCCAACATTTTCTCCTATCACCACGCTCCAACAATTCAGCCAAGCACCTTCGGATGCCTCAAGCGGTTCACCATCTCCAAATTCATGTGATTGAATGTGTTCCATCTACGCAAGAATTTCAAGGCATATACTCCATCCTCTTCCTGGTCCCTAAGAAGGATGGGTCATGGAGGGCAGTTCTAGATTTAAAGTCCCTCAATTGGTTAATCTGAAAGAAGTAGTTTAGGATGGAATCCCTCCACACAATCAAGGAGTCCATCCACCCAGGATCCTACCGTGTGTCAATAGACCTCTCTGAAGCCTATCTCCATATTTCCATTGGACCAGAACGCAGGGTCTTCCTACGCTTCTCATACGACAACCAACACTTCCAATACCGCATCCTCCCATTCGGACTCACCTCTGCGCCCCAGGTCTTCACAAAGGTCATGGTGGCACTCATAGCTCTCCTCTACCTACAGGGGGTACAAATCCATCCTTATCTAGATGATCTGTTCATCTGGTCACCTTCCCTCCATCAAGTCTGGGAGGATGTTCGCCACATCCTCCAATGCCTTAAGGACCACGGGTTTGTAGTGAACCTGAAGAAGAGCCACCTCACTCCTTCCCAGTCGCTCATCCGTTTGGGAGTCCTCTTCAACACAGCTCAGGACTCCGTATCTCTCCCACCAGAAAGTAGGGTAAGGATAATCTCCCAGCTGTGACCACTGATCCACCGCTGCTTGGCGGACGTCATGGACCTTGCCCAGGCCTTGGGATCCATGATCTCGTGTCTGGAATGCACTCCGTGGGCCAGGTAGCATTCCCGCCCCCTTCACTGGTTGCTCCTTCCCTTCTAGGAACTTATCATGTCCTCGACCCACCTCCTGATACCCCTACCGCTGACAAGCAAGCCGTCACTGCTGTGGTGGCTATCTCCAGCCCTCCTCAAGGGCCTCCCTCTCTCTGATCCTCTCCGCCTTGTGATCACGATGGATGCCAGTCTCCTTGGCTGGGGAGCCCACTGCCTCGGCCATCCAGCTCAAGCACATTGGTCCCCAACAGAAGCCAAAAGGTCCATAAACTGGCTGGAGCTACGAGCAGTCCGTCATGCACTCCTCCATTTCCCACACCTCATTCAGGGAAGCCACATTTTCGCCAGAACAGACAACATCACTGCCAAGGCCCACATCAACCAGCAGGGCAGCACACGATCCCAATCCCTGATGCTAGAGTCCGACCTCCTTTTCCAGTGGGTAGATGCCAATCTAGCCTCTATATCTGCAGAACACCTCAGAGGGACGGAAAACATCCAAGCAGATTGGCTCAGTCGACGGTCCCTCAATCTGGTGGAGTGGTCTCTGCATCCCGAGGTATTTCTACAGATTGTTCAAATCTTCAGACACCCCCAGGTAGGCTTCTTTGTGTCACCAGCCAATCATCTCCTCCCTTGCTTCTTCTCGAGGTTCCATTCTTCCCAGGTGGAATCAACAGATGCTCTAACATAACTGCAGCCAAGGACTCTACTGTACGCCTTCCCCCCACGGCAATTATCACCAAAGTCTTCAGGAAGATAGTACAGGAACCGGCAGAGGTGATCCTCATTGCCCCCCACTGGCCCCTCAGGCCCTGGTTCCCCAACCTGTCAGCCAGACCCCCGTGGCAACTCCCTAGTCAGCCAGACCTGCTCCCCCAGGGCCCTCTTTTCCACCCAGACCCAGGCTGGCTACAACTCTTTGCTTGGAGGTTGAACGCGCAAAACTAGCCTCCCAGGGTTATACCAAGCAGGTACAAAACACCGTCCTGGCCTCTCGAAGATAGTCCACGAACAGGTTCTACAAGGCTGCCTGGGCTGACTTCCTCCATTGGTCACACACCAACCACAAGGATCCAGTGTCTGCCAGAGTCTCGGAGGTGCTAGCCTTCCTTCAGGCTAGCCTGTACCTACACCTCCAGCCCAATACTCTGAGATGTCAGGTTTCAGCACTTGCATCAGTGCTGGACATTTCCTCCACCTCCATGGGCACCTCTGCCCTTCATCCTCCTATTGCAAGGTTCCGCAGGGGAGCTGATAATGTAGCACCCCCTTCAGCGCTTCCCATCCTGGAACCTTAACAGGATTCTGAATGCCCTGACCAAGTCACCCTTTGAATCTTTCTCCTCTATTCCCCTGAAGACCCTATCCTTCAAGGTGCTATTCCTTGTTGCCATTACATCCACACTGAGGGTGTCCGAGCTAGGCGCTCTCTCTGTCTGTAAGGAGCTATGTGCTTTTCACTCAGATTCTGTTAACCTTAGACTCGACCCTATCTTTCTTTCTAAGATCAACTCTACCTTCCCTAGGTCACAAGAGATTGTTCTCCCTTCCTTTTGCCCTTCTCCATCCCATCCCAAGGAGTGACTTTGGCATAATCCTGACATGCGCAGCAGAGCCCTTCGCACCTACATTAGATGCACCAAGGACATTCACAAGTCTGACTCCCTTTTCATGTCATTCCATCCTCCTACCCTAGGCAACAGGGTCTCCAAGGCCATGCTCTCGAGCAGGATCAGGTCCTGCATCCTCCTTGCCTATGGGTCGCTTAACCTACTTCCACCAGGAGGTATAACAGCCCACTCCACCAGAAGCGCAGCCACCTCTGCGGCCTTCTCTGCACACATTCCAGTCTCTGAGATTTGCTGAGAGGCCACATGGTCCTCAATTTCTCTGTTTATCCGACACTACAAGATCTCTTCCTTCTTGACCCTGCAGGCCGCCTTCAGCCGCACAGTCCTTCAACAAGTAGCCTAATTTAGCCTTCCCTCCCTCTATACTATTCCTTGCTTGGGCAAGTCGCTCTCTGATGAGCTCCAGCACAGGGGGAAAAGGAAATTGGCTTACCGTGAAGGGTTCTTTTCCCCTGTGTTTGAAGCTCATCAGCCCCACCCGGATGTACAGGCTACATTCTCTTGTCAAGTCTGAAGGAATATATGATTGAGCGTGATTGGGCATATTCGTCTTCACCTCTGTTATTGGAGGGGACTGCTCTCAGGGTCACAGTTTTGTAGGTCTTTTCCCTCTTTATTCTTTCCTCTCTTACTAGACATGAATATCTGTTACCTGGTCTTTATTCAGGATGCTCTGTTTGGTCTCCCTTCTCTGTTTCTCCAAGTCATTTCCTTAATACAGGCCTACCTAATTCAGCTCTCTCCAATTGATTTTCCACACTTATCGCTACAGCCCTGGAACTGGGGTTGGGAGGCGCCTTCCAGCAGGAAATTAAGTCATGTGTTCCAGTCCTGTCTCGAGCATGCTCAGTGCACAACCCTCTCTGATGAGCTCCGAACACAGGGAAAAAGAACTCTTCATGGTGTAAACCAATGTACCTTTTTGTCCTTGAGGGTGGGCCCCCGAGATAGGCTGGGGATTCTGCTGGTGTACTGACCTTTGCACAGCTTCAGCTAGTGTGCCAGCTGCATCAACTTCTTGAGAAGGCAGATCTTAGTCACATCACGGCTGGATTACTATGTGGGGCTGCCCTTGAAGAATCCTCAGAAACTGCAGCTAGTGTGAAATGTGGGAGCTAGGATTTTATTTGGAGCTCCCCGCTGGGATCATATTACACTCATTTTGAAAGAGCTATGTTGGCTGCCAATTTGTTTCCAGGTCCAATTCAAGGTGCTGTTTTTGACCTTTAAAGCCCCTAACGGTTTGGGCCCTAGATACCTGAGGGACTGCCTTCTCCCAAGGGTTTCTGCCTGTTTGACATGGTCATCAGAGGGGGCTCAGCTTCGTGTGCTGACAATGAGGGACACAGCTTGGTGGTTGTGCACATGGGACAGGGCCTTCTTGGTTATTGCTCCCAGACTTTGTAATGCTCTCCCAGTGAGCCTCTGCTCCTCAGTCTCCATCACAGTTTTTAGAAAGCCAGTAAAATCTTGACTTTTTACCTAGGCCTTTATATGAGTGTTTTTGTTGCTGCTGCTCTGTATCTTATGGTCTCGTTGTGTATGTTGTTTAAACTTTTAATTAGAGTTGTATTTTCATATTCCAGTGTAATGTTTTTATTGTGTAACTGTTCTATGGGTTTATATTGTTGTAAATATTTTGTAAACTGCCTTCAGGTTGTTTGAATGAAAGGTGGTATAAAAATCTAATAAATAAATAAATAAATAAATGATGCCTTGGATCTTATTTAAGTATCTGTTCCCGGAGGAAATACTTTGATATTAAATAGATATCTCATTGGATTCAAGGCAAAACAAAGATGCAATTCAAATGCAGATGTTACTGTGCATTGAGCATGGTGGTGAGTGGTGATCTTCTTTTAATGCAGAGTATTTGTTTGGAGTACAATTATTAAAAAATGTTATTTTTAGCTATAGCAATAGCACTTACATTTATATACCGCTTTATAGCTGGAACTCTCTAAGCGGTTTACAATGATTTAGCATATTGCCCCCCAACATTCTGGGTACTCATTTTACCGACCTCGGAAGGATGGAAGGCTGAGTCAACCTTGAGCCCCTGGTCAGGATCAAACTTGTAACCTTCTGGTTACAGGGCGGCAGTTTTACCACTGTGCCACCAGGGGCTCAGTAATTTTTCTGTGAAATTACTGAATCTGAGATAAAAGCACAAATGATATGTTCAAAGGCTAGATGCAGTGGCTAAATGAATTCTGTAATATTTACAAATTTAGCATTGTAGAGCCTAGTAGTTTCTTTATAGGTAGGGTGGTCCGATTTTCTTGATTTTAAATAAAGTTCCTTATATTTCACAAGAAGCTGAAGTCCTTCTTTCACTATCATACCCACTGAACCTAATGGTGATGATGATTACTACAAATGTTTATATATTGCTTTTCAACAAAAGTTCACAAAGTGGTTTACATAGAAAAGGAAATGTGGTATCTGTCTTTTACACTTCTGGGCTTCATGCATTTGTGGAAACCATGTCAGAAACTTCCCAAGCTTCTTGACTCCTGTTTTGGTCAGAGCCCTGCCCCCAACCGCTATACAGGTGAAACTCGGAAAATTAGAATATCGTGCAAAAGTCCATTAATTTCAGTAATGCAAACTAAAAGGTGAAACTGATATATGAGACAGACGCATTACATGCAAAGCGAGATAAGTCAAGCCTTAATTTGTTATAATTGTGATGATCATGGCGTACAGCTCATGAAAACCCCAAATCCACGATCCCAGAAAATTAGAATATTACATGGAACCAAGAAGACAAGGATTGTAAAAGAGAACAATATCGGACCTCTGAAAAGTATACAGTGTACTGTGCTTGATTGGCCAGCAAACTCGCCTGACCTGACCCCATAGAGAATCTATGGGGCATTGCCAAGAGAAGGATGAGAGACATGAGACCAAACAATGCAGAATTGCTGAAGGCCGCTAATGAAGCATCCTGGTCTTCCATAACACCTCATCAGTGCCACAGACTGATAGCATCCATGCCACGCCGCATTGAGGCAGTAATTGCTGCAAAAGGGGCCCAAACCAAGTACTGAATACATATGCATGCTTATACTTTTCAGAGGTCCGATATTGTTCTGTTCTACAATCCTTGTCTTCTTGGTTCCATGTAATATTCTAATTTTCTGGGATTGTGGATATGGGGTTTTCATGAGCTGTACGCCATGATCATCACAATTATAACAAATTAAGGCTTGACTTATCTCGCTTTGCATGTAATGCATCTGTCTCATATATCAGTTTCACCTTTTAATTTGCATTACTGAAATTAATGGACTTTTGCACGATATTCTAATTTTCCGAGTTTCACCTGTATGCGGCTGGGCCTCTCCTCATCACATCAGTGTTTCCTCGCTGCACTTCAGTCAAACTTGTAAGGCACTCTCTGAGCTTCTGCAAGTTTTTTTTAAAAAAACCTAGTTAATTGTTCTTTCACTCCTGTTCCTTTCTTCTTGTTGTTTATTTACGAGTAGTTAGCGCTATTCTGTTTTTCTTTAATTTCAACCCCCCCCCCACTTTTCCCTGTCCCCAGCCAGGGTGGGAGATTAGACCCAACGACCCTTGTTGCATGGCGAGTAAAGTAGTTTTAAAGAAGTGTGTGTGTTGTGGGACTAAACTACTATCAGCAGATACACATAGCAAGTGCCTGTTTTGCCTTGGTGAGGCACACGTAGTCAAAACCTGCTCCTACTGCCAAAAACTTACTAAAGCCAGAAAAAACCAGAGCATTGTACTACATTCGGTGTTGTGAGTGGGTGACAAAATGGCAAATGCGGTTCAGTGTTGGCAAGTGTAAAGTGATGCACATTGGGACGAAAAACTTCAACTTCAAGTATACACTGATGGGATCTGAGCTATCAGTTACTGACCAGGAGAGGGATCTTGGGGTCGTGGTGGACAGGTTGTTGAAAGTGTCGACTCAGTGTGCCGCAGCTGTGAAAAAGACCAATTCCATGCTAGGGATATTAGGAAGGATATTAGGAATAAGGATATTAGGAATAATACTGCCAATATTATAATACCCTGATACAAAACTATGGTGCGGCCACACTTGGGAATACTGCATACAATTCTGGTCACCATATCTAAAGAAGGACATTGTAGAACTGGAAAAAGTGCAGAAGAGGGCAACCAAGATGATCAGGGGCCTAGAGCACCTTTCTTATGAGGCAAGACCACAACACCTGGGGCTTTTTAGTTTAGAAAAAAGACGACTGCAGGGAGACATGATAGAGGTCTATAAAACCATGCATGGTGTGGAGAAAGTGGGTAAAGAGAAATTCTTCTCCCTCTCACATAACACTTGAACCAGGGGTCGTCCCATGAAATTGATTGCCAGGAAATTTAGGACCACAAAATGGAAGTACTTTTTCACACAACGCATAATCAACGTGTGGAATTCTTGTGGAAACATCTTGTGGAAACAAGATGTGGTGACAGCCAACAACCTGGATGGCTTTAAGAGGGGTGTGGATAACTTCATGGAGGAGAGATCGATCAATGGCTACTAGTCAGAGGGCTATAGGCCACCACTAGCCTCAAAGGCAGCATGCCTCTGAGTACCAGTTGCAGGGGACTAACAGCAGGAGAAAGGGCATGCCCTCAACTCTTGCCTGTAGGTTCCCATTGGCATCTGGTGGGCCACTGTGTGAAACAAGATGTTGGACTAAATGGGCCTTGGGCCTGATCCAGCAGGGCTGTTCTTAGGTTTTTATGTTGTGGGAGCAAGCCTTGCATTCCTCGAGCCTTTGAAGGCTCCAACCATGTCCTTAGCTACTACTAAGACCCCTTCAGGATTGCAATCATTGATCATAGACTTGGCAACACCACATTAGCCAAAATCTGTATCTCTACCAACAGGTCTGGTACTGTGTGAGACTCTGTGCCTAACACCGAGTGTACCTGTCTTGACCCCAGCAGCCTCAACCTTGGCACCAACCGGTTGCCCAACAAGCTTGCAGGCACTGGATGTCTCTGTAAAGAAGAAGAAGAAAAAGGGGTTACAATTCCATTTGCCTGCAGGGCAACGTCTTCCATGCATTCCAAAAAGAAAGCAGCTGTTGTATGCCATTGCAATATCGCCGAAACTTAAGAAGAAAAAGCCTCCTCAATCAGTATAGATGCAACCCTCCTTGTGATAGAAAGAACTGCAGCCATTGGCACCTAAGGAAGGGGGCATGGGGCCCAAGACAGCCACTTCCATTGGCACCCAAGGAAGGAGGCTCGTACCTGAGCATACCAATGTCAGATGCAATAAGCCAAAGAGACTTCGCTTCACCAGCCTCAGTGCAGAGTGCTACACTAGATATCAAGAACTTGCCAGACTATCATCCCACCTAGCCACATTCACCTGATCAAGAACCCCTCTTGGATGCTAATGAACACTTTGATCTGGGAGAGCAAGAGCACACTTTGGCACCACTGGGCAAGCCTGCACCGGGACATAGACTGGAGTTACGGGAACGTCTCGCTCCTCAGGATTGAGAGACATAGTTTGATAGGGATCAAACCTAGAAAAGGGACAAATACATCTACCCATATGTTCAGTACCAAAGAATTAATAGAGCACAGGAGAGAGCATTCACCTACAGATTCCATATAGTCACATTACTATCATGATGATCAACAACGTGAATGGGACTGAGACTGGCATATATACAATGAATACTGAGGTGAATACAGTTATAGGGAAGACTATAGGAACAGAAGGAGTTCTTATAGAGAGCTTGTATAACTTGTATTCTGGGAAATATTTGTTTCTCAACGTTTTTGGAGTCATGGACCGGTACATCCTCTGTGCACAGTTTTTAGGACCAGCAGTTAATAAAGGGGTCGTCCCCCCTCTAGCCCCCACCCCCAGGCACCCCACAAAACAATTTCAAGCCGGAGGGGGCACTTCCTCTGGGAGCTCTCCAGAGCTAATTTCTAGGCAGGCAGCACTCGCTGCCGGGATAACACTCATTTAGCTTCCTCAAAATGAATGTTATCCCAGCAGTGAGGGCTGTGTGCCTAGAAATGAGCTCTGGAGAGCTCCCAGCAGCGGTGGCCCCCACCAGATCAAAAATTTTTGGTGGGGGGATTAATTCCTCATGGACCAGGACGGACCGGCACTCAACTCCTCACGGACCGGCACCAGTCCATGGACCAGTGTTTGAGAAACACTGATGTAGCATGTTTTAGGAAGACTTTTTCTCAGATACCAAGTTTAGATCCTATACTAGTCAGGATTTAGGGAAACCTTATGAGATGACCACTAGAAGGACCAAAGTTACAGGTGAGCAACCTGTTGTTCCTGTCCCAACAGGTCTCACAATCTAAAAAGAGACACACAATGTAGACACCACCAGCAGCTATGGGAAAAGCACTGTGTTGGGGTTTGATGTTGACCAGTGTTTCTCAATGTTTTTGGAGTCATGGACCAGTACATTATTCATGCAGTTTCCCAGACCAGCTGTTAGTAAGGGGGTTGCCCCCTTTCCCCCACCCCCCAGGCACCCCCAAAAAACAATTTTGGGCAGCTCTCTGGAGCTCATTTCCAGGCAGTCCTCTCTGCTGGATAATATTGATTTCAAGGAAGTGAAATGAATATTATCCAGCAGCGAGGGCTGCCTGGAAATAAGCTTCAGAGAGCTCCCAGCAGCCCCCGCTAGCCCAAAATTGGTTTTTTGGGGGAAATGTTTATTAGTGATGCCTCATGGACCAGTACCCAATGCCTCGCAGACCAGCACTGTGGTGGTTGAGAAACACTGTTCCTTTCTTCCTGCTAAATATAAGAGAGTCAACACTTTGCAGTTACCTCTTTACTCAGTTACCAGGGTCACTGATGCATGTATGTTCAATTATTGGGACCCAGATGCATGCAATTCAAATTCCCTGTGTATTGGAAGGCCTTCTGGGATGCCCTGGGATAGGAAGACTTGTATCATTCTTTTTCTAACAGCCCTTCCCAGTGTGAGCCCAAGTACTCCTTTCTCTGTCCATTGAACTCTTATCTGTCAGATTGCTATTTATTTGTAGGCACTGAATCTCTTGAACACCCCTTAAAAATGAGTTTGCAAACATTAATTGTAGCATTCTGCTTTTCAGTCATAGAATCTATTTCTCTAATCATCACTCCTGGCATGGTACTGACTGACTTGACTTCAGAGGAATAATGAAAAAGAGAGATTCTTGTTGAGACAGGGTCTGATTTTGGATTATGAGATTAGTTTTGGTCCTGAGTGTTTGGATGTGCTCACTTTGTTCAAGTCCAGTCTGTCACCTACTACAGAATTTATCTTTGGCAATCGTGAGATGATGGGAAGCCGCCTTTGAAGTGGCTTCTCTTTATGTGTCAGCAGGACATGCCTGTATAAAAGATAGCTGCTGTTCATTGTTGCCTTAAGATTGAAATGCATCTTCCTTGTGACCCATACTCCAGTTCAATTGGTACCTAAAGTTTGTCTGAAATAAGGATGTGTAGAAGATTTCGGCAATGTTTCCATAGAACAGA
Organism: Hemicordylus capensis; assembly: GCF_027244095.1. Taxonomy (NCBI): domain Eukaryota; kingdom Metazoa; phylum Chordata; class Lepidosauria; order Squamata; family Cordylidae; genus Hemicordylus; species Hemicordylus capensis. The sequence goes on along the minus strand of NC_069658.1, from coordinate 48,190,355 downwards.
AATTCATATTATGTCATTAGTTGATATGGAACGATTAATAGGTTAACAGGCAGAAGAATAATGTTTATGATAGCAGCAACAATAAATGAGATATTGTTTCAAGAGCTTCATGAATAGTAGACGCTTGTGTGTTTTGTGAGCCTGTATAATTAAGGTGTTGATAAGAGCACAATGCACCTTATCTATGGCATACAGGGGACATTATTGATGAGGAAGTACTTCTCTGATTTCCTGATAATCATGATGTCTGCAGTTGCACAAAAAAGCCTTCATTGCAGTGAACGTAAATTATGACTGCAAAGGCTTTTTCTTTTTTCGGTGCACCCAAAGGACTGCAAAGGAGGGAGATTGATTTATTCAAGGACAATATTGGTACTAGCCATTGTGCAAATATCAAATTGTCAAAGGGGAGAAATGAAAAGTTGGGGACTGCTAACTTCTCTGTTGGGCTGGGGACATGCCCTTCTTTAGCCCGTGGTCCGAGGGCCAGAATTCTAGTTTGCTGCACAAAGAGACCACTTAAAGTTGCTTCCATCCAGCAGTGGGTGCTTCACAGTTACTGAGTTCATGTGCTCAGTTATAGCATTACATATTAATACTTTACTGTTCCTATTCTGTTCAGCATAGTGTCTCTCCAGGGGATGCTGGTGGTGTCTCCTTGGTGGGTTTTTAAAATTATTATTTTAAAGATTGTGATCTCCTTTGCAACTGGGAACCATTGTCTCATACCTTTTTTCTATGTGAACTGCTTTGAGAATGCTTTTATTGAAAAGTGGTAGATAAATATTTTAAATAATATGTTGCATAGATTACATACAGAATCCAAAAAAGTACATGCTATATTAGTGTATAGAATATACCTATTTCTTCTTAACTTGAAAGCATTAGGGCGGTTCTCACAATCAACATTAGGGTAGGAGAAGACTCCTATCCTAATTCAGGAGCTGGGCTCATTCCCAATTGACCATTGTGAGGATTCTACAAGCAAGGTAGGAGGGGGAAATGATAGTCTGTGAGCTGGGTATGGAGGCAGGTGACAGAGGACTTGTATTCAGTTAAGGGTGGAGGGAAAGCACTTTCTTCCCATGCCTCCCGCCTCTGTACCCAGCTCTCAAACTACCATTCCCCCCCCCTTGCTTGTAGAATTTTCATTATGGCCAATAAGTAGCATAGCCAGTTCCGGAATTAGGGTAGGAGGCCTCTCCTACCTGAATGTTGATAGTGAGAACAGCCTTATTCTCCCCCCTACCCATGACCAAAACTGGGCAAACCTTATATTCTGGGGGAAGGAAAGAAGGGAGGCCATCACTACAAAAACAGGGAAGGAGACCTCAGAAGTGCCTTGACAATGATTCATTTGCCCAGCATATTTCAAGGCTTGTGATTCTACTTCATGGGGCAGCTGGTTTAATCCTGAACTAAAACAGTATTGTAGAAGAGTCACAAGCCTTCCAACCCGTTAGGCTGTGCACCTTTTGAGTTCTCTTTTCTCTTTATCATACCCTAGTTAAAATTAGGTAGGGCTACTAGAAGCTAGGTAAACGTGCTTTGGGGGCTGCCCATAGACTGCCAGTTTTTCTGATAAAGGGAGAAGTTTCAGGTAGTGATAACAGTTGCGACTGCGTAACAGTTAATGCATTGAAAGGAAAACATTAGTCCAATTTTGGATTAGGCCAAACCTTCCATGATAGTATATGTGGAACAGGCAACCAGTAAGATTTAAGTTTAGATCCCTGTGTGTTGTGCACCATAATGTTTTTCTTTTTGTTTGATAGACAGCATAGCTGTGCATCCCATTCTGAGGGGGACATGAGACGTTTCATCTAATAACAGTAATGAAAGTAAGAGGGGAAAATAATTAAATCTGTCTTGTACTAATCTGTTGGTTTCAGGCTTTGATTATTGAGACTAAAGCGGGGAGACAGCTGCTGGCAGATGTGTCAGACTTTTTGAATTTTATAGTAGACAGCTTTGTACAGGTAATTCATTGCTGGACAGTTATAGAATGGTTGCCCATTACCCTCATGTCTTTTTAACATGCTTCTCTTTATGCCATTTGTTTTGTGGTGTGTGTATATTTCTTTCTGCTCCTCCCCTCCCCTATCCTTGCCTGAGATTTATCTTGTGTTTGGTAGCAAAGTTTTACCATTGTGAGGACTATTTATTTTACTTCCCCATTTTCCCAGTCAAACAGCTGAAGCACTGCTGCCAAGCAAGTCTGAACTGTCCTACACAAAGCAAAAGAAATAAGAGTTCATTTCTGGTGCTCAGCTTCAGTGAGTACTAATTAAGGGTGTATACAGAATCTATTTCCGCAGTTTGGTTTGAATTCAAACTGGACTGCCGGTTCATGAACTGCTTCGATAGAACCACCCAGCCAGTCTCTTCTATTCACCGAACCAGTTTGCCCATATGGAATCTAACCACACCATTTATTCTCCATGGGTAGCACCTAGGGACACCAGAGCGGGTTGGACGATAGGGCATGATGGGTGCTAGCTACCACACAACCTGCATAATGATCAGGCAATTGGGCGGTTTTTAAGGATTTTTTGGTTTTTTTCTGAATTCACTGATTCAGAAAAAATTCAAAAATTCCTTAAAAATTGTCCATTGTTTTGTGGGTTGGGTAGTAGGTGGCGCCTATCATGCTCTACTGCCCAACCCACTTTTGTGTCCCTAGGTGCTACCCATGGGGAATAAATGGGATCGTTAGCTTCCTTATTATTCCCTATGGGTAAAACATCACACACTGTCACACAAGTGAGAAACACACACACACACACCACTGTAGAGGGAAAAAGGAATCTCACTCCCAATACAGAACACGGCACAAAACATAGTCCAAAATAGAATCACTGACCCAAAATCTGCCAGCCACAGTACCAGGTGCCCACACTGCATCATTGTTATAAGCTGCTCTCCCACACACTGACACACTCCATTGCAGCAGCAACAGCAGCACCCTTTGCAAGCATAAAAAAGCCAAGCAACTAGAAGAACAACCACCTTGTCAGCCACATTTTGACTGTGAGTACACCTTGCAATACAGAATGCAGACTGCAGTCAGAGCAGACCACCAGAGCAGTGAGTGGAACAAAGTTAGTTAGTCTCAAGGACAGACATGGAGCTTATCTCACAGCAATCACAAAGAACATATCACACACTAGAGAGAGTTGTGTTCCACTGCCTATTTTCTTGCCACAACACCATTTCACAGACCACACCCCAAGGTAGGCAGGCAACCACGTTCTGTCTTGGTCCATCTGAAATCCAGCAAAACCAGATAGTCATCAATCACAGCAGCAGCACAGCAAGCATATCAAACAGTGATTAAAAAAACACCACTTAGTTACTTGATAAGGAGTCTTCTTTCTTCTCTTCATGTCTGGGAGGGATAGGTTGGCCTCAAAATTGGTTGGGCTTGGCTGTCACATGTCAGGGCACCAGTCCATACTCGTCATGGGTCACATGCATGCATGTCTGCTTGGGGGGGGGGGGAGTTAACACTAAAAAAAAAAACACCTGCCTGCCTGCTCCACCATGGCCTCTGATTGGTGCTGGGCCTCAGGGCACCAGTCCATCATCATCATGGGCCTGGCCGTGTGTGTGTGCGCATATGTATATCAGCAGCACTAACGGGCAGACTGTGACACATCATGTTTGGGGATTGGCCAGGGTGGAGCAAGCTGACTGGTGTTGCAGTGGGTGTGAGTGACCATGAGTCACTCACCCTCCTCATCAAGCTTGGGATAGTCTAGCAAGGGGAGGTTGGCCTTCAGGACGACCAGATGCTTCACCAACCCAGCATCCAAGCATGAGCGGTGGGGTGTCACCATGAGTGCTCCCTCTAATGTTTTTCATCAGTGAGCAGAATGAGGTTGTTTCTGGGCATCAGTATCAAGGCAGTGTGTACTATACATACAACATACACACACACGCGTGCGCGGGGGAAAAGAAAGAAGTGTATTTCTACAATTCTATTTATAAAATTATAATAAAATATAAAATAATATTCTGTTTATAAAATTGGATTTATAGCTTTATAGTGCCAAACTAAGAATGCTAGCTTTCGGGTTGAAGCAGAGTTCTTAAAATTCCACATAGACAAAATTTATTCTGTCTGAACTTTTCTGAAAGTAGCGACTTGATATGGAGATTGGTTGTGACCTATCTTGGCAGAACCGTACCTACTGGGTTAATTCTTGGGGAATCGTGCTAGTAGTTTCCTTCAGTAAACAAGATCTAGAATAACTGAGATCATTGTGCTAAATATCTGCTGAAAACAATAATAGTTATAATATTCAGAATCTTTCTGAAAATAAAACATTTTCTGAAAAACAAAAAGACTCTATTAAAGACTCATGTTTAAGTAATTAAAACAGTTATTATTATATTTCCAAGTTAATTAATTGAAGTTTTTTGTTCTATATGTGATCCAATTATTCCAGATCTTGTCCACTGTGGGAATCATCTAAGTGGCAGAGAAGATAATAGAGTAGAGCAAGCAGGAGCCTAACCCAGTAGGTATGGTTCTGCCAAGACAGGTCAAAACCTACTACCATATCAAGACACTACTTTCAGAAAAGCTCAGACAGAACAAATTTTGCCTTTATGGAATTTTATTTGTTCGTATTTTTATTCCCGCCTTTCATAAAGCATCCCAAGGTGATTTTCAAATGTTAAAATACAATAAAATTCCATTAAAAGGACATTGAGGACCTTAAAATTGAGGGATACTCTCTCAAGACAGTCACAACAGGACCAAATTACATGTTTAATGTAACATATGGTCCAAGGAAGTCAGCAATATAGGGCAAGGCAGCCAGCTCTTCTTTAGAGATCCAGAGGCAGTGTGAAGCCAGGCATGCACTGCCTGGTTTTAAATACAGTTAGAAACTCCCTCCTCCCTGCCCCTCAGCCAATGAGGGTAGGATTGCCCTGACAACACTTGATTTTGAATTACAAGCCAGCCAGAGCAAAGGAGATGGCAAGCCAATCAGAATGCAGTGTCAGAAAGCTAATCAGCAAGGGAGAAAACTGTTAAACACACCAGACAAAATGGCAGCCCCCATAGATGTTTGAACCTTCGAACCGGTTCAAATTACACCGTGTCCAATCTAGTTCGATCGCAGACTGGTCACCCTTTTTTTTTTTAGGCCTGTCCAGTTCACGTTTGAATCAAACCCAGTTAATTCATTCTAGTAATTGCTTATGCCTCTGTTACTGTCAAGGACGGATGTTTAATATAGAATTATGTACTCCAGCCATTTCATTGCTGCAGTTGTCCGCATATTCACTTGTCTTACCTAAACTTCTGCATTTAGACTTAACAAGTTGAAAAACATTTGATAATTCACAATACCGTCTGAATTCCTCGAGGTCTCTATTCTTAGGAACATAGGAAGCTGTCTTATAGTGAGTCAGACTATTGGACCATCTAGTTGAGTACTGTCTTTGCTAACAAATGTTAAAATGAGTGGATGATAAGGCAAAGAGGAAGGAGATTAAGAGAGCCCAGACAGAAGCTTGAGAGAGAATTACTGAGACCTCTTCATTGTTGTCCAAGCCCCCCATGTCAGGTTTCCTCTGCCACCTGACATTCTCTGCCCAACTTCAACTCTTGGTTACAGAGGTCAGGTGAATGATGGGTAGTGGATGGAACCTGATATTGTCTACCTGACATTTCTGGGTTTGGATGAGATGGAAGAAGTGGAAGTATTGGGAGTGCACATTCACCAAGAATCAGCGGTCCTCCCCTACTTATTTGCTGCCATTACATCTGAATCCTCCCATATACATCCTACTTTAGCAGGCAAAGGGGGAAATGCAGGTAAAGAAAAGAGAAAGAAAGTAGAACATGACTAGAGAGAGTGGAAAGGGAAAGCTGTGACACCCAACAGGGAACAATAAAATATAATAAGATTAAGAATATGCCTGGCGTAGTGGACAAGAGGCATATGGAAACAAAAAGATTGAAGGGATTAAAGGAAGCAGACAAGTGCTGATAAGATTGATCAGCACCTAGATCATAGTGAATGCTGAAATCATCCAAGATAATAACTGTATGAGAAAATGAAAGAAAAAGAAAGATCTCAAAAACCTAAGGAAGTCAAAGAAGAATGGATAGAGAGGTGAACTAAATTAAGTTTAATTGACATGAAGCAACAAAGGCTGATATTAACCAACAGAAGGAAGAAGAAAAGCATTCCTCACACAACCAATTGTACTGGGAGAATGAGTAGTAGTGAAAGAACTATAGGACAAAGCTACAGAGTCAAAAGGGGCAATCTAAGTGTTTGCAAGGGCAAAACAAAAGGTCTGAGAAAGAGCAGTTGTGAAGAACAGTGGCTTTATTAGCAGGCTAGTGAAGAAAGCCAAGAGAAAACCCCAGATTTGGCCTCAGAATGTTTGAGATGCTTTGTGATTTTGACTAAAATGCTGAGTGCTGGCACATTTCAAAAACAAGCGTTCCTTTACTGAATGGTATCAAGGCCTTGCCCCTATATAAGCTGAACTGGAAAGGATGACTAGAAAGATAATTTAATTATAGTTGATACAAATTTACAGACTGAATAATTCAGAAAGCTGAGCTTGGCAATTAAGAATAGCAGGAGAATGCCAAAAAGATTAAGAAGCCAAATTATCTTGTTCACAATGGGGAGAAGGCTATCTTGTTCACATTTGTTACACAGATGCTAAAGAATAATATACTGTAGTATGTTAGTTAGATACTAAAATAAAATGAACTCATTGAAGTACATTCCTTTAACCTCTGCACAAGTATCTGGCATTTAGCAAGCAAACAAAATAAACTCCTTGGTTTTATTTATTATAGTGTATAAAAAAGACAATGCATTGAAACCTTCTGCATTAATAAAATTAGTTAAAAATCTGCAAGCCAAATACTGCGAAGCTAGGAAATGGCAATAATCCATCAATGCTGAAACATGAGATTGAGAGGACGGAGGGTGCAGTTTTTTACCAGATCTAAGTTTGCCCAGAATGTTTGCGCACAGGAGAACCTCTCTATCTGCAGATCCACCATCCAAGGTCAGGTAATAGACACCCAAACTCTATCAGTGGTTGGGTAATAGACACCCAACCTCAGCATACATGAAAAGAAATGGGGATGGGGGGTGGGGTCAAACCCGCACATCCATGGGTCAGGATGTAGCCAGAAATGACCTTGGAGATCATTTCCATCCACCATTTTGTGGAGAAGAGCCATTTTGTGGCTCATTTATTAAAACAAAACAAAACTTCCCACATTTTTTTGCAGAATTTAGTTTACTTTGGAGCTTTTGGATGGGGGACATCACTTGATTGAGGAAGGCCCATGAAGCATGTTAGGGCACTTTTATTTATCCTGTTCTCAGTTTTTTTGGTGCTTTTTAGTGATATTTCTGAAGACTGGGAACCTAGCCCCCACAATCCCATTGACTTCAATGCTTCATTATCTGCTGTTTTGTTACCTGCAGTAATCTGCAGAACCGGAACCCCCATGGATAATGAGGTCCACCTGTATATTAATTCTGTAGAATTGTTTGTTTTTCTACTGTACACCAGTGGTGTGAATAATGATGCTAGAGCTGGGCAAATGAGCATTTAATTTCTGGAATGCTTTTGTCTCAACTCTTATCTATCAAGGCTTAAGTAGTGTTAATTCTAGTATATTTCCTGTTGTGCCAGTGAAAAATGGAAAAGTGTGCCTGAATTTATAATTCAAACCAGGGTGTGATTTGGTTGTGCTTGTTATAGAATGGGTAGATTTGAAGGGTCAGGAAGTGTACTTCCATGAAGTGTATGTATTTCCATGAAATATAGCTCAATAAATGTACTACTAGAATGTTTTACCCTGAACTGCAGTAGTATTATTGGGGCATTTTGCAGAGGGAACTGCAGTAGTATCATTGGGGCATTTTGCAGACAGCTTCAATATTGGGACTGAGTACAAAGGGCTTGCTGAGCTGCATTTATTACAAGTGTTTGTAAGAAGAAGGTAGCAAAGTGAAAATCAGAAGTTACAGCTAGGAACAAAACTGTCACTCAGTGAATGGAGAAAGAAGATGGCTGATGGGTAGAGTTCAATGCATACATCTTTATTCCTTAATGAATCTCTCTGACTCCACATACAAGGTCACAATCATATGGCCTCATGCCTCTAGTCAATGTCTGAAATGGAGTTACAATTATCATTATGTGATTATCCATACTCGCTGGCCTGTCTCCATATGTTTGGACATCATTGTGATTTTTCCATGTTTATGGAAAATGTATCAAGTGCTTCTTGCCATAATTATGACTGTAAACACTAAACAGAGTCAGATGTCTGCAACTTTATTTGTATAATTCCATGCTTACAGTCGCATTAAATGGTCATGATCTTGCCACAATTGTATTTTTCATCTACATCATTTTTCTGGTTGTGAATTAACATATATAGCTATTGTGATTTATGTATTGCCACCTTTGTTTAATCTATGTAGTAGCATTAACTCCCTCTTGGTTTTGGTTTTTAGATACTATGCTTCAGAAACAATAAATAATTTTGGGCCTCAAGGGCTCACAAAATGCAGTTTGGGGCCATCCTCAGCTAATCTTTTATCAGCACAGACATTATCTTGTGGTTCTCCAGTAAGATTTCAAAGGGCTGGACCACATGTTATATTATTAATTCATGGCCTTAACACTGGAAGTATGCTAGAAGTGCCAGCCGTGGAATTCCATCACAGCAAACAGAGGATTCTCTGCTGATGAGGGAGGTTGTGGGTTATTTCTTCCCGCATGCTCTAGAGGCAGGACTGTGTTGATGATGAGAGCCTTTAAAAACCTGTGGAGGAGGTCCCCCACACTCAGTTCTTTAGTCCTGCCTATGCTTCAGAGAACCACTCTGCTCTGAACTTGGAGTAGCTTATAGACATCCAGACTAGTAGCCATTGATAGACCTATCAGCCATGAATTTTTATAATCCCCTTGTAAAGCCACCTAAGGTAGTGTATGTGGAACTTTCTTCCTGGGTCAAATAGAAGCTGTGAGAAGCAACAGGTTAAAGTCCCCTCCCCTGTCATGGTTGAGATTGAGGCCCCCACAGCTGCTGTTTAGCTTATAAAAATGAAGCGTGTTGGGGCCAAGCACAAGATCATGCACAATTGGGTCCTGCAAGTAGTTAATTTTGAAGTACTGTAAAGTTGAGTACTGAAATCTTGAGCCCACACAATTGAGTGAGAAGGCTTGAGGGCGGGCAGCAGGTTAGGCAGCAGAAGCTCGCCTTCCCTGCAGAGAAGCCATGTGCAGTTGCTGGGCAGTCTAATCGCGTGCCCAGGTGATTCATGGCTGCCACGGACAGCGCAGGGATCAGGACACATTTTCCCGGCCCCTGAAAATCCCACAATGCACTGAGGCGCACCTAGGTAATTTTGGAACCTTTGATAATTTTGAAGCCTAAAGGGCTTTGGGGCCAGCCTTCCCACCTGCTGAAAGTTAGCATCATCTCCCATACAAACACACACACCGTGACACAGACTATATTTTTTAACATGTGGTTTCTTGAAGGCACAAACAGCAACTGAACTCACAAGAATGTAAGAATATAAAATGGGTATGTTTATGCAAATACGCATTAGCATGCAATTTAACATATCCCACATATTTCTTTCCCCACTCGCCCCTCTGTCTCTAAAGCAGAGGTCATGCTTGGCTGCCTGGTGCAGGTCACAGTGACACTCAGCTGCCAGGTGTAGCTCAGGCCAGTGGCACGACCACCCCATCCGTGATAGACTAAAGAGGATTTGGGGGCCCCCAGGGGGTGTGTGCAATGACCAGCCTTGGCCGACTGCCCAGCAGCTGCGAAACCCACTCTTTTCATAGGGGAAGGGAGAGAGCCGACAGGGAGAGACAGAAAGTCAGATGTAGCCGGAAGTCAACACCAGAGAACGGACGAACGGAGAGTTATAAACCTTGCCAGAAGTCTACATGGGAATTCCACAGGATCAGGGGTAAACACAAAATGGGGTTAGATAATAAACAGGTCCAGATTTCTAGGTCAAGGTTGCTCATGGTAGGGCTGGTCACCATGGATGTTGTTTCCAGCACAGACCCAGCTTTCAGGTTGCTCTAAATAGGCAAGGTGCTGAGAGCCTCGCCCATCACTGCAGCTGAGCCTTGTCAGGGAGATGCTGCCGGGCCAGAGCTGGGACACCTGTTCCTTCTGGCCAGCCTCTCCAACCTACGGCGTACCTCCCTCTGAGCATGTACTCTGGCCATGCATCACTGTCGGGGATCTGGGGCAGGCACCCTGACTTCAGTGGCCTCAGAGGCTTCATCAGGAGGAGGGAAGGAAGGAGGCAGAGGGGCCTGCAAGCCTGTCAGCTCTGTCGACTGGAGTTTCAGCCTGCCCCCCCTGCTCTGGGTATTCATCAGAGAAATCCTCCTCCACCCCCATGGGAGTCATCACAGGGTGTGGAGGCCCTGGACTTTGGCCCAGAAGTCCAGGGGTAAGAGTGCCTCTGTGTGTGAGTGTGTGAATGTACAGTGTGAGTGCATTATGGGGATACACCCAGCGACTGGCTCCAGTTAGTGTTTCAGCACTGGCTGAAAGCAGCTGACGCTGACAGACGATCAATTCAATAGGGTTAAGGGAGTGTTTGCTCCCTTGACCTTGTTTAAGAGCCCAGCTTCTTAGCTGGGTTTGCTGCTGAGATGCTTCCAGAGCCACTTGGCTACTGGCGGTTCCCATGGGTAGCCAAGCCCGGGCTTAGCTGCCCAAATCCAGTCTTGGCTGCTCATGAGAATCAACCTGTGTTGATTTTATCCTTTATCCTTTTGCTTTAAATCACATTTAGTATCATTTGTTATGTTATGGTACCGCATTGCAAAAACAAAAACATATACAGTAACTACATACAATGCAATGGAGGGTAAAAAGATAAAACAAAATAGAAATTGTCTGTGGGTTTAAATTGTTTCTCTGGAAATTTTCAGCCTGTGTTTCTCTGTCTCTCCTCTCTGTTGCTCCTCTCTCTCTCTCTCTCTGTATATATGTGGGTAGACTAGATTGGAACTAATTTCTAAATAATATTTTCGCACAGGCATTCATAAAATATTGAAGATAATATTTTGCTAGGTTTCTGATCTACTCTCTTATCAAGCTTCTTTCATTTTCTGTATTACTGACATTGCTATTCTTGCTATATATTAGCAGTTGCTCATTCTTATCCATGAAATCTCTGTCTTGCCGCAATCACCTTGCATGAAAGAGAATCTGTTATTGCCAATATTTTCTACTGTCACACCATTTCCATTGAATTATGGATGTATCATTTAAAAGCTTCCAATCATGTAGAACACTTGCAACATCAATAATTCCATAGACAGAAGGTGTATCATACTCCCTGTGTAGTATTCTGAGCTAAAGGCTTATGCTCAATACTAACCCAGTTTTCCTATATACCTTGCATGAAGTTGCTTCCACTGGAGCCCGTTAGTGCTGCTGAGGTTAGCATAGCTTAGCATTTTTTCTCAGCTGGAAGCAGAATTAAAATAGAGGTTCCAAACAATAGCATGCTATATTATCTAGCAATGCCCTTCTCAGTGGCTGAGATCCTTTTATAATGTTTACTCATATGTAAGCTCCATTCAGCAAAAGTCCTTTTCTAATTCTAATTGAAAGCTTTCTATTTGAAGGTTCAACCCGTGTCATTATATCCCTAGTCAGTACAGCTGGGGAATTAGTGCTAAATTGCACCTTATTTAGCCAGCTTTTGACACCTGCAAATTTTAAACCTGCAAAAGTAAACAGTAGCAATTACTGTTCCAATGAATAATGGAATTCCAATAAAAAGTGGAATTAGCAAAGTGCTACTTGTCAAGACTCTCCAAATATTACCAGTTAATGTTCATTTTATTCATAATGTAGGCAAAGGTTCCCAACCATGGGCACCAAAATGATGTTCGACTACAACTCCAACATCCAACATGATGGAAGCAGTAGTCCAACACCATCTTGGACTTTGTTCTCTTGTTTGGATCTTTGGCTCCAAGCTGGATAAACTAATCAATGGCTTATCCAAATATCCACAGCTACTGAGGATTGGGGGGCAGCTTCACTTTTGGTCTCTGTACAGCTTTTAATGTACCTTATTAACTTGCTTGTTATATTTTGTGTACCTGTGTTTTTCCAGCTACATAGTACAACTTAGATTTGCATAGACACTGGGAAGGATACATTATGAATAAAATGAAAATTAATTGGAAACTAATAATATTAGTTATTACTGACTAATAACACTTTGCCATTTCCACTTTACTAGTGTTTACTTTTGCAGGTATCGTTATATTGCAATTTTGGTACTTCCCCATAGCTTGAACTGTGGAGTTTTTAAAAAGATGATGATCATTCCCTGCTTATTGCTGATGGGCAGTAGCTGTAAGGGGGGAAGAAGAAGAAGAGCATAGGGAAGGTAGTGGCAGAAATCAGTTTAGTATTTAACAGCAACAGACATTGCTAGACATCATTCTTGCTATCTTTGATCGCATGATGTACAATGAGGATTGTAATGGGGTAGTAAAAGGTATAGAATATTGATCTGCAGTTCCTCGGGGTACAGATGGGAAATTTGTAGAGCAACTCCTCATTTATTTTTGCGGTGGGGGGGAGGATATGGATTGCTACGTCTGATGGGGGAGTTTGGTAAGGGGGGAATTCCTAAGATGCTTAGTAGAGGATCTGCACCCGTCCCTTATACTCATCGCAAAATAAATAAATAAATAAATAAATTCAGCTATAACAGTATGTTCCAGAAGCCTTGTATGCAGAACATGTATACATTTCATGGGTGATACAGATAATATGATTAGACTTCCTATTGAAGGCCTTTTAATTACAGACCTATTCAAGAAGAAAGGTGGTCTCTGTATAGTTTGTTCCTTCATCAACAATCAACTTGACCTTAATTTTGATACAATTAAAATGCAGCACATTTTGTGCTCACTTTGAAAAATGTTGGAAAATGGCTCTTTAGCTTTAGCGTGTGTTTTTTAAAAAAGTGATGCATTATTTGGCTTTGTTTACCAGCTTGTTATGCGTCTTCTTTGTTAGTACTGATGCCATTCTTCCCTCCAAGCAAAAAGAGCCTTCTCTTCTCTTTGTCTGTTTCAAATGCAGCCTTCCCTCCCATGCACAGACCCACTGATCCATTCTCTGATGTGCTTATGTTGCTGTTTTTCCTCCCTAGTTCACCATGATTTGTTCCATTCAGAAAGCAAACTTGCTTGCCATTCCGTCTGAGTTCCTTCCGTCTCACCAATTAGTTACCAAAAAGACAGGTAGACAAATTACAGGCAGACAATGAATCTTTTAAAAATATACATTCATTTTGAAAGGGATAGGTATGATGAGGAAGCACACTTTCCAAATAATGCCTCAAACACATAATAATTGGTAACTGGCATTTCAAGGGAAAAAACTGGATAGAAAGCGACTTTAGAACAGATTCATGGCAGAGGATAACAAAGCCAATGCAGTAAATAACACTGTAAAGATCCCCCCAACAGAGTTCATGCCATCAAAAATAGAGAATTTGCCCAATTTATGTTTGCCAGTTTTTCTCTCTTCTCTTTAGGTATGCAACAGAGCAGTTTCTCTTGAAGGTGACAGTTTATGAAGACAGTGCACACTGGTTACAGTTAAAGTGAATTTTAAATACAAGCAACATGCCAAATAGGGTATCATTCTGTTCCAGAGGGAATAATTGTTTGTCTTTTTTTTTTAAGAGCAATTGGAAAATAGTAGGGCTGAAGTGTTCAGTCAATTTGTTAATCGAGTTGAAGCCATGCCCACAATTAATCAAGCCACAGATTTTTAGAAAAATGTTAATTATTTTTAATACCAGTATTTACAAATCAGAGGTGGCAGGCACAGTTTTAGAAGAGGCATTATTTCACACATAAAAGAGAAAGGCTTCTTTGGAAATTAGTAGAGTTGTTCCCAGAACCAGCCCTATCTAGTAGTATAGGGCAAGCCCAGGTAGGACTGGTCAGTTGCACCCCTAGGATTGTTCCTGATCCCACTGATCCACTACCTAGGCTTCAAGTGAGGAAGGAGGACAGGCACACCTCCTACTTCACTCAGTAATCACATGGAGCTCTTCATTGCAGCTCCTGGTCTGCCGGAGCTCTTGGTGTGGAGCTCCTGGTCTGCCGGCAGCCATCTTGGTCATAGAACTGGGGGAAGGAGCACTCAGGCAGTGCGGAGCTTTCCCAGTGCACAGTGCGAGGAGCATGGTGCATTGTGAGATACCTGTCGGCCCTGACATCCTTCCTGCCTCAATTGCTGTGGGACTTGCCACCACGCCACTTGTATGGGTGGCAGAGCTCTGATTGGGCTCTGATCATGTGGGAGTGGGAAGGTAGATTCCTGCTTTTCCTCCAGCTCCCCACAGCTTGGTCATGAGAACAACCTCAGTGTCTGCTGCAAAATGTGTGTTCATAACCTAAAATCAGAGAATGGTTTTCTTCAGAACTTTTGATATATATGCAAATTTGAATAGATGTAATAAATTATAACTAAGATTTTTTTAAAATCTGGTGACACTGACAACCCTATTTTGGCAATTATAATTATAATTTCTTAAGAGCAAGAGATCAGGCTATCAGAAAGTGCATATTAGTTCTTTATAGAAACTTCAGTCTGTATTGCTTTCTCCTAAGTAAAAATTAAACATAATCTAAAGTAAATTATTATACTGTTCAAAGCCATTGGTGGGTTTTCCATAAGAAGAGAGGTGGGTTTTCCATAAGAAGTGATTCCTATCCCCAACCAGGAGCTTTTCCAAATGGCGATTTACTCCAGCTTCCCTATGCTTAGGTTTGGGGCACATTCATACCAAGGAGCAATTTATAGCAACTTCAGTATGGCAACAGCAAGGTGTTGTTTTTTAAAAAATTATTTTTATTTTATACATTTCTATACCGCCCCAAACCAAAGTCTCGGGGCGGTTTGTTCATACAGCCAGCAGCATTGTTCAGTGGTTGTTCATACAGCCAGCAGCATTGTTCAACTTTTTTCTTGACAATTTGCCCTTGATGCGTAATTAGTGCATCCTTTAAAAATTACACTTTTAAAACCGCTTTCTTGGATACTTGGTCATAAGAACAGAAGAAAGGCCCTTCTGGATCAGGCCTGAGGCCTATCTAGTCCAGCGTCCTATTTCACACAGTGGCCCACCAGATGCCTCTGGGGAGCCTACAGGCAAGAGGTATGTGTATGCCTTCTCTCCTGCTGTTGCTCCCTTGCATCTGGTATTGACAGGCATTGTGCCTCTGAGGCTGGAGGTGGCCCACAGCCACAATACTAGTGGTCATTGATAGACCTATCCTCCATGAATTTGTCTAAGCCCCCTTTAAAGCCATCCAAGATGGTGGCCATCACCACATCCCATGGCAAAGAATTAAAGAATTCCATAGATTATACACTGTGCGAAAAAGTACTTCCTCTTGTCGGTCCATTTTCCAACCTTGTAAAGCCATCCAAGATGGTGGCCATCACCACATCCCATGGCAAAGAATTAAAGAATTCAATAGATAATACACTGTGCAAAAAAGTACTTCCTCTTGTCGGTCCATTTTCCAACCTTCCGTTTCAGGGGGTGATTCCTGGTTCTAGTGTTGTGAGAGAGGGAGAAAAATGTCTCGGTCTACCCTCTCCACTCAATGCATAATTTTATATACCTTGATCATTTTTTCAATCCCCTTCCTAATGATTCCTAGCATGGAATTAGCCTTTTTCACAGCTGTTGCTCACTGAGACGACACTTTCAATGAGTTGTCCACAATGACTCAAAGATCTTTTTCCTGGTCAGTATATGCTGAATTGGATCACACTATGGTCACTGCTGCCCAATGGTTCTGCAACTCTTAACACCTTACACCAGGTCCTGGGCACCACTCAGGATTAAGTCCAAGGTAACCATCTCTCTGGTTGGTTCCACAACTAACTGTTCTAAGGCACAATCTTTTAGCATGTCTAGAAATTTGGCCTCTCTTTCATTACCTGAATGTGAATTTACCCAGTCTATGTGTTGGTAGTTGAAGTCACCCATTATTACTGCCTTGTCTCTCTTTGATGCCTCTCTGATATGCTTCTCCAACTTCAGGTCACTTTCAGCACTTTAATCCAGAGGGCGATAGCACGTCCCTAGTAAAACATTTCCTTTCAGTCCTCGTAATGTTACCCATAATTATTCTGTGGGAGACTCCGGTCCACCTAGGTTTTCTAGCATATTGGAATCTATCCCTTTTTTGATATACAGTACTACTCCTTCCCCAATCTTTCCTTCCCTGTTCCTTCTGTAGAGTTTATATCAAGGAATAATCATGTCCCACTGCTTCTCATCGTTCCACCAGGTTTCCATTACACCCACTATATCTATATTTTCATTAGTAACCAAGTACTCCAGCTCACCCATCTTGGCTCGGAGGCTTCTGGAATTGGTACCTATATGCCAGGTCCCTCACCTGGTGCTGGCGTGCTCTATCCCCCTTACCATCATTTGAGCTCTTTGGTAAGCTGTCTTGTGTTTCCTTCTGCTCAACTCCTGGCTGTACTGTGTCCCCTTCTGGTTTATTCGAAACGTGTTCACCCTCACACCTTAGGGGGTTTTGCTGGCTGAAGCAGATACCACCCATTTCCAGCCAGCAATCCCCCAGACGTCATTTTAAAGGCTGCTCTACGACCTTCTTGATTTTAAGCGCCAGCAGTCTGGTTCCATCTTGGTTCTAGTGGAGGCTGTCCATTTTGTACAGGCTTCACTTCCCCCAAAATGTATCCAATGTCTAACATATCTAAAGCCCTCCTTCCGGCACCACTGTCTCACCCATGCATTGAGACCCCTCAGCTCCACCTGTCTCGCTGTCCTTACGTGTGGAACAGGTAGCACTTCAGAGAACGATACCATGGAGGTCCTGGACTTCAATATGCTACTTAGCAGTCTAAATTTGGCTTCCAGGACTTCCTGACTGCATTTCCCAATATTGTTGCTGCCAACATGCACCACAACAGCTGACTACTCCCCAGCACTGCCTAACAGCCTACCTAGATGTAGTGTGATGTCTGCAACCTTCACACCAGGCAGGCAAGTCACCATGCAGTCTACACAAGGGATAAAGACCCACTTCTCTATGCCCCTAATGATTGAATCACCCACTACTTGGAGGTCCCCACCCCCTGGAGGAGCGAGATGATATGGGTGCATCACCCAAGGAAAGGGTCCCTGCTAAGGGAGTATTTCCCTTTTCCTCAGACCGAAGTCCTCCTTCCCCGAGACCTTCACTTTCCATGACAGCAGAAGCGCTGTCAGCCTGGGAGTGGGATGCTTCTATCACATCCCTGAGGGTCTCATCCACACCTCTTTGCCTCCCTAAGGTTCTCCAGGTCAGCCAGGTTGGCTCTGAGGGAACGAACCTGTACCCTGAGAGCCAGGAGCTCTTTGCACTGAGTGCACACCCAGGACCTCTGCCTCTCATGCAGATCGTCATACATGTGACAATCTGTGCAATACACTATGAAACACAGAACCTAGAAATGAGCTCCAGAGAGCTCCCGGTGGCAGTGGCCCCCACCAGCCCAAAATTGTTTTTTGGGGTGTGTGTGTGATTTTTTTTTAGTGATGCCTCATGGACCAGTACCCAATGCCTCGCAGACTGGTGTTGGGAAATAATGATTTAGAGTATATAGGACTTGTTCACTTGAAGCTCTGTACTGAGTGCAGTTGTCAGCTAATTAAAGGTTATTAACTATGTCCTCCAAGAAGATTACAAATGTCGGCTAGTACTCACCTTATTCTTGTGCTCAGTGTCTCCTCTGTAATGCAGGGAGACCACTCATTTGCCTCCCCACAGAGTTCCCTGCCAATCTCCCCCTAAACCCGTGCAAAACACCTTTGATATCTGTTTGCGAACTCCTCCTTGCCAATCTTCTGGGAGCAAACCTCCTATGGTCTGAGCCTTGTATTCAAGACCAGCAGGTAAGCTGATTCTCCTCTTGAATGTGATCCCTCCCACAACCTGAGGCACTCACCTGGAATGAATCCCCCACTCAGGCTACTCCTGCCAAACCCACAAACACTTCCAGCCAGCCAGAAAGCAAACCCTAGAAAATTACCAGCCCTAACAAACTTAGCTTTCTCTCTCCCTTTGGTTTTCTTGGTTTGTTTGTTTGTTTATTATCCTTGCTGTGTCCCCTTGCTTGATATCTTCTTTAGGAGAGAAATATAAGCTTGTTGCTTTTTCTTTCTTCAAGACTTTCTGTGGAGCTCTATGGAGAGACCCACAGATAGTGATGAACGCTGAGATGAAGATGTGGCTTTGGGGAATGTTTGCTGACACTACTCTGGGCAGACTAGTTTCCTGTGTCCTGAAGTCAACTTCAGTTCATTCATTTTTATTTTTCGTGTTTTTCTTTATTAAATTCTTTCTTCCCCCCATTTATCTTTTTTAAAAGTTAATTTGCCATGAATCTTGTGCAAGTCTGCCAATTGCTACTGGGTTTTTTCTTTCATAGAAGTCAATGGAAAATTAGAAAAAAAAATTGTAAGTTGGGAACGGCTGCCCATCAAACTCTGAAATTGGACACAAGTATAGCAAAAGATGGCAGGTGTTTTGAATTTGAAGTGAATAGATCAATGCATTGATTTTTGATGAATTTCTTAGATGGGGAGTGTTACTTTTTTTAAAAAAAATCCCCATTGATCTTGCACAAGGCTGCCATCTGAAGGTTTTTTAAAGGTTTTTTTAAATGCAGGCCATCCATCACACTTGTGCACACATGTGCTCCTTTTCTACCTGTGCAAATGAATAGGCCTCCTCTACAATCCTATTGTCCAGAAATGGCAAGAAAGAAGGGTAGAGCATGCAGTATAAAGAAACCTAGGTTTGAAAAACCATAAGGATCTTTAACCAGTCATAATAAAATGTAGCAATGTGAACAGCCCCAGCTTTAGACCAATTTATGCTTGTTTATGCTTAAACATGCTTTGTGTGTCGTCCCCCCCCCCCAACTTAAGACACTTCCTCTCACAGTAAAGCTCACAGTCTGGAAAAAATTCAGGTGAATGTCAACTTGTGCAGTTCAGGGTGCAGTTCAGGGAGCACAGAGGGAGAGAGAGGCAGCCTGGGCAGTGTGGAAAAACTGAATGAGCAATGCACCCGAGACTTGTTTTCTGCCCCGCCCCCAGCTCATCTGCAGCAGTTGCCCCTGCCCTGGTTATAGATTTGGGGATGGGGCTTACTCATAATGTGCAGGTGTTGCATGCAGATTGTCCCAAGCTCAATTCTTGGCATCACCAGGAAGAGCTAGGAAAGACCCTTGTCTGAAATCCTGCAGAGACCTGCCAGTTAGTGTAGTCCAGGCCTGCTCATCTTAGACCCCACCCCAGCTGTTTTTGGATTAGTGTATCTTTGAGTTGGTGTTGACTCTTGGCAACCACAGAGCCCTGTGGTTGTCTTTGGTAGAATACAGGAGGGGTTTACTATTGCCATCTCCTATGCAGTATGAGATGATGCCTTTCAGTATCTTCCTATATTGTTGCTGCCTGATATAGGTGTTTCACATAGTCTGGGAAACATACCAGTGGAGATTTGAACTAGCAGCCTCTGGCCTGCTACTCAAGACTACAACTTCCATAGTGCCCAGCCACAGTGACTGATAGCCAGGTATTATGGGAGTTGTAAGCTAGCATCTGCTGGAGGGCCAAAGTTGAGCAGCCCTGGTGTAGACAGTCCAGTTTTAGATGGGCCAGTGGTCTGGCTTGGTATAAGACAGCTTCATATATTCATAAGCTGCCCCATTCTGCTTCAATAATATATATAAAGAGTTAAATTGATTTCAGTAGTTAAGGAAGTGAATCGTATTGTGTAAGGTAGTCCTTTTCAACCAGTGGTATGAGTACCACTGGTACTATATAGTATGGCAGATAATACTTGTCCCTGCTGCCAGTGGGAATCACATGACTGTTCCACCTGGCCCAATCCTGCCAAAAGGTGGGGATTCCACCTGGCCCAATCCTGCCAATCAGCTGGGGCTGCAATGTACCAGCAGCAAGGTGTGGCTGTGCAGTGGCCTGGCCCTTCAAAAGAAACATGGGTCAGGGAAGGATGATCTAGACCAGGCATCCCCAAACTGCGGCCCTCCAGATGTTGCTGAACTACAACTTCCAGCATACCCAGCCACAAAAAATTATGTCTAGGGATGCTGGTAGTTGTAGTTCAGCAGCATCTGGAGGGCCGCAGTTTGGGGATGTCTGATCTAGACAGAGCATAGGGGAAATCACTTCTCCTATCCTGTTCCTTGCTACAAGGAACTCGGCCGCAAAGGTGGTACTTGGGGTGTGTGTGTGTGTAAAAACCCCTAAAAGGTGAGCAAAGTGATAAGATGACTTTTTGTACTGACAAAAAAAATTAAATATGCACAGCCTGGATTTACATAATAAATATAATACCACCTAAATATTTGGGACTTTAAGGAATAAGTTCAGATTATAGCCATGAGGCCTTCTCTGTTTTTGTTTTTGTTTTTGTTTTCTTTTGTTGAAATGTACAACTTTCATATAGTCCTATTTTCCTGAAAATTTTAATCATAATACAGAAGAATTGCATTACTTTTGATAATATATTGAGAATTCTAGGCTACTATGAACCATATAGTGCTTGTTATAAGCACGTTCTAGCCCTTTTAAAGCTGAAATGCTGACTGTTTCCTCCTCTGTAGACTTGTTTTGTTACAGATCTTGAAATGGCAATAATAAATAAAATATAGAACTCTAACAAACTATATTTTTGAAAATGGAAACATATATCCATAACCAACAAGCTATGGTCCATTGTTTAGGTTTTATACTCAAATAGCTTAATAACATTTAAGGATGGTATCCCACCCCCTACCCCCACACACATAATTGAGTTAAGAGGGCTACTCTACAATGAACATGAGAAATAAGTAAAATATTTTGAATAGAATGTATCTATTGATAAAGTGGGCAAGAAGGGATTGAGGGTTAGTTTGCAATCATCATAATGAAACATATGCTCCTGTCAACTGTAGAATAATTGTAGAATCTGGGCAGAGAATGCAGATACATTCTTGTCAATGGCACAGTTAGAGATTTAATGTAACTGTAGGAAACATTTATTCACACAGTTGGAACCAGATGGCATTCTTTTGCAATCTGTTCCAAACCTAGGAAGTCTTGCAAAAAGGGGTGTCTTGTTGTGAACTGATTATAATTGCAATCCTAGATCTAAAAGAAGATGGATCTGAAGGTGTTTTGTAAACTACAGGAAGGCAGGCTTGGCATTTCAGATTTTGTAGGAAAGCCATGCACTTTCTGATTGCTAGAGATACACCATCTCAGAAGATTCTTTGTATTTGATGCTGAGTGGCAAATCCAAAACACATGTGATATTGATCTCCAAACCATTTTTTCATAACACAGTAACCACAGCAGATAGGGGTGTGTGTGTGTGTGTGTGTGTGTGTGTGTGTGTGTGTGTGTGTAAGAGTAGCTTGATCAGTGGGTACTGTTTATTTTATTAGATACTGCAATTTTTAAAAGTGGGGGGGGGAGCATTGATTAGTTAATTTCTGTATTAGAAGAATCATCAAAATGATCAGAGATGAAACCAAATATGATAACAATCCTAATCCCTAGGTTGTTCTGAATCCCTATACAGCAGCATATAAAAAAGGGTATTCACATGCACATCCTAACCCACTAGAGCAGCCCAGCCTGGGTTAGGCTGCCAGTGTGAAGTGCCAGGAGCAAGGTCGCTCCTGGCGGTGCTCCTGCACTAAGCCCCAGTTTTTAACCCAGTGTTAAAATCTGGGTGATCGCCACTGGGTTAAACAGCTTCCCCCCGATCCACCGCCATTTCCAGTAGTGAGCCAGGAGAAGGAGCAGCTATGCTGAGTGTGGCGGCTGCTCTAACAAGAACAGCAGCTGCTTGTCTACTTTCTTCAACCAAAGTTTCCAAAGCAGTTTACATTTTGTTTGTTTTAATTGTAAACCGCCCTGAGCCATTTTTGGAAGGGCGGTATATAAATCAAATAAATAAATAAATAAATAATACATTAAAAACAAAAAATATATAAGATGGTCCCCTATCCCCAGAGGGCTCACAATCTAAAAAGAAACATAAGGCCCATACCAGAAACACCCACTGGAGGGATGCTGTACTGAGGTTGGATAGGGTCAGTTGCTCTCCCTCTGCTAAATATAAGAGAATCACCACTTTAAAAGGTGTCTCTTGACTCAGTTAGCAGTGGCCCCTGTCCCCCACAAGCGAGGTTGTGTGCAAGACCTCATAGGAACATAGGAAACTGCCATATACTGAGTCAGATCATTGGTCTATCTAGCTCAGTATTGTCTTCACAGACTGGCAGCGGCTTCTCCAAGGTTGCAGGCAGGAATCTCTCTCATCAGCCCTATCTTGGAGAAGCCAGGGAGGGAACTTGAAACCTTCTGCTTTTCCCAGAGTGGCTTCATCCCCTGAGGGGAATATCTTGCAGTACTCACACATCAAGTCTCCCTTTCATATGCAACCAGGGCAGACCCTGCTTAGCTATGGGAACAAGTCATGCCTGCTACCACAAGTATTTACACTAGAGATGGTGAATATGAATTAAGGGACAATTTCTTGGGAGGGGGGAAAGTAAGCTATTTCAGACTGACCCAGACCTATGTCTAGATCAGGCCTAGAAATGGGTCACAAATGCCCTCCCAAAAAACAAAACAACCCCCCACCCAAACACAAACCTCTTCTTTTGTGATAGTAGGGAAATTGGTAGAAGGAGGTCCAGCTTCTTGACTGGATGGCAGGCTGACCACCTCCAGATCATAAAATAATGGTTCCTCGAATGCTCAGAATTGTCATTACCTGCTGGAATGATAAGACTTGTTGTTTTCTCAGGGCAGAGAAGGCTACAAGCCTCTTTATTTCTGTAGGAAACTATTTTGAGCTCAGAAATGTCATTCTAGCTTCTGGGATTGGCCACAGTGTTTTGGAGAGCCAAGGCTCCCTCCCACTGTTGGTTCCCCCATCTTTTTAAATATAAAGGGAAGGCCTTTACTTTTTCTTTGCTTGCCGCCATCTGATATCCATGAGAATTCCCTACACGTATACGTAACTCCTCTGGAGGTTCTGCAGAAATTTGCAAGGAATGATCACAATATTCAAATGTTTTTGAGATAAACAGGCGGATGGTTACTCACTCCTAATTATTATAACACTCTTCTTTAGTGTTCAAAGACTGTTATATGCATGCTCCCAATAATCCTTGGGGTTAGTCTCACAATCAGCAAAAATTGGGCTAGGAGAGCCGAGCCCGATTTTTGCTGATCGTCAGAACCACTGGGCTCGGCTGCGAGCCTGGTGGTTCTAGAGTGGGTAACCCACTCAAGTACCCCTCCCCTTAGCCCGGGTTTGCGGAGTGAGTGCTCCACAAACCCTGGCTATCTGATCATGAGTAGCCCCCTGGAGGGGAGGCAAAAAGCCGCCTCCCGGCTCCGGGGGTCTCCCTGCACTTGCGCAGGGCATACTGGAGCTTCCGGAGGCTGCACGGCCCCTGAGCTCCCCAGCCCCCACCGGCTCCATCATGGAGCCCGCAATCGTGTAGGCGGCCGATCCAGGTGCCCAGGGTTCCATCCCCGATCATGAGCGGGGAGAGCAGGCTTAGCTCGCTCCGCTCTCCCTGCTCACCATACTAAACCGGGTCTCACTGATCGTGAGACCCGGCTCCTAGTGTTTATTTTCCAATAACTAGTTATAAATACGCTAGCTAGCTAGATAGATAGATAGATAGATAGATAGATAGATAGACAGATATCTCCACAAAATATCTATCCATATAAATAATCAGTTATTCTAATATAACAGAGACAATGATACATTACATCATAAAACATTAGTATAAAGATTAATAATCTTGCTCATTAGTATTTATAAAGATATTGCAGGCTTGTCATCATAAATAGGGCATGTGTGATGGAGGGGGCCCCCTAGAAAGATTTTGTCCCTGGGCCCCCGGGGTCTTGCTGCGCCCCTGGTTTATGGCACGCATCTCCTTATCCTGAAACTCCCCAGATTCTAAAAGGTGTTAGGTGCACAGTCAGACCAATCCCCTCACTTTTCCTCTGCCCCCAATGCTCAACTGCCCTAAAGGTTCTAAGATCAGTGGAGGTCACTGAGTATGATCAATCTTTATCATGCCACTTTGTGAATTAAAATGTAAATGCCAGGCAGCGCTTGTTGCATGGGCTGTTAACCTCTTCCCTGTTATGCCTCAGAGTGTAGGGGAGGAGGTATGCCACCACTTGCATTCTCCTTCTACTGCTAAACTTTACCCCTCCCCCTACTCCTCCCTGGGAGCACAGGCCTTCAGTCTCCCTCTGTCCACTCTTCCTCCTTGGCAATTCACCCCCACTAAATACCCTTGCCTGCCTGCTCAGCCCCTCTACAGCTGTTCTTCCATACTTGGCTGTTGAGTGCCGGAGATGCCAACCCTCCTGTTTTAGTCAGCTCTGATGCGACAGGCAGTCTCAGTCTCTTAGCTGACCATGGATGAGTTTAGCTGCATCACTGGCCTGGGGAATGGACAACAAACTAATATTTTTCTGCATATCTTGCCGGGCGGGGGCAAGTTTGTATATATCACTACCTTGCCTATGGGTCGTCCCATTTTGTTGCCTAGTTGATAAGCAAAGATACAAAGAGTGATGAGCACAACTGGTACAAAGTAGTGTCAAAGTCATTTTTAATGAAACACTGATGGATAATGGGACAATGGAAAACAGTCCAGCAACAGTGGGTAAAATATAAGACAAAATTTAATAAGGAATAGGTTTTGCGAGGAATCAGCGCTCTCACTCTCTTGCCTATCTGTCAGTATTTTCTTATCAACCTAAGCTTTCAAGGATGAATTGTATGAAATCACTTTACCTTTACATGAGATCCTGTAAAATGTAACTCCGCAGGATGAAGTCACCTTTTTACTGT
Organism: Hemicordylus capensis; assembly: GCF_027244095.1. Lineage (NCBI taxonomy): Eukaryota > Metazoa > Chordata > Lepidosauria > Squamata > Cordylidae > Hemicordylus > Hemicordylus capensis. The sequence goes on along the minus strand of NC_069658.1, from coordinate 48,165,308 downwards.
GTCATTTCATAAGATATTTGAGAGCAGTGTCAAACAGATTTTAAATCAAAGATGCTGTACTCCTGAATCACTCTCAGAACAAAATATATTATCATTTGATCACTGGAAAATGTTAATGTGTGGCTGCAGTTCCACCTATTTCTCAGTTTAGCACTAAGAGTATTTTGACTAAAGCCTCAGATCTTGGGTCAGAAGTTAGACATCCTATCTAATTGGGTGACCTTCACTTTGTGTTAACATAGGTTACACAGGAAGCTGTCTTGTATCTAGTCAGACTATTCTTCCATCTAGCTCAGTATTGTCTACAGTGACCAGCCGTGGTTCTCCAGGGTTTCAGATGAATCTTTTTTTGACTTAGGTGAAGATACCACGGACTGAATCTGAGCACTTCTGCAGACAAAGTAGATGCTCTTCTGTTGAGCTATAATCCTTCTCTAAAGGGTTATGCCTTATACAGAATCAGACCATTGGTTTATCTAGCCCACTATTGTCTACTCTGACTTGCTGTGCCTTGGCAGGGTCTCAGTGGAAGAATTTTCACATTATCTCCTCCTAGAGATCTGAAGGATTGAACTCTGGACCATCTGCATGCAAAGCATGTGCTATACCACTGAGCTATGGTCCTTTCCCTCAGGTATTAACACTTGAATGTCATTCATCTCTTATTGATGAAAGATCTGTTCCAGCATGTGTCATGTCAGGTGAAATCCTTGGCCTAGTTCATACAGCTACTTGAATCGAGGTTTAATGTGAGTTACCTGCTTAACAAACAGGGAATAAATCTGATCCAAATGAAACTAGAGAACTATACAAGATAGGAATAGCTCTTATATTGACAATATTGTTCTTAGTATCCAATATTTATGTGTGTATGTATTTATCTCTATCTCTCTATATGAAAATGTAATTAAATATTGAGATTCTAATAAGAAATAATTCACAAAGCTTTATCCACATAAATACTTGTTTCCACAAAAAGCTTTTTAATACATAAAAGTTTTCATAAAGGCTGGTTAATACATAAAATAATAAAAATGCTAAAGGTTTTGATGGTGTAAAGGTTTTCAAATGCTAGTAAACAACGAATGCTCTCATAATTGCCCTCAGTATTAAAAGTGCTCAAATGTGACTTGACTATATAGCAACATCCTTGGTTCTTTCAATTCCTGTTACGTCAGATGCATTTCAACCAGTGATTTTCCTCAGTAACTTTTTCCATATATTGTTGATAGAGGACAATGTAGCTCCAGTTTCTGTCCAACTCTGAAAGTTTTCATAACTTCTCTATAGTATATATCTGTGGTCCATTTTCACATGTTTCTTCTATCAAGAGTTTGGAGTTTAACCTCATTACAAATGGGTTGCATTTGTCTAGCCCATGAAAGCTTTTATACCATCAAGACCTTTAGTATTTTTATTATTTTTTAATGCATCAAGACTTTATGAAAACCTTTATGTATTAAAAAGCTTTTAATTGAAATTTTTACATATTTATGTGGATAAAGCTTTGTGAATAATTTCTTATTAAAATCTCAGTGTACACATATTTCTTTACATCATCAAATGTTTATTAATGCTGGATACTGACCAAGAACTATATTGTCAATATAGGAGCTATTCCTGAACTTTTACAGTTCTTTAATGTGGGTTACTGACACTAGCATGATTGTGTGAACCCACACCAATGTGGGAATCTCAGATTCATCTTAGACTATAAACTACTTTGGCACAGGTTCACAAAATCACATTAATATTGGTAACCCACATTAAGCCTAGATTTGAACAACTGTGTGAACCAGGCCCTTGTGTGGCCAGAAGACATTACGGTGTAGAAGCTAAATCTGCCTCTGAATATAATTTCAGATTTAGTTTCCACCTAATTTTAGGCTGATGAATATAACCCCTCTTGCTATAACAGTCACAAATTCATTGGACATGTAGAAGCAAGGAGCATATTATTGCCATGTTTGTACATTTTGGTGTACCCCCAGACCAGAAGCTTGGTCATTTTAGCTTACAAGGAAGTGAAGTTTTAGCCTGTTGCATTTCCGAGATTCCAGACACTGATTAGGGGTTTCCAGGTGCCCTTAGGTCAGTAGCATGGCTGCAATGGAACTGAGATAAGCCACTCTGATTGCATCTAGGCATGCACAGAAAGTGAGGGCAAACCAGCCCAAGAATGTTAAAAGGAGATAAAGAGCAATGAAATTCATTCATTCATTCATTCATTCAATTTCTATACCACCCTTCCAAGAATGGCTCAGGGCGGTTTACACAGAGAAATAACAAAAAAATAAGATGGAACCCTGTCCCCAAATGGCTCACAATCTAAAAAGAAACATAAGATAGATACCAGCAACAGTCACTGGAGGTACTGTGCTGGGGGTGGATAGGGCCACTTACTCTTACTCTGCTAAATAAAGAGAATCACCACGTTAAAAAGTGCCCCTTTGCCAAGTTAGCAGGGGAATGCAAGCTTCCTTCCCCTTTAATGAGCCTTTGCAGATAAGGCAAGCATCCAAGGACACTTTCCCTCCCTTTTTCATGTGAGTCGTGCTGGACAGAAGTGAAGATAAGCTCATCTTTATTTTTTGTCTGCCTCTTTGGCAGGATACCTGTTGAAAAACTCTTTTGTTTAAGAGGAACACCTAAACCATCACCCACAGGACTGACCCAGAATCACAGCATATGAGGAACAAGTACTTAAAATACTTTTGTCGGTGCCCTCATATTCAGGCCCTCAGATCATGTCTTGGACTATAAGATCCTTCCCCCATGAAATTGATGGATTTGGGCTGGTGCTTTGGCTCGAGACAGACACCCATGCTATCTCCCTTGCTTGCAAGCACACCTGTGGAGAGACACTCAAGTGGATAGATGATCCCCAGCTAGACAACAAATAGATAATGGATGTGTCTTTGTTCTATCCATTTCTCTAAATGTTCACCCCCAACCTTTATCCCTCTTCCTTAGTGCTAAAACATGTTTGTGCCTTGAACACGATCAACTTTCCTGGTTGTTAACTTATGTTCATAGCTTTATTATTACCAATTTTTTATTACCAACTGAGCTAATTTTCCTCACTTTAGTCAAAATATAGTAATGAAGGGTGGTTACCTTTGTGACTATAGTTACAGTGGTTACCCTTATAGTGGCTACTCTTAAAAACAAAAATTGTAATTTTAATTGTGGTTTTAGCCTGATCTTACTTGGTTTAAGCTGTTTAATTGGTTTAGCCTGTTCAACTTAATTGGTTTAACTTTATTAGTCTTATTTTACATTGTGACTATTTTATTAATGTTGTGAGCCGCCTAGAGCATTAGTGTACTGGAGAGGCGGGGTATAAATATTTTAAATAAACAAATTACTACCACGCTTCAAAGCAAACTTGGTAAAATAGTCACACCCTCTGTCTGCCTCTGGATGGCTCTGATATCTCAGCTCCAGAAAGTCCTGGATAAATCTGTTTACTTAGATCCTTTCCAGTCTGGCTTCTGAACAGGATATCGGACGGAAACTGCCTTGGTTGCCCTGGTGGATGTCCTGGTCTGGGAGATAGACAGAGGGAGTGTGACTCTGTTGATCCTCCTGAATCTCTCAGTGGCTTTCGATACCATCGACCATGGTATCCTTCTGAATTGCCTGGGGGAAACTGGGATAGGAGGCACCCAGCTCTACCTATCTTTTAAGTCAGCAGAAACCAGGGAGGCAGTGGATGCTCTGAACTTTCTGGACTGGATGGGGGCAAACAAGCAGAAACTTAATCCAGATAAGACGGAAGTGCTCTGGGCTGGTAGAACTGATCATCTGAGTAATGAAGTGAATTTGGTCTTGGACAGAGTCACACTCCCTGAAAGACAAAGTCTGCAGTTTGGAGGTGCTTCTGGACCCAACCAGTGGTCCCTCTAATTCTTTTCATCTCTGTATGGAATGAGTTTTGTTCTGGGTGGCAGTATCAAGGCAGTGTGCATGCACGTGAATTCAGAATGGGACCTTCCTGATTCAACCTGAGAAGGATCTAAATTGAACTGAGCGGACATCCGAAAACTTGTGAGCGTGGACACGTGTGCGCACCTTAGAGGGAACAATGCTGTCCTTGGAGGCACAGGTGGGCAGCAGGGTGGCCAGAACCTCAGGGGTATACTCGTGAGTCAAATAGGCCATAACCCAAAATTTGGCTTAAAAAAAAGCCAAATCTGGCAACAGAGGTGGGCAGTGGTGTGCAGAAGTGCCTTTTATTAGCTACGGTTGATACACCAGCTGCAACCCTACTTGGAGAAGTCAGACCTGACCTCAGTCACTCATGCTTTGGTAACATCCAGATTAGACTGAAGCAACTTGCACTCATGAAGTTGTTTCATGGGTGCAACTTCTACGTGGGGCTGCTGTTGGAGACGGTTCGGAAGCTTCAGGTGGTCCAGAATGGTGCTGCAAGGATGCTCATGGGTGCAAGTTGCTTCATGAGTGTCATTCCCATCCTGTGGCAGCTTCATTGGTTACTGGTCTGCTTCCGGGTTAGATTCAAGATGCTGGTTTTGATCTTTAAAGCTCTACAAGGTTTGGGGCCGGGGTACCTGTCAGATCACATTTGCCCATATGAACCTACCAGGGCCATTCACTCATCATCTCAGGCCGTGACACTAACAGAGATTAGTTGGTGGGAACTAGAGAGATGGCCTTTTCGGTTGTGGCTCCTTGGCTTTGGGACACCCTTCCTGAAGAGCTTCACCATGCTCCCACCCTCAGTGTTTTTAAAAAAACTACTAAAAGACACACATTTTTAAAGAGGCTTTTTAATGTTCCATCTTTGGTTATATTTGATAGTTTCTTTAGTTTTTAGTTTATAACAATTCTTAATTTTTATCTTTTAAAATAACTTTTTAATTTGTTTAATTCTGATTGAGGTTTTAGCCTGACTTTTAACTTGTTTACTTAATTTGGTTAATTCTATTAGTTTTATTTTACATTGTATCTTTTTATTGTTTTCAGCCGCCCTGAGCAGTAGTGTACTGGAGGGGTGGGGTATACATATTTTAAATAAATAATAAATAAAATTTCTGTGTGTGCAGCCGAAGTCCTGAATAGGCCCCATGTGTGGACTTTGCATGTGTCATCAGGGATCCTCCCAGGTTTTGCTGAGTGTTTGTGATGCAAAAGAGCTTTAGCATATGCATCTTATATAAGCTATACCTACATCTTTGGATAAAAATATGGAGGACAGGAGTGGGGAAAGCAGTGTAATCCCATCCCCCCTCCTCATGCTCAGTGAACATGTGAAAAGTGCTACATATAGTGATCATAATTGGTCATGGTGTGACTCTCCTCTCCCCTCCACTCAGTTAACGTCATAATTGGATTTGGAAAACTGAATGATTTCCCTCCAAAGTTTGGTCTCTTTCTGAATTTGAGCACTATTAACCAAATCCAAGCCTGTCGCATCCTGATGGCATCATCGGGCATATGGTAGGGTTCAATCCATCCCCCATCTATCTGCTCACCACCAAATTGACTTCCTTTGTCCCACCTATCTTTTTACTTTGCTTGCTGCTGCTATTCTAGAAGAGGTGGAAGGAAAGGAGAGCTTTTTCCCTTCTCCTTGCTCTGGTTGCATGCTGCTCTGGCTTTGAGGCAGGCATCAGAGTGGGGAGGAGGTAAACGTTCTCTCCCTCTGAATTAGTGGTGTGCACGGAACCACCGCGGTGCGGTCCAGCACTGAGGGGGGTCTACCATTAAGGGCACGGGGGGGTAGAACTTACCCCTCCCACCGTTCTTCCCCCTCCGGCGCTGCATTTTAGATTGAAGTTTTTGGGGCGGCAGCGTTCCTCCCTGCCGCCCCTGCCCCCGTTGTTGCCCGGAAGTCACAGTAATATCAGCACGCATGCGTCCGTTGCGGCGCGCATGCGCCTGTCACCGCCGTGCGCGCGCGCCACATACGTCACACGCAGCGTGCGTGTGACGTATGCGGCGCGCGCGTGCACGGCGGCGACAGGTGCGCGCACGCCGCGACGGGCGCATGCGTGCTCGTATTACTGTGACTTCCGGGCAACAACGGGGGCAGGGGCGGCAGGGAGGAACGCTGCCGCCCCAAAAACTTCAATCTAAAATGCAGCGCCGGAGGGGGAAGAGCGGTGGGAGGGGTAAGTCCACCCCCCGCCCTTAAAGGTAGACCCCTCCCTCAGTGCCGGACTGGTCCGGTTCGGAACCGGTTCGGGGGCCTCCAACATGGCCTCCAAACCGGTTCGTGCACATCCCTACTCTGAAGCAGCCAGAAGGAAGGAAAACAAGTATGTGTTTGGCAGTGTGGGTGTGGCAGGGATGGAGGAAGTCACTGACTTCTCCAGCTCTGTTTAAAATCCAAACCAGAGAAGAATTCTCAGGGCTGTAATAGGTGCCTCATATTTTAAGCAAGCACAACAAGTTGCTAATAGCTTTTTAACTAGAATTGTGGTTTTAAATTGCTTTAAGTGCACCCTCTCCCACCCTTAAAGTCAACCCCCCTGCCTTTGAACTTCTCCTGCCCAGTTCTGTGCACATCCCTAGCTGGGGATGATGGGAGTTGTAGTCCAACAACATCTGGGGACCCAAGGTTAAGAAACCCTGCCCTAGAAGTTTTTTGCCTTCCGCTTTTTTAGCATGCTGTTTTGAATCTTTTGTGTCATCTAGAGTTATTTTCTCTGCAGGAGCTTTTCTGCAGTGCACCAGCTCTCTGCTTGTGGTGCATTCTGGTCAGAATAGTGTGATTAATCTGTGGGGTGTGTGGATAGTCCTGCCCATTGGGCAGGGCTCGGACTAGACCCCTCACTCTCCTCAAGTTCTGTAATTATTTGAAGAATGAATAAAACTTAAGTATTGTATCTCTTTCTCCTTCTCCAGATATTGTGTTAAAACTGAATGTGTCTTGAAGTCTCCTGCTGCTGCTCTCTAGCACACAACAGCTCTTCCACGCAGAATCAGTTCAGTCACACCTCGATTAACACAAGATGGATCGAGCTTATGAGATGGAAGATAGGGCTTCATTAGTGAGAGGGGCTCACGACATTGCCAAGGAGGTGAAGAAGCAGGCAGTGAAGAAGGTGAATAAAACTGCAGACAAAGCTCAAGATGGATATACGCAAAGATCTTATGACAGATTTCAAGCTGAAGAAGAAAATAATGGTGAGTATTATACCCAAGGAGGAGATTATGATGGTGAAGCAAATGAAGATGAAGGATCAAGTGAAGCAACTGAAGGACATGATGACGATGATGAGATTTATGAGGGAGAATATCAGGGAATCCCAAATGCAGCACAGAACAAGGATGGGATAGCAGCTTTAGGACACCCAACACAAGATAACTTCAAGGATCGTCATGAACTGGAGACAGAGAGAAAAGCTGATGAAGAAGAACTAGCACAGCAATATGAGCTAATCATTCAAGAATGTGGACATGGGCGTTTTCAGTGGGCCCTCTTCTTTGTCCTTGGAATGGCACTAATGGCTGATGGGGTAGAGGTTTTTGTGGTTGGATTTGTGTTGCCCAGTGCTGAGACAGACATGTGCATCCCTAACTCTGGATCAGGATGGCTTGGTAAGTGTAATCCGAAGTCTGTATTGACTTCATCGTATAGGAGACATTTTATCTAGTTAAATAAAACATAAATCTAGGTGATTGTTTGAATTTCTCTCCCCCCCACCCCCATTAGGGATTAAGATATACTATTGTTCAGATCTTTTGCATACTCTATTTAATTTGATAGTATAAAATTTTTTGATAAATGATATTTACTGTTTTAAAGCCAAATCAGTATGTGTATTTTACAATAAATATTTGCATGTTGATAATAGCAGACCAATCTTGTGAATATTTAAATAGTTAGAGGTAAAATGATAAATGTTGATACTCAGTCTTCACTGGTAGTCATCTAAGAACTGCTGAAATCTAAAAGTATTTTTGGATGCTCACTAAATTCATATAGAACTGTCAGCATTCACTAAATCTCGGATATTCACAGTGATGTATATATTGAAACAACCCTTACTCTTGCTTGAATATAAATTTATTTCTTCGTGGTCTCTGTGCATTCACACTTAGGTTATGCGCTTGTGCAGAGACCAGGTTCCAAACATTCCAAAGCTTCACCATAAAAGGAAAAAAGAGCCGGAAAACATAGGTTCTATATGATCACACCCAACCCTTCCTCAGTCTTTCATTGACCGCTGCCAGAGCAGGATCATTGGAATGCTCCTCTGTCTTCACCTAGCAAATACAGGCCATATTATTGAGACTATAAATGTTACACAATAAAAACATTAAATTGGAATACAAAAATACAAATATAATTAAAAATTTAAAAAACATACACAATATCAAATATGTAAAGCAGTCTAAGGTTGCAGTCCTGTGCACATTTACCAAGGATTAAGCTCCATTAAGCACTTACTTCCAAATAATGGATTGCTTCTGAGTAAACACGCATGAGAGTGATGTCACTTTGTTTTATTAATGCAACTTCTCTATATATTTTTCATATGTATTGACTCTTCCTCCAAATATATAACCAACTGTCTGTTAGGAAGTTGACAAACTATGTTCTTGTCTATTATAAGAAATGTTTTACTGGTTCTCTATGTGATAGCAGTGATTGTTTTAAAGCAAAATTAGTCTTCAACTTCAGTAATGTTTCCCCAATTTTAATCTATCATAAAATTAGGATGGGTCAGGGGAGAAGACTACAAATTTTTGTTATGGAATTATGGTTGCCTTGTTGGTGCAGACCTGGTATCACATATGTTCTGTAAAATTAGATGGGATGAAATAAACCCCAGACAAAAACTGTAGGACTAGCCCAAGATATTTTGTTACCCAAAGTGCCTGCCCTTGTGCACTCTAAGAGGTACACACCAGAATCCTTTGTCACAAAGGATGAGTGAGCACAGGTATTGCCTTGCTCAGAGTAGTTGCCCAGATGGGCAGGGCCTGAGACTGGATTTGGTTCACACACTGAGGGAGCCCCTGGATGGGAGCTGTCGTCTGGCTGTGTGGAATTCTAGGAGCGGGTGTTCCATTTCACCAGCATTCGGAACAGTCAGTGAGGCAGAAGAGGCTTTGAGAACCCCCTACCCTAGTTCAGTAACTGGATATGCTCTTTATTTTTTATTACATATTTACATAGTTAAAAACAAGGTCAGAGGCGGTGAGCTTGTTCATCAGTCAAGGCCCAGCTGGGTAGGGAGGGCTTTTTTGCCTACCTCATTCAGAATCTGGGGATGGCATCTGGGTAGCAGATGCTTTTCCTCTGTGTGTGTGATTTGCCAGGGATAGCAAACTCCAGTGTTTTTGTTTGTCCCTGCCTGGAGGGGATGGAGTCAGCTAGGGCTGTGGGAGGCCCCGCATTCCTTTGAGACACATCCTGTGTCTCAGTTTGAAGCCTACTTTGGGAAGAGTAGGAGCAGCTTCAGAAGGTGAGCAAGTTTTTCTAATCAACAACAACATCTAGCCTTTCCCACCTTCAAACTAACTAACAGGAGGAGGGGAGATTTTGAGTGGCTGGTTTCTCTGTAAGGAATAAGTCCTAGTCTGTGTGTGTGTTATTTGCCCAGGCTAGCATTTGCCAGGGCTAGCAAACTCCAGTGTTTTTGTTTGTCCCTGCCTGGAGTGTTTTTGTTTGTCTCAGCTCAGGCTGTGGGAAACCCCACATTCTTTCCCTGCTTCAAACTAACTTACAGGAGGAGGGGAGATTTTGAGTGGCTGGTTTCTCTGTAAGGAATAAGTCCTAGTCTCTGTGTGTGTTATTTGCCAGGGCTAGTAAACTCCAGTGTTTTTGTTTGTCTCTACCTGGAGGGGGTGGAGTCAGCTAGGGCTGTGGGAGGACCCACATTCCGTTGAGACACATCCTGTGTCTCAGTTTGAAGCCTATCCTCTACATAAGAGGTGAGGGCCCGAGAGCATAGCAAACAGGGATAGCAAACAGGACGTTGGAGTTTTGCAGGAGTTTAGCGGGAAGTGTGCAGGGGAGCCTGGAACAAGACCCAGTGATCACAAGGAGCCCGGTGGAGAAGAGAAGGTAAGTACAAATCCCTTCCTCATATTCTTGAGAAAGGCTGTTTGGACAGTTAAATAGCTGACCATTACAGCTGAGACCAATCCTTCTAATAAACTATCTCTAAATACTGTAAACAGCCAACAAAACCAGTATGAAGATAGAAAGTCAGCAGGAGAGGGGGCACTTCCCAGTGTATGGCACAAAGTGTCGCATGTATGACTATTTGCTCCATGGGCAGAAGTCATGGGTGTGTGCTCTGTGCAAAGAGCTCCTGGCTCTTAGGGAACAAGTTTGTTCCCTCAAGGCCAAGGTGGCAGATCTGGAGAGGCATGTGGATGAGACCTTCAGGGACATGGTAGAGGCATCTCACTCCAGGGCTGATAGCTCCTCTGCTGTCAGGGAGAGTGAAAGTCTTGAGGAAGGAGGACATTGATCTGAGGAAAAGGGAAATGCTCCTTTAGTTAGGATCCCTTCCATGGATGTTGAGCCCATTTCCTCTTGAGGATGGAAAGCATCCTCAAGGATAAAATTGTAAAGCACCTAGAAGAACAGGCCCTGCTGGGAGTGAACCAGCATGGGTTCCGCAAAGGTAAATCTTGCCTGACCAACCTTTTCGAGTTCTTTGAGAGTGTCAACAAGTGTGTGGATCAAGGTGATCCAGTTGACATAGTATACCTGGACTTCCAAAAAGCTTTTGACAAAGAATTCCTCATCAATGACTCATGAGGAAACATAGTGGTCATGGGATAAGGGGACAAGTACATGTGTGGATTACTAAATGGTTGAAAGACAGGAAACAAAGGGTTGGTATAAATGGAGAGTTTTCGCAATGGAGGGAAGTAAGAAGTGGGGTCTCCCAGGATTCTGTACTGGGACTGGTGCTTTTTAATTTATTCATAAATGATCTAGAAGCCGGGGTAAGCAGTGAGGTGGCCAAATTTGCAGATGATACCAAACTCTTTCGGGTAGTGAAATCCAAAATAGATTGTGAAGAGCTCCAAAAGGATCTCTCCAAACTGGGTGAGTGGGTGACAAAGTGGCAAATGCGGTTCAATGTTGGCAAGTGTAAAGTGATGCACATTGGGACAAAGAACCCCAACTTCAGGTATACGCTGATGGGATCTGAGCTGTCGGTGACTGATCGGGAGAGGGATCTTGGGTTCGTGGTGGACAGCTCGTTGAAAGTGTCAACTCAATGTGTGGCAGTTGTAAAAAAGGCCAGTTTCATGCTAGGGATCATTAGGAAGGGGATTGAAAATAAAACAGCTAATATTATAATGCCCTTATACAAAACTATGGTGCAGCCACACCTGGAGTACTGCGTACAATTCTGGTCACCGCATCTAAAAAAGGACATTGTAGAACTGGAAAAGGTGCAGAAGAGGACAACCAAGATGATCAGGGGCCTAGAGCACCTTTCTTATGAGGCAAGGCTATAACGTCTGGGGCTATTTAGTTTAGAAAATAGATGACTGTGGGGAGACATGATAGATGTCTATAAAATCATGCCTGGTGTGAAGAAAGTGGATAGAGAGAAATTCTTCTCCCTCTCCCATAACACTAGAACCAGGGTTCATCCCATGGAATTGGAATGCCAGGAAATTTAGAACCAGCAAATGGAAGTATTTTTTTTCACACAACACATAATCAACTTGTGGAATTCTCTGCAATAAGATGTGATGACAGCCAACAACCTGGATGGCTTTAAGAGGGGTTTGGATAACTTCATGGAGGAGAGGTCTATCAACAGCTACTAGTTGGACGGCTATAGGCCACCTCCAGCCTCAAAGGTAGGATGCCTCTGAGTACCAGTTGCTGGGGAGTAACAGCAGGAGAGAGGGCTTGCCCTCAACTCCTGCCTGTAGGCTTCCAGAGACATCTGGTGGGTCACTGTGTGAAACAGGATGCTGGACTAGATGGGCCTTGGGCCCGATCCAGCGGGGCTGTTCTTATGTTCTTATGTCCTACTGATGATCAAGATCCCCACCTATAACCTTGTTTTTATCTAATATGCAATCAAAAATCAGGAGTGTGCCCAGCTCCTGAATTAGGGTAGGCTTAGTTGTATATTTGGAGGAAGAGCCATGGAGTTCATTTTGCATTCATTCCTAAATCGTGTGATGTGCAATGAATGGGTACAAATGAGGTTCATATTCTCAACTGTTTGTTACCAATTTATGGATGTCAGACAGGCAGCTGGTGTCCTCTGCATGGCTGCCACAACATGATTACTCCGAGCGGCAGCTGCCATCCTCCCCCCCCCACCGCCCCTGCCAAGTCCTAGATTGATTCTGTGTCTGGGGTACTGTGGGAAAGTAAAATGGTGGCCACCAGAAAGCAGCTGCATAGAAGACCTTCATTGCCTTCTGCAGCAACTAGGCAAGAAGAAAAGGAACATAAAGGAATGTAAGAAACAAACATTCCTCTGTATGAATGGAGAAGTGCTGCTAGTCTGTTAAGACAATACTGAGCTAGATAGACCAATGGTCTGACTCATTATATGGCAGCTTCCTATGTTTGTATGTTCCTATGTAATGACTAACAAAACGAAAGAAAAAAATAACGAATGAGTTCTGAAATGAATTAAAGCTTTAATAATGAAAACGAATGGAAAGCAAATGTATTTATTATTTTTGGACACTCTTAGGATGCACACCATTGGCAGAAATCTCTCCTTAAAGCAACTTTCCACTCTCTCAAAAAACTATAATCTCTTTCTAGCCTTGCTTTTCATTTTTACAGTTCTGTTCTTATTTATCTGTTCTTATGATATCCAATTTTTTGTTCTGATATTTGGTGGTACAGGTTTTATATTATGTCATCTGTATTCTGTGTGCTGTCTTGAGATTCTTCTTGGAAGAAAAAGTGGATTATAAAGCAATTTAATATTAAAAAAAATCCCTGAAGTCTTATTTAAAAAAACCTTATTCCATAAGATTTCTCTTGCAGCTGTCCCATTCCAGTTGTATAGTTAACATACTTAAAATTGCATTTGCTTGTGTGCCAGCATCACACTCTCCCAATTAACCAGTTGTCTTGTTTCATAGAAATGCAAATGTGTTCAAAATGGGCAGAAAGTATATATTTAGTAGGAAAGGGCTATTAACCTTGTTGACTTCTCATCCTTAATTTGGTTGTTGTCTTCACTTTTTATGTGTGTGCCTCAGCAGTCTGGGTTTGTTTGGTTGAAGATGCATCACAGTTTCAATCATTAGGTGTCAAATCCACTTTTAAAACTAAGCTGAGGATGCTTAACACTATATTGAACTCTCCACAGGCTTCATATTTTGTTAATCTGGCAACATAAATAAATCATGTTTACAACTCATCTATCAAAATGTTGAACTTTATTGCTTGATCTTTTCAGCCCCTGAGAGTTCAAAATGTTAAGATGAAAAGCACAGAGGGGATGCACATCGCTTAGCGGAAAATGTGTTGCAAATGTTAAAATGTTAAAAAATGCTCATGTTGAGCAAAAGACCATTGTTAACAGTATCATTTTTGTGGACAAAATCTTGTCACTCCGCCAAGTGCTTCCACTTACCTCTGATGCAATTGAGGAATTGGAGGCTCCATGGTCGTCTACCGGGCCAATTTTGGAGAATTTTAATCAACTTTTGGAGGCCGATGTTGAAATTTTTTTGATGGCTACGAGGTCTACCACATGTTCCCTAGATCCGTGCCCCTCCTGGCTGGTGAAGGCTGCCCAGGAGGGGTTGCAGACCTCCCTTGGGAATATTATCAATCTTTCCCTGGAGACGGGGATTTTCCCAGGAGAGCTGAAGGAAGCATTGGTTAGGCCACTTTTGAAGAAGCCATCGTTGGATGCCTCAGAACCAGCTAACTACCGCCCGGTATCGAATTTGCCTTTTTTATGTAAAGTGATAGAGTGAGCTGTAGCAGTACAGCTTCAGACGTTTTTGGAGGATGCAGCGGTTCTCGATCCCTTTCAGTTTGGGTTTCAGCCTGGGCATGGGGTTGAAACTGTCCTTGTCGCCCTGGCTGATGATCTCCGTTGTCAGATTGATAAGGGAGGGTCGGTGCTGCTGTTGTTGTTAGATCTCACAGCAGTGTTTGGCACTGTGGACCATGATATTCTGATCCACAGCATAGCTGATGCTGGGATTCGAGGCATGGCCTTGTTGTGGCTGTGTTCCTTCCTACAAGGCCAGTGTTATAGAGTAGCTATGGGTGATGAGAGGTCTTCACATCATGTATTAACATGTGGTGTCCCTCAGGGGGCTATTCTCTTGCCCTTGCTGTTCAATATTTATATGCGGCCTTTAGCAAAGCTGGTGAGGAGTTTTTTGCTAGGGTGCCATCAATATGCGGATGACACCCTGCTTTTTCTGCTGATGGATGGCAGGGCTGAGGACACCATAGCTCAGCTGACCAGGTGCTTGGAGGCGGTCGTAGATTGGCTGAAGCAAAGTTGTCTATGGCTTAATCCAGATAAGACTGAAGTTCTGTGAGTGGGCCCAAAGAGGTCAGGGGAGAGTTTCCAATTACCGACCCTCGATGTTTAATACTTCAGCCTACAGTGAAGAGTCTGGGTGTGATTCTTGATGCCTCTTTGAATATGGAGGCTCAGATCATGGAGGTCGCTCGAAAGGCCTTTTTTCAGTTATGCCAAATACGGCGACTAGCCCCTTATCTGTCTCCTCCAGATTTGGCCACTGTGATCCATGCGAAGGTCACTTCTAGGTTAGATTATTGCAGCTCTCTTTATGTGAGGTTGCCATTACGCCTAACTCGGAGATTGCAACTGGTGCAGAATGCAGTGGCCAAGGTCCTTACTAAGGTGCCTTGGTGAGCACATGTGACACCTTTCCTCGTTCAACTGCACTGATTGCGGGCTGAGTCCCAGGTTAGGTTTAAGATATTAACTTTAATATTTAAAGCCCTACATGATATGGGCCCTCCATACCTCCAGGACCGCCTTGTTCGATATGTCCCTCGCCAGGTCATGAGATCGGCCACAAGTAATACCTTGGTGATCCCGGGCCCTAGGGATACTAAACTGCAATCAACGAGAGCCAGGGCCTTCTCAGTGGTGGCCCCAGCTCTATGGAACGGTCTCCCGGATAATATCAGAACTCTCCATGATTTGTTGGCTTTCCGTAAGGCATGCAAGACGGAAATGTTCCGTCGGGTGTTCGGTCACTGAGATAGCTGGTCATAGAGTGATCCGGTAATCCATAGTTATTATGTCCTGTAATGAGTACTGTATGGGGTTGTGGTTATGATGTTATGTATGTTGTATTTTATAAAACTGTGTTGCTTTGTATGTTATTGTTTGTAAGCCGCCCTGAGTCCTATGGGAGTAGGGCGACCTATAAATAAATAAAAATAAATAAATAAATAAATAAGTTATGTATATTGCTAAATTAATTCTCATTCACAAAGTAATTACATGTTTCATTAGGAACAAAATGAGGCTATGCACACAAACAGCTGTATCCAGGTTAGGGAAGCCATACCCGGGTAGGGCTGCTCGTGTGAAGTACTGGGATCAAGCCTGATACTGGCTCTGCCTCCCCCACAAGCCTGAGTTTTGTACCCGGGCTTTTACCTGGGTTAAAGGGTGCAAGCATGTCCTTTTACAGGCTTGTATGTATGCTCAGGTTGCATGCAGCCCAAGCATTCACAGAGATGGATGCCTAGAATGCCTGACTCATGGGGTCATCCCTCAATACTTGTTGTGCAGTGCATTTTGAGATCCAGAGGCCAGGATGCATTGTCCTGGCCTCTAGAAATCCACGCTGGTTGTAGCAGCGTGTATCATTTGGGATCATGAATCGCACTCCCAGCAGCATATTCACAATTGTCTGGGGGTGGGGAGGTAGGTTCTCCCTGCCTCCCCCTCCCCCTGCCTGCTTGCATGTGCGATCGTGAATATAGCTTTATTATAGTTGTAAATTCATTCAGGACAAAGATATATATTAAATGAGCCAAGTAGCTAAGAAATGATCCCTTTAAGAACAAAAACAAACAAATATATCTTTCTTGTCATCTCTTATATGGGGCTCTCAATGTAGGCCTGATTAGACCATTCAAAGGATTAATCAGGTCTATACTCAGTTTCAAAATGCTGCAGTTTTTAAGTTCTGCTCAACCATTCACTGGGGCAAGAATTCTGTCCATGTTAGTTTAATCTGAGCCAGGAATGGCAATTGATGGCCCACTAGCTAAATCTAGTAATACATTCAGCTGGCAGCAGTCCTAAACTGAAGGTGTTTGTGTTGCACTTCAAGCTTCAGTCTCAAACTGGAGTTGATTTCTGCTGTAAATTAGCTCTGACATACTTCCTGCAGTTTTTCATCTTGGGCATAGCCTGTTTTTTTGTATTCTTGTTTAGTGCAAATAATAAGGTTACCAAAAGTAAACCTGGGCTGCCTGACCCTTGCAGGTATTATGTGTTTTCCATAATCCTCCTTGACTCTTCTTCCTCCTGCTATTCTAATTTTTTCAGGAGAATTGAACTTTCACACATTGGGAAACATGCTCTGAAGTTCTGCTGCACGTGGGAGTTCTGCTAGTTGGAAGTGGCCTCCAAACAGTGGAATTTGATTGGCTACTATATTATCAAAAAGAGCTGAAACACACATTACACTTGCCATGTGGATGCTACTAAAAATGCCCTCCTCATGGTAAATGATCACCATAACATTTAATGATACTTACCCCTCTAGATTGCCACTATACTGGAATGAGAATAGCAATGTAAAAACTCATGTAATAGCTGCCATTGACTTGGGAAATTGTGAAGGATCACACACCTTGGGAAGACTAGCTGACACCCAGAAATAAAGTTACTTATGAATAGCTTCATTGAAATTAATGGGACAAATTAATTTTATTTCAGTGGGGCTACTTATGATAAACGTGGTCTTGCTGTCTAACTTCTTACAAAAATTTTTATCTCTGACAAGTGTTAATGTGTGTGCTCAGCACCCTTTAAGAATACTAATAGGGCTGAGAAATTCAATTAATAAATTGTACAGATTGATAAAAAAAAATTTAAGGAAAAAGTTGAGCAAAAAGGTCTTGCATTAATCTGGTGGCAGACTTAAAATATACAGTGGCCCCCGTATTCCACAACAGTATGACAGTGGAAGAAGGGCTGCATGCTCTCCGACAGGCTGGAGAGTAGCTGTGGCAAAGGTGTCTTCTGCAGTTGAGTGCACAGAGATCGAGAGGGAGAAGTGATTTTCACTTCTTTCCCCTCCATCAAAAACCCCTTTCTGCTTTCAGAAATATGTCCCTGAGGGTCATACATTCCTCAGGGACATACTGCTGGAAGCAAAAAGGACTTTTAGAGGGCGGGGCGAGAAGTGAAAATCGCTTCCCACTCCCCCTCTGTGTGCACTCAACTGCAGAAGAAGCCTTCGCCACAGCTACCCTTCAGCCTCTCTGAGAGTACACAGCCCTTCTTCTGTCCTCATACTGCTGTGAAACATGTGGTCCATTAATAGAAGCAATACAAGGCATTTCCCCTTTTCTCTTATATTGGAAAGAATGTCTGTTGAGAGGATGCTCCTACAACACACATGTGCCTAATCAAAAAAACAAAGTATACTTCAGAATTATTTGTTACTAGTGTTTTCAGGCCCGTTGTGATAACGGGCGCTAGTAGGGGAGAGTTTCCCCCCCGCCCCACTTCCTCTGGCCTCCCCCTCCCCCCCCACGCGCTCCCAGCTGGCCGAGACTTCCTTACCCAAAGCAGCCCGCGACAGTCGGGCGATCTAAAATCCATTTTTTGTGAAGAAGAGAGGAGCTCCCGAACAGAGCTCCTCTCTGTGCTAAGCCAATGCCCAAACTGCTGCTATGGACGCAAAGGACGCAATAGGCGTCCTTTGCGTCCATAGCAGCAGTTTCGGCATTGGCTTAGCACAGAGAGGAGCTCTGTTCGGGAGCTCCTCTCTTCTTCGCAAAAAATGGATTTTAGATCGCCCGACTGTCGCGGGCTGCTTTGGGTAAGGAAGTCTCGGCCAGCTGGGAGGGCGGTTGGCGGCCATGGCAGCGGCCGCGGAGGCATTCTTCTGGGCCGTTTTGGCCCTTAATCATTTGCGGGGGGGAGCGGGGAAGGAGTATTTGGGCAGCTGGGAGGGCGGGAGAGTGGGCGGTGGCGGCGGCTGGGCAGACTCTGGGGGCGCCGCTGCCGGTCCGGTCCGCCCCCGCCTCACATTCCTGGCCGGTCTCCCCGGCCGGGCAAGGGCCCCAAGGACTCGCAGCCGCCTGGCTGCGGCGGCGGCGCCAGGCCTCGGCGGCGGCTCTGCCACCGCCTCGGCCGGCTTACCCCGTCGCCTCCTCCCCCCGCCCGGCTTCGGCGGCGCGGCTCCACCGCCGCCTTGGCCGCGCTGCGCCGCCTCGGCCAGTCTCCTCCTTCCCCGCATTCCCGGCTTCTTCGGGGCGGCCGCTTCTGGCCGCCCAAGATGGCCACCGGGTGCCCGCCGTCATGTCTCCCTTGCCCTGTTCTGCGCCTGCGCTTCGCACAGGCGCAGAACAGGGCAGGGAGGCACGGACACACGCTTGGTGTCCGTCCACGGACGGACACCAAGCGTTTTATTAGAGAGGATATGTGGATGTGTAACCAATTTAATTAACTAAGATTTCTTCAGTTAGGTGACCCCCCCCCCACACACACACATTAAATAACAGTTACACTTAGAGGCTGAAACCCCATCATTCTCTTGGACTGGAATAATCACCGAGTACTGGCTGCTAGACTAGTAGACTTCATTGCCCCAGGGGAGACATGCAGTGCTCTACAAGTTAAGTCTTAAAATCTTATGGTGGGATTCCAGTCCCAATAGAAACACCTCACCACCACCTGCACAACTGCAATATATCCTGGGTGGAAAAGGTTACATAGGAAGCTGCCTTATACCGAGTCAGACCATTGTTCCATCTAGCTCAGTATTGTCTACACAGACTGGCAGCAGCTTCTCCAAGGTTGCAGGCAGGAGTCTCTCTTAGCCCTATCTTGGAGATGCCAGGGAGGGAACTTGGAACCTTCTGCATATAAGGACGCAGATGCTCTTCCTAGAGTGGCCCCATCTCCTAAGGTAAATATCTTACAGTACTCACACGCTTAGTCTCCCATTCAAATACAAACCAGGGTGGACCCTGCTTAGCAAATAGGGACAATTCATTCTTGCTACCACAAGACCGGCTTTCCTCCATTTGTGCCAATGGTAGCATCCCTCCAAAGCAAATAATAGGGATGTGCAAAAAATTTCGGGCACAGATCGATCTGTGCCCGAAACAAGCAATTTCGGGTGATTCGGGGCCGAACCGAATCACCCCCGATGCCCCCTGATATTTTTCGGGGCTGAGCCGAATCACCCGAATCTCGGGGCCAAAAAATTTGGGTGATTTGGCTCATGACCGGTTTTTGGGGAATTTTTGAAGTTTTAGTGACTTTGGGGCAGTTTGGGGGCATAGCATGGGATTTGGGCAAAAAGAGTGGGGTGGGGTGGTAGTGCCTAATGGGTGCAGGCTACCACCCCAATTTCAGGGGGATTGGGCAAAGGGCTGATTTTTGCAGAATTTCTGAAGTTTTTGTGTCTTTGGGGCAGAAAGTGGGGCCTGGGGCAGAAGAGTGGGGTGGGGTGGTAGTGCCCAATGGGTGGAGGCTACCACCTCAATTTCAGGGGGATTGGGCAGAGGGCTGATTTTTTGGGAATTTTTGAAGTTTTGGTGTCTTTGGGGCAGATTGGGGGCAGAAAGTGGATCTGCCCCAAAAGAGTGGGCTGGGCTGGTAGATAGTGCCTAATGGGTGGAGGCTACCACCCATCCCCAATTTCAGAGTGATTGGGCAGAGGGCTGAATTTTGGTGAGTTTCTGAGGTTTTTCTTCATAAGGTGCAGTGTGCTAGATTGATCCATTCATCATATTCTTAGTAAATGAGAGTGTGAAAAAGTGAAAGTGGGGTCATTAGAGTTGTTTAATTGAAAAAAATCTCATTTGCTGTCATAGAATGAGAATTCACAGCTCAGAAAATAAGGGAATAACATCCCTTCAGAAAAACTTCTGAGGGGATGGGTGAAACTGGGGTCGGATGGTAGCCTCCACCCATTAGGCACTATCTACCAGCCCACCCCAATCTTTTGGGGCAGATCCACTTTCTGCCCCCAATCTGCCCCAAAGACACCAAAACTTCAAAAATTCCCCAAAAATCAGCCCTCTGCCCAATCCCCCTGAAATTGGGGTGGTAGCCTCCACCCAATAGGCACTACCACCCCACCCCACTCTTTTGGGGCAGATCCACTTTCTGCCCCCAAACTGCCCCAAAGACACAAAAACTTCAAAAATTCCCAAAAAATCAGCCCTTTGTCCAATCCCCCTTAAATTGGGGTGGTAGCCTCCACCCATTAGGCACTACCACCCCACCCCACTATTCTGCCCCAGGCCCCACTTTCTGCCCCAATCTGCCCCAAAGACACGAAAACTTCAGAAATTCCCCAAAAGTCAGCCCTTTGCCTAATCCCCCTGAAATTGGGGTGGTAGCCTGCACCCATTAGGCACTACCACCCCACCCTACTCTTTTTGCCCCAGGGCCCCTCCCCCCTGAATCGATTCGGATTCGGATTCGGATTAAATCCGAATCTGAACCGAATCAAGGGTGATTCAGGTGGCCCATATTCGGGCACAAAACAGAACAGGGGTGATTCAGTTCAGGTCCCGAACCAAATCACCGAAAATCCAAATTGCACACCCCTAGCAAATAATAGCTGTGAAGTAGAGATTTTTGTCCGGCTTGTAGTGCATGGTAAATGGTTAAAAAGAGATGATATCACTAGCAACAGCCTCTCCCCTCCCCAGTGGCTGCTCTTTCAATTAAAAAAACAAGCACGTATGGAGGAATGACGTGATTAATGTTGCATCCAGTTTGGACATAAGAAAAATAAAGTACTAAACGTTCTTTCCTGTTGCAGTGTGATGAACCTCAGTGGGTGTTGTGCTGGCAGAACATTTTGGAAATGGCATCTATACTGCCTGTGTCTAGTCGGGCCAGAGATTATGACCTTTGTTCCAGAGAATATTTTTTACTTTCCCAAGAGGAATATATTTGGATAGCTAAGGAAATCCCACACTTGCTTGTGCTGGCAGAGTGTCTATCTGATTGAAATAAATACTGTCAACAGCACCAGCTTTTATGGGACCAATGTCTGTTGCAGCAGTAGAATACAAAGTGTTTTCCCATCAGTTGGTATAGAAATATAGCGTATTTTTGGTAGCACAAAGTGAGCTACCTGTGCTGAGATTTTTATTTACATAGTACAGGTAATGGCGCTTCTGTTGAGGTGCTATTGCATGAACTATAATACTTTATAATCTAAAGTATTATAGTATGTAATACAGCATGAACTTTAATACTTTATACCTGGGGGAATGTGATTCTTTCCCCAGACATCACTGAAGTCTCTATAATGATTAGATAGGTAGAGGTAGAGTACCAGTAGGTAGGTACCTATTGGATATCACTGCTGATGGAGGCACAATGGAGATACAATCCTTTCCCCCTCCTTGAGCCAGGTAAAAATTATCTGGAGGTTCTTACTTCTCTGTAGTAGAGATGTGCACAAATTGATTTTTTCAATTCAATTTGTACCCAAATTGAATCACCCCTGATTTGTTTTTGGTCCGAATCTGCCCCCTCGAATCACCCCAGATTATATTTTTACCCAAACTTTCTGAATCGATTCAGATCGCGGGGCCAAAAGAGTGGGGTGGGGGGGTGGTAGTGCCCAGTGGGTGGAAGCTACCACCTGAATTTCAAAGGAATTGGGCAAAAGGGAGATTTTAAAAGAATTTTTGAAGTTCATGTGTCTTTAAGCTTTTCCCCAAAGGGAATAATGGGGATTTCAGCAGCCTTAGTTATAACTCGGGGGGGGGGGCACCATTGTGGCCCAGAGCATGTTTTGGTGGGTGGTAGTGCCCAATGGGTGCAAGGAAGCTACCACCATATTTCAAAGAACTTGGGCAAAGGGGTGTTAAATTTTTTTTTTTAAGTTGGCATGTCTTTGTGGCAGATTTGGGGCAGAAAAGGGGTTTCCAGGGCAGAAGAGTGGGTCAGGTGGTAGTGCCTCAATGGGTACCTGCTACCACCCAGATTTCAAATAAATTGGTGAAGGGGGTGATTTTTAATTTTTTTTTTCTGAAGTAAGCACATCTTTAAGCTTTCCCCCCATAGGGAATAATGGGGATTTCATCAGCCCCATAACTCCATGTGGGGGGCACCACAGTGGTGGTGTAATGCACATAGGATGCCAACAAACCCACAAGCCTATGGGGAACTGGGTTTTGTTGTTTTCAATGTCTGAGGTGTTCTGAGAGTAGATTCTCTGGTAGATCACCTCTTTGCCCAGTTTCTTTGAAATATGAGTGGTAGCTTCCTTGCACCCATTGGGCATTACCACCCACCACAACCTGCTCTGGGCCACCCTGCCCCCCCCCCCGTGGAGCTATAAAGCTGTTGAAACCCCCTTTATTCTCTATGGGAAAAAGCTTAAAGATGCTCCAACTCCAAAAATTATTTAAAAATCACCCTCTTGCCCAATTTGAAATTTGGGTGGTACCTTCCAACTGTTGGGCACTGCCACCCAACCCACTTTGGCCACAAAATGGAGGTCCAAATCTCTGAATATTTTGGGTCTGAATCTGGGGTTATTTGTTTTCTACCCGAATCTGGGCAATTGAACACAGGGGTGATTTGTTTTGTCTACAGATCACCCAAATCAGCCAGTTCAGATACAAACCATTTTGTACCCAAATCGTTTTGCACATCCCTACTCTGCTGGCCACCAATGGACTCTTCCTAAATTACAGCAGAATTTGCCTAGCCTGGAACTGTGTTTGTATTGAATTATACTTTTAAAAACATGATGATTCACATGTTCTGATGTTCTTTTGAGGAATAAAGGGCCTTTATTTATTTTATTTCTATGCCACCTTTTAGAATTAAAAATAATCAAAATCCCATTAATTAAAAAAAAAAATCAAAATCCTATTAAGACATGACTGTTATAGCCTCCCTTAGGTGTGTGTTCAATAGTGTGTGTGTGTGTGTGTGTGTGTGTGTGTGTGTGTGTGTGTGTGTGTGTGTGTTGAGCCATATATAAATAATATTGTGCCATGAACCTGGCTCTGAAAACCTCTTTGTTGCAGAAGAACACAAACAGTTCGGGGGAGGAATCAGAGTAGAAAACTCTAGCCCATTGGATTCATCTACTCCATCATGACCAAAGGAGATACCCTTGCATTGCTTCTTGACTCAGAAGTCCCATTCCAGGACCATTCTGCTTGGATAGAGTGTCATAGGAGCCAGTGCTCGGGAACAGAGCATTGTCTCTTTAAGCTCTGGTAACTCCTGTAAGGGGAGGCAAAGCTAGAGACAGGCGCTGGAGAACAAAGCTATTTGAAGGCTCAGTTGGGACTAGATCTCTGCTGAAGCAATGTTCTCCTAACCCCTGGTGGATGCCTTGCACACTGTTTGTGGAACTCTCCAAGTCCTCAGCCGCCTCTGGGAGCTA
Organism: Hemicordylus capensis; assembly: GCF_027244095.1. Lineage (NCBI taxonomy): Eukaryota > Metazoa > Chordata > Lepidosauria > Squamata > Cordylidae > Hemicordylus > Hemicordylus capensis. The sequence goes on along the minus strand of NC_069658.1, from coordinate 48,141,746 downwards.
GCCATGGTCCTGTTCCATTGTCAGTTTCCTGCCCTGAACCAGTCCCCTCCAAATGCTGATCTTGGTTCCTGGAACCCAGCAAACTGTTGCCTAGAACAGGATAAATGGTTAGTACATCATCAGCAAGGTTAGGGATTTAATTGGGCATGGCCTGAGTGAGCTCCTTGACCATTTTCAAATGTATTTCTAAGGATTAGACAGTGTGTGTTGATCTCAGGGCTGTATTAATCTTAGCTATTTAATATTTTGGGCTTCCAGGCTAGGAGGAGAGGCCATGGCTCAATAGTGGAATTGATGCTTTGCTTATGGAAGGTTCCAGGCTCAATCCATAGTATCTCCAGCTAGAACGACCTAGAAGACTTTGGTGAACAATAGTGGGCTAAATGGACTAATGGTGTTTATGTATGCCAACAAAGAAACATTTTACTTCTATCAATCAGTCTTTATTATGGTCATAATCCAGCATAAAAATATAAGAGTGATTACATGTTAAAAATGAGAGTGGATAAAAAGAGATTACATATGGAACAGTACTTAAGGTACGTAATAATACTAAAAATACTAAAAATAGTAGAAAGTACACCAGAAGCATGAGGGCATAAAAGCCTGAAAAGTAATAAAAATCATAAAAGGCATAAAAAGAGGAGCATAAAAATGGATGTTAAAAGACATGAGAAGACAGAAATACATAAAAGCCTAAGTAATAAAACTGGATCACGGCCAGACTGTAAGGCTATAAGGAGCAGTTAAAAAAAAGGGGGGGGGAGCGTAAGTCTTTCTATTGAATCAGTATTGAGTGAGCAATTGTAGAGCCCACCCTGAGTCACCAAGGGTCAGATTAAGGCTGATAGGACTCACTGCCTGCCATCTGCTGACGAATGCTGATCACAGCTGCACAGTACCTGGCAATGCTATAGAGTCAGAGAACAGCCAGGAGCTGCAGAATTGGCTTGAATGTCCCAGATAGCAATGGAAGGTAGGGGTGTGCACGGAACCGCCAACTGCGGTCCGGCACTGAGGTGGGGGGGTACCTTTAAGAGCGGCTGGAGGGTTTACTTACCCCTCCCGCGGCTTTCCCGCTCTTTCGCTGTAATTGCCAGAGTAATTGGGGCGGCAGGATACCTCCCTGCCGCCCCTTCCCCGACGTTGCTGGGGAAACTCCCAGCAGTCCTTTGCGCGGCATGCGCGCATGTCACAGAGACGTGCGTGCCTCTGTGATGAGCGCGCATGCCGCGCAAAGGACTGCTGGGAGTTTTCCCAGCAACGTCGGGGAAGCGGCGGCAGGGAGGTATCCTGCCGCCCCAATTACTCTGGCAATTACGGCGAAAGAGCGGGAAAGCCGCGGGAGGGGTAAGTAAACCCTCCCGCCGCTCTTAAAGGTACCCCCCCCACCCGAACCTGACCGGTCCGGAGGCTATTTCAATGGCCTCCGGACCGCTCCGGGCCCATCCCTAATGGAAGGATAAGGGAGGCATGAATGTCTCTATAGAACAAACAGTAGATGAGAACATGTTCAGTAATTTCGAACTGCCCTGAGCCACAAGGGCATAGTCGCTCTGCAAATGGAGTCCTTCTATAATGGCCTTCTAGCACTGCTGAAGGGAGGACATGACAGCGAGCCAGAGTGAATGCCCTTCTGTGCTTTGGAACCTCCAGTTGGGTGAGGTATGCTGCTGGAGAGGTAGAATATCTAAGCCCATCACTGATATGAAAGTTCAGGGCCATGCTGAGATCGGTTTGGGGTTCAATGTCTATAAGGTGCTGCTTGATGGTGGCTTTCACCTGGTCATAATCCATACTAAACAAACTCAAGGGGGAAAGACCCAGGGTAGCTATTTTTGTCTTGATTGTCCAAATCCAGCTAGATCGGTAATCATTGCATAGGATTAGGGGAGCAAGACCAACTGGGCAAAAGGATAGTCTGAACCAGTAGCAGAAGATGGCCATCCACACCTTAGCCTCCAGCTTGATCAAGCCTGTCTCCAGGCACAGAGTGGCACTGGAGACTCATCTTAGTACTTGGAGCACTGTCCGCAGGAATTTAGATTGTACAAGTTCCAGAGTCGCAAAGTTGGGGAAGGGGCTCAGTTGGGCACCATAGAGGAACTGAGCTTGGCTGTGAACAGTTCAAGAGCTGTGGGTACATAATGGCCTCTTCTTGTCCTCAGGGATTTGAGAATGGCAGAGGAGCTTCTCTGAGCATTTAGAGCCACATGTTCCCCATGAGCTTTCCTAGAGTCGCCAGAATGAAAAACTACTCCCAAGTATTTGAAGCATGAAACTTGCTTGATCTTACACCCCTCAATTTGCCAAGAGTGGATCTTGGGCGTCCTGGCGAAGGCCATGATTCTAGTTTTGTGATAGTTGATTTTCAGGCAGTCCACCCTGCAGTGCAGCATCAGGGCTCTCAGTGCTCTTCTGAGGCCAATGGGAGTTCTTGAGATGATAGCTGCATCATCCACATATAACAGGATGGCAATGTGTCTCCCAGCGAGCTTTGGAGGGTAGAAATCTGAATTGCTGAGCTGGCCCACCATAGAGTTAATGCAAAAGCTGAAGAGGAGTGGGGCCAAAATGCATGCTTACTTGACACCCTTCTGAGTTGTAACAGCTCTTTTGAGGTGGCCTTGGGGGCTACATCTCACCTTAAGTGATGCATCTACATTCAGGGTGCAAAGAAGATATAGCAGGCGCCGGTCAATGGAGAAGGCTTCCAACTTCTTCCATAGTTTGCACGTGAGATGAAATCAAATGCTGCCTTAAGATCAATTAAGGTGGCATAAAGAGAAGTCATACTGCAGGAGGAGTATTTCCCGATGAGGTGCTGAAGAACTAGACACTGATTGATAGCCCTTCCCTGAAGCCCTCTTGTTACTCAGCAAGAAGATGTTCCTGTTCCAGCCAGTTCCTAAGTTTCCCGTATAGGTGTCTTGCATAAAGATAACTAATAGTATTGAGCAAACTAATGGGTCTGTAATTGACGGGGTCATCCTTCCTGCCCTTTTAAAATATGGGAACAATGATCGCTGCCCCCTAGTCCTTGGGAATTTGGCCATTCATATCAATATAGATGAAGAGCAAAGCTAGAATAGGGGCCCACCAATGCAGATTATTTTTAACAACCTCATGCGGAATAAGTTTCCCCCCTGAAGCCTTCCCCGGTCTTAATTGAGCGACTAGACTGTGGATCTCCGTTGACACCGGAGCACATGTTGGAGTATCCTCAATGGCACAAGCAGGGCTTCTGCAATCAGCAGCAGGGTCTTTGTATAAGTCATGAAAATATTTATTCCATATCCCTAGATGAATGTGACAATCCAAGTGGTTCGGACTGTAGCTGAGGGACTGCTTTGTAAGATGCCAAAACATGGCAGAATCTTTGGATCTAACAGCCTGAATGAGACCCATCCAGGCATCTTTCATGGCATCTTTTTTCTTATGAGCCAGCAGGAGTTTGTACTCTCTTTTCTGCTGAAGGAGATTCTTTGTGGCCAACAGTCCAGAACTAGATTTATAGACTTGATAGGTGGAGGCAGGGGCGTAACTACCATTAGGCAAGGGGAGGCGGCTGCCTGGGGGCCCCCACACCTCGAGGGGCCCCCCAGAGGCAAGTCACATGTGAAGTGAGTGTGTGTGTATCAGCGAGGGGCCCTTTTTAAAATTTTGTCTCTGGGCCCACTCCAGCCTCGTTACGCCCCTGGGTGGAGGCAAGGGCTTTTTTTGGCATTAACACAGTCCTTGTCAAATCACTGCTTAGAGGCCTGCTGGCACTGTACATGTAGTTCACAGTTCTTATGAGAGAGGAGCTGCTGTAATTCCTGGACTAGGGCATTGTAGGACTCCAAGGGTGCACCAGCAGGGTTGCTAGTTAGTAGGGGTGATTGAATACAGTGCAGGTGATCAGAGGCAAGTAGCTCATTTAGCGCTTGATCCAGCTGTGGGGACCATTTAGCACAGCCATATGCTCCTCTCACCAAGGGGATATGGGGATGGGGATATACAACATTTTATTTAAAAATATAAACATTTCATGTGTGTGTGTGTGTGTGTGTGTGTGTGTGTGTGTGTATGTGTGTATATTTATTTATTTATTTATTTATTTATTTTCATTCATTCATTCATTCATTCATTCATTCATTCACATTGTTTCCACTCTGCCAGACACCTTTGATATTATCTAGGACTATGACCCAAGTATGATCCTAAGATAAATTAAAAGCTTTAGGATTTCTCTTTGTGAGGAGGAATTAATCCCAGACATTGCACGAGGAATTCTTTGGCTGTTCAGCTACATGTACCATTCATAATCGCTTTGAGTCAGGAGTATTGCCATAAAAGTGAATTTCAAATTGCAGAGTCACACCAATTTTCTTCCATGAGCTACTTGAATGCTGGTGCTGCATTTAGCATCAAAAGTCTGAAAGAAAATAAATATCAGAGGCACCTCAGTGGCAGAGAAAAGTGAAACCAGGCATTAGAGGTATTACAAAGACTTAACAAAGTATGCTTTATCTCAGGCTTGTCAGTTAGGATTTTCTCTTTAATGCCAGAGGGAACTAACTATTGGATAAGAGAAGTTATCTTCAAAATAATATGTTCAGTGCTAGTACTACAGGAATCCGCCAGTAGCTTCAAATCATTACCTGGGATTAACTGGTGTTTGTTTGTTTTTTAAATAACCCTGCTCTGTATATGCTGTATCTTAGTCTTACGTCTTTATAAAGATGAAAGTGGGAAGGGGTATTTGTGTTGGTGTTTGTTTTCCACAGTGTAGGAGATCATCCATAAACATAGGTTGTGGACCGAACATATTCCCTGTAGTCAGAAAGAGAAAGAGGCTAGTTCCTTCATAGGAAACTGCCATATATTGAGTCCTACCATTGGTCTATCTAGCTCAGTATTGTCTTCACAGACTGGCAGCGGCTTCTCTAAGGTTGCAGGCAGGAATCTCTCTCGGCCCTATCTTGGAGAAGCCAGAGAGGGAACTTGAAACCTTCTGCTCTTCCCAGAGCGGCTTCATCCCCTGAGGGGAATATCTTGCAGTGTTCACACATCAAGTCTCCCATTCAGATGCAACCAGGGCAGACTCTGCTTAGCTATGGGGACAAGTCATGCTTGCTACTACAAGACCAGGTCTCCTCTCTACAGGCAGGCAGGTGGTGACAAAACCCCAGATCTGGTCCTGTCTTGCTCCCAAGTAGCAGGGCTGCAAAAGAGCTCTGTGTTTCTGGCTTTCTTCAGGCTAGTTTTCTCTGATTCTTTCCCCCCCACCCCTAGATTGTACCAGGGTAGGAAGGGAGTTTTATTTCATTTCTCAAACATGTCAAAAAAAATTTCAATTCTATTTGACTAATTGTGTCCTTTACAATTTGGTTGGTTTGTTCTGTTCCCTCCTCCTCTCCCCTCCCCTCAAAAAACATGTCTATCTCCCATACGAGGACTTGCTTGGAGGTTCCTTATCTGAGGGACCCCAATTGGAAGGGAGGGGTAGGACTTTCTGAGAATTACCAGCAGCCTCACTCTGCCTCCCCACAGAAGGTCTTTCCACTCCTCCTTCCCTTTCCCTCACAACTTGGGCCACAGAAAGAGTGCACTATTCTTAGCCCGGCAGCTCCCCAACATAAGAGACAGGCTGCCCCATCATCATCATCATCATCATCATCATCATCATCATCATCATCATTGTCAGAGGAGGAGGATGTCCAAAAGTACCAATTCCACAGCCTATACCTCCTCTTCCTCCCATCGAGGCAGCTCCTGCACCACCCTCTGTACCCCCGGCTCCTCCAGCCGCAGCATTACCAATGCCCCATCCACCGGCAAACCCAGTGATTCCAGTGTCTGACTCTGAATCCAGTCATTCACCAGGCACACACTACTTCCTAGACTCAGACAAAGAGGAACAACAACTGGCTGGAACTTTGTGATCTTCATTTAGCGCTCCAACTGTTCCTCCTCTTTGTCAGCAGTGGCCATGTCCACATTCATGCAGACAATGTGACAGTGAAATCTCACATCAGTCGACAAGAAGGCTCCAAGTCTCCCTCTCTGATGGTGGAATCGTTCCTTCTGTTTCACTGGGTGGAGACCCATCTGCAGTCCACAACATCTGAACATCTCAGCGGAGTAGACAATCATTAGGCCAACTGATCAGTAGCCAATAATCAGTTGCCACATAGTTGATCCAGCGGAGTGGTACTTGTACCCCAGTGTTTTCCTGCACATGACCCGGGTACTGAGGCTATCCTGAGAGGACCTGTTTGCAACCACAAAAAACCACCATCTTCCCCGATTTTTCACCAGGTTCCATTCTCCACTGGTGGAACCCACAGACACTCTCATAGCTCTTTGGCTGCCTGGACTTCTCTATGCATTTCCACCAATAGCAGTCATAGGGAAACTCCTAAGCAAACTTCAATTGGAAAGAGCGGAAATCATCCTGATTGCTCCTCATTGGCCCCAGAGGCCCTGGTTCTATGACCTGATCACTCTCTGCTTCTCTGCAATCTCCTTATCCTTTTTAATAATCCCTTTCATGCCCACATTGTCTGTTGAACCACCTCCCTGGCAGGTTTTCTGCTTCTGATAGCAGATAGCTATGTGCTCCTCAAACTTTTTTTTTTTTTTTGCATCCCTTATTATCTTCTTGCATTTCCTTTGCCAGAGTTTACTCCTTTCTGTTCTCTTCATTTGGGCAGGATTTCTATTTTCTGAAGGAAGTCTTCTTCCCTTTTATAGCTCCCCTGACTCTACATATTAGTCATGCTGGAATCCTCCTGAACTTGGTGGTATCTTTCCGCCTTCCTGGTATACATTCCAACTGACCTTCTATTATTGTGGTTTTGAATAAGTTCCATGCTTTCTAGAGTGATTTGACCCTCTTGATTCTCCCTTTCAACTTCCTTTTTACCATTCCCTTCATTTTTTAGAAGCTTCTTCTTCAGAAGTCCAACACATCTCTGATGGACCTGTGATCGACTTCTTTGGCTGTGCTCCTCTCACCTATATTCCTCACCTGAATTGGATCACACTATGGTTGCAGTTTCCCAGTGGTTCTACAACTCTGTCATCTTGCACCATGTCCTGGGCACTACTCAAAATTAAATCCAAGGTTGCCTTCTCTCTGGTTGGTTCCGCGACCAACTGTTCTAAGGCACAGTCATTTAGCATGTCTAGAAATTTGGCCTTTCTGCCAGTACCTGAATGTGAATTTGCCCAGTCTATGTGGGTAATTGAAGTCACCCATTATTACAGCTCTGTCTCTTGACATCTCTCTGATTTGCTTCTTCAACTCCAGGTCACTTTCAGCATTTTGATCCGGAGGGCAATAGCATTTCCTTTCCTTTCAGTCCTCATATTGTCACCCCTAATGATTCTGTGGAAGACTCTGGTCCTCCTAGTTTTTCTAGCTTGTTGAATTCTATCGCTTCTTTAATACACAGTGCTACTTCACCCCCAATCTTCCCCTCCCTGTACTTTTCTGCAGAGTTTATATACAGGAATAACAGTGGCCCACTGGTTCTCACCGTTCCAATATGCCAGGTTTCCATTATGCCCAGTATATCTGTTTTCATTAGCAACCTAGCACTCCAGCTTGCCCATCTTGGCTCAGAGGCTTCTGGCATTGGTATATAAACACCTATACACCCACTCTTTTGCTTGATGTTGGCATCTGCTATCTGCCTTACTGTCACCTGACCTTTTTAACCAGCTGTCATGTGTTTCCAACTGCTCTGCTCCTGGTTCTACTCTATCCCCGTTTGTACCTTCGCACATTAGAGGATTTTGCTTGCTGAACCAGATACCACCCAGTTCCTGTCAGCAACCCCCCAAGCCTCATTTTAAAAGCTGTTCTGTGACCTTTTTTATTTTAAGCCCCAGCAGTCTGGTTCCATCTTGGTTCAAGTGGAGCCTGTCCTTTTTGTACATACTTTGCTTACCCCAAAATGTATCCTAGTGCCTAACAAATTTAATTCCTCCTCCTCCTGGCACCACATCTGATCCATGCATTGAGACCCCTCTGCTCTGCCTGCAAGTGGAACAGGTAGCACTTCAGAGAACACTACCCTGGGGGTCCTGGACTTCAATATGCTACCTAGCAGCCTAAATTTGGCTTCTGGGACCTCCTGTCTGCATTTCCCAACATTGTCGGTGCCAACTTGCACCACAATAGTTGACTCCTCCCCAGCACTGCCTAACAGCCTATCTGCATGTTACGTGATGTTCGCAACCTTCACACCACTCAGGCAAGTCACTGTGTGGTCTACACATGGGTCAGAAACCCATCTCTCTATGCTCCTTACAATCAAATCATCCGCTACTAGGAGGCCCCCGACCCTGGGAGGAGTATCTCCTACATGTGCATTACCCAAGGAGGGGTTCCTTTTTAAGGAAGCATTCCCCTCTTCCTCAGATTGATGTCCTCCTTCCCTGAGACCTTCATTCTCCATGACAGCAGAGGAGCAGTCAGCTTGGTAGTGGGATCCCTCTATTGTGTCCCTGAGGGTCTCACCCACATGGCTCTCTGCCTCCCTGAAATTCTCCACCTTGGCTTCGAGGGAAGAAAACTTGTTCCCTGACAGCTAGGAGCTCTTTGCACTGAGCGCACACCCATGACTTCTGCCCCCAGGCTGATAGTCATACATGCAACACTCCATGCAATAAACTGGGAAGCACCTCCTCCCCTATTGAGATCATCTGGACAGGTTCGTCTGCAGTTTCCACGAGCTCGTCTGGTGGCTACTCGGGGATGGGCGTTCTCCATTGCTGCCCCAAGGCTTTGGAACACACTTCTTGCTGAAATAAGAGCCTCCCCATCTCTTACAACTTTCAAAAGGGCAGTCAAGATGCATTTGTTCATCCAGGCTTTTAATTAGATACTGTTTTAATTGTGTTTTAATAATGTTAACTTTTTAATTTTAATTTTTGAAATGTTTTGATTTTTATTGTTCTGTAAACCGCCCAGAGAACTTACATTTTGGGCGGTATATAAATGTATTAAATAAATAACAAATAATATTGGTGTTCTACCTTCATAACTGGTTTTAATGGCTATTTAGAATATATAGAACCTGTCTACTTGAAAACTAGGTCTTAGCTGCAGTTGTCAGCTAAGTAAAGGTTTTAAGCTTTGTCTTCCAGAAAAAAATTACAAAAGTGTGGTGGTACTCATCTTCTCTTTGTGCTGAGTGTCCCCTTTGTGATAAATGGGGACCATTTGTGTGCCTCCCCGCAAACCTTCCCACTAAATTCCATGGAAAAATTATTTATATCTGTTTGCAAACTCCTTTTAACAAAGCTCCATGGAGTAATGCTCCTCTCGTCTCAGCCTTGTCTTCTCAAGAGCTGTTTCCAAACTGAGTCACCTCAGGAATGTGTCTCCTCCCACAAGCTATGTGACTCACCTTAAGCAAATCTCCCACCCAAAGAATCTGCCTTGTCAAAAATACGAACCTCTAGCCAGCCAGAAATCAAACCCTAGAAAAGACAAGCCCTCACAAATTTAGCTTTCCTTTCCCCCCTTGTTTTCTTGTTGATTTATTTATTTGCTTGCTTGCTGTCATCTTTAGGATTGAAATCAAAATTTTGCTGCCTCCCCTGGTCTAAGCCTTGCCTTCTCAAGTCTCAGGCCAGGGGAGCAAGTAGTATAAACACATCCTTCCCTCCACTTCTTCACCGCTTGGGTATTTTACCATGTTAATGGATGGAAAAGATTCCTAGACTGTGGAAAAAGAAACACTGGTCTTACCGTGAAGGGTTCTTTTTCACTGTGTATGGAGGTCATCTGACCCACCCATGGATGTGTTTTTGGGCAGTCTTCCTCAGGCTCGGGTCTCACTTTTAGGAAAATGGTGACTGCCAGGAAGTAGTTTTGGGGACAGCCCCCCTTTGTCCTTGGGACTTTGTTCCTGTTTTCTTGCCTTCCTATTTTTCTACCTTTCTTCTCCTGTTCTAGTCTATTTACCAGTCCCAGAACTGGGGTTTTGGCACCACCTGCCTGCAGAAACTAGCCTGTTTCTCTTTTGCATTGTATTTTAGTTCTGTCTACAGGGAGCATGTTCGGTCCACAACCCATGTTAATGTATGATCTCCATACACTGTGAAAAAGAAACCTTCATGATAGAGACCACACAACACTTGTGCTTTTTAACTGTCCATTAATTTGGCTATTCAAGCAGGAGGGCTAAAGGAGCGTGACACTGTTGGTATCTATCTATCTATCTCAACAAAAAGAACCTTCTTTAACCCTTTTCAGATGTGGTTCTATCTCTGCAGTACCTGTTTGTGCAGGATCAGGATAGTTCCCACCCATTTCATTTGAAGGCCTGCTTGACCTTTGTGCATTGAATGTAACTTGGAAATTCAAGTTTTGTAGGGGAAATTGTATATTTACCCATTTGGAGAGTTAAGTATTGTATAGAGATTAAGTATTGTATAGGTCAGTCAAGTCCACTCCTCCTTTAGTGTTCCCTGCAATAGGGATTCCCAGCTGTTGTTGACTACAACTCCCATAATTTCCAGCCAAAAGCCATTGCTGCTGAGGATGCTGGGAGCTGTATTATTTTATTTAAAAACAATGCAGTAGTCAAACACATCTGGGAATCCCTATTACAGGGAACACTCCTTCTATGTGGCAGCCCTTCAGATCTTTGGCCACATATTTCCCCGTAGTCTTTGTCTTCTCTTAGGCTAAATACAGGTGAAACTCGGAAAATTAGAATATCGTGCAAAAGTCCATTAATTTCAGTAATGCAAATTAAAAGGTGAAACTGATATATGAGACAGACGCATTACATGCAAAGCAAGATAAGTCAAGCCTTAATTTGTTATAATTGTGATGATCATGGCATACAGCTCATGAAAACCCCAAATCCACAATCCCAGAAAATTAGAATATTATATGGAACCAAGACGACAAGGATTGTAGAATAGAACAATATCGGACCTCTGAAAAGTATAAGCATGCATATGTATTCAGTACTTGGTTTGGGCCCCTTTTGCAGCAATTACTGCCTCAATGCAGCGTGGCATGGATGCTATCAGCCTGTGGCACTGATGAGGTGTTATGGAAGACCAGGATGCTTCATTAGCGGCCTTCAGCAATTCTGCATTGTTTGGTCTCATGTCTCTCATCCTTCTCTTGGCAATGCCCCATAGATTCTCTATGGGGTCAGGTCAGGCGAGTTTGCTGGCCAGTCAAGCACAGTACACTGTATACTTTTCGGAGGTCCGATATTGTTCTGTTCTACAATCCTTGTTTTCTTGGTTCCATGTAATATTCTAATTTTCTGGGATTGTGGATTTGGGGTTTTCATGAGCTGTACGCCATGATCATCACAATTATAACAAATTAAGGCTTGACTTATCTCGCTTTGCATGTAATGCGTCCGTCTCATATATCAGTTTCACCTTTTAATTTGCATTACTGAAATTAATGGACTTTTGCACGATATTCTAATTTTCCGAGTTTCACCTGTATACTTAGCTACTTTAACCAGTTTTGGTGTTTCTGGGGCTGTGACAGAATTGGGACCCCAGGGGGAGAATTCAACATCAAAGGGGCCTGGGATAGATTTTCAAGGAGCACACACAGCCAGGTTGTCCAGAAAACACCTTTTTTATTGGCATACAGACAGGTTTGCATAGTAGTCTGGTCCTGCCGCCTCACTTTCAAGCAAGGCTCTGAATACTGAGGGGCACTGTTCTCTCTAAGGTTTGTGCACATTCACACGCCGACAAGTTTTTTGATGTCCGCTCATTCCATTTTAGATCCCCCTCAGTTTGAATCGGGAAGGCACCATTCTGAATGCACATGTGCACACACTGCCTTAATACTGCTGCCCAGAAAAAAATTCATTCTGCACAGAGATGAAAAAAATTAGAGGGACCACTGCTGAGGGGCCTGGGGGACTCATTCTTTCATGGCTGCCCTTGTCTCACTCCTCTTCATACTTAGAGGGGGAATGCCTGACGGCCAGCGTTCCAGGCATAATACCTCCTAGTTATCCCTCTGAGGCAGTGGGCAATTTCCTTCTGGATCTCCTTCATGGATCCCTGTGGTGTGGTACTTTGTGAAGCTATGTTCTGTACAGGATGGCAGGACCCTGCCTTGCTTGCCCAGCTCCAGCCTGCTAGCCTTCAAGTCAACTGCCTGAGCACTTGTAGGTCCCAGACTCTTTCTGGGTTCCCTTGTCTATTCTGTGCTGGCTAGGGGTGTGCATGTTCCGGAGCCCCCCCGGACCGGCACGGGGGGGGCTGTAACTTTAAGCGGGGGGGGTTGTACTTACCCCCCCGCGCCGCTCTTCCCCCTCCGGCGCTGGTCCGTCCAAATGTCTTCTGGGGGCGGCAGGGTTCCTCCCTGCCGTCCCTGCCCCCGTCGTTGTTAGTTTAGGAGCCAGAGTCTTGGACTGAGCAGAAAACTGGAAGAGAGACGAGCGCTGCAAAGCCTTTTAAAAAGAGACTTGAGGAGGTTAAACGTTTGTAAAAGAGACGAGCGGCTTGCCGAGCGCTAGCGGCGCGCATGCGCCCTGCACGGCGCGCGCGCTTGTCTCTGACGCTGCCGCACCGCATACGTATGTGTAGTGCGCGCGGCAGCGTCAGAGACGAGCGCGCGCGCCGTGCAGGGCGCATGCGCGCCGCTAGCGCTCGGCAAGCCGCTCGTCTCTTTTACAAACGTTTAACCTCCTCAAGTCTCTTTTTAAAAGGCTTTGCAGCGCTCGTCTCTCTTCCAGTTTTCTGCTCAGTCCAAGACTCTGGCTCCTAAACTAACGACGACGGGGGCAGGGACAGCAGGGAGGAACCCTGCCGCCCCCAGAAGACATTTGAACGGACCAGCGCCGGAGGGGGAAGAGCGGCGCGGGGGGGTAAGTACAACCCCCCCCCCCGCTTAAAGTTACAGCCCCCCGACCCCCCGAACCTCCGGACCGCCGGACTTCTGAACCGGTCCGGCGGTCATACCAATGGCCCCGAACCAAAACCATGCACACTACTAGTGCTGGCACCTCCTCCAGACTTGACAGAATATTTGAGGGTTGCTGCACTCTGACCCTTAGAGGACCTACAGGGCTATCCTGGTGTGAGAGCCTCAATATGGAAGAGGGGAGGAGCTGGCTCTACTACTACGAATATTTATATTCCACTTTTCAGCAAAAGTGCTCAAAGCAATTTACATAGAAAAATAAAATAAATAAAATTATTGGTCCCTGTCCCAAAAGGGCTCACAATCTAAAAGGAAATATAAAGTGGACACCAGCAACAATCACTGGAGGGATGTTGTACTGTGGTTGGATAGGTACATTTGCTCTCCCCCTGTGAGACAGAAAAGAATTGCTCCTATAAAGGGTGCCTCTTTGCTCAGTTAGCAGAGATATAGAGGTAGTCTTCCAGTCTGACTATTCCCCCTCCTCAAGATCAGACTCTGGGCAACTGTTCAAGGTGGGGATCATGACAGAAAGCACAAAGAAAAAAAATAGAGATGCTACCTCTAGCAACTGTTCTTCAAGTTGGTTTAATCTGTACTTGTATATTCCAACTTTTGTCCTCGCAGTAGAGAATGCCCAAGCAGTCATGACCTTGGTGTACAATCTCCCACCCACCCATACTCTTTGCAACAGTCACTGGATAAACCTAAGTGAGGAGATGTGAGCTGCATCCATTCACCTCATGTAAAGCATGCTACTACCATACAGACAGGGAAAGAAGCAGCAGTCCTAGAAGGTCCTTCATCTCACCTACTCAGTTTCGTTTCCATACTTGGGACTATGCTGAAAAGCCATCTGTGGGAGAGGAGCTGTAGTAGTTTACTGGCAGAACACATGCTTTGCATGCAGAAGGCCTCAGGTTCTGTGCCCATGGTAGCTCTCCAGGTTCAGCTGGAAAAGACCCCACCTGTGAGTCCCGGGAGAACTGCTGCCAGATATGGTAGTTGGTGGGGCCAAAACGACCAATAATCTGTTTTCATATAAGGCAACTTTATATCTTAACCTGAAGAACTCTAGTTACAAACAAACAACCCTGTTGCTAACTTGCAAACCAGGAAGGAAATCAACAGAGCAGACTTTGTACTACATAACTGAGTTAGTGATCAAACAAATTTACTTGGGGAAAAACCCTGACTGAAATAAATTAGACTTCTTTTGTAAGTAAATGCGCTTAGAGTTATGTGGGGTTTTTTAAAAAAGTACTTTCCTCACATTTGGAGACTTTTCCTTCTATATATTTTTAAAAATATATTTATTTATTAAAATAATAAAAGAACAAAGCTTGATTACATCTCTTGAAACATAGAATAAGGTAAGACCTTTAAAGTGGATTGGAGATCAGGAGCAAGAAAAGGTCTGAAACATGGGGGAGAAAGGACTAAAAGAGAAGGGAAAATATAAGATTACTTCCACCTGCTGGTCTTAATGCAAACATAATTACCATAGATATACAAAATAGATTAAGATCAAACCAAGATCTCGGGAACAAATGATGACCTTGTTGAACGTTAAAGTTTATAAAAGGTTCCCAAACAAGCATAAATGACTCTGTTGAAGCACTGTTCATATAAGCAGTAATCTTGGAGGAAGAAGCATAGTCCCATAATTTTAAGAACCAATAGTTTAAAGATGGAATCACCGAAGAGCGCCAATTAGTAGCAGATAAAATCCTAGCTGCCGCAACCATGTATAAAGATAACTCAGTACACTTAATGGGAATGTGAGGTTTTGTCATATTAGAAGAAAGAATTCTGGCAAAAAAGGGAATTTGATATCCAAAATTTGCTCCATTTTAGAGTGAATTTGCTTCCAAAATGATTGGGCTTTGTTACAAGTCCACCACATATGATAAAGTGTCCCCACTTGTTGGTTACATTTCTGACATTCCTTTGGGAAGCAATTATTGATCTTATTAATGATCAGTGGAGACATATACCACCTGAGAAAATCTTATACCAGTTTTCCCTTAAATTATTACTTAAAGTAAATTTGATATTCTTCTTCCATTGATATTCCCAATTGGAGATATCTAGCGTTTTGTTGATATTCTGCATCCATTTTATCATACATTCTTTGATCTGCTCCATTTCTGTCTCACATTTCAATAACAATTTATATATCACACCCAACATGTGCTCAAAACCAGTTAATTCTCAAAGTTTCCCCCCTTTGTAACTCTTTCTGCACAATCGAGCTGATCTGAAGATATTGGAACCATGGAGGTTTTTGAGCAGACTCCTTTGTAAGCATTTGAATAGATTTCACCTTCGTCTTATCCAAAGTTAAACTCTGTAACGTATATGAGTTTTCTCTCCAAAATTTATATTTGCAAGACATTTCTTCTTCATGAAAGTCGCCATTTAGAATCGACATCAAAGGGGATAGTCTTGGGCTAATCCTTTTTTTGATATTTGTCCCAAACATGTAAAAGACTGTTTCTAATGGTATGTTGTTGTATCTCCGAATCCTTTCTCTTTCCGGTTACCCATAAAAAAATTATGTAAACCTATGGGTTCCTTCTTTTTTAATATGCTAATAGCATTTTGAAAAACATCCAGGCTCAAATATTTTTGTTTCTGTTTGCATTATTCTAGAAAACAGAATATAGCTTTGACTTCAGCCTTCTGTATTATATGGTAGAACTTCTTTGGAAGTACTGTATTTATTTGAATCCAAGATTAGGTTTCCCCCAAGTTCTTTGATGTTAGAAATCAGGGGGTCATCTTAAATTCAGAGTCTTCTTCCTTTCAAATAAATACAGTATAACTTGTATTTAATCTGTATTTTTTAAGGGGGTCATCTTAAATTCAAATTCGTCTTCTGTTCAGATATATTCTGTAACTATGAATAGAGACTAGAGTAAACCTACTTTTAGTTTTATTTATTTTAACCCAATCTCAACTTGCTGTTTCCAGGAATATGACAATCCTAATTTCAAATATAATGTAGATCAGCTACTTGTTGCTGGAAAATCCTCTGGAACCTTGCCCTCCGGTTTAATTCAGTCCCTTGCTTTCATCCTTCCATCAGATTTGATAGAGAATGGGGTGTCTTATTGAACTAAAGAGGAATTGACATGGTTGCCACAATAGAACTCGTTGCCTGACATAATTGAGTCAAATTCAACGAGCTGTGTGTGCTCAGATTAGCTTTTTAAATTCATGATCATGAAGGCACAGTACAAGTCAAAAATAGTCTGACAAGCACTGTGTGCCCAACATACACAGTTGCCAGTTTATATAAATTTTTAAAAGCAAGCAAATCAGTAAATCCTACAATACATGTCTTTGTAACTAAACAGATGTTTTCATGTGGTGCCAATTAGCCTTGGACATGAGCTACTGTTTGGCCTATCTGCCCTCCCTACTCATTTTCGGTATCTTCTGGTGCCAGCTATGTTTCTTTTTCTGCTGAGTGGGTAATTTGTCTCAGGACCTTGGCTACATACATTATCTTCTGTTAGGCTCTGGTATTTTTATCTCTTGGGCGAGGGGCCTCACATCCTTGACTCGAACAATTCATTCTGGCCCACTGGCCTTTCATTATGTTTAGAAGCCTGAACCAAACTTTTATACACTTATTTGTAGGCCTGGATTAAACATTTCATTATCATACTGACTTGTAAATACTTAAATAGAACTATGAAAAAATAATGTATCTATAGCACTGCATTTTTGAATCCTGTATTTTAAGACATATTTTATTGGAGCTAAAATATTCCCAAAGTAAAGTGATAAAGCTGCCAAGTCATCACTTTGCTATGTTCTCTGTTATGTACTGTTATCAGAGAGTGCAGCTGTGAGCAAGCAGGTTCATTTCAAAGCATACATTATGTGAGTTGATTTTGTGCAGTGCACATCTGCATCTGTGTTTCTGTATCAAAGAGCAGCATATACTGCTAACCTTTGCATGAGGCTATTTCTTGGTCAAGTCCAATATGAAGATGTTCCCTGGCTTGTTGGGAGAAGCACAGAATTCTCAGATGAGGTGATCCACATAGATGCAAGACCATCTTCATGAATTTTCACCAGCATTCAAACAGATGCAAGTTTTCCTGAAGTTTTCCTGTTTATACAAATAGTAGTAGTAGTAGTAGTAGTAATCAAACAGGGTCATGAACTGAAAACCTATTTGTTATGCTTCTTGAGTGGGGAAAGGGGGAAGTTGACATTTTGATGAATCATTCTGATGTGAGATGTATTAATTCTAGTTTACTGTAACTTGTGTGTTCAGTGTACTGCTGTGGGAATGTTCTCTTTACACATTTGCTTGCCTTTATTTTAGTTCCAGAAATTGCCTTTAATTAAATTAATAATAAAACTTCAGTGAATCAAATACTATGTATGTATGTATGTATGTATGTATGTATAAGGAGTGCATATACAAATTATCTACTGGCAGTGTTTCCTACGGTTATTTCACAAGTACACTGATTCGTGTGAAAGTGACTGGGGAATAATTGATTCAGATTTGATACTGAGAGTTGTCTAGTCCTTCCTAATGTAACATATTCTTTTGTGTCTGTTGCAGGTAGCATAGTATACCTTGGGATGATGGTGGGCGCATTCTTCTGGGGAGGCTTGGCAGACAAGGTGGGAAGAAGACAGTCTCTTCTGATATGTATGTCTGTCAATGGATTCTTTGCCTTCCTTTCATCATTTGTCCAGGGTTATGGCTTCTTTCTCTTCTGTCGGTTACTTTCTGGATTTGGGTAAGCTTTTGCTTCTCTCTCTCTCTCTCTCTCTCTCTCTCTCTCCTGTTTAAACAACTTGATATTTACTTCCTAGTTTGTGGGAGAAAATGTGATAATGGTTGCTTCCATTCCATCCTTTATTTAGCAGATAAGATTTGGGGCGGGGGGTGTTTAATATGGCTGGGCAACAGTTTCTCAGAAGAGTGTTTCAACTCAGCCTTTCCATTCTCTCATTGTGCATTATTGGCTGGGCTCTGTCCTATTGCTCTGCATGGGTGGACTCTAGCCAAGGAAAAGGGAAGCAGACCAAAGGGAAAACCATGTTTTCTTCTGGCTTCCCCCAGGGTACTTAAGAGGAAGGTAGCTGGGAAATGACACCTCCACATATGTCATTGTAACCCAAAAGAAACACCTGGTAAATGATCATTTTAGAAATCTACATACTACCCATCATAGAATCTAATGTAAGTATATTGTACAAAATGTAGTGATCTCCTTTTATAATTTTTTTCTGTTAAAGATTAAATGGCCAATGTAAATAATGGGTATAGAGATCCATTTTTTAAAATGTATTTCATTACACACATAAACAAATGCAGTATAAAAATAATGCATTACAATTCTAATAGGGAAAAAACCCAATCTTTATGAATTATATTCTCTAACAATATATTACCAATATGGTATGATTTCTCCAAATAATATCCTATTCCAAAATATTAAAATAACTTAATTTTGTCCATAAATTCCTCTTTTCTTAACTTTCCCTAAATCAAATTAGTTAGATGTACGGGTTTTATTGTATTCCAACCTCTTAACCAATATTCAGTGAAGAGTACATCTGTTTTCCATTTTATTTATTTGTTTGTTTATTTATTTAACATATTTTTATACCGCCCAAAACACTAGTTCTCTGGGCAGTGTACAAAACAATAAAACCAACAAAAAGACACATTTCAGCAATTACAATTTTAAAAGTTAAAACTATTCGAACACAATTAAAACACAATTAAAACAATATCTCATTAAAAGCATTTGAATTGTCCTTCGGTCTTGGCTGAATAAATCAATAACCAATTTTCTATGTTTTTCTATTGTTCAATCTTTAACACATCCTAAAACATATAAGTGCTGATGTAGTATAGTAGCTTAAAGACTGAGCTACAAACCTGGAGGTCCCTGGTTTGAATTTCACCTCTGCCATGAACTCACAAGCTGGCCTTAGACAAGCTTCAGGCCCCCAGCTGGAATATGGAGATAACTGTAAGATCGTGCATGGGGCCTTTGGCTGCCTCTTCAAAGGGCTGTGGGTCAGGCAGGAGCCTTCCTGCCTTCTCTGGCAGATGAGCAGCGGTCATGCTGCCCTTGACAGTGCTGCGCGCCTGCACGAATAGCAAGAGTGGGGAGTGGGAGGAATTCCCTATCCCGCATCCCAGGATGCCCCGAGCGCGGCAGCTCTTATATACTCTGGGGGAATTCTCCCTGTCAACATTATCTGTCATTTGGATTCAATAATGAAATTTTGAATTCAGAATTTTTCATCGAAGTTAAGTTGTGCCCAGGGAAGTTCTTGCATGTTTTACATGTGAGTGTGCGTACATGTGTTTGTTTGTGTCTGTTTGTATGCATGCAATTATGATTTGATCTCTGTGTTGGCTATAATTGTGACTAAAGAGCCAATGGATAGAAAGCCCATATAAATTTATCATTTTAAGAGCAAGGATATGAAGCCGCTGGGTTTTTTTGGTTTTTTTTTTTGCCAGGGGTGGCTTATTTGTGAAGCTCAGTAATGCTGAGTGGCTAATATACATGGCATTCTTCTATCAAATAATTACTGCATTTATTCATCTAAGATGATGTCTTGATTGTTCACCTGTGTTTAAGATGTCAGAGAAAAGCTAATAACATTGGCCAACATCCTGACTAACAAAGCGCTGGTGCTTCATGAGATGTACTGGTGCTGCAGGCATGATTGTCTATCGTTTTGGCTTGTGGCTGTAACAGTAAAGATTCATGATTGTCTATCTCAGGAATGGCATTCACATGGCGGTGGGGAGGGGGCAAATTTTGACAACCCCTCCTTTCCCTAAAAGTGCTCTGTGTTGCCTGAAAATATGTTCCTGAGGATGACACAGCTGTCCAAGACATATTTTGGGGGGATGGAGAGGACTTCACAGAGAAGGGGAGATCATTGAAATCTTCCCCCACCCCATAAGCACTGGTACTGCATTAGTCTGCACCTCGTCCACAGGACCAGCACATCTCAAGATGCATCGCTGCTTGGTTATTCAGGATGTCAGCCACTATATCTGAGCCCCTGGTGGCGCAGTGGTAAAACTGCCGCCCTGTAACCAGAAGGTTACAAGTTCGATCCTGACAAGGGGCTCAAGGTTGACTCAGCCTTCCATCCTTCCGAGGTCTGTAAAATGAGTACCCAGAATGTTGGGGGCAATATGTTAAATCATTGTAAACCGCTTAGAGAGCTCCGGCTATAGAGCGGTATATAAATGTAAGTGCTATGTAAGTGCTATAAGTCAGCTACAGTGAGGGAAATAAGTATTTGATCCCCTGCTGATTTTGTCCGTTTGCCCTCTGACACAGAAATGACCAGGCTATAATTGGAATGGTAGGTTTATTGTAGCTGTGAGAGACAGAATAACAACAAACAAACCCTCAAAAGCCCAGTGCCCAAAAGTCAGCGATGGATTTGCATTGTAGTGAGGGAAATAAGTATTCGATCCCCTATCAACCAGCAAGATTTCAGGCTCCCAGGTGTCTTTTCACTATATGCAGGTAACGAGCTGAGATGAGGAACACCCTCTGTAAGGAGTGCTCCTAATCCCAGCTTGTTACAGTAGACACCTGTCCATAGAAGCAAGCAATCACTCAGCTTCCAAACTCACCACCATGCCCAAGACCAAAGAGCTGTCGAAGGATGTCAGGGACAAGGTTGTAGACCTGCACAAGGCTGGACTGGGCTACAAGACTATCACCAAGCAGCTTGGTGAGAAGGTGACTACAGTTGGCACGATAACTCGCAAATGGAAGAAACACAAAATAACTGTCAATCTCCCTCGGTCTGGGGCTCCATGCAAGATCTCACCTCGTGGAGTTGCAATGATCATGAGAACGGTGACAAAGCAGCCCAGAACGACATGGGGGGAACTTGTCAATGATCTCAGGGCAGCTGGAACCATAGTCACCAAGAAAACAATTGGTAACACACTACGCCGTGAAGGACTGAAATCTTGCAGTGCCCGCAAGGTCCCCCTGCTCAAGGCAGCACATGTACAGGCCCATCTGCAGTTTGCCAATGCACATCTGAATGATCCAGAGGAGAACTGGGCGAAAGTGTTGTGGTCAGATGAGACCAAAATCGAGCTCTTTGGCATCAACTCAACTCGCCGTGTGTGGAGGAGGAAGAATGCTGCCTATGAGCCCAAGAACACCATCCCCACCGTCAAACATGGAGGTGGACACATTATGCTTTGGGGGTGTTTTTCTGCTAAGGGGACAGGACACCTTCACCGCATTGGAAGGACGATGGACGGGACCATGTACCGTCAGATCTTGGGTGAGCACCTCCTTCCTTCAGCCAGGGCATTGAGAATGGGTCGTGGATGGGTATTCCAGCATGACAATGACCCAAAACACACAGCCAAGGCAACAAAGGAGTGGCTCAAGAAGAAGCACATGAAGGTCCTGGAGTGGCCCAGCCAGTCTCCAGACCTTAATCCCATAGAAAATCTGTGGAGGGAGCTGAAGGTTCGGGTTGCCAAACATCAGCCTCGAAACCTTTCTGACTTGGAGAGGATCTGCAAAGAGGAGTGGAACAACATCCCTCCTGGGCTGTGTGCAAACCTGGTGGCCAGCTACAAGAAACGTCTGACCTCTGTAATTGCCAACAAGGTTTTTGCCACCAAGTACTAAGACATCTTTTGTGAAGGGATCGAATACTTATTTCCCTCACTACAATGGAAATCCATCGCTGACTTTTGGGCACTGGGCTTTTGAGGGTTTGTTTGTTGTTATTCTGTCTCTCACAGCTACAATAAACCTACCATTCCAATTATAGCCTGGTCATTTCTGTGTCAGAGGGCAAACGGACAAAATCAGCAGGGGATCAAATACTTATTTCCCTCACTGTATATCCCCTATTCCGCTGCCGCTTTCTCCCACCACCACTGCTTTTTTGCCTGCCCACCCCCGGCACATTCTTTCCCCCATCTTCTTCCCTGCCCGCCCCCTGCCCTCTGTCTTCTTCCTTCCCCACCCGCTGGCAGTCTGTTTCCCCACCTGCTGCCGTCCGGCACAACACCATTTTATTGCCTGCCAGTTGGCCAGCTACCACCACTGTTTTCTCCCCCCCACCGCCCCCACCTTTCCATGGCTATCCAGCAGCTTTCCGGACCATGCTCCTACATGATTGTTGCCTCTTTGGGGCACCACTGCTTGCGCACCCGCACGACCAGCGCAGCAGTGGTCACCTGACATGGGATTGGGAGGAGGAAGTCCTCCCACATCCCATAATGCACTGTGCAGGCATTGGAGAAGCAGCCTGCTGCAATGGTTTTGCTGCAGTTGGGGCTTTATGGCTGCTATTCCCCCACGGCCATTTTCAGAGCCCTGGCTCTGCACACGACCAAAAAGTGAGGTAGGACAGACTCTTTCCTCATTCTATCTCACTTTTTGCCCCGGTGGTGGGTATGGGTTGGGAGACCTTCTGGTCTCCCAGATGACACAGGCTGCTTGGGAGTAGTAGGGGTTTTACCCAAGCAGCCCATGTCATGTGAATGACCTTTTTGTCTTGTGCAGTATACAAATATTATTGGCAACTTTGTTAGCACAACACTTGGCTGGAACAGAAGCTCCAGACTTAGTATAAATAGTTAGTGCAACAGCCTTGCACTAGTGCAATGTCTTTGCAGAAGCGCAGCATTAATCAGGATGTCAGCTGGTGTTTGGAGAGAATGGAGTGGTTTCTGAATGGGGGGGGGGATATTCACCAATTGGGCCACTAAGCGTGTGTCTTTTAAAAGAAAAGCCACAGTATCTATATATGTACAGTATATCCTTTTTAACTGATGTTCTGTATAACTGATATATATATATATATATATATATATATATATATATATATATATATATATATATATATATATACTTTTGTGCTTATGAATCTGTTTGCAACGCTAAGGATCAGGCATGCTACTCAAAATTATGGACTCCTACCATTTCATGGAATGTTACTGGCTTCATAGCAACCATATGGATGGCAGAAAAATGCATGACTAGGTTCTGTAGATCAGGAACAGGCAGAAGGTAGATAATCTTGAGATTATTTGCAAGATATCAGCAAAAACTGGCTGTTTAATGATAGCAACACTAAAAAGGCATTTTATTTTCCTAAATTAAGCTGCTGAAATGAAAAAAGCTTGGGGGAGTCCAGGAGTGGGTTTTTGTGTGCAAGGACTACAAACTGGGTGGGATCTAAAAATGCCTTCTAGATTTTGGGAATACACCTCCACGATTCTTTGCAAATACTTGCAAAATGTCTTGAGCACTTAAGACTACTCTCAGAGAATGTTCTCAGAACTCCAGATGGTTGTGAGCTGAACAGGGGGTGGGGGTGGGAAAGAGGGCTTGTTTATCCATTCCCCAAATGGAGCAATTATTTGACCAAATATTTATATTTCCTACACTAAAAGACTCCTTAGTGGCAAGTTTTTTAAAATAGATCCATATGGTAATCAAAAGCTTAATTTCAGGTGTGGCAAACGGTTTATGTGGAATGGAAGCTGCTTCTCTGTTCCTATTCATTGATGACAAGAAATGGCTAACTTGCGATAGTTAATAATAGGGCTGTGCATTATGATATAGGAATATCAGACCAATATGACCACGATCGAACATTCTTGGAAGGATTTCCGATAAGACAGCAAGGAGCCCCAGCAATCAGAATTCCAACTAAAATCCCTGCTCTCCTATTGGAAATCCTTCCATTTCCAATAATAAATGGAAATCCTTCCATTTCCAATAATAATATCAGGGAAAACTGGGCCAGTGGGTGCTTTCTGAGAGGTTATACTATTGCACCCAACCCAATTTCAGGGGTACAGCCCTTAAAAACCAGGTTGGGATCTGGCTTGTAGACAAAGTCAGCTTCAGTCCTGGTTTTTAAGCACTGCACCCATGAAATTAGGCTGGGAATGGGCCAAGGTAACCCCCACAAGGTGTCTTCAAGCCCTCTCCTGACATGGTTTTTAACTGCTGCACCCCCAAAATCCAGGTATTGGGGCAAAGTAAAACCCCAGCAAGTATCCAGTGGGCCAGTGGTTTACTTGTGTGTGTGGGGGGGGGGTAACCTTGTTGAATTTGTGGGCGAAGTCCTTAAAAATCAGGTTTGGAGCTGGCTGAGAGACACTGAGGCTGTTCACCTAGTTAGGGTTGCTCGTGTAGAGTCCAGGCACTGCCCCTCTGGGTAGCCCGAGGTTTCTCCCTGGGCCATTACCATGCCCTTCTACCTTGGTACCCAATCGTGTCTCTTCTCAGGCTGCCTGCAGCCTGAACAGACACAGAGCTAGGAGCCTAGAGCACCCGGCAGCGGGAAATCCCTGAGTGCACCATGTTCCTCATGTGATCCACTGAGGGATTTCTGGAGGTCAGGCTGCGTTTCCCCAGCCTCCAGATGGCCACACAGTTCATGTGGCTGCATGAGCCATGCAGCCCAAACAACAGAGGAGATAATCTTGGTAGAAGGTAAGAGTGCTCCTTCCGTCACCACCAACCCTACCTGCCCCACCATCCTGGGTCGTGGGAATGACCTTACTATGTCCCAACCAGCTCCTGACTTGGTTTTTAAGCATTGTACCTCCGAAATTGGTGTTGACCGAGGAACACACACACCCCAGCAAGAATAGTTGTTGGGTGCTTGCTGGGGGCATTACCTTGACCCCTCTACTCTCTCTCTTTCTCTCTCTCTCTCTCTCTCTCTCTCTCACACACACACACACACAAACACACACACCAATTTTTGGGGTGCAGTGCATTAAATCTAAATCTCGAGTTGGCTTGGACAGACTTTCTCTCCAAACCGGCTTCCAGTAAGGATTATTTGGTCAATGCTGACCAGATACCGATAACAATAGTGTTGAGGAGGCTGTATCAGCTTCCCCAACATTTTTATTTCATATCATTATCAGATTGGCATTGATCTGATATTTCTGCTGGTGCACAGGCCTAGTGAATAAAGTACTCAAACGTTATCTGTATTGCATTCAATAAGATTCTGAACAGTACTGTTTAAATTAAGAGAAATGTTGAAATATGTATCATTATCTTCCAAAACTACTATACAAGAGAACTTCAGTATTTACAGGGGGTTCATTCTCTGGTCTTCTACTACTACGGATATGGAAACAACGAATACTTGGGTTATTGGGGCTATGGGATCTACGGGGGTTAGGTTCCCAGGTAAAGAAAATCAGTTGAAAATCACTGGATTTTTACCAGTTTTGGGGGTGAAAAACAGGGTAAAATGCCCTAGAAATGCAGGGGGTGGCTTACCATGCTCCAGGGGGCCCCAGCCGCCCAGAAATACTCCCCAAGAGTTGAAAATTGGCCAAAAATTGCCATTTTAGCTCCTTTTATTTGTGAGAGTGAGCCATAACATGGCTCCTGATGTAAAAATGGAGGCCAGAAATGACCATTGATGTCATTTCTGGCCACCCCTGACCCGCAGATACACGGATTTAACCCTTTTAAACCTCCCCCCCCCCGGTATATATGCGAAACTGCAGGTGGCGAGTTCAGCTACGTTCCCATCTCTCATCACAGAGGTATACAGGAAGGCATCCATATTTATGATTGTGTTGCAAATTGCAAGGTTAAGACAGAAAGGCTGGGAACCAACTGACCAAATGGTTCCTACATGAAGATAAACAAGTCACAGAATGAAGGAGAGGGGCTTGCTCTGTGTTTCACAGAGAAGAAACTAGAAATGGCATCACTGATGTCAACTATAGCTAGGATATTATGACTAATTTCTATATTTCAGATAACAATATCTTCCCACAAACATAAAAACAAACAAATATTTTCTAATTGAAATTCTAGAACAAGAGAGACCCCCATTTAGTCACAGCTTCCTCTGCCCTTCTTCCCTTGGCACAACCATTTCCCCTGCTCCTCTCTAGGTTCTTAGCAACTCAGATGATATCAGCTAGTAGCTCTTCTGCCCAACTCTTCCCTCTCTGACATTAGTCAGTCATTGGCAGAAGTTATATTATCAAAATTCCTTAGCACAGTACAATGTAGATTCTTAACCAAAGTTTAGTTAAGAGATTCTTAGGACCAAACTTCACATTGTATTAAATCAACCACTAAGAGACTGTCTTAAGAACTGAATCAGAAGCAACCCCTTACTTGTCAAAAAATAATGTGGGTTGGGGGTCGGGGTTGCAGTGCATAGAGACCGCTTAGGGTTGCAATGCATGGAGACCGCACTTACTACTACTGCTTGTGTTGGTTTCCCATCAACATTCCCTCCTGTATATTCAGCTGTTTCAAGTGGGCCAATTTTTGGCAGGAAAATGTTGCAGGGAGAAAGTATTAACCCTGCCCCCTTCCAGTATCAAGATCTTAAAGCTGGTTCACCCTCTCCCATATGACTGCTTTTTTGATGAAAATTGACACTTCCAGTCCACTTCCAGTGTTAAGCCTATCTCTTTACAAGATGTTTAAGATAATTAATATATAGTTTGGCTCCTAGATAGTATTTAAGAGCATAGCCTTATGCCACTTTACTGAAAAGTAGGTTCCAATCTGTCCAATGAGGCTGGCTTGATTGATTGATTGAGTGCCGTCAAGTCGGTGTCGACACTTGGAGACTACATAGATAGATTCTCTCCAGGATGCTCTGTCTTCAGCTTGGCCTTTAAGGTCTCTCAGTGGTGCATTCATTGCTGTTGTAATCAAGTCCATCCACCTTGCTGCTGGTCTTCCTCTTCTCCTCTTTCCTTCAACTTTTCCCAGTATTATGGACATCTCAAGGGAGCTGAGTTTTTAATTTATTTAGTTGATTTAGTTGATTTATTTGATTTATATACTGCCCTTCCAAAATGGCTCAGGGCGGTTTACAGTTAAAAAAACCCCCACTAAAACAGTAAAGAGCTAAAACAAATTAAAAACAATATAACAACTAACAATTTAAAAACATTTTAAAACAACAATTAAACCATTACAGTAATTAAAACCCCCAAAATCCGGTTTTAAATTTTAAAATAAACCAGATTTTTAAACCCCTAAAATTTAGAATGCTGAGTAAGCTTGGGTGAAGAGATGGGTTTTCAGGTGTTTTTTGAAAATTGCCAGAGATGGGGAGGATCGTATCTCAGCAGGGAGCGCATTCCACAATCTCAGGGCAGCGACCGAGAAGGCCCGTCTCAGTGTAGCCACCAATCGAGTTGGCGGTAAATGGAGACGGATCTCCTCAGATGACCTCAATGGGTGGTGGGGCTTGTAATGAAGAAGACGCTCTCTTAGATACCCAGGGCCTAAGCCGTTTAGGGCTTTGTATAACTAGCACTTTGTATTTTGTCCGGAAACCTATTGGCAGCCAGTGTAACTCCATCAGTAAAGGAGTAACATGGTCTCTCCGAGATGACCCAGAGACCAACCTGGCTGCCGCATTCTGAACCAACTGAAGTTTCCGGACTACATACAAAGGCAGCCGCATGTAGAGTGCATTACAAAAGTCCAGTCTGGAGGTTACCAACAGATGTACCACAGTTTTGAGGTCATTGATCTCGAGAAACGGGTGCAGCTGGTGTATCAGCCGAAGCTGATAGAAAGCACCCCTGGCCACCGCCTCAACCTGAGAAACCAGGGAGAGTTATGAATCCAGAAGTACTCACAGACTGCGAACCTGTTGCTTTCGGGGAAGTGTGACTCCATCTAGAACAGGTAGATTGACATAGTCTCTGGAGTTCTGACCCCGCACAATAAGTACCTCCGTCTTATCTGGATTCAGCTTCAGTTTATTCTCCCTCATCCATATTGCACAATATGTCCTAAGTATGATAGTTTGAGCCTGGTCATTTGTGCCTCGAATGAAAATTCTGGGTTGATTTGCTCTATGATCCATTTGTTTGTTTTCCTGGCTGTCCATGGTATCCTCAAAAGTCTTCTCCAGAACCAAAATTCAAAAGTGTCAATGCTTTTTCTATCTTGCTTCTTCAAAGTCCAGCTTTCGCATCCTTAGAGTGCCATGGGGAAAACCATTGTCTGAACTATTCTAATCTTTGTGGGTGAAGAACATCATGGCATCTAAATATCCTTTCCAAGGCCTTCCTTGCAACCCTACCAAGTGCTAGTCTGCGGCATATTTCTTGACTGCTGGATTCTTTAATGTTGATGGTCGATCTCAAAAGGCAGAAGCTATCCACCACTTCAATGTCTTCATTATTAATTCTGAGTCTGGTTGCTGTACCTGTTGTCATTAGTTTAATCTTCTTGACATTTAGTCATAGTCCCATTTTTTCACTGTGCTCCTTGACTTTCATTACTAGAGCTTGCAGATCATCCACATTCTCAGCTATCAGAGTGGTGTCATCAGTGTAATGCAGATTATTGATGTTTTTTCCTCCAACTTTAAAACCACACTCATCTTCTTCCAATCCAGCTTCTCTCAGTATATCTTCAGCATATAAATTGAATAAGTAAGGAAAAAGTATGCATCCTTGTCTTACTCCTTTGCCGATCTGGAACCAGTCTGTTTCACCATGTTCTGTCTGGACTGTGACTTCCTGTCCTGTGTAGAGGTTTCTCATGAGAACAATGAGATGTTCTGGGATGCCCATTTTCCTAAGGATACTTCACAACTCGTAGTCAATAAAGCACATATTGACTTTTGGTATTCTTTTGGTATTCTCTGGCTTTCTCGATTATCCAGTGTGCATCAGCAATGATGTCTCTTGTTCCTCGGCCTTTTCTGAAACCAACTTAAACATCCAGCATTTCCCTTTCCATGTAGGGCTCTAATCTGTGTTGGATGACCCTGAGCATTATTTTGCTAGTGAAATTAAGGATATTGTGCAATGGTTTGCACAATCTGTTAAGTCTCCCAATCTGTTAAATCTCCTTTCTTAAATCCATGTTCTAGAGAGTATCTTGGATGTTGACATCCCTGCTGTACTTTTCAGTATTCTCCTTCCATCTCTGTTTGATCTTCTCAGAATCGGTTACTATCTGTCCTTTATCATACCAATTCAAGGTTGGAACCTCCTTCTGAGGCTTACCTCCCAATTAATTCCAATGAGGCTTACCTCCCAATTAAATGTGTTTTAAGATTTCAGCTTAATAAAATGGGCTTTTAGAATGCTTTTGAGATGAATCTGACCAAACACAGTTGAGTACCCCGTTTTAGGGCCTACTCTATTATAGCGATGATGGCAAAGAAATCTTTCTTTCCTAACATCATTAGAACATCATTGTTTCCACTCTGAGTTGTCCAGTGGACTGTTTTGAGGGCTCCAATCTGGCAATTGGAGTGGAATGAAAGATCCTCCGGCAGCACTCCGTGATCAGTTTGCAAAACACTTTCCAGATAAAGCTGCGAGTATAAAGCCATATGAAATACTTTTGGCAACTGCCTACCCAGTTGTCAAAGATATCTGACAAAGGTCTCTGATTTGATGCCACAGTTAACCTGTAGATGTGCTATTCAGTTTATGAGGCCTGAGGATGTAGGCAGAATTCTTGATGGTGTGAGATGGACCACCTGTATTAACCCACCCTTTATCTTCCTGGCAGGTTAAAATAGCCAGAGGAAGCTTGGCCTAGTGGAATAAAATGTTATAATTGTTTTCTTCAGGTGTGTAGTACTAATACATTTAAAAGAAGTGGCTGTGAAATCTCTTTTGAAGAAGCCTTTGTGAAACCTACAATGCTGGATGAATACCAACCAGTCTTGAATCTACTATTCTTGGGCATTCTTGAGTGTATAGTGGCAACCCAACTACAGAGTTTTTTTTGAATGAAATTAATTCTTATTATGGTGATGAACCCCCTGGGTTGCTTCTAGATGCAGAGTACTAGCACGTCAGGGCATGGAATATTGAGGCAAGTTGGAGGGAGAGGATTCGAGGAGGGTGGAATGTTGAGGGAAAGGGCAGTTGAGACTGATCAGTAAAGTCAGTTGGCTTGGGACAGTGAGGGAGAAGGGTGGGCAGCAGGGTTGATTTGATTTAAATCAAATCGATTTAAATCATGATTTAAAGCGCTTCACAGAAAGAATCACTACGCTAAGCCAGCATAGTGTTGTGGTTAGAGTGTTGGACTAGGACCAGGAAGACCCGGGTTTGAATCCCCATTCAACCATGAAACTCACTGGATGACTCTGGGCCAGTCATGTATCTCTCAGCCTAACCTACTTCACAGGGTTGTTGTGAGGATAAAAATAAGCATGTACAACGCTCTGAGCTCCTCAGAGGAAAAGCGGGTTATAAATATAAAAAATAAATAATAGAAATAAATAAATAAATAAAATCAATTTAAATGACTAGTCAGGAAGATTCTATTTAATCATCATTTTCTATAAAAGTATTCTTCTTGTCTAATATAATCTTAATACATATTTAGAGAGAGATGTAGGTTTTGTTTTTAGGAAGTAGGTACACATTTCTCATAATGTTTTCATTCAGGCAACCAGGCTTTGCATTTCATTGTTGCACTGTTTGTATTTTGCACACATGCCTTTCTTACCCACAGGTACAAGAACTTCATTAAAATATTGCTAAATGGGGTCTCTTGCAGCTTGCTGCCATGATAGGCATTTCCCTTTTATAATGGAGGATACACTTGGAAAAAGTTTCCTCAGGACTGCATGAATATGTCTTGTTCACTTTTGGTTTCATTTTCTGTTCCCCTCCCCATCCCATGCATTTATATCTGGACTTTTTAAAAAAATCTATTTTTATCAACCCTGGTGAGTAGGATTATTAGGGTAGGAATAGTTTAGGATCTTAGTGGTATATTTGAAGCTGAGACTGCAAAGGAAGAATCAATCATATATACAAACACCTTTTAACAAGTATAAGTCTAGTTTACAGTGTTTATGCTAATAAACCAGAATTAAGTGTGACCTATTTTTCTTGAGACACACACTTCGAAGGTTTGAATGCCTACCCCGAAGTGAAGTAACTAGCACTATGACAGTATCCTTTCAAACTGTTTTCTGACCCAGTTTTGGGAATGAAATAGCCTTCATTTCTCTTCTAGACGAGCAACACCAGGAACTAGATGAGGGGCTGCATCCCTGCTGGACCTCTCAGTGGCTTTCAGGTCAAGATTTCCTCCTGGATTGCCTCACTGGGAGCAGCTTCTGGGGCACTGTTTTGAGATAATTCTGTTCCTTCCTGGAGAGCAGATTTCTGAAAGTGGTGCTAGGGGACTTATGTTTGATGCCATAGCCATTAGCTTATGGTGTCCCATAAGGTTCCACCTTGTCTCCTATGCTGTTTAACATCTATTTGAAACCACCTGGGGGTGATTGTCCAGAGATCTGTCATCAATGTGCTGATGACACTTGATTCTGTCTGTTCCATGCCATGCCAGGAGGGCTTTATTTGTTCTGAACTGGTGTCTGAAATAAGTGTAGAATTGAATGTGAACTAACAAATGAGCTTAATTCAGACAAGACAGAAGTGGATATTCAATAGAACTGCTGATCAGGGAGTAGAAATTCCATCTGTTTTGGACTGGGTTACTTTTGAAGAATTGGGTTTGCAGTTTTGGAGTGCCCCTTGTCCCTGCTTTGTTCCTGGATTCTCAGGTGGTAGGTATGGCCAGGAGTGCTTTTGCCCAGCTTAAGCTAGTGCTCCAACTCCACTCATTACTAAAGGTGAATCTGGTCATGGTTACACACACTTATTTGTTACCTAAATATTTGACTATTGTCACACATTCTCTGTGAGGCTGCCTTTCAAAAGTATTCAGCTGGGCCAAAATACTGAAATAAAAGTTCTGATTAAAACCATACATGTGGTTCCATTATTGTTCTAACTTCACCATCTACCAGTCCATTTCCAGGCTTAATGCAAAGCACTCATTACCTGTAAAGCCTAAATGGCTTGAGACCAGCATATTTAAAAGGACTGTCTCCTTCCATATGATCCTGTCCATCCACTGACATCAACTGGGAAGGCAGTTTGCGTGTCCCACCTCCATCTGATGTTCAATTGGGAGGAATTTGTGAAAAGGCATTATCCATCATGGTGCCCAGGCTCTCTCCCAGCATTTGAGAGAAAGCCAGAGAGATTTCCCTGCCCCTGGAGATCCATCTAGCTCACCCTCTAATGCTATTCTTCCATCTTTTGAAGAAATTTCTTTTATAGAAGCACAGATTTTGAACTTGATTGGAGGTTTGTTATCCTATCCTTGGCTATCCCATGAGGGCAAGTTTAATTTTGCCTGCCACTCTTTTCTATTTTTAAAGTTTAAACTGCTTTGGTTTTAGTTCTTTAATTTTGTTGTTTTAACTTTGGATATTATGGCATTTTTGTTGTAAAACATTTTGATAAATAAGATCATGTTATAATTGCACCAAAGGGTTCAGAGCAGAACTCCCACAACAATTCTCAGATAGGTCTAAACAGTCCTTTGGCATGAGGATACCATTAGTTGAGGGAAAATAGCTACTGTAAGAGATACAGAGCTTGTATATAATGTCATGACTGTCTTCTTTAATATATTCTTTTTGTCTTCAATTAGGATTGGAGGAGCTGTTCCAATTGTATTCTCATATTTTTCTGAAGTACTTGCTCGAGAGAAACGTGGAGAGCACTTGAGTTGGCTTTGCATGTTTTGGATGATTGGGGGCATCTATGCATCTGCCATGGCCTGGGCAATTATTCCTCACTATGGTAAGAAGCACGTCTTTGCTGCATATGAGTTTG
Organism: Hemicordylus capensis; assembly: GCF_027244095.1. Taxonomy (NCBI): domain Eukaryota; kingdom Metazoa; phylum Chordata; class Lepidosauria; order Squamata; family Cordylidae; genus Hemicordylus; species Hemicordylus capensis. The sequence continues at coordinate 48,109,119 of NC_069658.1, read as the reverse complement.
TTACCAATGTGCTGTTTAAAGAGAAAAAGTAGTAAGCAGGAGGAGGATGCCCACTGCTTTTCTCTGCAGCTCTCCTCCCCTTCCATCTAACTGAGATTCCAAACTCAAACTTTGCTGAAGACATGGATCTTAAAAGCAGCTGGAAGGAGGAGTTTGGGGGGGGGGGGGAATGGCGGAAGGATCCCCTACCCAACTTCTCCCCTGTTTATAACCAGCACCCAGTGCTGCTTTGCAGTGGAAAATCCACAGCTAGGCTGCTGAAAACAATTTGGCCAATAATGTATTTCTCACCCCAAGAAGTAAGCATTCTTACTAAATAAGGGAACCATCAGGAATGCTTCCTCATGTGCTGCAAGTTGCTACCACTGTGTGATGACTTAGGCTGCACTCCTAAACATTATAAATAGGAACTAAGTCCCATTGAACTCAGTGGGACATTTTGGAGTAAACATGCATAGGATTGTGCTGCACATGTGCCTGTCATACATGCACCAGTCTACACATGTGGAAAGCGTTGTCACAAGTTTTTGGCACATGCCATGAACCAGCCAACCTTTTGATTCACAGGCAACCTTTTGCATTTATAGCATGCAACATATAGTGCCCCCTTGCCAATTAAAGTTAGGGGTTTTTCATCATTCTCTGTAATGTGGAGATGATATTGACCTAATTTATGGATTGTTATGAAGAATCTAAAATAATCCATATAAAGCTCTTTGATCACTTGGGGAAAACACTGTGGACAATATTATGCCACCAAAAGTCAGAAGGCGGAGGCGTGTACTCCCATAAAAGTTGGTAAAGTGATCATGTATCAGTCCCAGTGTCAGCTGGGCAAGTGCCCCACCGGACAGTCAGCCATGATTGATATTGTAAATTGGATCTTAGATTGCTGATCATGGTTGTATGTCAGGCATCCAGCCAACTTTAAAGCCAGGACATGATCACTTCACTGGCTTTTACAGGAGCATGCACATCTCCACCTCCTCACTTTTGGCAGCATAATTAACATTGTCTTATCATGGGAAATGTATGTATGTATCAATCTTTATTGTGGTCTTGGACCAGCATAAAATAGAGTATAGCATTAAAATGGCATTAAAACAGGCTATGCATGGAACTGTGCCTATAGAGGCTAAAAGCTTTACACTGTTATTCAGCTGCTGTGGTAAGCTATTTTAAAACTGAGGTTAGAATGGGTAAAATTAGTGTTAAAAAGGTAAAATGGGTGAGACTATATAAAAGCTTTAAGTGGTTATAATCTTAATATCTTGACATCTTTAAGCTTAAAATCAATCTGTAAAGCTGTAATACTATAACATGCTATATACTATAAAATGCTAAAGCTGAACTGTGAGACCATGTGCTGTGTCAGGCCTGCTTAGGTCTTACTACCTGTCAGGACCTAACAAATTTTACATGCTGCCATGCAGAGCTTGGCAACATTATGTGTGATAAGAGGATTGGAGTCAGAAAGCAGGAGAGAGACATAGAATTGTCTTGAGCGACCTGGTGACCTAGTAGTGGAAGGATGGGGGCGATATGAATGTCTCTGTCGTATGGGCAATGGAGGAGGATGCGCTCCATTGTTTCAACTTGCCCAGAATCGCAAGGGCACAAGCATTCTGAGAAGGGGTCTTCCTGTATCTGCCTTCTAGCATAGCTGAAGGGAGGATACCACAGCGGGCCAGGGTGAAGGCCCTTCTGTGTTTCGGGACTTCCAGCTGCATGAGGCATACAGCGGGAGATGCACTGTATCTTAATCTTTCATTGATGAGGAAGTTCAGGACCCTACCTAGATTGGTTTAGCACTCTATTTCTGTTTTGCATTGTTTGATGAGTGTTTTTGCCTGTTTGTAGCCCATGGAAAGTAAGAGGGGAGGCAGTGTCCCAGAGATGACATTTTAAGTGTCAGTTTCCAGGCATGCGTGTAGACTTCTCAGTTTCCTAGGAGGTGGGCCCATGGGGCCCATGGGAGGAGAGGTCTTGGGGTAGCAAGCATGAATTCTCCCCTGTGCTAAGTAGGTTCCACCGTAGTTTGCATTTGAATGGGAGACTACATGTGAGCACTGTCAGATATTCCCCTTAGGGAATGGGACCGTTCTGGGCAGAGCACCTGCATGCTTGCATGCAGAAGGTCCCAAGTTCCCTCCCTGGCATCTCCAAGATAGGGCTGAGAAGACACTTCTTCCTACAACCTTGGAGAAGCCGCTGCCAGTCTGTGTAGACAATACTGAGCTAGCTGGACCAATGGTCTGGCAATGGTCTGGCATAAGGCAGCTTCCTATGTTCCTATTTCTAAATCTGGAACAGGCACAGGTGTGTTCATTATTCATTATGTATTCATTATTTATTTTTCTAGAAATCACTCTTCATCAATAATTGATCACATGGTTTTAAAAATGGAATATATTTTTTCACTTTGTAAATTGAAGCCCACAATCTAAAATAAAAATCAAGAAACGTTTTACATTTATTATAGCCAAAGCATTGAAGAGTAGCTAACAACAGAGAGCACCAATCAAAAGCTAGTTTATTTAAGTAGATATAAAAAGCAGGACAGTTCACAGGCAAACAAAGCAAAATGATTAAAATGTACAAGTGATATACCTTCCTTCCTGTCTGGTGTTAGACAGGAGGCTTCGGTCTTACATTGTAGTTTAGAAAACAAAAACTTGCATCGTGGTGAAGTCTACACACTCCGAGGAGCCACGCAGCCTGGTCTCAGCTAACAAAGTTAAACTAACACCAAAGTAACATGTTGGAAACAGCAACTTCGAGTGACCCTCCCCTCACCTAACTTGAGGTTAACTATCCCCCCTTGGAGATAGGCAAAACAATCAGAAGCGAAATGTTTTTCCCTCAAGGTAGCAAGTTTTGAAACAATCAGAGCAAGGTTCCTGACAGAGAAGTGAGAGACAAGTGATCCACAAATGAACAGCAAGAGGCCGAGGCCAAAATTGGCTTTTGGAATTGAGGGAAGTTCTGATATGACTCTGGAATGCATTTTTAAGCCAAAGGCCCATTCTATCACATCACCCACCCACCCACCCCTGGGAAAAGTGTTCTGCTGACACTTCCGAAAATGGGACAACATCCAAAAGGTCAAGGTGGCTTAAACATGACCAGTGAGTTTGGGGGTGCATACTAGGAATAGCACAACAAAGTACAAAACGTACACAGGATCAGAACAAACATGGTCCCCAAATACTTCTCATAAAATGAATATGCAAATAGTATAGCAAAGCATTTTCAGCAATCTATCATGACAAATATAAGCATTTCCCTTATTCCTACTTTGTGTGCAGCCCGTTCCCGACACGGGATGCTGCACTGGATAGGCACTGAACCCTACACATAGGAAACATAGGACCTTTCCCCAGCCACACAAACAAAAGGATTCTCAGTTTCTCTCACCTCTTTGCAATTAGGAAGTAGATGAAAATCTTCCACTCTCTCCCCCCACCACAACCCTTCAAAAGAATACAGTGCCCAGGATGGAACAGCCCACCACCACCAAATACCTAACAAACAGGGTAGCTGCTGGCTGGGAATCAGACTTTAATTTCCAAGGCCATCAGGCCAGCCGAGAGCCCAAAGTGTTGTTGGTATTTTTAGAAGATAAAATAATTATTTAGCTCATGCTCTCTTGTACATTAGCTGCACTGGGGAAGGACAATGTGTAGACCAATCTCAATTAATCCACATGTCTGCAACCCCTTCCACCTTCCATGGGGGTGGGGGAATTTGCATCCCAATGTAGGTGTTCACTGATCATTGAAAGACATTTGCCTAGTCAAGCCAGTTACCACTAGCTTTTCTCCTTGTTATACTACTTCTAATAGGAGAATCATAGAGTGAAAGGGCCCTGAGAGGCAGCCATGCCTCCTAAGAAGTTGCTGAGTTGCTACAAAGACAACACAGGACTGACTGTGTTGTTCAACTGACTGATGAACTTGAGCATGAGAGCTTGCTGATGCTACCTGGCAGCCGGGGGCAGCATTGCCTCCCCCAGGAAATCTGGAGGGAGGTTTGAGCATCGCCGCCCCCCCACCTGGCAGCCCTGTGCGGGCATTGCCTCCTCTGGGAAATCCTGGAGCTCCACTGCCCCCAAGAAGTTTACACCCCTGTTTCCAGGTGGATTGGTAGTTGTCCTGTAGTGTTAGTGGGGGCTAGACTCTGTAGGATGAATGATAATCTTAACCAGTAGTTGAGTATGGCCATCCAAACTCTGGCTTCCACTTACACCAGACCTGCCTCTAGATGTAGGCTAGTGTTGGAGACACACCATGGTACTTGGGGAACTGTTCTTAGGAATTTGGACTGGACAAGCTCCAATGGGGTGAAGTTGGAGAAGGGGCCCAGCTGGGCACCATAGAGAAGTTGTGCCAATGGTTTGGCGTCATACTGTAGTGCCTCCTCTTGATTGGAAGAATTTTAGGATGGCAGCAGCACTCCTCTGTGCATTTTGGGCAGGGTGAGAGCTGTGAGCTTTTCTGGTGCTAGAGGCATGGAAGACCACCCCCAGGTACTTAATGCACGAGACTTGCTCAATTTTGTGCCATTTTATATGTCAGGAATGTGTCTTGGGTCTCTTAGCGAAGGCCATGATTTTGGTTTTATGACAGTTGATTTCCAGCTGGTCTTCATTACAGGATTGGACAAGGGCCCTCAGAGCTCTTCTGAGACCTGTGCGGGTGCTGGAGAGAATTCCTGCATGATTTGCACAGAGCAGAGTAGAAGTTAAACAGAAACGGGGCAAGAATGCAGCCTTGTTTGATGCCCTTGTGGGTTGGAATAGTACTTGATATATGATCTTGGGGGTTGCACTGTATGTGTGTTTATGTATGTATCATATTTGAACACCACCCAAAAGTTACATGTCTGGGTGGTTTACAATAACATAAAACAAGTTAGAAATAAAAATTGTAACAAATTTAAAATTTAAGTCTAGTTAAAAAGCTTGGGTGGAAAAAAATGTGTCTTTAAATACTTTTTAAAAGTTGTCAGAGATGGGGAGGCGCATTCCAGGGAGCGCATTCCGGAGTCTCAGGGCAACAACAGAGAAGCACCCCCCCATACACACATACAGTGTAGCCACCAGAATAGCTGGTGGCAACTGCAGACAAACCACTCCAGATGATCTCAATGGGTAATGGGGCTCCTAGTGAAGAAGGTGTTATCTTAAATACCCAGGGCCTAAGTTGCTTAGGGCTTTATAGCAGAAGCAGCTGGTATGGGCACCACGGGGCGGTGGGGAGGGTGGAATGAGAAGCACCTTTAAGGGTGAATTAATAGGTTCTTACCTCTGCTTTCACCCCACCTGAACACTGGTCCACCACTCACTTGGCCGTTGGAGGGGGGATTGGCTCTGTGGAGGCCAGGTGAGCGGCAGAGGCGATCTGCCACCGCAGTGAGTGCTGGGCAGTGCACTGCTGCTCTGAGCAGTATTCAGGTGTGGTGAGAGTGGAGGTAAACACCTATTAATTTACCCATAAAAGTGCCTCTCACCGCCCCCCAGTGGCGCCTGCACCAGCTACTATTGCTTTATAGGTTATAACCAGTACCTTGTATTGTGCCCGGAAACCTATTGGTAGCCAGTGTAGTTCTTTTAATATAGGAGTAATATGGTCTCTCTGAGATGACCCGGAGACCAACCTGACTGCCACATTCTGTACCAACTGCAGTTTCCAGACTGCGTGCAAAGGCAGCCCCACATAGAGCTTATTTCAGTAGTCAAGTCTGGAGATTACCAGCATATGTACTGTTCTGAGGTTATCTCAAGAAACAGACGCAGCTGGCATATCAGCCAAAATTGATAGAAAGCACATCTGGCCACTGCCTCAACCTGGGACACCAGGGAGATGCTTGGTTCCAGAAGCATCCACAGACTGCATACATGTTCCTTCTGGGGAAGTGTGGCCCCATCCAGAACCAGCAGATCAAAACTGTCTCCTGAGTTCCAACCCACACAATAAGTATCTCCATCCTATCTGCATTCATCACTGCCTCCAGGCAGGCATTTAAGGAGGTTATGCTTTCTCCTAATGATGCTGACGTGGAGAAGTAGAGTTTGGTGTCATCAGCATATTGATAACATCCTGCACCATCTCTCCTTATGATCTCTCCCAGAGGTTTCATGTAGATGTTAAAAAGCATTGGAGACAGTATGGAGCTCTGGGAGAGGCCATATAAAAGTTCACATTTTGAAGAACAGCCTCCAAGTGACACCATCTGGCATTTCCCCCAAGAGATAAGAATGGAACAACTGCAAAGCAGTGCCTCCCTTCCTCAGCCACCTTAGACGCTCCAGAACGATACTGTGGTCAATAGTATTGAAAGCCACCAAGATAGCCAAAAGGAGCAACAGAGTGATACTCCCTCTGTCAATTCCCCATTGGTGATTATCCATCAGGCTGACCAAGTCAGTCTCCAACTCATAGCCCACCCAAAAACCAGTTTGAAATGGGTTTAGATAATCAGTTGTCTCCAAGACTGGAGCTGGGAGCTCTCAATTATCTTGCCCAGCCATGGAAGGTTTGAGATAGCGCTATAGTTGCTTAACTCTGAGGGATCCAGTGCAAGCTTCTTCAGAAAAGGTCTAATGATTGTCTCCTTAAAACAGGAAGGCATCTTGCCCTCCCTCAGAGAAGCATTCATAATATCTACCAAGCCTTCTACAACAACCCCCCTACCAGATAGTATAAGCTGTGTTGGACAAGGTTCAATAGAACAGGTGGTAGCAGCTTGTCCTCATCTTCAGGAGTCACAAACTGAAACTGATCCAGCATAACTACATAAAAGAAGTTGTTGGACCCTTCCTCTGAACTTCCTTGGCTGAAGAGAAGAGGCACTGTGGTAATTTCCTTCTAGCTGGAAGGTCACAAGTTCCCCTAATACAAAATTACCAAAAGTATTCTTCTCAGGCCAACAACCAACACAGTCCAAAGGAAAAAGATAAGACATGTGCAGACAGATTTGCAAGCTTGGAAGTTTTTCACATGGGGTTTTTAAAGCTCTTTAACTCGCATCTTCTCCAGAATGGAGGGGGTGCGTTCACATATCGGCCAGATTTACTCCGAAGTCCCTGTGATATATCACGGAACTGTTCACATACAATTCAGGTTCAAAACAAGTTCTTTGCATCTCTCTTCACGGCAGAGGATACTGAGTATATGCCTGTTCCTGAAGCAGGCTTTTTGGGAATGGAGGCTAAAGAACTGAGTCAGATAGTAGTGACAAGAGATGATGTTCTAAACTGTCTGTAAAAACTGAAAACTAACAAATTGCCAGGGCCAGATGGCATCCATCCAAGAGTCCTCAAAGAACTCAAATGTGAAATTGCCGACCTCCTTGCAAAAATATATAACTTATCCCTGCAATCAGGCTCTGTACCGGAGGACTGGAGAGTAGCCAATGTAACACTGATTTTCAAAAAGGGAACCAGAGGCGATCTGGGAAATTACAGGACGGTTAGCTTAGTGTCCGTTCCAGGAAAATTGATGGAAAGCATCCTCAAGGATAAAATTGTAAAGCACATAGAACAACAGGCCCTGCTGGGAGAGAACAGCATGGCTTCTGCAAAGATAAATCTTGCCTCACAAACCCTTTGGAGTTCTTTGAGCGTGTCAGCAAGTGTATGGATCAAGGTGGACATAGTATACCTAGACTTCCAAAAAACTTTCAACAAAGTTCCTCATTAAAGACTCCTGAGAAAACTTAGCAGTCATGAGATAAGGGTACAAGTACATGTGTGGATTGCTAACTGGTTGAAGGAAAGGAAACAGGGTAGGGATAAATGGAGAGTTTTCACAATGGAGGGAAGTAAGAAGTGGGGTCCCCCAGGAATCTGTACTGGGACTGGCACTTTTAAATTTATTTATCAATGATCTAGAAGTTGGGGAAAGCAGTGAGGTGGCCAAATTTTCAAATGATACCAAACTCTTTTGGATAGTGAAATCCAAAATGGATTGTGAGGAGCTCCAAAAGGATCTCTCAAAATTGGGTGAGTGGGCGACAAAATGGCAAATACAGTTCAATGTTGGTAAGTGTAAAGTGATGCACATTGGGACAAAAAACCCAAACCAAGTATACATTGATGGGATCTGAGCTGTCGGTGACTGACCAGGAGAAGGATCTTGGGGTCGTTGTGGACAGCTCGTTGAAAGTGTTGACTCAATGTGCGGCAGCTGTGAAAAAGACCAATTCCATGCTAGGGATCATTAGGAAGGGGATTGAAAATAAAACTGCTAATATTATAATGCCCTTATACAAAACTATGGTGCAGCCACACCTGGAGTACTACGTACAATTCTGGTCACCACATCTAAAAAAGGACATTGTAGAACTGGAAAAGGTGCAGAAGAGGGCAACCAAGATGATCAGGGGCCTAGAGCACCTTTCTTATGAGGCAAGGCTACAACATCTGGAACTTTTCAGTTTAGAAAATAGATGACTGTGGGGAGACATGATAGATGTCTATAAAATCATGCATGGTGTGGAGAAAGTGGATAGAGAGAATTTTTTCTCCCTCTCACATAACACTAGAACCAGGGATCATCCCATGAAATTGATTGCCAGGAAATTTAGAACCAGCAAACGGAAGTATTTTTCACACAATGCATAATCAACTTGTGGCATAATCTGCCACAAGATGTGGTGACAGCCAACAACCTGGATGGCTTTAAGAGGGGTTTATATAACTTCACAGAGGAGTGGTCTATCAACGGCTACTAGTCGGAGGGCTATAGGCCACCTCCAGCCTCAAAGGCAGGATGCCTCTGTGTACCAGTTGTGGGGGAGTAACAGCAGGAGAGAAGGCATTCCCTCAACTCCTGCCTGTAGGCTCCCAGTGGCATCTGGTGGGCCACTGTGTGAAACAGGATGTTGGACTAGATAGGCCTTGGGCCTGATCCAGCAGGGCTGTTCTTATGTTCTTAAAACATGTCTTCAAAACCTGTTAGCCTGCAGACATACATAAATTAGCCATTGATGATACATCTAAAAGGGGGGGAAAGGATCCAATTCACTTTTTATTTCTAAAAGATACCTTGCCTAATTGCCTGGTGGACATTTTTACTTTCTAAGTTTGTCCACTTAGGAAAAACACTAAGTGGATATTTACAAGCCTGGTCTGTATTAGTGCCTTTTGTCATAGAATAGCACTGATAAATGTATTAAAATACATAAATAAAGTGGGAGCTAATTATTAAGAATTAATAACTATACAATATTTATATATTGTTTTTCAGCACAAATGTTCTCAAAGTGACTTACATAGAAAAAATATGGTTCCCTATCCCAAGTGGGCTCATAGTCTAAACCAGAAACACAAGACAGAACAGCAACAGCTACTGGAAAGATGCTGTGCTGGAGCATAGTTGTTCTTCCCCTGATGAATATAAAGGATCCATCAATTTAAAAAATAGCTCTTTGCCCAGTTAGCAGTCTATTTTATAGCGTAGCATTTTTTATAATGGGCATAGGAAAATATTAACGTGAGTGTGATGATTGTTTTAATATTTTTCTCTAGTAAAACTTAATATAAAAAGGAAATTAAAAATTACTTTGAATTATTGAAAATGCTTGGATGTTGGGTGACTTTTAGGAACATAATTTTTTACTTTACCTTAAGGCAAGGCATTTATATACATGATTATAAGAAATTGCTTTCAAAGGTTATTTCGCTTTACTTTAATGTAAATACTTGAATGTTTTTACGGCAGTAGTGGTGTTTTGTTATTTTAACAAAAATGTCAGTGTATCCAAAAACATTTAAAATGTTCTTATGTGCATGCATTGAACTAATTTATCTCTCTCCATGGAAGAATCTGAAGAACATCAAGCAAAGCTAAGTAAGGTTATTTCCCTTTCCAGTGTTGATATTACTATCACATCCAGAAGTCAATTAATTTTTGTTGTGTCTGGTAGCAGCTTCTTTAGCTATCCCAGATCATTCACTGAAGATTCAGCTTCCTTCTAAGCAGAGACGCTCTTACTCCTGGAACTTGGGGCTCTACCCATGGCCTCCAAGGTCTGGGGCCTCCTGCCGCCACGAACCCTCTCCCCCGCTGCGAGCCCTTGTCCCCGTCACTGCAAGGCCGAACCGCCGATCTTTCAAAGTATGCTAGCCACCATGTGTGGACGTCCTTTGCGTCCATAGCGGCAGTTTGGGCAACAGCATAGCACAGAGAGGAGCTCTGTTCCTGAGCTCCTCACTTCCACTGTGCGAATAATTTTTTCTTCTTCGCCCGACTATCGCGGGCTGGAGCGGGTAAGGTGGGCTCGGGCAGCTGGGTGGGTGGGTGGGCGATAGGCGGGGGCGACGGCCTTCTCATGGGCCCTTTTGTCCCGTAATCAATTGGGGGGAGGAGCGGGGAAGGGGATTTTGGAAAGCTGGGAGGGCAGGTGAGCGGGCGGCGGGAGGACAGTCTTCCCCTGCCACCTCTTCCCCCCTCAATCACTGGCCGGGCGGTCTCTGGAGGCGCCGCTGCCATCCTCCGCGGCCGGCCCGGGCCCTTCACGGTCGGCTCTGTCCCGCCGGCCTCCGTTGGCCTCCGTCCCGTCCCCCGTCTCCCCAGCTTGGTCGCTGTCTCTTCTGGGCGAGGCGGCGGCTCTGCCGCCGCCTCGGCCAGTTTCCCCCGCCGGCGCTTCTCCGGCTTCTTCAGGGCGGCCGCTTGTGGCCATCCAAGATGTCCGCCGGGTGCTGGCGGTCGTGGCTCCCTGGCCTGTTCTGGGCATGCGCTTCGCGCATGCCCAGAACCGCCAAGGGAGGCACGAACACACGCTTGGTGTCCGTCCACGGACGGACACCAAGCGTTTTATTAGAGAGGATAAAACATTACAACATAAATAATATAATGAAAAATAACAAAAAAGAAAATTCTTAATACACACACAAACACATACTTCTTCCAAGGAATACTTCTTCACAATACAAACAATTAGACCAAATATCTAAAAATTCCTCTTCTTTACTATTCCACTGAAAAAGAACCAGTCCAAATTAGCTGAAAATGTGTTCTTCCATTGCAGTATAATAATCCTTTTGATAAGTCCCCATACTCTAAAATCCTTACTTCTTGATGTGGAAATGGAAGATAAACTCCATTCACTGGGGGTATAGCCCAAAAGAACATAGATGTCTTTAACAGACAATGATAGCTATTAAATCATATTAAAAATCTTATGAATTTCAGACCAAATTGGAACAATAATAGGACAAAACCAAACCATATGCTTAAGTGTCCCTGCATCCAAATTATACCTCCAACAGCTAGAAGTCTGCAGCCAACCTTTATTAAACATTCTCTGAGGTTCCCAATAAATGCAAAACAAAAATATCTGCCTTTACTAATCATCCTTAACAGGAGATGTAATAGAGACTTAGACTGAAGAGTGCAATATGTCCCACTTGTCTATTTAGAAATGCTGTAATAGTGCAGTCAGTGTTGGGCTGTGTCCAGATAGGAGATTTCTGCAATGCTGCATTTGCAGTTTAGTTGTAGGTAGGAAGTAGTTTGTGCCAAAAGAAAATTGGGCAGGAGGGTTGCAGAGTCCATGCCACATTCTGTTCACATTGAATTATGTTGGACTATATCACCCATGCTGACCCTTCTAATCCTCTGGTGCACTGCCTAACAGGGATTGCCACTGGAATCAGCACAGCCCCCCTGTGGCTTATGGGCATCAGGTGTGATGAATTATTGTGCATGTCTCTTGAGGTATACTCCATCTGGAAGAGCCCATGGGAAAAATTTGTGAAGGGCCTTCATTATTTTCAACATTAGCCTTGTCAGCTAATTTAAAAATTGCTGGTTCAAGAAGTAGCTAAACCCAAGGAAAAGAAATACATCTCTCATATTCTTGGCATGAATTAAAATGCGTATTGAGGCAGGACTTGTTCATATTGGACTTGCTTTAGAATATGTTTAAAACAATAGAAGGTTTGAGTTGATACATCTCCTTGAGTTATATACTAATGATAGCATTCCAAATACAATTCATATGCTTACCTTGGCCTTATAAAACCTCAGAACCAATGCATATGTTCAGAAGAAATATCTGGTATGCTACTCTGAGACACTTTATATCTGACATCCTAAGTAAATTACTCAATATTACTACTCAGGATTAATGCTAAAGGACCAATAAATTTCAACAGGACATCCTCTAGTAAATGTAGTCAGAATCTCAGCCCCTGAAAGCTTCGCATATTAGGGGAAAGAGTTCTAACTCATTTTTTTCTTTAAAATGATAATTTCAGGAGCCCACAAACTTTGGCTGGCCTTAGTGGTCAGCCGTTATATATAAGGCTACAACACTGTCCCGGCCAGTCCTGTCCCATCCTGTGAGATCTCAGGTTGCCCTTCTTTTGGTCCCTGGTCTCAGAGATGTCCATAGTACTAGGGCCCGTGGAAGGGCTTTCTCTGTTGCTGCCCCTTCACTTTGGAATTCTCCCCCCACTCCCAGATTCAGTCTGCCTCCTCCCTTTCAGCCTTTAAAACCTTATTGAAGACATTTCTTTTCTGCCAGGTGTCTGCCCTTTAATTTTTTCTTTTCTTTTTCTTCCCCCACCCTAAATCTCAGATGATGTTCTTGTTTTGTAGACTGCCCTGAATCTGTGGATTGGGCGGTATATTGAATCTTTTAATGAAATTTAAAAAAAAAAAAACCATTGTTAGAAGCAGTGAAAGAAACTCTCACCATTTCTAAGTTCCTCCTCTTGTTATCAACTGACCACATTACTAATTACATTTGTATACCATGTTGGTATAGTGAGAGAGAGTGTGTAAGGAATCGTTGTTTGGAGCTCCATAGCAGTGACACACACACACCCCTGGAAGGAAATGTGACATATTGACACTATGACGTTTTTGAAATGAACTATTGGATTTAATCCTCCTCGTTGGATACACAAAGACCATTTCAAGGAGATCTTATTGATAATATTTTACAAATTTTATTGTGATATATGGATATATTTTATTAATTTAGATTCATTATATTCATTGTGGTCCGGATAGTTTATTCAACCATACAGTTTCATTACTCTTATTATATTAAAATATTGGCATATAATTGGATTCTTTCTTGATGTCTAGGAATCTTTAGCAGTGATGAAAAACTTCCGTAGTTGTCCTCCATGTAAAAGCCAAGAAAAAGAATGTGTTGACAATAGTTTATTATATATACTGTATCTATTTGTCAAATGGATGGATGGGTGGGTGGATCTAGGAATGAAGCAAGCTGTGAATTTGTCTGAGATGAGAGTTCTAAGGCACTCACTGTGTTAAAAACAACAAACCAACTTGTGATAGTTTCACCATTTCAGCTACAATTTCAAATGGTTATACTCTATAGTGTCTCCTCCAATAACTGTGTTAATAGGACATAGGAAGCTGCCTTATATAGTCAGACTATCCAAGTCAGTGTTGTCTACATGGACTGGCAGTGGCAGTTTCAGGTTTCAGGCAGGAGTTTCTCCCAGCACAGCTTGGACATGCTAGGGACTGAGCCTGGGACAGTCTGCATGCAAAGCAGATGCTCCGCCACTGAGCTATGGCATCTCCCAGAAGTGCTTTTTGTTATCATCACAGAATGATCTAAGACAAGCTTTTACTTAAAGAGGAACAATGGCAAAGATCCAAATAACTATGGAACTATTTTTGTTAGCTCAAGGACACTTGACACTTGTTTTTCTCAAATGTCAGCATCACATGACAAACAGCTTTTGAAACAGTGGGAATTTCAAAAGCATTTTGTGATGTGGCATAAGGGTCAACTGTTCTGGGATAAAATACCCAAAATTTCACTGCTCAAGAGCACTCCATACACCTAAACTGCATGGGGAATGTTAATGTGTTGTGGTAGATTACACCACTAACTTCACCCGTACCACTGAACAACCATCTAAGCTATTGGTTTCAGTCGTTTGCAGTGGATCTGATTTGTATCCAGACATGCACATGAGCTACACATTTCCACTGTTGTGCAGAAACAGCCTAAGGAAAGAACTTAAGAAGAGCCTTGTCAATCAAGACTGGTGATCAGCTAGATCAATCCAAACTGGTGATCAACTAGATCAATCTAACACAGAATTCTAAAGCCAAATACATGTTTATATAACTTTCTAATTAAAAAAAAACATGACTGTGCTGGCTTCCCTAGCTATGCTAGCTGCATCATTTCCTTCCAGTGGGCTAGAAATGTATTATAAATCATGGGTTCCTTTTAGGGAACTCTTAATTGGTTTTTCTCTTTTTCTATCCTTCTGCTGCAGTCCCTATGGAGAGATTAGAATCTCTCTGATGTGGTGCATCCAACCAGTCATAAGGCAGGGATGTGCTTACATGGTCCATAATAAAAGAAGAATAAATTATTTTACACCCTGCTGTTACGGCAGTGACTGTGCCCAAGAGAGAGGGAAGCAAACATTCACACCTTGTGCCAGAATTATTTACTGCAACTGTTGCTACACTGACACCAGATTGGATAACTTCAAAATGAAGAATTAAGGAAAGCTAGCTATGTTGTGGCTTCTTGTTCAATACTGAAATCTGCTGCTGCTGCTTCTCCTTCTCCTTCCGTCCTTCCTTTAAAGTGTGGTACTCCTGCCTATGCATACAATTGCAGCCCCATCGGGAAAAGTCGTTATCAAACATTCTTACAATATGCCATGGAAAAGCAATTCCATGGAGCTGTATAGGTCTGACAAATTAAAAATCAATGTATATGGGAAGCAGATATCCCTTTCTGAGAAGATGTTAAGGAAATAATAATACAATTTGTCAACATATTTTTAAAAATGAAGAACCAGCCAGTCTTTCTTTATCTCATAGTGTATGACAGAATGTTCTTATTATTTGTTTGTTATTTCTCCGTGTAAACCGCCCTGAGCCATTTTTGGAAGGGCGGTATTGAAATCGAATGAATGAATGTTCTATCACATACTAGAATGTCTAAGAAATAATCCTGATAGGATAGGAACAGCTTGTTTCTTAATGACTGGAGTCACCTGGGGCAGGGAGCAGGTTTGGCCCCCACTCCAGTGGTATCCTTGAGCGTATTCCTTTATTCTCCTGTATAGGTGAATGGCTGTTACTCATTTCAATGGGGGAAAGTAAGGCTCTCCATTTGGAGACAGTATGTGATGGGGAGGGAAACCCTCTGACACTGGATGACCTGGCCTCCATCATAGGGATATTATGGGTGGAAGGGGAGTACTGTCCTCCCTTTCCCAATTGAAGGCAGAGTTGTCATGGAGGAGACAAGATACTTCTGCTGATGAGTGATGCCTATGAATTGGTTTAGGGATGGGGGAAGGAACACAACTGCTGCTTAGAAGTGGGGGTCTTCTTGTCTGTTTCTGGGGCCAAAGCCCCCTTCCCTTTTATTTTACCTTAGCTTGGAGGGGAGTGGGTTGTCACCAGGGTGATTTACAGATAGCAAGCCTTACAACGCAAAAAGTAGTGTAAACTGCAACGTTTTGTGTGCCAAATTCAAACCTCGGTTGAAATCCATTGTAAGCTACAACGGGGAAATAGAGCTATTTTTCTGTGACGCATATGCGATGTTATAGGGCTACAACGCAGCAACAAAATCTGAAAGAAGGTATCAGAAATGTGAACAGCGTCTTGCTTATAGTGCAGGGACAGCACAGGCAGCGCGGAAGCTCACTTAAGGGATACGTTGTCACACTGTGGTAACATGCAATCTGGAAAGCGCCCTGGATCTTCCACCTTCTGGACATTATGCTACAAGTCTTACTCTCACCGGGAACCAAGGTTTACCCTTCACTATATCATTCCCCTGCTCATCATTAGCACTTTCTCCTGCCTCCCTAAACAAACCCGTGCATCCCATACAATCTTTCTGGGGACTTCCTGCTATCCTCAAATATTCAGAGCACTTCATATGTGTTTTCTTCTAATCTTTGTGACTCTCTAAGGTAAGTAGGTAATCTCTGTAGTCTCTTTTCAGAACAGACTGATGACACACTCCAGAAAGTTCAGAAGTTGAGGAGCACAGCAAGTTCTATGTTGTATGCTTCACCGACTACCAAACCGCAGAAAACTGCCAGGAGGTCGCCTTACCAGATATAGAGGGCCTCTTCCCAGCAACAGTTGCCTTTGGAATGGTCCTTTTGTGACCACAAATTCCAACCAAGATACAAGTTGGGTTGCCAGCTCAGTAAACCAGCCTTTCAGAAACCGTGCCCGAATATCTCCTAGAAGAAGCAATGACTCGGAGGGCTTCAGGACTTGCCTGGCCCCATTCTTGGTGAGCTGTGACAAAGTGACGACGAACCAGTGGGTCCTCACAATTATATGTTTGGGCTATGCCCTGGAGTTTTGTGGGACATGACCAGTGTCCAGGACTGTGGTGAATCTTTGCACCCTGGAGTTGAATCAAGAGGTCACTCCTCTCCTGAAAAAGGATATGATTGAGCCAGTTACCAACCCCGACAGCCCCGGGTTATATTCTTGGTACTTTCTTGTGCCAAAGCCAGACGGCGGTTAGCACCCTATTCTAGACCTCATGGCCCTGAACAAACATTTGATCTACGAAAGGTTCCGAATGCTGTCAGTACCAACCATTAATGACCATCCTGGAAAAGAACACGTGGATGATTTCCCTGGATCTAAAAGATGCGTACTATCATGTTTTGATACACCCTCAGCATCTACACTTCCTGCGGTTTCAGATCAGGGGGATGCCCTATCAATTCAAGGCCTTGCCGTTCGGCCTCACAACCGCACCGAGGGTCTTTACGAAATGTCTGGCCCTGGTGGTGGCGTTTCTGCAGGAGCAAGGTTTGCAGGTGCTGCTGTATCTCGACAATTGGCTCATCTTGGCAAGCACCAGGCGTGCGGTCCTGGACGCCCTCGAGACCGTGATAGATCCCCTGCAGGAGCTGGGTTTATTTGGAAGCCCAGCTCCTGCAGGGTATCTATCACGGTATCTCTCACAGTTATCAAGTTAAAAAAAATCTCGGTTGGAACCCACCCGTTGAATACAGTTCATTGGACTGATATTTGGCATGACCTTGAAAAAAGTCTTCCTTCTGATGGGCCACATAATTACTCTCCAGAGACTGGCAGCTGCTTTCCTAGCCAGTGGCCCATAGACTATGCATTCCATACAGCGCCTGCTGGGTCATATGGCAGCGAGTACATACGTGCTACCTCAAGTGTGTCTTCAAATGTGCATCATTCAGAGGCGGTTTTTCAGAGGCATCATTCAGAGGCGGTTCAATCCCCTTTGGGATCTGGGCCATCTAGAACACACACACCCTCTATGGGTACGGGAGATGGCAGAGTGGTGGACGGAGTTTTGGCACTTGAGTGTCGGTACTCCCTTTCAGGCCCCTTGAGCCCAATGGGTGGTCACAACAGACACATCGGAGCTCGGTTGGCGGTCACACCTGGAAGGGCTTCTTCTTAAGTGGACATTAGTCTCCCAAAGAGAAGACTCGACATATCAATTATCTGGAGCTGTTGGCCATTTTCAACGCTCCCAAAGGCTTCCTGCCCCTGATTGGGGGTCATTCAGTGATAATACAAACAGACAATACCACGGCAAAAGCCTATGTCAATCCACAGGGCGGCACGTCCTCGGGGAGCCTTCTGTTTCTGGCTCTGGACCTTTGGCATTGGTTCATGGCACATGCAGTATCACCTCAGGCAGTTCATATACAGGATGCGCTGAATGTCCAAGTGGACACTCTGAGCAGATTGACAGTGGTCTCCCACAAGTGGGCTTTACACCAAGGTGTTCTCAGGGACATATTTGTAAACTAGGGAGTCCCATCGTTGAACCTATTTGCTTCCCGGGACAATGTGCAATGTGCCCTCTATTGCTCCAGGGGAGGGGAGGGCGAGGGCTCTCTGGGAGATGCCTTCGTCCTATCCTGGAAGGGCTCCATTCTGTATGTATTTCCCCCTCATTTTGATGGTCCTGCACAAACTGAGGGTGGATTGGGCCAGGGCAATCCTGATAACCCTGTGGTGGCCCAGGAGGCCTTGGTCCTGAGGCGCTTGGTGGTAAATTGGAAATTCCTGACTGCCCTGCTGGACCTGCTGTCGCAGGAGAAGGTGAAACATATTCACCCATATGTTTGGTCCCTCCAGCTGACAGCATGGAAGGTCCTGCCGACTTCGCATTGAGACTTGGGGAAGTTCTGGTTGCTGTCAGAAAGCAGTCCACACAGAAATCCTATGATCACAAATGGACTCGTTTCTGTTCCTTCGCTATACTGCATAACTTTGATGCATTTAATCAATCCATTCAAAATATATGTAATTCTCTGTTGTCTCTTAAGGAATTTGATTTATAGCTTTCATCCCTTAAGGTGTATTTGGCTGCCATTGTGGCATGTTCCCCCACTGACCAGACTTCATGGTTTAAAGATCTAGTGGTAAAAGGTTTTCTGAAAGGTTTGACTCATATGTTCCCAGACAATCCTGTCATGTCACTGACCTGGGACCTGTCAGTGGTATTGGCTGGCCTACTACAGCCGCCATTTGAGCCCTTGGCTTCAATTGATCCTCGTCTTCTGACTTGGGAGGTCGCCTTTTTGGTGGCCATGACCTCTGCCAGAAGGATCAGTGAGTTGAGGACCCTGAGGGTTGCTGATGATTGCAGACTAGAATGCCAAAGTTGGAAATGGTAAGGAGGAAAACTCAGTCGGCCTATATGGCCTAGGGAACAGAAACGAAGCAGGAGAATGACTTAGTAGTTTCTGCCAAGCCAATGATCTCTTCATTGCTAACACATTATTCAACCAAAGCGGTGCATATACACATGGACATCACCAGTTGGAGTACACAGAAATCAAATTGATTACATTATTGATGCAAGGAGGTGGAAGAGCTCAGTTATAACAGCAAAGCCATGGCCGGGGGCCAATGGTGGAACAGATCACGAACTGCTCGTGTGCAAGTTCGTCATTATGAGTTTGTCATTATGCAATTGATACCAGGGCAAGGAATGATGCTGTGTTTAGCAGGAGTGTCCTGCAATCCATTTTCAGTTGATGTACTTGTTTCTGAAATAAAAATTTCTGGCAGATTATATTTGCTTCTGTTCTTCCTCCTCCTTGGGTGCTAGCTTGTTATGCGCCCATTTGTGTAGAAGACAGAGACCATGTTGAAGAACTACAGGTTACTCACATGTAACTTTGGTTATTCTAGTGGTCATCTGTACTTCTAGACGCCCTCCCCGCGGGTTTCTCTGAAGCTGGACTCTGTGACTGAGGGGATGAGGAGTGGTGCAGCCGCATATAGCAGCTGGGGGCGGGGTTCCTGTCCAAAGCAGGAGAATTGAGCTTGTTAGGTTTTGACAAGGTCTCTGCATAGCCCATTTGTGTAGAAGTACAGATGACCACTAGAAGAACCCAAGTTACAGATGAGTAACCTGTTGCTCCTTGTAGTGGACTGTGTTCTCCAATCCAAGTCCTCTTGCAAGCATTCTCCCCCAGTTGACAAGGAGGGGTGTAAGTTTGACTCAGTCGCTAGGAGGTTTTACTCTGCCTCTTGCCTGTCCCTGAAAATTGCCAATTAAATGGCATGTATATCAAAATAGCAGCAATCTCTATGGGAATCTCTGAAGGATGATACATCAGACTCGTCTGAAGCCTTTTGGGCCAAGTTCCTAGCCACGTTGTCAAAGTCAGTGGACTTGACTCGTCAACACCTCTTCACAGCCAAACATCTGACTGAAACTGAATCTAAAGTTTTGGCTGGCTGTATTGCACTGAGTTGCCATGTGTGGTTGCGCTCAACAATAGAGCTTACAGTGAAGGACAAAATTGAAAATTTGGCTTTTGACAGGGAAGGGCTCTTCTCCAAAGATACAGACGACACTATCAAGCAATTGAAAAAGTCACACTATGCAACAAAGACTTTTGCACCGCCTACCCAGCAATATTCATCTTTTGGCAGGTATCGCTTCAACTATAAGCAATTTTACCAAGCAAGACCTGCCCCAAACAAGGATAATTAATAACAACAACAACAGAGTTTGGACTAGACAAGTGTGCTGCATTAATAATGAACAGAGGAAGAATAACAAAAACAGAAGGAATAGAACTGCCCAATAGAAGCAACATCAAGAACCTGGACGAGAAAGAACATTACAAATACTTGGGCATTCTCCAGGTTGATAACATCGCACACACTGAAGTTAAAAGAAAAATTGGAAGTGAATACATCAGAAGAATTAGAAAAATCCTCAAGTCCAAACAATGGCGGGAACACCATACAAGCCATAAACACCTGGGCTATACCTGTTATCAGATACACTGCAGGAAAAATAAACTGGACCCAGGCAGAGCTAGAGAGGCTAGATCGTAAGACCAGGAAAATAATGACCATCAATCATGCTCTACACCCTCGCAGTGATATAGATAGGCTATACCTCCCTCGCAGCTCAGGTGGAAGAGGAATGCTGCAAGTCCATCAAACAGAAGAGGAGGAGAAAAGAGGCCTTGAAGAATATATCAAGGACAGTGAAGAAGATGCACTTAAAATGGTCAATAACGAGAAACTATTCAACACCAATGAAACAAAGCTGGCCTACAAGAAAGAACAAGTCAAGAACCGAGCAGAAAAATGGAAAAATAAGCCACTGCATGGTCAATATTTGCACAATATAAGTGCAAATCACCAAGTGTGACATCACCAAGACCTGGCAATGGCTTAAGAATGGCAACTTGAAGAAAGAAACAGAGGGTTTAATACTGGCTGCACAAGAACAGGCACTAAAAACAAATGCAATAAGAGCAAAAGTAGAAAAGTCAACAACAAACAGCAAGTGCCATCTTTGTAAAGAAGCAGATGAAACAGTGGACCACCTAATCAGCTGTTGTAAAAAGATTGCACAGACTGACTACAAACAAAGGCATGACAAGGTAGCAGGGATGATACACTGGAACATCTGCAAAAAATACAAGCTACCTGTAGCCAAACATTGGTGGGATCATAAAATTGAAAAAGTGGTAGAAAATGAAGATGAAAAAATATTATGGGACTTCCGACTACAAACAGACAAACAATAATCGACATAGCAATAACAGGGGATAGCAGAATAGAAGAAAAAGAAATAGAAAAAATAACAAAATACAAAGATCTACCAATTGAAATTGAAAGGCTGTGGCAGAAGAAGACCAAAATAATCCCAGTGGTAATTGGCGCCCTAGGTGCAATTCCAAAACAACTTGAAGAGCACCTCAGCACCATAGGGGCCACAGAAACAAGCCAAATACAAAAAGCAGCTTTACTGGGAACAGCCTGTATTCTGCGACGATATCTATAATAACAGCAACAACATTGATAATAAAATTCAGCCATCCCAGGTGCTTGGGAAGGACTCGATGACCAGTCAATAACAAATAATAATAATTTCAGACAGGGTAACAGGCAGTACTCATGATGCCCCTTCCAACACCACCAACAAAAACCTAAACCTCAGGACCAGCCCAAACAGGCTTTTTGATTCTGAGGTGCCCTACAAGTACCTATCTCCCCTACCTCTTGCTCTTGTCTGCCTTGCTCCCTTCCTCCCCTCCTGGTGCAGCATAACATCGGACACCTGGATGTTGAGTATAGTCACCTCTGGCTATGCTTTTGAATTTGAGACCATGTATGCTGGAATAAAATACACCCACACAACTCCTACCCTAGAAGAAGAAGTTTTAACTCTCCTTCAAAAGGGAGCCATTGAACCTATCCCCCTGATTCTATGCATTCAGGTTTCTACTCAAGGTACTTCCAGGTTCCTAAGCATGATGCAGGCCTCCATCCTATTATGAACCTGAGGAAATTAAACAAGTATGTGTGTACCAGCAAATTTTGAATGATTTCCCTACAGTCTATTCTTCCACTTTTGTCTGAAGAGGAATGGTTTGTGTCTCTGGATCTCAAAGATGCCTATTTCAACATCACTATACGTCCCTGCCATCACGTGTTTTTGCACTTCTGCCTGGGCCCTAATGCCTATCAGTATAAGGTGATTCCATTGGACCTGTGTACAACCCCACATGTCATCACCAAATGTATGGGTGCAGTAATCGCACACTTGCATACATAAGGTGTGTCAATTTTCCCATTTTTACAAGTCTGGCTTATCACTGGCAAGCATGAGTCCACTCTCTCATACCATCTCCAGCTTACTCACTCTCTCCTAGCATATCTGGGTCTCACTGTCAACTACAAAAAGTCTGTCCTGACCCCTCAGCGCACACTCCAGTACAATGGTGCTGTTCTGGATGCGGCCTTGAAGCGCGCTTTACTGCTCTTTCCATCTCCACCTTGATTGCAACCTTTCAAGCCTTCCCCAGACCAAGGGCTTGTTCAGTTCAGCGTCTGCAAGGGCTGATGGCCTCCTGCACCACCACGGTCTCCAGTGCCCACCTGAAGATGAGGTGGCTACAATTATGGTTTCTCTTCATCTTCCATGCAAACCTGGACAAACAGATGAAATGGTTAGTCATTCCATCACACATTCTCCAGTCCCTATGTTGGTGGACTGTGCCTGATTCCCTGTCTCAAGGGATGCCTTTCCACATGCATACACCCTCTGCAACCTTGACAACTGATGCCTCCCTCCAGGGTTGGGGTCCCCATTGTGGTTCCCTGCAGTCTCATGGGCTATGGAATAGTGAGCAACAGGAGCTACATATAAACTTCCTGGAGCCCCTGGCTTTAAAAGTATTTCTTCCTGTTCTCCGTGGGCAGGTAGTTCAGGTCCATCTAGATAATACTATAGCCATTGCCTACCTGAACCACCAAAGGGGCATGGGCTCATGAGTATGGATATCTCCTTTTCTATTTTCCATGAGAGGGATCTAAATGACTCGGTCCTCCAGAACCTTTTCAATCTTTGAAGTACTCCTGACGTTGACCTTTTTGCTATTGAGTCCAATTCAAAGTGTCATTTATTCTGTTCTAGAGTGGGCATTGGCGAGAATTGAATGGAAGATGCCTTCCAAATCCAATGGATAGACAGACTCTATTACCTGTTTCCCCCTTTTCTGCTACTGTGCAAGATGCTGGGAAAGATCCATCAAGAAAAGACCCGATGGCCCAGGAAGCCCTGGTTCCCGGCACTCCTCAGCCTCTCAAAAAACAACCTCTGCCATCTCCCCCAAAGGACAGACCTATTCATGAGAGAAAATGGACAGGTGCTGCACATGCACTTTGGACCCTCACACTAACAGTGTGGAGACTGAATTTCTAGATGAGATTCTGCTAAATGAAAGGAAGGCCTCCACCAGATGGGGCTATATGTACAAGTGAAGGCGCTTTGTGGCCAATGAGCCTTCAAGGGGCTTTGACCCTTCCCAAGCATCTCTAAAACAGGTCTTACTCTACTTGACCTCTCTCAAGAGGATTGGACTCTCCAATACATCCATCAAGGTCCACCTTGCAGCTATCTAGACTCACCACCCAGGGTGGGATGGCAAAACAGTCTTCGTCCATCCGGATGCCAAGCCCTTCCTAAAGGGTATTATTAACAACCTTTACCCACTGGTAAGGGAACCAGTTGAGCCATGGAGCCTGTCTCTCACACTTCCAACCCTTACAGAAGCACCATTTGAATCGCCTTTCTCCACTATATTGAAGCTGTTGTAAGTTAAAACCACCTTCCTAATTGCAATTACATCTCCTAGGTGGGTTGCTGAGCTTATCAGGGTAGACTCTCCCTATACCAAGTTTTACCCAGACAAGGTAGTACTTCGTCTTTATCTTGGCTTCCTACCTAAGATAGTTATGGATTTTCACGTCAACCAGAACATTATCCTCCCTACTTTCTTCATTGATCCATCCACACCTTTAGAGCGTTCCACTCATGCCCTGGATGTCCACAGGTGTCTCCTGTACTTCCTGGGCCACACTAAGATATTCTGACATTTCAACAAGTTGTTCATCTCCTATTCTGGTCTCTACAAAGGGCCTGCTATCTCTAGGCAAAGACTTTCGAACTGGCTGGTACAACTTACCTTCTTCTGCTAGAAGAAACAAGGTGTCCATCCCCCAGCCAGAGTCAGAGCCCACTCTACTAGAGCCGTGGCTACTTCAGCGGCCCATATGTTGGGCATCAGCATGACTGACATCTGCAGGATCTTCAGACTTACCTTTTGTAAAGCATTATGCCATGGACTTGCATTCTGCTGCTGAAGCTAACTTTGACATGCGGTACTGAAAAAGTGCTTTAACACGCTAGCACCCACCTCCAATTTCAGAGCAAGTCACTCACAGTTGTGAGGGACCATGGATCCCTAAAGAGATAAACAGGTTGCTCATCTGGAACAGATGATCTCTGTGTGGATGCATGGTCACACAACACTCGCCTGGCCATCCCCTCTGGTAGTGTGTATCCACATTGTCTTACTCACCTACGTTGTCCCGTAGTTCTCTCTGTGTCATCATTCGCTTTGCAGCAGCCGATTCAGAAACTGAAAAGGGAGGCACTAATGCTGGAGAGTGCCTGTTGGAGCTATAGATTCCTCTGCAGGACTACTGTGCAGAATCAGACGACTCAGTTGTAAGTGACTATGGATTCCCACAGATATAATCTGTTACAGGTAGTCTTTCGCACATTCTTAGAAGCCATTTGCAGCCAGACCGGCAAAGGGGAAGGGCATGGCAGGGGAGTTCTCCTGCCGCCCCTTTGCAATGGGAGGGATTTTGCATTGCAAGAAGGGGTCGTCACGGCAGGGCAGGGGTCTTCACTTCACGGATCTTGGCACGCCACGGATCTTCACTTCACGGAGCGGCACGGGTGGGTCTTCTTGGAACGGCGCGGGTCTTCTTGGGGGCTGCCGCCAGTCGAGCGGGACTTGGAAGGGGGCGGCAGGGAGCTATCCTGCCACCCGATTACTCAAAGAAATACGCCGCGGTTGTTGCGAGGGTTAACTAAAGCCCCCCTGCCCTTAATGGAAACCCCCCCTACCCTTCCGAACCAAAACCACACCGTGTCCGGACCAGTCTGGAGGCCTTTAGAATGGCCTCCGAACCAGTCCGTGCACATGCCTATTGAAGAGCAGTATATAAATATTCATAGTAGCTCTAGTTGTAAGGCCTATGAATACCAATTGCAAAGGAGTAACAGCAAGAGAGAAGGCATGCCCTCCACTCCTGCCAGTGGGCTTCCCAGCAGCATCCGGTGGGCCACTGTGTGAAATAGGAAGCTGGACTAGATGGGCCTTGGGCCTGATCCAGCAGGGCTGTTCTTATGTTCTCACTTACTGAGTTTGACAGAGGTGATATTTGGAAACTTCCTGATATAAGCTCAGACTCTCAGGCACTAAGCTACACCAACTCTCTTGTTGGTCCTTTTGCTAGTGGATTATAAAGAAGAGTTAATGCCATGTACTTCCTTGTAATGCCATGTAGTTTCCTTCTTTGACAGTATTGTTTTGACTTTAAAATTGTTGTTTATATTTTAATGTATGCTTATATTTTTGTAGTACAGAATAAATAGGATCCACGAGGCAAAACAGGGTCTGGTTTATAATAATGAAACATCTGTTCATCTGTTTTCTGTACTTCTAAAAGGCATAGTGATTCCAAAATGTTGGCTTCCTTCTTGCTGTTTTTCTTGACAATAGGTGCCTGTTCATTGATATTGTCTTGATGAGCTAATACTTTGCTTCTGAATCTGAGATAATTGAGATAGGCATAAGACAATTGTGGCAATGACTTGAATTGTCAATTGCCTGTCATAAATTGCTTTTTATTCTGGAAAATCCTATGAAATTAGATTATAATTTAATGTGTAAACTTAAGATATTGAAAGCATCAAGAATGACAGAACCCAGAAAATTTAGAACAGATGCATATGCAAATTAGGATAAGCAAACAATTAAATCCTTTTGTTTATCTAGTTGCATTGTTTTCTGTGCCCTATGGAAAGGTTTTTCCCCTCCTACGGTCATTTAAATGTTCATCTCCACTGTGGTTAGTAGCTCAAGTAGCATTTAGCACATCTGCTTAATGAGTACTGAGAACACTTCATTTGTGTGTTCAGTAATTACATTTGCTATGCATCTATAGGTTGAATACAAATTTTCAGTTCAAATGAGGGCTGAAAACCCATTAAAAATAAATACTGAGGTATGTAAGGCACTGTAAGAGCCAAACTAGATTCTATGAGACTCAACCCCTAATCCTGTGACATGTTCAGAGAACTCAGGGCAAGGGAGGGTTTTTCTTCTGCCCTGTGTGCTGGCCTTTTGCAGAAGGTGCCAGCCGTGCTTTCCACCACTGCTTCACACAAAAGCCCCACAGAAAGGAAGAGAGGGCATTGCCCAAGTTTTCTATGAAGGAGGAAGAGAAGGGTATTTCCTCTCCATACTGAACTTGCAGCTGTCATAAGTCCAGTAGAAAGGGAGAGAAACTTCCTCTTCACTCATCCAACATATCTGTGAATGGCAAAGAATGTTGGGGGAGAACGTGAGCTGTTTTCTCTGTTACGAAGGAACATAGGAAGCTGCCTTATATTGATACAGACCATTGGTCCATCTAGCTCAGTATTGACTACACCCAGACAGTTTTCAGATTAGACCCTGTAACAGGGTCATGATGTATCTGTGAAGCGTGCTTCTGCACCTCTTGTGTTGTGACACCATAGTCCCTATGCTGTTAGCAGGGTACCGTTCGCACTTCTGAAATCTTGTTTTGGATTTAATCGCTGCAATTTATTGCTATAATGTTGCATGTCCAGAATAAAAAGGTTGCTGTATTTTCCCGTTGCTAGTTTTCACGAGACTGCTCCCCCTGCTGGTAGCTTTGCTATTTAGGTTTTGAGTGCGATTTGCCTGAACTAAAGCATTTTGCCACTGTTGAATGGGTAACTGGAAAGCGCCCAGCTGGCAGCGGCTTTCCGAGGTTTTAGGCAGTATCTCCCAGCCTTAACTGGAGGTGCCAGGGAGTGAACCTGGGACCTTCTACATGCAAGCTGATGTTCTACTATTGAGCCACGGCCCCATCCCCTAAGGGGAATATTTTACAGAGGACAGCATTCACATGTAGACACTATCCAAATGCAAACCATTTTGTTGTATAATCCTATTTAGCAAAGGGCAGTAGTTGATCCCCCCTCCCCCGTTGGTGGCCAGGTGAGTGGTAGAAGTAGTCCCCCACCGCAGGGGGTGCTTGGCGGCATGCTGCTGCTCGGAGCATTATTCAGGTGCAGCAGTAGCAGAGGTAAGCACCTATTAATTTGCACCTCTCGCTGCCCCCCAGTTGCACCCGCACCGGCCACTACGGGCAAAGGGAACAATTCATGTTCATTGTGGCAAGACCAGCTCTCCAACCTATGTTGCTGTGTTTCCTTTGAGCAGAAGTAGGAAAGGAAGATAATCTTGGAATGTATAACAGGGCCCCCTATCTCTGAGAGTGGACAACTAGACTGATGAAAATAGTATGTCTGTTATATCTCTGCCACTTGCCACTAAGATGGCTAGGTGATACAGATGTGTCTAAACATGATTTGGCTGCATGCGCAGAGGCCTTGTGTGTGGCAGTGCTGCATAGGGGCAGCTGGGAAATGCCCTACCAGCACATGGGCATAACTGGGGTGGGGTGGGGGAGTGCCAGAATGGTGGCAATGGCAGTGAATAATTTTAAAGAGCCTGTGTAAGACCTCAATTTTAAAGGGAGGTCCTCGCGATTCGGCCAGACGAATCACATTTTGGCTTACTAATAGGTGAGTTAAAAACCTGTTTGCCTATTGAATTTCAAAATTTCCATTCCTAATTTAAAAATCTAGCAGGGGGATTGTTGTAGGAGGCCTGGTAGAGATCATAAATGCTTCTCTGGGGGAGGGAATGATTCCTCCTTGTCTTAAGGAGGCAATTATTAGACCACTTCTGAAGAAGTCTGCCTTGGATCCCTCAGAGTTGAGTAACTACAGACCTGTCTCCAACTTTCCGTGGCTGGGCAAGGTAATTGAGAGGGTCATGGCCTCCCAGCTCCAGACAGAGGAACTGATTATCTAGACCCATTTCAGACTGGCTTTCAGGCGGGCTATGGGGTGGAGACTGCCTTGATTGGGCTGATGGATGATCTCCAATTGGAAATTGTCAGAGGAAGTGTGACTCTGTTGGTCCTTTTGGACCTCTCGGCAGCTTTCGATACTACCGACCATAATATCCTTCTGGAGCATCTGAGGGGGTTGGGAGTGGGGGGACACTTTTTTGCAGTGCTTCCACTCCTACCTTTTGAGCAGGTTCCAGATGGTGTCCCTTGGAAACGACTGTTCTTCAAAATCTGAACTTTTGTATGGTGTCCCTCAGGGCCCCATGATGTCTCCGATGTTGTTTAACATCTACATGAAACCGCTGGGAGAGATCATCAGGAGATTTGGTGCAGAGTGTTATCAATATGCTGATGACACCCAAATCAATTTCTTCATGTCAATCTTATCAGGAGAAGGCATAACCTTATTGAATGCCTGCCTGGAGTCAGTGATGGACTGGATGAGGGATAACAAACTGAGACTGAATCCAGATAAGACAGACTTGTGTGAGGTTGAAACTTGGGAGATGAGTTTGATCTGCCTGTTCTGGATGGGGTCACACTTCCCTGGAAAGAACAGGTGCGCAGTCTGGGGGTGCTTCTGGACACAAATCTCTCCCTGGCCAGAGGTGCCTTCTATCAGCTTTGGCTGATACGCCAGCTGCGTCCATTTCTTGAGATAAACAACCTCAGAACAGTGGTACATATGCTTATAACCTCCAGACTGGATTACTGTGATGCTCTCTATGTGGGGCTGCCTTTGTATGTATTCCAGAAATTACAGCTGGTTCAGAATGAGGTAGCCAGGTTGGTCTCCGGGTCTTCTTAGAGAGACCATAATACTCCTGTGTTGAAAGATCTACACTGGTTGCTGATAAGTTTCTGGGCAAAATACAAGGTCTTAGTTATAACCTATAAAGCCCCAAACGGCTAGGACCCTGGCTATTTAAGAGAATATCATCTTCGTCATGAACCCCACCACCTATTGAGATCATCAGGAAAGGTCCGTCTGCAGTTGCCACTGGCTCGTCTGGTGGCTACTTGGGGGTGGGCCTTCTCAGTTGCTGCCCCAATGCTTTGGAACATGCTCCCTGCTGAAATAAGAGCCTCCCCATCTCTGACAATTTTTAAAAAATCTTTAAATACACATTTGTTCACCCAGGCTTTTAATTAAATACCATTTTAATAGTTTTAACATTGTTTTAAGATATTGTTTTAAGTTTTTGAATTGTTGTGTAATGTTTTAACTTTTTGTTGTCATTTATTTTAACCAGTGTTTTAATTTCTCTCTTGTCATTTATCTGTTTTAATTAATGTTTTAACTTTTCTGTTTTTTGTTGTAAACTGCCCAGAGATGTAAGTTTTGGGCGATATAAAAATATGTTAAATAAATAAATAATTTGAAAGCTAGTAATTTATGGGAATCAGATCTCAACATGCTCTAAAGGATAGATGTGTTGAAATCAAGAAAAGAGAAGTGATTAATCAAAGGTGGCAACGACTAAATGATGTGTTAAGGGCACGCAAGCTTCTCAGAGCTGCTTCTACTTGGTTTACTGTTGTCAGAAACCTAGATGCAAAGTGAAATACTTTCTGTGTCAGTTGTACTGGTCCAGATTTTTAGGCTCTTCCTTTGTCTTGCAGGACTATTAAAAGCTGGGGCTAATGCTGATAACATAGTGTAGTGGAAGAGTGGTGTGAGCCCCTCCTCTCCACCATGCAGATATCCTCCAGCATGAATTGTGTCCTCCATGTGTTTGCTGGAGGCCAGTTCATTCTGTTCTTCCCTCCTGATTAATGTTAAGGAGTATTTGCTAAGGTGATACTGCAAACATCAGTACAATCGACTGATGATGCAAGGGCCTATTTTGTAGCGGAAGTGATCTGTGTGACAGTGCTTGCACTGCTCCTCTCCCACATGATATTAGTTCTCACCTCAGGGAATAATTCAACACACCCTGAAAGCACTTTCTGAGATTTGTAGCTTGTTCCTGTTCCTTAGCTTTACTACTGCAGCACCCAGATAGTCTTGTGCCAACAACAACAGAAGGGGCATCCTGTAAACAGTGTGTCAGGAAACACCCCCAGATGAGGCATTCTCAAAAGAGGAGGAAGAGTAAATCCCTTCCCTGGAGGGTCCCCCTGTGAACCACAGCCTCAAACAACTGGATCTTGCCTCTCCCGCTGCAGCTGGCCCACTATTCTATCCCCAGAACCCCCACAGTTGCCCTAAGCAGCAGAGGCAAAGTCAAGTGAGGACCAGTGTTCCCTATAAGGCATGCACACCTGCATCCACACACACTTTTTTTTATGTCCACTAAGTTAATTTTAGATCCCCTCAGATAGAACCAGGATGGTCGCACTCTGAATATACATGCACAGACATTGCCTTGATACTGCCGCCCCAAACAAAATTCATTCTGTACAAAAAAATTAGAGAGAACACTGATGAGGACTGAGCCCCAATATCAATAGAGAAGTGCCCACCTGGCTCCTCAGAAGCCTCCTTAGGTCATGGATCTGGACAGTTCTTGGCCCCGGGAAGAGGTGGGGGTTGAAGTCCCTATATAAACATAGCATTTGCAGCCAGACCTTCAGTGGTACAATAACTTCACATTGGGAACTCCTTCTAGAACCGGCTCCCAAATTCCTGCTCCAGCCTTTGCTCCAGCCATCAGCCCAAGCCTTTAGCCTAGTTCTAAAACTTCTGAGGTGTGAATTCTCATTCTATCATAGCAAATGAGATTTTTTCAATTAAACAACTCTCATGACCCCACTTTCACTTTTTCACACTTTCCTTTACTATGAATAATATGAGGAAGTAATCAATTTAGCACACTTCACCTTATGAAGACAAACCTCATAAAAATAAATTCACCAAAATTCACCCCCTGCCCAATCACTCTTAAATTGGGGATGGGTGGTAGCCTCCACCCATTAGACACTATCTAGCAGCCCACCCCACTCCTTTGGGGCAGATCCACTTTCTGCCCCCAATCTGCCCCAAAGACACCCAAACTTCAAAAATTCTCAAAAAATCGGCCCTCTGCCCAATCCCCCTGAAATTGGTGTGGTAGCCTCCACCCATGAGGCACTACCACCCCACCCCACTATTTTGGGGCAGATCCACTTTCTGCCCCCAATCTGCCCCAAAGTCACCAAAACTTCAAAAATTCTCAAAAAATCACCCCTTTGTCCAAACCCCCTGAAATTGGGGTGGTAGCCTGCACCCATTAGGCACTACCAACCCACACCACTATTCTGCCCCAGGCCCCACTTTCTGCCCCAATATGCCCCAATCTGCCCCAAAGACATGAAATTTTCAGAAATTTACCAAAAATCAGCCCTTTGCCCAATCCGCCTGAAATTGGGGTGGTAGCCTGCACCCATTAGGCACTACCACCCCACCCCACTCCTTTTGCCCAGATCCCATGATATGCCCCCGAACTGCCCCAAAGTCACTAAAACTTTAAAAAATCGCCAAAAATCAACCATGAACTGAATCACCCGAATTTTTTGTGCCCGAAATTCGGGTGATTCGGCTCGTGTCCGAAAAAAATTCGGGGGACATCGGGGGTGATTCGGTTCGGCCCCGAATCACCCGAAATTGTTCGTTTCGGGCACAGATCGTTCTGTGCCCGAAATTTTTTGCACATCCCTAGTCCCTTCCTCTTAGGCTTCTAGGCATGACTCTGGCCCCGGCCTTGGCTCAGCATCAGTGCCTACTGCAGATCCTCCTCACCTTGCCAGGCACAGGCACAGTGATGCATAGCTATGTAACTCTTCTGTGTCTGAAACTTTTTTATTGCACTAATTTACTGGCACAAAGCTGCTTTGTTCCTAGAGGAGGAAGGGACTGCTCTAGCAGTTCTAAGGATGTGGCACAAGATTCTGTTGCCTCATCATCATTTGGAAGAGGATGCAAATAAAAATGTTGACTACTATGATAGTAGATATTGAGACTGTGCGCATGAGGCTGTGCATGCGCCCACCATGCACATGTGCATGAGCTACTTCCGCCTATTTCCGGACTGAAGAGTGGATGAGGCAGCAGAGAGGTATGCTGCTGCCCCACCAGACTAGTTTTCAAGTGAGTGCCAGCGGAGGTAAAGTGGATGGAGGGGTAAGTGCACCCTCCCCCTCGCTTAAAGTTGTCCTACCCCCACCTTCGAACCAGCCCCCGGCCAGTTCTGTGCACATCCCTAGAGTCAGGTGCCTAGAGCGCCCAACTTCCAGGAGGAATCCCCCAATGTACTGTCATGTGGTGCATTGGATTCCTGGAGGCCAGAAAAACAGGCCCTGGCCTCCAGGGACCGGGGCTGCATGGAGCAGTGTGGACTGTGTGAGCGTGCACTGGCGCACCAAAGAGGTGTTCAGAAATCGCCTGGTGGGGGAGGTAGGTTCATCCCTGCCTTCCCTCCCCACCCATCTCATGGCCATGTGCACGACTTCATAATGTGTGAACAAAGAGTCACTACACTAAATGAAAACTGTGATTTGGTAGCTGAAAATATTACTATTTGTTGCTCTTGAAATTGAATTGGTTTTCCTTTTGATTGTAGCTGGAATGCTGTTCTAACTGTTTTCTCTTAAACTATATAAATCAATTTACTGGAGCTTTTAAAAACGAACACAACATTGCTGAAGGAAAAAATAGGTACTGTATATTTTATAATTATTTAATTATAAGAGAGTTGGCTTAGAGTGAAAATCGGAATGGTGGGAAACAGCAGATTGGAAAGGTGTGTTTAATGAACATGTAAATAAAAATAAATTACATTAACAGCAACAAAAGGTTAGCCAAGCACCTTCTTTGGAAGAAAAAAGCAACCTTTTTGAAACAGAGGGAGAGTTTTTGATGGCAGTCTTAGTTTTCTTGTTACAGATTTTCCTTCTATACAACAAACAGTATCAATATCAATATTAATGTTGAGCCTTTTGGGGACAGGAAACCATCTTATTTACTTATTCACTCACTCCTTCTCTCACTCACTATGTAAACCACTCTGGAAACTTTTGTTGAAAAGCAGTATATAAATATTTGCAGTAGTGTAAGAGTAGGGTCCAGGATATTTAAGAGAGTGCATCCTTTGTCATGAACCCTCCCACCTATTAAGTTCATCTGCGGAGGTCCGGTTATGGCTACCACCACCTTGTTTGATGGCTGCTCAGGACTGGGACTTCTCTCTGTAGCTGTCTTGGGGCTCTGGAATGCACTCCCTGTTAAAATCGGTGTTTCTCTACCTCTTGCTGTTTTTAAAAATACCTTTAAGATGCACCTGTTTTCTTAATTGTAATTGGTTTCATGTCATAATTGTTTTAATTATTTTATCCTGTTTTTATATTTGTTATATTTGAACTTATGTACACCGCCTAGGGATGCACATGTCAGGCGGTATAGAATTATGATACAATAAAATAAATAAATAAAATTGCCTATGTTTTGTTTTGGGAGGTTGGGAGAGCCCTTGTGCAGGTTTGCTGCTGATTCATACACCTCTGTTTTTATGCATTTTAAAGTGTTCTAACTGAAGAACAGCACTGAACCAGACAGAGTCAAGGACTCTGCAGAGATGTTGTGGGTATATAAATCTCAGGAGCCGCTGACTCACTCAGCCATATAGTCAGCTCAATTATGTGCTGCAATCCTTGTAATGAGATTTTCAATGGCATCAGCTTAGCATTAACCCACAGTAGCCTGTTCAGCCCTTTTGTTGTATTACTAGAGCATTACGTTTCCGAGTTCATGTTGACTATGATCAGTCTTGAACTGTTGGTGGTGGAAAGGTCAATGTAAATGTTTAATAACTGGGGTCCAGTTGTCTTCTGCAGTCTTACCCTGTGTGGTGCTGTGGCTCATGTTTTGGGTCTGGATGTAGGAAACCCAAGTCCAGCTCACGAGAAAGTTCACCAGGTTAAGTGTGGTGAATCTAAAACAAATTGGCTTTCAGATGCTGTGCTCTGTGGTATTAATGTATTCTGCTGCTGTGTTGTTAAGTGTTGTGTTGTGCTCTATTGTAGTTTTGTATGGTTTTATTGTTTACCACCTTGGGAGAAGGATATGCTTAAAAGGCAGTTTATAAATACATTCATTTAATTAAATAATTAAATACCACTCTGAGCTCTATAATGGAAGGGTGGGATGGAAAAGTGACTCATCCTATCTTAGGTTTGTGTAAATATTTGGCTTTGTGTAGCCAAAGCTAAATAGTCAACACAGGCCTGCTGGTACCACATGGAGGTGAGCAGTCTCTTGTAAACTCCCCACTAGTTCCGAGGGCACCTTAAAGGGAACAGTTCCCTGCTGCATTCCAGGGCCATATTGGAAAGTGTGCAAGGTACACTAGAAAGTGGAGCACTTTGCAGAGCTTTCCCCATTTTGATGCCCCATGTCTGGTTTATCTATTAATTACTGTTATCATCTCCATGGGTTACCAAGATAACAATTTAATTCAAACTAGCTTAACCCGCGCAGAGCATCTGCGTTCCACTACTTGATAGCTACCCTCACCCCCGCCACTGCCCCCCTCACTTCAGAGATCTCTCTACCCTCACCTGAGCTACACTCCTGCTGCTCCTCCACCTCCATCCGGTTGTTTCCATTCCACTCACCCCTCTTGGTCACACCTCCATTCCTTTACTCCATCCCCCTCACCCCTCTTGTTCACGGCTGCAGCATTGCTGGTGCCTATTGGCCAAGCTGTAGCCCCCTATTCCCAAAGAACTCCCCACCCTCACCCTGCCCCACTGCTGCTCCTCCCCACAGGAGCAGCAGCAACAGTGGTTGACTGGGCCCTTCCTCGCTGCCACCATCGCCATGGCTGCTCATTCCCCTCAGGCCGCTGACAGGCCCAGGCCCGTCCCTTGCCTGCCTCCCTCCACCAATGGCCTCGGTAGCCCCAAACAGCAGCAGTGGTTGACTGGGCCCTTTCTTGCTGCCAATAGGCACCACCATGGCCTCTTGTTCCCCTCAGGCCACTGACAGGCTGAGGTCCACCCCTCGCCCTTCCTTCTTGCTCCGTTTTCCTCTCTTTCTCTCTCCTCCACTCACTCTTCCCTTCTGTCTTTCTTTCCCTCCCTCCCTTCCTGAGTTAACAGATCTTGTTCATCTTGTTTTCTCATCTAATTCACACAACGGCAGCCTCCTTCTCCTGAAGGGGCTCTTTCCTCCCTAATGACCCCTCTCTTCGCAGACCCCTGCCCACTATCCTTTTTTAAAAATATATGGATTCCTCTCTTCTACAATCAAGAACATCTTCCAACCAGTAACAGTTGCATTCCAACTGTTCTTAACCATCACAGGCTCCTCCTCCCTATCTGCATATGAAATCCCCACTGCCCAATCACCATGGTGCTTCTGCTCTCACTGGCTCCTTCCCCCTACCTGCATATGGAATCTCCACTGCCCAATCACCACGGTGCTTCTGCTCATGAACTCACGCAAGAGCTGCCACGCATGGGATTAGCCATGGGTACACCTTAGAGAATGAGAATGAGAGAGAGAGAGAGAGAGAGAGAGAGAGATGAGAATACATGATACCTTTGCTATCTGAGGTTTCATAAATCACAGTTCTCTGTATTCACAGATGGATCTAAGAGACCCAGTTGCTTTATCCGTGACGTGAAATATTAGGCAGTTTTACCTATCTGCAGTTCCTGAGTTGCTGGAAATGACATCTGATGTCCTTCTCAGCTGCTATTTTTAAGCACAGAGCCATTTTGTGGCTCTTTTTTTTAAAAAAAAAAACAATTTTAAAGTGAAAATTTGGAGGATTGTGGGGGGCATTCCTGGAGAGCAAGGGTGCTGTGCTTTACTGCTCCTATTTCTGCCCTCCCTGTTTTTTTGTGGGGGGTTTAGGCTTTTTTTCAAAGTAAGGAACCTAACTCCTAGATTCCCATATGGGTAAGGTCTTTTTGTTTGCGGTTTCCATATCCATGCTAATTGGTGGGAATGGAATCCCTACAAATAAAGAAGGCCTCCTGTATCTTTACTTCTACAAAATAACTTGGCACAGACTTACTGTCCATTTATGACCCTCCATTCATTTGTATCCAGAACTGCACAAAGGCTTTTGGCATGCCATCACAAATGCTAGTTTTGAGCATTGGCTGATGTGTTGTGCTGCAGCTTTGATGGTGCACATGGTAGCGTACACACATGACTGACTAACCATGGTATGTTGGTATGAACACTGCTGTGTTCAGGATTTTCATGCACTATGGTGGCATTTTATTTCAACTATTTATAGTGCAATCCTAAGCATGTTTGCTCATGAGTACAGTAAGTCCCACTGAGTTCAGTGGGACTTGTTCCCTGGTAAATTTGCTTGGGATTGCAGTTTCATTCCATCTTCATGTTTCTGTGTTGTGAAGTGGTAATTTGATTGCAGCCATAAGCCTTTGTTTGGATACAGCATATGAATGTGGCTGTTTTCGATATAGATTTGAGATGAATTAATACAAAACTACCATTCTACTCTGAGATTTATTTTTACAGCATATGTGATTTAGAAAATTAGACAGAAAATTAGGAAGAACATTTAGGTCTGTTAGTTGTGTTCATTTAATGGGAAGAAACCAGTTTTGTTGTTACACATTTTCCACTGAAGATGGCTGTCTCTTTGTGACTAAATGTCAAGCACTTGGTCAGTCCTTATGACAAAAATAGACATCACCATCACATAATAAACATAACCACCCCTGCAGAGAGGCACCTTTTAAATCTGTGGCTCTTTTTTGTTCCGTTCCAGGCTCAGAACGCAAAATGCACTGGTCACTGAGTCAGAACAACCGGGCGAGCCACTTGTTCCAACAGATTCAGTATTTGAATCCAAAATGGCACTTGGAACAGAGTTGGAACATTTCACCGTGGAACGGGTCATTCCATTCCAAACTCGGAACAGGCCCCTTCTTAGAAGTGTTCTGTAACGATATTGGAACACTCAAAATGGCATGTTTCGAGGTGGAATGTTCCAACCTTGTGACATTCTGCACACCGCTAATAAGTAGTAGCAATAATAATAGTTCTCATCCGTTATATTTTACCCTATGTTCAGCTGTCAGATAACAGTTTTGTTCATAACAGCAACAGCCGCTTAATTTTGAACAAAAATTTTGAACAAAAATTTCCAAAGTGGTTTATATAAAGAAATAATAAATAAGGTGGCTCCTTGTCCCCAAAGGGCTCACAAGCTAAAAAGAAACATTAGATAGACACCAGCAACAGTCACTGTAGGTACTGTGCTGGGGTTGGATAGGGCCAGTTCATAAGACTGCAGCTCACAATTCTAACTCTTAAGAATAAGAAACAGCCCATTATTCTCTAAAGAACCTCATTTACAGTGTTGTTTTATTCAGTTTTGAAAACTTGGAGGTAGAAAGGTTACTTGGAATTCTTCCTACAAATGTGTAGAATCTGAAAATACTTTATAAATAGGTGGTGATCTTATGTCCATGAGCAGATAGCTTGTATATCTTGGTTGTTAAACTCTTAGTACAGCTTAGCAGCTTATTCATGATTATCAACAGAAAAGCTATCATCTTGCCTTCTTTGTGCCTTATCATCTGGCTGAGACCAACTGGGCAAATAACATAATAGTTAGTGCCTATTATTAACATATGTCTCAGATTTCAGTTGGCTTAAGCTGCTAAATTATCTGTTGGATTGTGGCTATTGCACAGTGGAAACTTCAAATTATAATTGTCTATATGGGTGTCATTTTATTTTATTTTTAACTTTGTGGAGAAGTCATGACAGAGTATTGTGCTGCCATGTAGTGAAGAGAAAAAGAAATGAAAACGTTACATTCTGTAAGGCTGATCTCAAAGTCTTAGACTTTCCCCTTAGATATGCCCAGAACACTCCTGCATGGGTGAAGATGGTTTGTCCCTAGAGATGGTCCACCAGCAGAATTTTTCTGAGTGATTCAGGACCCTTTATAGAAGAGGTCTAACAGCTTCTCGAACATTTGTAGCCTGCTACGACCAATTTGCATTTCTACTTGCAGATAAAATCACTCACAACTACACCAGCTTGGATACCGTTGTTATGACAGAACCAGAAATGGATGGTTCATTGCTTTGTCTGGTCCATTCAGAGGCGTAGCTAGGGAAAATAGCACCTAGGGCAAGCACTGAAATTGCAAACATCCAACACCCATCTTTCAGATAACTTTACCATAATATCAGCTGAAAAATATGTCAAGCTCGTTAATCTTTTAATATTTCAAAAACTATTTAGTAGCGGACGTAGCCAGACCAAAAATGCTGGAAAGCTACAAATTTCAGTATGCTGGGGGTCATGAAATACCCAAATACTATGTAGAGGTGTACTTGGAAAACTAAACAGAAGTGCCTGTCTAATTCTCTACTGTGCATTGTAGCATCACTATTACATAAGTTTTAAAAATAAATGGAGAATTTGGCTTTTCCCAGATACTCTGAAAATAATTAAAGGATATGCAGAGTAAACTGTGTCACTGCTTGGAATATATTCTAGTATTTCAGAAAGACAGTTAAAATGAGAGAAAGAGAGCAAGAAACTCCCAGTGGCCTTAATACTAAGGATTTCACACTGATTCAAAGACAAACTCACCATTAATAGCTATATTATTAAGGCATCACATTTAACTCACACATTTAATAAGTATCACAAGAAGCAAAGTAAGAGCAAATTAATGCAATCCTAGCTCATAAGCTTCAGCTCAATATTCACAAGTCCTGATTCTCTGTACATAGTGCCAAACTGAATATGTGTACAGTGACTTATATTAATTGTTTTTTTAAAAAAATACTTGTAGCCCCTTTGGGGGGCTTCCTAAAAGCTGTGGGGGAGGGTCTGAAAAGGTTTCCCCTCCCCCTGCTGGCCTCTTAATTCACCACTGCAGCCCGTCCCAGGCTGATTTTCGGGCCTGTTTGAGCCTGCAAAGATTGGCATGGTGGCCATTTTGGAGGCTGCCACGCATGCTCAAATGGCCTCTGTGAGGCCTGGCAATGCCTAGGGCCTCGCAGGGACCATTTGAGCATGTGCGGTGGCCATTTTTAAAAATATATTTTTTTAATGGCCACTGAAAACAAAATGGCTGCCACGCATGCTCAAATGGCATGGCTTAGGGCCTCACAGAGGCCATTTTAGCATACGTGGTGACCATTTTGTTTTCGGTGGCCTTTAAAATTTTTTTTTGATTTTAAAAAATGGTGCGCGCCCCCCTTCAAGTGGCGCCCAGGGCATGTGCCCTGCCTGCCCAACCCTAGATATGCCCCTGGGTCTATTTCTTACAGATGCATTTCTGCCTGAGGAAATGACCAGGCTTATTGAAGATTTGAGACCAAGTATGTGTGTGTATTTGATCTTTGCCTTGCTGGATTTATTAAGGCAGCCAAATGTAAACCGATTACCTGGATCTTGGAGACTGTGCATTCACCTCTGAGGCAGAGTGGTATCCCCCTTTTTAAAGGAGGCAGTGGTGAAGCTGCTCCTGAAGAAATACTGTATGCTCTGGACCTGGCCACCTTGAATAACTGTCAGGCAGTTTCAAATTTGTGCTTTTGGACAAGGTCTTGGGAGTGTATACTTGCGTCTCAACTCCAGGAGGTTCTGAATCATACTGATTATTTGGATCTCCGGCTTCTGGCTTGGGTTCAGAACTGCAACTGCCTTCATTGCTGTGATGGATTGCCTTCTCCAGGAGGTACACAGTGGGAGTGTGACCCTTTTGATACTCCTGGATATTCAGCAGCTTTCAAAAACATCTGATAAGACATGGTACCCTTCTGAATTGATTCTCTAGGTTTCTAGGTTCCAGAAGTCCAAGGTTAGTAGTGCAAGGGAACAGATCAGCACGGGAGGCCAGCAGGGTAATAGGACCAATGCTAGCTACCAGGGCAGGATCAAGACTTGGAGAAATCAGAGTGTAGAAGTTGCAGGGCATCCACCAGCAGATAGGAGGATGTTGATTTTGTGAAGATCAATTTCCAACTGAGCCTTGAAATAGCCCTGCTCTTGTTTCTAGCTCCACCCCTTTTCCTGCCAAAGTTGTCAGAACTTAAAAGGAAAATATTCTGTTCAGCAGCTGGTGAGGTTGGGAAGCCTCCATCCTAGTGGACTGGATGTCAGAGTCATCCTCCAAGACAGAGGATGCTGGCAAGGGCACCTCCTCTGGTCATAGTGGAGAGGGCAGATCTGATGAGACTTCAGTTTCTCACTCCAACTCATCCCCACACTGTTCATGTCTTCCCCCATCTGAGGGGCTTCTGGATCCAGGGCCATGACACTATAGTTCTGGGGGTGGGGGATCATTTGTTGGCTTAAGTCGTGTGTTACATATGTTATGAATGAATAGATATTTACTGAGCAATGTCTGATAAGGTACATAGCAAAACAAATGTGCTAGGAGGAGGAGCTATTTCTTACAGAATAGAAGGGAGACGTGAATAAATTCAATAGTGCATTCTAGCTGAGGTCATGACTGCATTAGAACTTAGTGTTCTCATTTGACTTTGACTTTGTCAAACATTTGACTTTGTTTTTACTTTATCCATTTGTTCCTTTCATGTTCATTGAGTGTTGTCAATACACTTATCAAAGAGCAGTAGAGAAGCAATGAGAGACAGCTCGAAAGGATGCATTTGTAATTAGATCTGACAACCTACACATCTGTTATTGGTTACCAAGTTCGAGAGTCGTCTTCTTCATCTGAGTTTTAAGAGCATAGACATGGAGGATGTATCTTAAACAGTGCTGCTTTGTTGGAGATGTCCTAGACATAAATACATTATCAGTGGCAGAAAAGCAGACAGTGTGGTCATGGCCCATTTCATTATGGAGGACAATACACTCTCTCAAGCATGATGCATCCTTTTGCAGGCGTTGTAATGAATTTTTGATGTTTTCTAGGCTCAATCCACATACCCTCTGGTCTGCCATGTGGAATGGGAAATTTCTTCATTTTCTTTATTGCATTTGCAATGTGAAAAATTTTTATTATGTTGAGTTGAATTGGAGAAGGATGTAATTTAACAAAAAATTACATTACTGAGATGCTGAACTGAGCCTTTTCAGACTGAAGATATTAAAATATACCTTTGAGGGTATGAAGCGGTATGTTATAATGTATTTTGCATGTTGAAAGTCCTAAAAAAGAATATTAATAACTATATCAAAGATAAGTAATTTCACAGTGGTCAGTAAAATCTTGTGACCATGTTACATGGGAGCACTTTACTGAAACCATCATGTGGCTACACTTTTTACATGTGCCTGCATTCCCATGTGTGACTCAGGGCAGGGCACCTAAGAGAAAGTGTATTGTAGTGTTGGACTTAGATCAAGGAGCTGTGGGTTCAAATACCTGCTCATTCAAGACTCCTCAGGTCTTTTTATCACTTGGCCTCAGTTTTCACTGAATGAAGAAAGTGGAATATTAATGGCATATCTCACACTCTTACAGTAAAGAAGAATTTCAGTAAATAATCCTTTTGGGGTGATGAATAATAATGTAGCTGTGAAAATATTGTCTCATCCTTCTAAACTTTGTATTGAGACAACTTGATTTCCACCGGAGTCTTCTTGGATTTATTGAAGAGCTCTGCTCCCATAGTCCTGAATACACAGTGCTAGATGAATACTTGATTTAAGTCTTAAGTGGCTTCAGCCTCTCCTTTCTACATCACCAATAGCTTTGGTACTCAGTTTTGAATAATAGCTGAGACATCCAATTAGATTGCTGGAGAAATGTTTCAAAAAATCATAATTGCTTTTAAATGTCAGCAAATTGATGCTGAGCTAGAAATTCAGTACATTTAATAAATGATCCCAGATGAGGACATCCGCTTAAAAAGCATTACTGTCTTATTCTGTTAAATTGTCACTGAGGCTTTTCTCATGACCCCTAGAAAGTGAGCTAATCATAGGTGAATCTAAGGTAGGGCAGCCAGGGCCTAGGCACCACTTCCCGGGGGTGTGTGCGTGTGTGCCAGTGCCATGCTGCTCCCCACCCCCTCCCCAATTCACAATTTAAAAAAAAAAAAAATTTTAAACCTGTAGCCCTTTCAGGGGGGCTTCCTAAAGGCTGTGGGGGGTCTGCAAAGGTTCCCCCTCCCCCTGCCTGCCTCTTAGATCACCGCTGCAGCCTGTCCTGGTCTGATTTTCAGGCCTGTTGAGGCCTACAAAGATCAGTTCAGTGGCCATTTTGGAGGTCGCCGCACATGCTCAGAAGGCCTCTGCGAGGCATTGGAAGGCCTAGGACCTCGCAGGGACCATTTGAGCATGTGCATGGCCCCCACACATACTCAAATGGCCTCTACAAGGCCCTAGTCTAGTTTTTTCCCTGATCTAGGGAGTCAGAAGAATTCAAGTGGTAATGGACCCAAGCACTTAAAGAACAGATATAAGTGGCACAGAAGTAAGTAGATATATCATCCCTTTAAAAAACAATGTTGGTTTAATTTCTTGTAAGCTGGCAAAACTGAAGTGGGGCGGGGGAGAGGCAAGGAATAAAATGGAAATATTCACTCACATGCTGTTTAATTCTCTATACAGAGCTCTATCTTTATCTGCATATTTGTCAAGCAATCTGATTATAAGGTTTGTGGGATTACAAACTTGGAAAGTGCCTGCCTTTAATTTGTGTGGTGCTTTAAAAATAAAAACCTGTTGTAAGAACTCACACTCGGAAATGTTGCATTTGCAATGTATTGCTATCCCTTTGTTGTGCAGTCTTACCATACTGAGAAATGGCTTGTCTTTTGAAATAAGTGGTTAACGTGCTGCAAATTATTCCCTTCAATTTAGCTGAGTTGTACTCGGGTTTTTATTGCCTGTGCATCCCAAGCATATTTGCTCAAGTTTCCTTGCCTTCTAAAAAAGTTATATTTTAGAATGTCTTCTTAAAAAAATCAGTGCAACTCCCTTTTTACTTTGAACACAATTGTTTTTAAAAGACACATTGAATAGTCATACTCTGATTGACTAGTGCATTTGATAAACTAGACATAAAGTTTACTGTCCAGTCTGCCTGTTGCCTGCCTCCGTATTGAACAATTTGTCTCTTTTAAATTCATTTCATTGGCCCTTGGTGCACCTTCCCCCTTTTTTAGCCTGTAGCTACTTTGCAGGGAAGCCAGCTTGCTCTAGTTGGTAATATTTTTTCCCTCTGCATGCCAGGCAGGTCTTGAGGGGATGGGGCAGGGGCAACCTTTTACCAAACCTTTGCAGTGTGGCAGAGACAGAAAATTGGTGATGGTAGTGCAGGGTAGATTATTGTTATAAATTCTTTCTCTCACACACACATACACCATTTTTCTGATTCAGATATCACACTGTTTTGCTGTTCTGTGGCTAGCTGCAACTTCCACCTTCTTCCTGATCAGGCTGCTGGATCCAAGCCTATTGTAAGCTACTGGATAATTTCAGGTTGTTTGGGGCCCCTAGGATTTCCCATTGCAACTATCTCCCTTTAAGGCAAAAGCTGTTTGGACAGAAAAAAACCATTCCTGAA
Source organism: Hemicordylus capensis (assembly GCF_027244095.1). Lineage (NCBI taxonomy): Eukaryota > Metazoa > Chordata > Lepidosauria > Squamata > Cordylidae > Hemicordylus > Hemicordylus capensis. The sequence goes on along the minus strand of NC_069658.1, from coordinate 48,065,600 downwards.
CTTCTTGGAGGCAGCAACCTGTAGTGAGGTGTGCTGAGGTAGCAGAGCATTTGCTAAAGAGAGTTTTCACTTCTTAGCTCTAAGGAGGCATGCCCAGCACATGGATGTGCTGCGTTTCCTTGGGAAGGAAATTTTCCTGATTGTGAGTTGCCGTGGCTCCGCACCGCGGCGTCGGGCGTCTCTCCAGAATGCCCCACATACACATGTGGGGCACTGTGGGACTTCCAAGGACCAGGCAGACCCCCCATCCCCACCGCCTCTACCAGCTCTGTGACAGAGCCGGTAGTCATGTGAGTGGCCAATTCAGCCCCCATGGGAGGACAGAATGCTTGTGTGTAGGGAGAGCAGGCCAAACCCCAGTGTCCCCTCCAAACCCTCCTCGGCTCTCCAGACTGTTCGTGTGGAGAGCTTCACTGCCTATTATTGTTAGAAAACAATAGTGATTCCCCAAAAGCTAGATGTATTCCTAGTACTCGCAAAGCACAGATGAAAAGTTAAATGGTTCCCTGGCTCTTGCTTGACTGAATGCTTCCCCCCCACACCCCAAATATTTGCCTACATACAAAACTAGTTATCAAGGAATGAATTCTAGCCTAGTCTTCTGCCTGCAATGCTAATTTTCTGTGTTGAAGGAATTTTTTTGTATTGAGCAGCAGCCAAGCAAATGCGCTCCCACCTGCTGGCTGAAGTGGTACATTGTTTGGGTCTAGTGGGGTGAGGAAAGCCTATGTTAGGATGCAAGGTTGGATCAGGTATCAGCGTTAGAGCCCAAGCTGGGATGAAAGGCTGGAAAGCAGGTGAAATGAGGAATTAAGAGAAATGGGAAGGACTGGATAATGGCTGGTGCTGGAGCTGGTTGTAAAAAGAACTCTATATGGAGCTGTTGCACCAGCAAAGGCCATGCTCGTACTGAAGGGTTTTATATAAGAGCCAGGATCCCTGCCTCTTCCTGGAGCTCAGGTTGGTGCTTTCCCCAACCACCCTTCTATCAAGTTTCTATCAAAGAGTTTTCAAAACTGTTAATTACAAAATGCATACATTAGCACACCATAAATCTGTATTTTTAAACAGTCAGTACAGATCTAATTTGTAAGCTCTAGAAATTCTGACAAATTGGTATATATTAATATGATCCTGTAGTACCAAAACAAAAACTTGGTATTCTACCACATTGACACCACTACTGGTATTCTCCCACCTTGAACAGAGGAATCCACACATTTTGGCTGGTCTTCGTCATTGAAAAAAAAAGTGTGTTCACCCAGGACCTTGACTCTCTCCCAAGGAGTAGGGTCTTGACCCTTACTTCAGCTGCACCTCTGAAATTCAGCATGACGGCGGGGATAATCAGTCCCACGCTCCCCTTTAAGCATCAGTTTACTGCCCTTGCAAGGCTCTCTAAACACCTTGGAAGTGTAGTGCAAAAGCAACAAGCTCCAGCCCTCCTCTCCAGCTTGAATCTGGGGTTGTCCCCACAGTTGCACTGCACTTTAGAAGTGACTGAACGGCCTCGGAAGCCCATAGCAACTGCAGCGATGATCCTCATCAGGAGAGAGAATGCAATGCACAGGGAGCTGAGTACAAAGAGATAAATTTTATTCATGATGGATGATTATTAGTACCATATATTGGGATGTTTGCTTACTCAGGATTGTTTTAGCAGAGGTTCTTTGTTTATTCAGCTGATATTCCTCTTATTTTAATGTGGTACCATTGGAGAAACTAAACAAAACCTAGAATGCCAACAAGATATGTCTCAGCTCCTGTCCACTTCAAAATATTCCAGTCTCGTATTTTAAAGTTTATTTAGTATACCAAATAGGCTGAAGTAGTCAAAAGTAAATCTGTACTCTAACCTACACCATAATATACTGAAGAGTTAGACTCTATTCTGATGATTACATCTGAATGCTGTAAGGGTGCCATCCAGTGGTGCCATCCAGTGGCACCCTTACAGCTGTTCTGTTAAACATCCCAGACTATAAATAAAAACATCTTATAATACCCTTTTCTGATGTGTTTTGCTCTTTTCAGTTCCTGATCATTGTAAGAATGTATGAGATAATGTTTTTTTAAAGCCTACATTATTCGAGGACAAAATATTTAAAACAGTAAACAAAAAATACTGTAATATTGATTGGTTTGATATATAATATTTTTATCCTGTTTTTCTACTGTAATAGCCTTCAAGGTGTCTTATAAATTCTTGTTAATAAATCGTGTATACTAATAGTGAGCTCAGGAGATTAAGTGCCTATTGGTTTAGAAGTGAAATGGGGCCTCCCAAAAATAATATAGTGGTTTCTACATACTCGGAGGACTCCTCAGGGGTGCAGAAGTTTGCGCATATGTAAAGTTTTCAAGGGGAAAAAATGTTTTGAACCTCCAGAAATGGCCCTGTGACTGTCCAGGGCCTGTGTGAGTTTCTGTTATCTTATTGATACTTTGAGGGCACAGGGGTCAGAAAATACTAATCTCATTAACTGGAAAAGTCAAAACCTTGTCTCTGTTGCTGTCTTTTGTTCATGAGAAGAAGGGGGCATGCTTTGGGAGCTGTGAACATTCCCAGTTTTTGGTCATGAGTGAGTTAAAACCTAAATCATAGGAGGGGAACATGATCATGTGGCAGGCGGGCGCATGCTCTAATAGTGATGCCCTACCCAGCACTTTTGCCTAGCATATTATTGAGATAGGAGGAGACACCATCAGAGCCTGTGCCCACTTCCCACATTCCCCTTCTCCAACCTAGTTTTTAACTCGCACACAGACAGAAATCAGGAGCGTTCACAATTCCTAAAGCTGAGTAGGATGTTTGTCCTACCCAGTTAGTGATTGTGAGAACAGCCCTAGTATATTCCATGCACAGATACTCAGAAAGACCCAGCCCATTCTTAATTGAGATTGAATTGGAGAGGAGAGGTGGTCTAGGAGAGAAGAGCTGGTCTTGTGGTAGCAAGGATGACTTGTCCCCTTAGCTAAGCAGGGTCTACCCTGGTTGCATATGAATGGGAGATTAGAAGCGTGAGCACTATAAGATATTCCCTTCAGGGGATGGTGCCACTCTGGGAAGAACAAGTTGTGGCAGACCTTGAGCCAAAATGGGGTTCAGGACTATGATTCACTCCTCACTCAGCAGGATAATTTGACATTAAAAGAGCTCACTAAGGCCCTTCTAGTGAATCACCTGGAGTCTGGGAGGATGCTGCAAAAGCTTTATTCAGTAGTCAGAAGGTTCCTTCAACCCCAACCACCTTCTCTCTCAGTCCTCTGCCCTATAGTCTCTAGGAGTACATTGCCTCAAACCTTGTCATGAGTGAGCTCCTCATCCATATACCGAGTCAGACCATTGGTCCATCTAGCTCAGTATTGTCTACGCAGACTGGCTGCAGCTTCTCCAAGGCTGCAAGCAGGAATCTCTCTCAGCCCTATCTTGAAGATGCTGCCTGGGAGGGAACTTGGAACCTTTTGCTCTTCCCAGAGCAGCACCATCCCCTGAGGGGAATATTTTACAGTGCTCATACATATAGTTTCCCATTCATATACAACCAGGGTGGACCCTACTTAGCAAAGAGGACAAGTCATGCTTGCTACCACAAGACCAGCTCTCCTCCCACTCACACATTCTGTCCCCTCTTATCCTCAGAACAAGTCACCGACTGTGTGTGACCACCCCACAGGTGCTGAGCTATCTCCTGCTGTAGAAGGAACCCAGCATCCTCCCCTCTACTTGACTTTCAGTGTCATTGAGGTCATTGCAGAGAAAACATGTCAGAGGCAGAGCTTCTGGCTGCAAGTGCAGTCATTGAGCCAGCTCTCTGCAGTCTCGCCGTAGTTGACCACTGGGTTCCACTGGGTCACATTTGCAGGCATTTCCTTCCCCTTTGTAGTTTGCCTCTCTTTGTGGTAAACTTGTAGGGGACCTTTTTGTGATATATATTTTTTTTTTAGCTGGGTGGTATTGCAGAGAGAATGCATCTCTTCCAACATAGGTCGCCTACACCCATATTCCATAGTGGGCATCCAGGCAATATAGCTTTCTTGCTATCCTGGTCAGCTGTAGCTTTGGCACTGTTTTTATGTGTTTTCAGAATAGCAATGCATCCTAGTAAACATGTCATAGCCCAGTCCGATTTGACTATGTGATGATGTAACTATTACTAGTAGGAAGGACCATTTTCAATCAGAAAATGGTGCCAAAGCTGCAACTAATCATGGATAGTGAAGAGGTGCAAAAAAAGAATGGGAGGGGGAGATAAGCCTTTTGGAATGTTTCAGATTTCAAGAAATGCTTTGGGGGTACCCAGAGATCCATTCTTGTGCAGCAAATGTTCAGCTCTGATAGAAGATACATTCTGTCATAACACCTTCAGTATGTGTATCTGTAGGAATCCTTCTAATGGCCATTCCTTTGATAGCAAATATTAGTTAGAAGCTGACCTTTTTGTACAAATGTTTCCTTTATTCTATTTTTGAAGAAAAATAAATGAAAAATGAAAAATAACCCCCCCAAAAAGTCTGGTAAAAAGCAGCTTGCCTAGACTAGAATTTACTATTTAAATAAGTGATTCTGGGTAAATTAGAATCTTTGTACATTTTGCCATTGATCTGTCCTACACTAATCCCATTCTGTAATCTGTCACTGCAGGTTGGGTGATTCATTTGGTCATTTCTTGTAATCAGTAGAGTGAGAAGGTGATATTCAATGTGAAGCTGCTGCAGAGGCTGAAAAATGCAGTTAGAGTAGCTTTTCTTTTACTCCACAGCCCAAGAAAGCTGTTCCCAAGATGCATTTGGGCCTATTGTTTTAACAGCCCGTCACCCCTTGGAACTTGCTGCTGTTTTCAAGATTAATGACTTTGGAATTCAGCATTTGCGGAGAGCAAGGGTGAAGTTTAACTCTGCAAAGCTGCATTGCCTTCTGAATGAATCAGACAAAGAACACATATATCTTCCTTGTTGTGGCATTAAGAAGGGATGGCAGGTCCAAATTGGTTAGAAGCCAAGAGTATTGCCTATGTTTGGCAACAGACTTTAGCTTCAGATAATCTGTTCAAAATATATTAGAATCTTTTTTAAAAAAATGTCCATAGGATCTGAAGTCCTTAGAGACAAATCTATATGTATGTGCTTCTTCCATGCACTACAAATAACCAAAGAACCAGTGCATAAAAAACAAAAATTCATTGGCTTGCTAATCTGCCATGATATAGAAATGTGTGCTGGAGCAGTGTCAAGACTAAATAAAGCCATTGACAGAATTTTATTCCCTACTGGATTAGTTGTAATTATGCTGTTGAAAATATGAGACTCAGTGATGTAAAAGTTAAATTACCGTACAGTTGGAAAAAGGAAAGTAGCAACAAAATCATTACGGACTCTCTCACTCAAGCCCTTTACACCTCTATAGGTGTAAAATTGTTAAATTTTTACATATTTGGAACTGTGAAGACATGCAGAATGTCAAAGGGCATTATCCATGCAATCACTGTATATATCAGTATAACCTGATTGCTACAAGAGAATCTACTTATAGAGCAGAGTTGCTTTCAAGAACCAAGTTTATCCCAGGCGCCTTGTGCTGTGCATCCTCATCCACAAATCTACATATTCCCAACCATACTGTCTTCTCCTATCATACTTTCTAATGGCATATGAACCTTCCTAGAATAGCAAGTGATAATGAAGATGTGGAAAACCTAGCAAAATACATAACTGCCCACCCACCCCCGCCATGATGCAGGGGAAATATGTAGTACATTCTGTGATGACTCTCCAAAACAGTTGTGTTCGCTTTAGAAAGCACTGCAGTGTTAGCACAGGAATGCCTGACGAGCCACACTGGACTAGCAGAGCGTGCTTTTCTTAGTCATCTTTAGAATGGGAGCAGATGTTACACCTAGCAGAAGGAAGGTGCAGATGTGATGAATTCTGCTCCTGCTGCTGTAATATTTAGGTATACTTGCATGTGATGTGGTGTCATGACATTGTAAGTTTCTCTGCCAGTGGCAAGCCACAGATGTGCAGTGGGGGGTGGAAATATGATGATATTGTATCACATGGCAAGTGTACTCCACTGTTTCAGGGTGGGGTAAAAGGGGAGAACTTCCCACAGGAATGCCAATTAGAAGTAACTGAATATGATCAATGATGGCAAAATGTTACTGTAAATGGTGGTGAGTATGGCAATTACTTTAATATAATCATAATTTTGATACGTTACTGTGTCTGATTCCTGTGACAGTGCTAAAATCTGTGGATTCTGTGAAATCCTGTGAAATTTTCAATTCTTTGAAAACCGTAGATCCAAGATAGACATTTTATATAGATCTTCATTTTACTGACTATATATAGCTTCATTCTGTAATAAAGATAAGTGCATTAAATATGGCTGTTACAATTTTAGAAAATGTTCATACAAATTTGTTAATACAGATCATATGTTAGAAGAGCAAGCAAACATGTGCAGCTTGTGGAGGATTACAAACCGGGTTTATGATAGAGAAATAAAATACATTTGCTCTGTTAAATCCAAGGTATTGACTGGTTTTAAATCTGATATTTAATACAGTAATTACAGAGATTTAAGAAATGCAGAGAAAGGATATATTGCAGATTATATATGAGTTTATTCTATATGTGAATACTTTGATTTTATTGGCAATTAAAAGGCCAATTTCTTTGTATATGAACCAGCATGATCCCTCTGTTTATATGCTGTTTGACATAAAAATGATAGCTTCATAGGCTTAGATCTAAAGGGGTTGTCCTGCTGATTCAAAACCTTTTCTGCTTACAGAAGAGCCGTTCCTGACCCAGCAGAAGAGACTTGGGTGAAAAAAAATGACTCTGAATCCAAGTTGTTCTGTCTGGGTGAGCTCTTGCATAAGAGATTGCATAAGCTCTTTTCAGGACCTTTTAAGGCCCACTAAAGTTTATATACTACAGCCTGTATGGCAAAACTACATGTTATGTAAAGCTCATCATTAACAGATGGGCTTAACATAAGAAGTGTCCCCTTTTCAACAAATAGCTACAGTTTGGGGGATCTGGCTTAGGACCATGACCCATAGTTGGGAGAAGTTAACTCTTCCCCATTACTGTTTTCTAGCCAAAAATCCCCTTAATGAATGTTTGTTGCAAAATAGCCACTTCATGGGGCAATTGGTGGTGGGAAAACAATGCAGGTGGAAATAGTTAAGTCTATTGTGCACCGCAGTTGTGAGCTGCAACACTCTCTCCCCACAACTGGCTATTAGTAAAGAGAGGGTGACCCTTCTGGTCCACTTGTGAGCCACAACACCTTCTCCCTAAAACTGACTATTAATAAAGAGAGGGTGACTTTTCCAGTCCACTTGTGGTGTTAAGCTCAGCTGTTAATGTAACGTGTAGTTTGGCCCGTATTCCCTGTTTTTTGTCACTTACAACTCAAGGCCTTTCACACTGGGAGTGCTCTCATAGCACTAGAACCCAGGGGTCATCCCATGAAACTGAAGGCCGGGAAATTTAGAACCAAAAAGGAAGTCCTTTTTCACACAGAGTATAATTAATCTGTGGAATTCACTGCCACCGGATGTGGTGATGGTCACTAGCTTGGATGGCTTTAAAGGGGGCTTAGACAAATATGCGGAGGTCAGGTCTATCAATGGCTACTAGTCTGGTGGCTATAGGCCACCAGCCTCAGAGGCAAGATGCCTCTAAAAACCAGTTGCAGGGAAGCAACAGCAAGGGACAGGGCATGCCCTCACCTCTTGCCTCTGGGCTTCTCAGAGGCATCTGGTGGGTCACTGTGTGAAAAAGGATGTTGGACTGGTTGGGTCTTGAGCCTGATTCAGCAGGGCTGTTCTTATGTGTTCTTAGCTTCTTTCTGCTGCTCATGCATAAGACCTTAGTGTCTCTGAAGGCAACCCCTGAAACCTTGTGACACTGCACTGCAGTGTCTTCCACTTGCGCTTGAATAGCATTCTCCTGTTGGCCATGGTTCTTTGGATCCAAACCATAAACATTTTGTGTGTGTCTGAGTAATATCTGAATTAATTATTAGTTTTGAAAGTAGTTTATTAGATCTTTGTTTCTGTGTGGATGTGTACATGACAAATGCAAAGGAACAAAATTTATTTGCTTTTCAAACTAAATAGCAAGTCTTCATCAATGTATTCTGTGCTTCGTCTGATGTTTTTTAAAGGACAATGGTAAAATAATAGAACATGCATCTGTACTCCTCGTCTGCTTTTGATCTTAATTTGCAGCAAGTGATTTTTGAGGAGACCAAAACAATCAAATCAATCTTTTTTACAAGAACATACCATTTGCAATATGAAATGTGATGCTTTTAGTTGAGTGATGACAAATTTGATGTCAAGAACAGAACAAAATGGAAGCAGACTGGGAAATAAGATGAACAGAATACATACCACCAAATCTAGATGAATGAAATAATAAATGTTTGACATAAAGGCAGAAATACACCTCTAAAAGGAAATCCTTTGAGAGTAGCCTACCTCTGCAGATACACATACAGAAGATAAGTGGTGAAAACATGTGTGGTATAAGAAACAAAGAAAATGAGACAATCTAAAAACACATCACATTTTTCATATACACAAGCTTCTAGATTTTTACTGTCTTCTCTTTTTAGTCTTCTGTTTTTAAATTAGTTCTTGTTAGTGTCCCCTTGTTAGTTTTCAGTACCCATGCAGCCATTTCCAAGTGGCCATTTACACACACACACACACACGCTTCAGAAAATCATTAAAAGGCGCTATGGCAGCAATCATGTAACTATGTATTTGATGAAAAAATATCATACATGTTGCCAGTGACTTGGAATTATTCTAATAGTTTTGTACCAGCTGGGCCGGGCACAGAGCATCTGCGCCTCTGGCCGGCCGACCCACTGCCACTGTTCCCCACCACCACCACGCCGGTATGCCCAGCCTTCTGGCTGGCCCCTCCCCCTCCCCCACCGTCCGCTTCTCGGACCCCCCCCCCCAGTGTTTTCTGGTAGGCCGGCCTGCTTCCTCTCCCCCGCTCCACACTTTCTGGCTTGTGGGCCAGCCGGAAAACCAGCCTGCCACCTCTTCCCACCGCCTCCTCCTCCCGGCGGCCGAGCCAGGCCAGCCCGCCACTGCGTCCTACGGCCGACCAGCAGCTGGGCCAGGCTGGCACATCGCCACCTCCTCTGCCCGACTGGCGGCCAGGCCGGCATGCTGCCACCATTGTCTCCCGTCCCCGTTGCTATCCCCAGGCAGCTGCTTTCGCAAGTGCTGCCACAATGGGTACATTTAGGAGAATTAAATATATTGATTATGTGTTCTCATGACCAACACAATCTTAGTGAAAGGGTTAAGTACAATTTATGAGCCGTGACGTGAGAACCTTCACTTAAGCTCCATAGTCCCACTGCCGTCAAATACGATTAAACTAGGATTGGTCACCAATTGTAATTCAATCCTAGTTAACCATGGCAGTGGGACTACAATCTGTGTAAAAGCATGGGTTCTCACATCACTCTGTGCGGGAGTGTGCCTGCCTCACCAATCATAGCTAATCTTCTAACTAAGATTGTCCAGGTCAAGAGAACATGGCTAGAACACAATATCCAAATATTATCCACAATATTCATCCTCATGTGACTATGAGGCTATTCACACAATGGGACGAAATCGGGCTAGCCTCCCCTAGTGGGAACCACTGGGCTCGGCTGCCAGCCCGGTGGTTCCTGAGCAGGTAAACCGCTCAAGTAGCCCGCCCCTTAAATGAGTATGTGGAGCAAGCACTCCGCAAACCCGGCTTTTGAGATCATGAGTAGCCACGCCGCAGCTACTCACGAGTAGACCCCTCCCGGCTTGGGGTTCTCTCCAGTAGGCCTGCGTGCTCACGCAGGGCATACTGGAGCTTCCAGGGTCTGCGCAGCCCACAAACTCCCCAGTCCCTGCTGGCTCCGTCACCGGCAGTCGTCTGCCCAATTGTCTGCGGGGAGAGCGGGCTTAGCCCACTCTCCCCGCAAACCCAACAAAAGCGGGTCTCACTGATCATGAGACCCTCCTCTGTGTGGGGCGAGGGAGTAGCATTGTGCCTCTGTTCGTGATGATGGGCTGTATCATCTGAACCAGCTCAATTTTGTTTGATTTCAAGCTGAACCAGCTCAATTTTTGTGTGATAATATACATTATCATTTGAAGATTCCAAAATGTGGCCTTATTAGAATAATCAAATTAAGCAGATTCTTCCCCCAACTTTTCCTTTTCTCAAAATAAGCATTTGTTAGGCCAGACCATTATGAAAATATGTTTCCCAAAGCTTATGAGCAACAGACTCAGCCGTGCAAAGTATTCCACGCATTGTTATATGTGTATGTTTTCTCTTTATCCAGGATGGAGTTTCAGCATGGGATCTGCCTATCAGTTTCACAGCTGGCGAGTATTTGTTGTTATGTGTGCTCTACCTTGTGTTTCTGCTGTGGTGGCACTCACTTTCATGCCAGAAAGTCCAAGATTCTTACTTGAGGTAAAATGTCTATATCATCCCACAAATTACGGAAAATCTAAGAAGTTCAATATGTAGGGTTACTGCATTTTATCCTCTTAATGCCCTTTTGAGATAGGTTAAGTTGAGATGTGGTGACTTGCTCATGGTGCCCTGAAGCTACAAACACAACAAGTGTGTGTAAGTGAGCTATGGTGCCATTTTTGAAAACAAAAAGCTACTTTGGAAACAGGGCATTTAGAACAGAGAAATTGGGCTGAACTGTTTCCTCCCGCATAATTTTTCCACTTCAAATTGCCTGTGCCCCACCCCCCTCAAGCAGCCTTTTCCCATCAAGATTTCAGAATGATGTTTGCTGATGTGCAGCATGTAGCTTAGCCCCCAACTGCCCATGAATTTCATGGCTGAGTGAACTTGGATGTTCCTGGTCTAAGTCCAGCACTAATTCACTACAACACACTGGTGAGACTAGAATGTGGAGGAGGAACAGCTGGTGAGTTCTGAGATCATAGGAGATTTAGATAACTATTCTTCAGTGACAGAATAGTTTAGGGAAAGGGTAAATAAGTCAGAGTTATTTATATTGCAGTATTCCTAACCATTTCTGTTCCCACAAGATTTGTTACTCTGAATTGATGTTTAAATATATGTGTTGTCCCACATTTGGTCTTATCTGTAGGTTGGGAAACATGATGAAGCATGGATGATTCTCAAACAAATTCATGATACAAACATGAGAGCTCGTGGTCAGCCTGAAAAAGTGTTCACAGTGAGTATCTTTACAAAAGTATGCCTTATTAAACTAACTTCAGTCACAATTTAGTGATATAAAATTAAGAGATGTGTTGAAAACTTTCCTTTTTCTTAAGGGAAACAATGACTTGCATGTTGCACAGCATAACACGGGGGGTTTAGAACCGTCTGCACTGCTGTAGGTGTCTAAAGCACTGCCTGTGCTGCCACTGTTGCAGAACAGTACTGCACAAGCACAGTTGTGTTACGCTGCATCCATTGGAAATAATAGATGTCACATCACACAACTGTGATTGCTTTAGACACCAGCAGCGGCACAGGTGATTTTGAACCATTTGCACTCTACTGCAAAATATATCAGTCAATATTTTCAGAAAAATTGAAATCTGAAGTAGTTTCATTGTTTAAGAATGTTACACCGGCTATAATTCAGCATGCACACACTCATGCACACCCTGCCAAATTGTTTCAGCCGATTCCTTCTTAAAATATCTTCATCAATCATTGGCTGACTTAAACCAACCTGGGAGCTGGGCTAAAACTCTGTTTCTCGATCAGCTACATCTCTTTAGCATATCATACCTCTCCATAGGCCCAAAACATTGCCTCTTCCAACCTTGTCTTTGTCTTGCTCAGATCTTCCCCACTGTGGTTGGTCATTGCCCATTTTTCTACCAGTATCACTTCCACTTCCTACTAGCAGACTTTGGTCTCCTTTGGTTGCCATGTGAGAAGGCACTGACCAAGAACTGTAGCTAATATCCAGACAATTGCCGTGCCAGCAGAAGGGGTGTTTTCCATTGCATGCATGAGGGGCAGTTTTTAGCAAACATCCCTTCCCTCTGCAGGGAAGACACTGCTTTATTATATAGAGCCCCTTCACACCAGCTGCAGAGGGAAGGGATGTTTGCTAAAAATTGCCCTTCACTCATGCAATGGAAAACACTGCTTCTGCAGTGACTAGGCAGTTGTCAAGGGCACCAAGTGGCAGTTGTCAAGGGATGGGGCGCTGACAGCCTAAGTCCAGCGCCAGCCCACCCAAATGGGTGCTCACCACTGCGCTCTCTGCCAGCCCACATCATCACTTCCTCTTCTGCCTGCTAGCTGCTTCTGCTGCCAGTGAGGCCTCTTAACTGCCATTACGCATTGTAATTACATGAGTACAACGAGCTGCAGCAATTAGAGGCTTCCGCAACTGCAGCAAAAGCTACCAGCAGGCAGAAGAGGAGGCAGCTATGGGGACAGAGACGGGATGGGGGCAAGCACAGGGACGGGGATAGGTCAACAGGCACAGCAGGAACAAGGATGAGGCAGCATTCACGGTGGCAGGGACAGGGGTAGGGTGGTGGATGCAGTGGCAGCAATAGGGATGGGGTGGCAGGCGCAGCAGGGATGGGTTGGCGGCCATGGCAGCGGGCATGGGGATGGGACTATGGGTGCAGCAGGGCCAGGCTATGGGGACAGGGGGCAGCTGTGGGTAGGCTTCACCTGGGACTCCAAAACCCCTTGGGCCGGCCCTATCCCTGCACATTCCTGCTTGGCCTCCTGGCCCTGAAGGCGTTTTTCAGTCAGATCAGTGTTTTTCAGTCAGGGTTCCATGGGACCCTTGGGTTCTGCACTGGGGTTCTGCAAAATGTTACTACTCCCCTCCTCGGGCACTTCATTTTCTTCTCTTGCACCAGCCAGTCATGACCACTTCAGGAGTGGGCATATCCACAAGAAACGTTTGACCGCATCTAGTTTGGGAACATATTTTGTGACCTTCAGACACACTGACTTGGGGAAAAAATATCATTCTCCTGCGTTATTTAGAATAGGAGAGAATATTTCAGAGAATTGTTCTACCCATTCTATTAAATGTTTTAAATTAAATATTAAATGTTGGCATTTCAAGTAATATAACTTGCTCTATGGATTCCTCACCCCAAAAAAGGTGGTGTTTGGTTTTTTGTATTTATTTTTTTTTAAGAACACAGCCCTGAGTCCTCAGCCCCAATAATTCTGCTACTTGTTCCTTTAACCACACCCTCCTTAACTGCCTAGACTGGCTACAGGAACACCAGTGTAGTCTCTGTTTGGATTGATTTAGCTTTCATTTGCAGATGCATATGCCCAATCAGATGCCTATGCCCAAATCTGCAAGGATATAGATCTTCCCTCTCCTACCACAAAAGATTTTGACCTTGCAGATTTACTCATGAATGTAAATCATGAGTGATCCATACTCCAAGAGTCGGACACGACTGAACGGATAGAGAGAGAGAGTAAATCATGAGTGCTTGTCTTTATGCCAAACACTTGATGTTTTCTAGTGCCTACATTCTGGTATTTATGCTATACTACTGTTTCGGTACTATGCTGAAGTACTGCTGCTACATCTAGATTGCCACAGCCAGTTTGATTAAAGTAGAAGTCAGTGAAATTATAAACAAAGAATAAAAACTTTTAAAAGAATATTGTATTGTTTAAGCAATGTACAGTATTTTTGTCTTTTAAAGTGATTATATTTCCATTTGCCTTTTCTGTGGCTACCATGATAAGGAAAATTACATCAGAGGATTGGGATTTTTCTTTTCTAAAAAAGTTTTCTACTCAGAAAACTTGACTCCTTAGCATTAAAAGATTAAAGCATTTCCACACTAAGAGTATCCCTTGATGAGTTCCCTAATGAATGCTTCTGTTGTCCTAACACAATGCTAAAAATAATTAGGGTATTTTAGCTTATTTCAGGTTTTGTGTTAGACAATACCAGTACCATATAATTCTGGGCAAAACGTTCAGTTAAATCTGCCTCTTGAATCTAGTGATCTCTTGAGGGTGCAGTGGGCCTGGTGTACACTAGAATTCAACTGCTTTCAAATTTCCCACTAATTTCAATTGGATTTGGGCACAGAAAACCCTCTTTCTTGAAGCAAATGTTGCAGACTGCAAATGTGCAAGCCCAGGGTTTGCATCAGAACACACACAAGGTTCCAGATTTGGACAGGTGGGACAGGGCAGCTACTTAATGATTATGTAGTCAAAATTTCCTATAATTGCTGACTGGTTTGTTATTGCACTCCCTTCTGTGAACTTGCCTTTCTTTCATCTGGAAAAAGCTCTAGTGAAAAGTCTGCCTTTTCATCCAGGGAAAGTGCAGCAAGAACCTGCTTGCCCCTCTTCCAGAGAAAGTAGAAAGCTTATATGCCTTAACAGTGAAATGTTAATGGTTCTCCAATAGGAAAAATAATATAAAACCCAGTGTGTTGTGTTTTGTTTGTTTTGTGTTTTGTTCCATTATAGGTTAACAGGATCAAAACTCCCAAGCAAATAGATGAGCTTATAGAAATTGAAAGTGATACAGGGACCTGGTACAGGAGGTGCTATGTCAGAGTGCGTACAGAGCTGGATGGTGTAAGTAGCTTAAGATGGTATAAGAAGATTGTGCGACTTATACTGAGGATATAAACGTTAGTAGAAAGATGTCACTGTTTAAAATTATCCACAGCTTCAGAAAATGTAATTTGAGGAGAAAGAACTTGTTTTCAAGATAATGGTGCTTCCTCTAAACCTATACCAGAGGGGTTGCTGTTTTAGTCTATAGTAGCAAAAACAACAAAGAGTCTTGTGGGACCTTAAAAGCTCACCAATTACAGTAGTATATGCTTTCGTGGACTAGAATCGACTTCATCAGATGCATGAAGTGTAGGCAGGTATTGATGGGTAGGCAGTTATCAATGGGTAGGGTCAAATGCTAGGAAATGTAAGGGGCCTGATCCTGTGACAAGCTAAAAAGTATACTGAGTATACGCGGCAATATTGCTTATACTGACTGGCAGTGACTCTCCAAGATTTCAGAAAGAGGTCTTTCCCAGTCCTGCCTAGACATGCCAGGGATTGAACCTGGAACCTTCTGCATACAAAGCATGCACCCGCCCTGCCACCAAGTTACAGTCCCTCCCCAATTCTAGGTCTTTTTTCATGGAGACCTAAACAGGGTTTTAGAAATAATTGCTCATGTTCTTAATGTCTTACAGATTTGGTCAACATTTATGAGATGTTTCACCTATCCAGTCAAGGACAATACAACCAAACTTGCAGTAGTATGGTTTACTCTTTCTTTTGGGTAAGGTTGGCAAGACAGACATGATGTGGTTTGTTCATTTATTTTTTAAAAACAGATAATACCAATGCATCCCGTCAACCTTTGGTCCTCCAGCTGATGGCAAAGGCCAGAGTGTGGTTTTCTTCAGTTTTGCAGTCCTAGGACAACTGGCAGTTGTAGCAAGGGAAAAGGAAGGGAGTTCCATGTAGTTGCTCCTTCTCTGGCCAATGGTTAAGGTGGGCTGGTCTTCCCCTTGCCATGTGGTATTCCTGGGAAAGGAGAGTTACAGCCTCACCCACCAGCCCTTGTTGGTCTGACTGGTGATGGAGGCCAGACAGAGTGACTTCTCTTCACTTCTGCAGTCCTAGATGCTGATGTGTTTGGATTGCATCAGCCATGTTGCATACTAATCTTCACTTAAGTGTATTTTTTTTAAAATCACCTTTTAATCAATAAAATGCTGCATATTCAATAAGGCACTGGCTTCAATTGAGCCTATAGTTACATATACTCAGTTTTCATATGAATTATAAGATGATGTAATTCTGCCATATTCCTTTGCATTAAATTTGATAAATTTTGTCTATTGCTTTTCACAGCTACTATGGTTTGTCAGTATGGTTTCCAGATGTGATTAAACATCTACAAGCCGATGAATATGCATCTAGAAGAAAGATTTTTAATGATGAGGAAGTTAAAGGCATTGACTTCAACTTTACTTTGGAAAATCAGATCCACTACAATGGAACATTCATCGATGACAGGTTGAGAGCAATCATTAGAATTCAGCATGCTATCCTTTGAACCACACTGCTATGCCCCTAGTGTGTGTGTGTGTGTGTGTGTGTGTGTGTGTAGTTATTTATCACTCTTGGCCAAGAATAGAGATGTGCAAATAGATTCAAGTCGAATATATTTGAGTTTGAATCGGGGTGATTCAAGTGATTCAAACGTAAATCAGATCACCCCTAGAATAAATATCCTGATTTGGGTTTGAATCTAATCAGCCCTGATTCGAGTTTGAATCAATTTGAGTGATTCAAGTGGCGAGCACCATTTTGGAGGGCTGGTTGGTTTTTTCCCTTGCTGGTTGGTTTTCTAGCACTGGCTTCCAATTGGTTTCTCCTTTTTTTCTTGGTTAGCTTGTTATCATTCAAATCAAGTGTTGCTACAGGCAAGCTGGTCTTGTGATAGCAAGCATGACTTGTCCCCTTAGCTAAGCAGGATCCACCCTGGTTGCATATGAATGGGAGACCACATGTGTCAGCACTGTAAGATATTCCCCTCACAGGGGATGGAGCTGCTCTGGGAAGAGCAGAAGATTTCAAGTTCCCTCCCTGGCTTCTCCAAGATAGTGCTGAGAGAGATTCCTGCCTGCAACCTTGGAGAAGCTGCTGCCAGTCTGTGAAGACAATACTGAGCTAGATAGACCAATGGTCTGACTCAGTGTATGGCAGCTATGTAACTGTGCCCCCATTGGCTATGGGCAGGGAGTGGGGAGAGAGGCCAAAGGATGGGTTTTCAAAATATATATAAGGGGCTGCTTAGAGGCAGAAAGATAGAGAGCCATTTGTGCCTCAAGAGAGAAGGATCAGAGAGACTACAGCAGCAGCAGCACTGAGACCAGAGACTGGTGGTGGTGGTGGTGGTGGTGGTCTGGGCCTGCCTGCCTGGCCCACTGAGTGGAGAGAGAGATGGAGAGTGCCTTCTAGGCTTATCTGTCTCTCTATTCCCCTCCCCTTTTAATTTGCAATGCAAATAAATGTTTTTTTCCCCTTTTCTAGTTTTTTTTTTATTGTACCAGCCCCAGTGGCTTTAACTGGGTGCTGCTTGGATTTTTAAAGTCCATAACGCTGTGTGTGGCCAAATTCTGTGCAGTCGCATGTAAGATTAGGTCTGAGCTGGTTTGAGTTATTGGTATTATGAAGACCCTGACATTATATTTTGTATTACTTGTATTATCTTTACTGTGATTTGTACTGCTTTTCTCTTGTGTTGTTGGGTCAATGACCATAATAAAGTATATCTATCTATCTGCTTCCACTTCCTGGACCTTCTCAGCCCCGGACAGAGGGTCGTGGTGGTGACCCCCAGAATGAACCAGCAGTCCCAGTACCACCACCACCTAAACAGCGGACCGAGAGCTCCGCCATGGTGACCCACACCATGCTGCCTGCATTCACTGTGGGACACAGGTTAGCAGGGCTAAAGACCCCAAGCATCTTATTAAAAGGGGGATGCTGCAGTACCTGAGATGGTATCACCTGGGGGTCCATGCTCCTGCTGGCAACAATAGTCATGATGTGTCCTAGAGTAGTGGCAAAGCACCTGCTCCTGCTCCCAAGCAGGGGAAGTTGCCTGTGCAGTGGATGCAGTCAGTGGGCAAATGGTCTGGTTGCTCAGAGCTTAATCTCATCACCCAAGCTATTGGGGAGATGATCACTTTGGATGGTGGGTGCTGCAGGTGCGTGGTGCCATCCTTATACCGTCATGCAGGGAAGACATGTTGGGGCTGCTGCATGCAGCAGAACCTGACACCAGCATGCACTTCACTGCAGTGGACCAGTCCCAGTGGGATCCATGCTGCTTTCCTGTCCCTCACAGCACAGTGATGGGGGCAGAAGAGCAAGGGGACATCTACTGCTGGTGGCGTGGCTATCACCTCACTTACCGCAAAGCACAGGTGGGCTGTGCTGTATGTGGAGGTGCTGGACACTGACCACACGGCAGATTAGTTGTCAGCGGCCATGGATCTCCAGGTAAGGTAATGGCTGTCCAGGCAGCTGAACCTTCACCAAGGGTTCATGGTCACCGATATTGCCGCCAACGTAACTAAGGCAGCAGAGCAGGGTCAGTTTGTGTCCATACATTGTGTGGCTCACACTCTGCACCTGATTGTGTTGGATGCTTCCAGCTGCGGCCAGGTGAGAGCAGGCATTGGGCACCATCCTGCTGCTGCCATGGCTACTCTTGTGGAGAGGTGCTGCAAGACAGCAGTTTTCTTCCACTGGAGTGAAAAGCGTAGGCATATGTTCAAGGAGAGACAGTTTGAGCTGGGCTCAGCTGAACAGCAGATCCTTCAGGATGTTCCCACCCGTTGGAACTCCACCTTTGTCTTGCACTGGTGCCTGCAGGAGCAAGAGGTGGCCATCCACAGCCTGGCAAGGAGTGCATCAGCCAATGGACCCAAGGATGAAGGGCAAAGTGATCACCCCAGGTGAGCTGCCCAGATGGAGGGACTTCCTGGTTGCAGAGGTTAGGTAGGGAGAGGAGAGGAAACTGTGGCGCAACCGGAAAAAGTGTTCTGGACCACCTACTGCTAGTGCACAGTCCACCCCAGCAGCAGCATCACCACTGCTTCCCGGGCCAGCAGCGTGGTGTCCCTGGCAGGGCCAAGTGAGCCAGTGGTTCCACCTCTGTGTTCCACCCATTGGTTCACTGAGAGCTTCCTTGGTGCCTTGCCGGGGGTACAGGAGGAGCCCACTGAGCCCTGCAGCAGGGCTGAGCAGTGTGTGCTGCAGTACCTGCAGGAGCCAGTGGCAGGCTTGGAGATGGAACCAATCCAGTTTTGAGCAACTTGTCACCAAGTCTGGCCATACTTGGTGGCAGTTGCCAGACTGTTCTTCTCGTGGCTTCCAACCAGAGCGAGAGGGTGTTCTCCATGCCTGGGGATGTGGTGAGACCCCATTGCACATTCATGGATGCTGACTTGGTAGAGCGACTGGTCTTACTGAAAGCCAACCTCCCCATGCTGGGCTGGCCATGGAGGGTGAGTGATTCATGGTGAGTGATTCATTCACCCACTGCAACACCACTGGCAGCTCACCCCACCCTTGCCAACCCCAAACCCAGATGTGTCACAATCTGCCCATTAGTGCTGCTGATACATGCATGCATGCCACTGCCATGGCCAATGAGATATGGACTGGTGCCCTAACCCATCTGTCAGGTTGTCAGCTGGGGCCCAGCTCCAATTTGAGGCCATGGTGTTATCCTGACCTAGGCAGGCAGGGATGTATGCTGGAGAAGAAGAGAAGAAATAAGACTGCTTCTCGTGTCGTTCTCTCTTTCTCTCTCTCTCTCTCTCTCTCTCTCTCTCTCTCTCTCTGTAATATTTCTTGGTGATTGCTTTGATGAGGTCCACGTTTGGCCTTGAGACTAACTTGTGCTTCAATCACTGCTCTGGTCTGCTCTGCAAACTGCATTCTGGATTGCAAGGTGTACTCAGTCAAAATGTGGCCAAAGACGTTCTAGTTGAGCTTATGGCTACTGTGCTTGCTGGCTGCTAAGGCTGCTGCTCTGGCAGCTATTGCGATGCTGAAGTAAGGAGTCCTAATTGTGTGTGAGACAGCAACTTGTGCCAGTGATGTTACTGCAGGACAGGCACTGTGGCTGGCAGTGGATTCTGGGTCAGTGATTCTTTTTTGGCCATTTTTGGACTGTGCATTTTGCAATATGTGCGGTTCTGTGTTGGGAGGACTGATTGGAGTTGATTCGTCGAAACAGCTGGCAATGGTGGCTGTTTTGACAAATCGATTTGAGTACTTTGCTATTTGATTCAAGCGTGACTTGAATCACAAAACCAATTCGTGCACATCTCTACTACACAGAGGCCTCTGTAGGCCAAAATGGGTCAGTTGATACTTCCTGAGCCTCCCAAAGTGTCAGCTTCAAGTTCACTTGTCCTAGGAATTAGGAGACCTGTTCTTGTCTACAGAGTATCTTCACTTTCCACAGGAATGGGGGCAAAGTGAGAGGGAACCAAACATGTCCAGCCTGCATAGATTTGCCACATTGTCATTCCACTGTTCAACTGAGGCCTGGTACACACAGTCATTCAAATCTAGGTTTAAAGTTGGTAACTGACATTAATGTGATTGTGTGAACCCATGCCGAGATTACTGACGTTGGTTTATGTCTCAAGATGAATCTGAGATTTCTGTCTTGGCTTGGGTTCACATAATCACATTAATGTCAATTACTGACCTTAAACGTAGGTAAGAATAATTGTGTGAATCTGGCCTGATACAATGTACTATCTCAGTGGATCTTTTAAATATATGCCATGAATCTGAGTCCTAGCTGCATAATGGGGCTTTTGATAGGGTACATGCTTTACATGCAGAAAAAAATAAGACCTCAGGCACAGACCTGGGGGCATGGTGACACTCCATCATGTATGTATGGATGCTGACATGGAGCGGCTAGTCTTCCTGAAGGCCAGCCTTCCCCTGCTGGGCTATCCAGAGCTGGCCATGGAGGGTGAGTGGCTCATGGTTACCCCCACCCACTGCAACACTACTGGCAGCTCACCGCACCCTGGCCAACCCCAGGATGTGTCACAGTCTGCCCATTAGTGCTGGTGACACATGCAAACACACACACCATCGCCATGTGTCAGGCTATCAGCTGGGCCACAGCACCAATCAGAGGCCATGGTATTGCAGGCAGGCAGGGATGTACGCTTACACTGGAGAAGAAGAGAAGAAAGAAGAGTTCTTCTCATAGTAAGAGTCTAGAAGCTTTGTTTCTTGTCAGACCATTGGTCCAACAGGCCATGACTACTTTGACCTCCTGTCTCTCTGTGACAGGCAGGATATAAGACAGGAAGGTTTGATATTATGGTTCAGGACCTCTGTTGAGCCCCGATGTGCAGTGTTGGTTGGATAATGTCCATCAGGCCATTGACAATAAGACTGCACAGTTAGACTACTGGCTGTTCATGATGCTTTAAGCTAACTGTATGAATTCTTTGTATTGCTCAGGTTTACAATGATGAAATTCAAAGTGGTTACTTTTGAAGATACCCTTTTTAAGAACTGTGTCTTTGAAGACGTTACTACATTGAACACATATTTTAGGAACTGTACTTTTATGGAGACCACATTCTTCAACACAGGTATGCTGGATGGAAAGTCATCATTGCTATCCAACTCCAAAGAGTCCCACTTTCTTAAAAGGGATAGAGAGGGGTACAATGTTGGAAAATGAAATGGTTGAAATGTTGAAAACCAGTTTAAAAGGGACACATTTTCTCTGTGCTCCTTCTACGTAACTGCAGAGATGTTTCCTACTGAATGATAGACTAGACTCGTAATTTCCCCCGCTTTCTCTGGTGTGGCCAATTTGCCAGCTGGGAGAAGAAAAAGCACGGAGCATCCTCTGCACTCTAGGGAGAGCATTTAACCGACCATCCTTTCTTTCCCCCAGCGAGCAGCTAAATCTGTAATGGCAAAGGCTATTTGTTTATTAAAGTGCTGGGAAAGGCAAACCCAAGCCTCATGAGCCATTCTGGTCTTTAACGACAGCCAGTGAGAGGGAACCTTCAGGATTCCAAACAGGCAGAAGCCTCATGTTTGAGAAGCCTCAAACCTGTTGGGAATTCTCTCTGATAGGAGAAACTCTTTTTCATTATAGCACAGTGCACAGAGGCACAACACAGCAGAATTTAGTTAGGCATGCGTGTATGCTGAGAGCATACACTTGGAGCCAGTTCATAGTTTCAAATCAATATAAGTGGTATTTATTAGAGAACTCCATTCTAGATAGGAAAGTGAGGAGATGGGATCTCTAATCTAGCTAGCTAGCTGGATGCAGATGGATTCTGTATCTCTGCACACATGGTGCAGGGGAGAGGAGCTTGGATGTTGCAAGGTAGAAGGAACAACAGGAAGAAGGGAGAGGAAGGAAGCGTGAGAGGAAGGAAGTTCTCAGTTTGTGAGAACACAGGGGCATGCTAACAAGCCCTGTGCCAATGTGCTCTTAAACCACCCCACCCCACTCGGCATGGATGCAATGTTTGTCTAAATAAACAAATGCCATACTAGCAGATGGTTACTGAGAAGGCTGGGCATTCTCAGTCACATTAGGCAGACATCCTAATGCTGTGCTTGTGCAAGGACATTTTGCTAGCGCAAGGCTGTTGCACTACCTAGCACCACTAAGTCCAGAGCTTGCATTCCAGACAAGCCTTACACTAGTAGCACAAACAACAAGGCTCATACATTCTGCAGGAGCATTTCCAGACAGCAGGCTTTACTGCGAGTTTGAATTTGCAAAAAAAAAAGGTAGGTGTGTGTGTGTGTGTGTGTGTGTGTGTGTGTGTGTGTGTGTGTGCAAAAAGTGGATTTTTAAAAATTGATTGATTGATTGATTAAGTGCTGTCAAGTCAGTGTTGGTGGTAACAAGTTGGTATCAACCACATAGATAGATTCTCTCCAGGGTGATCTATCTTCAATTTGGCCTTTAAGGTCTCTCAGTGGTGCATTCATTGCTTCGGGCTACACTTTAATGCGCAATGCAAAACCTGAATCTTGTGTTAAGTGCTCCCCAATAGCTCGCAGGAACTTTGGGGTAAATCTTGCCGATATGTGTATGCACACACCCCATTCCAGAGGAGAAGCAAGCTAAAAGCCCCATTTGGAAATGCTCCAGGGAACTTTGCACAATAGTGCAATATCGCAAGAGTGCAACTCCAAAAATTCCCATGATGCATCATAGTTATACAGTCTTTTTGCATTTGTGCAACTTTGTTCATTGTGCAAGTGCAGCATTAGTCAGGATCAGGGGCGTAACTACTATTAGGCAAGGGGAGGCGGCTGCCTGGGGGCCCCCATGCCTCAAGGGGCCCCCCGGAGGCAAGTCACATGACTATATATTGTGAAGTGTGTGTCTGTGTATCAGTGAGGGGCCCATTTAAAATTTTTGTCTCTGGGCCCACTCCAGCCTTGTTACGCCCCTGGTCAGGATGTTGGTCAGGTTTCTCCCCCCCCCCCCGCAAACGTATCTTGGAAAGCTTGGGAGGGCAGGCTTTGGGAGCATGTCAGTGAGTGAGTTACAGACATGCTGCCGTGGGCGCTGAACCTGGGCAGAGCATCTATGGACTGAGAATGCCTGAACCAGGGCTAATGTGGGGCTGGCTTCCATGTGGTCAGTCATTGAGGTTGTTCACACGAGCAGCCCTACCCAGGCTTGTGAGGTCCTACCTGGGTAGGCTGCTTGTGTGAAGTGTTGGGATCGGGGCCAATCCCAGCGCTGCCTCCCTGGGTATCCTGAGTATTTTATTCAGGCTTTTACCTGGGTAAAAGGGCACGAGTGTACAAGGTCCTGGGTAAAAGGTTCCGGGGTCGTGTGTCTCCTCGCACTGTGCCTTAAGGAATATCTGGAGGCCGGGCTTCGTTTTCCTGGCCTTCAGAGATCTGCGCTGCTCAGAGCAGCATGGATTGGGTGGGGGCACGAGCCGCGTGCCACATATCAGATCTGTGATCATCTGCGGGGCGGGGGGGGGGAGGTAGGCTTGACCCTGCCTTCCCCTCTCCACCACATAAACGGTTGTGTGAAAAACCTCATTAAGTTTGTAATGTGTGGGCTGTGTTACACACATTGACATTGTCACTGACTTCTATGTCTTGGGTAGTGTCAATAATGGTGACACTACTTATTGTTCCCTTTCAGGACGCATGCTACAGGTAATGAGGTCTTGGGGGATTCTCTGTAACGGCACCCTGCCTCAGAACTCTACTTTAATTTTTGAGTATTTTAAAATCATTTGATCATTAGTAACGTCCCTTTTGCTCTAGAAATGAAGTAGGGATATGAGCTTTTCAAAATAAACATATCACAAATTGTTTTTCTGTCAAGCTTTGGGGTTGTAGCATCAATTCTTCCCCAATAATGCTGCAAGCTGTGATTTTTTTTATCTAGCGTTTGTTTTGTCATTTTGTTTTGATTTCATTATTTTTATTGTTTCTGTTATATATTATTGTTGTCAGCTGCCTTAAGGACCTTTTGGGTAGAAAGACAGGGTAAAATGCATTTTCAAAACCCTAATATTTTGTCACTGAGTTAATGGATTTCATTCAGATCATGTATCAAATGCAATTGTCAATACTGTGTGGAATGTAGCTGCAATAAATTTAACGTACAAAACATTATGGATAGAGTCTGTGACAGTCACAAATACACACCTTATGCCTTTACTGATATTTTTCTGATGTTTTGAATTTATTAATACAAATACAAATACGATGAACATTTATATACCACTTTTCAACAAAAAATTCCCAAAGCGGTTTACATAGATATAATAAATAAATAAATAAAATGGCTCCCTGGCCCCAAAGGGCTCACAGTCTAAAAAAACAAAAAACACTAGCAACAGCAATTGGAAGGATGCTGTGCTGGGCATGGATAGGGCCAATTGCTCTCCCCCTGCTAGTAAGGAGAATCACCACATTTAAAAGGTGCCTCGGTTGTTCAGTTTGCAGGGGACTAATAGATCATAAAATCATCACATTTTAGAGTTGAAGGAATTTAAGAAATTATAGAGCATTCACCTACTCAGATCAGGAAATTAAAATTATATAATAAATAATACGTTGTTATTGTTAAATTCTTGAGATGAGATCTCCCCACTCAATGCAGGAAGGTTCTTGTGATCAGATGAAAAAAGTGCCAAAGATAGTAAGCCTTCCTGTTTACTAAGTAATAATTACCCTTGCCCTTTTGTGAACTGTGTACTCCTTACTTTTATTTTATATTTTTTAAATTATTATTATTTTGCAAGCTGTATATCCCCTGTCCAGTGTAGGATTGCCCATTGCCCCAATTTTTTTAAAAAATAATGTGGCAAACCCAGCCCCCTGTAGGATAGCTATTTCCCTGCCCCCTCGTTAACTTTGCAGTAGGGATGAGATACAAAGCTGCCTCTTGTATGCAGACTTTTTACTCGCTGATGCGATGTGTAAAATGTGACAGACACTCACTTTTTTTGATTGCACACAGAAAACCTTGACTGACATGTTCACAATGTAACACAGGCCATTCTGAGCTGCCTATGTTGCTGCAGTCTCCTAAGGAACCCCCAACCGTCATGCGCAAGAGCACAAATCCTTAAAGTAGCATGCCCACACTTTGGGAGCACTCTCCCAAAGTGTGAGCCTGCTACTTTTAAGTATTTTCACCCTTGTGCAAGACCATCAGTGGTTCCTTAGGAACCCGAAGCAACACGGGCCGCTTAGAACTGCCCGTGTTACACTGTGGAACATGTGGGTCCTTATTTCCCCGCCCCCATCCCATTCACTCTTTTCATGTAACTCTGTCATTGTTGCTGCACCCCAAAATGTCCTGTTAAATTTCAGATGACATAAATGCATTAATTACTTCACCTATTAAAGTATGTTTGCTCTGAGCACAGCATTCATACTTGTTCAGTGGCTAATACATATAGGACTGGTTGGTTTGTTTGTTTGTTTGTTTGTTTGTTTGTTTATTATATTTGTACACTGCTCCAACTTCCACATTTGGGCAATTTACAGGAACATAAAGCAAATTAAAACCTTAAAATAATTTAAAACCACAAATCTAGTTTAAAAGCTTGGATGCATAAATGTGTCTTTTTAGAGACTTGCTAAAAGTTGTCAGAGATGGGGAGGCTCTTATTTCCGCAGAGAGTACATTCCAAAGTCTCAGGGCAGCAACAAAGAAGGCCCATCCCTGTGTAGCCACCAGAGGAGCTTGTGGCAACTGCAGATGAACCTCTCTGGATGATCTAAATGAGCAATGGGACTCATAGTGAAGAAGATGTTCTCTTAAATACCCTGGGCCTAAGGTATAGGCAAACATCTTAACCATAGTTTAGATCAGTGGCTGGGATTCTGACTAAAGTACTCCTGAGTAATTCTACTGAAATTAATTAGTCCTTTAAAGTAACTCTCGAGTAGTACCACTAAATAACTTAGTATAGATGTTGTTTTCATGAGTGAGCCTGCCTTCCCTGTGGACTCATGTGCTCCCGCTCTACTCTCCTCCTTTGATCTACAGGAGAAGAATGAAAGTTTTGCCTTTCATCTTTGAACTAACATAGCTGTCCATTATATCCAAATTCTGGGAACCCTGGTTTGTTCAAACTGTGGCTACTTAAAATAAACCAGGATCAAACCATGCATGTTTTAATATTTTGGTTTACTGTATTCACAAACCACAGTTTGAACTTAGGGAAATGTAGTTTGTTTTAAGGTAATTGGGAACTTTCATTAGATCAAAAGTGGAAACTCTTGATCTCCATTTCTTTCTGGTGTGCAAAAGAGAGAAGTGAATGGATGCATGAACAGGAGAGAGCAGGCTCGTTTATGATAATCTAAATCATAGTTTAGATTATCATAGGAACCAGCTCAGTGTCTTGCTCTTAATTATTTGGTTTGGTCTTTATCCCTTCCTCTTCAGAGAAAGTTAGAACATGTTGAAAAATCAGTTTATCGTTGAAGCTGTCAGTATTTGAAATGTTTTAACACTGAAAGCTTTCATAAGTTCATGATATTATCATAGCTGTCATTTTCTTTGTTTCATAGATCTTGAACCATATAAATATCCTGGCAGTAGATTTATGAACTGCACATTCTATCACAACAAGACAGGATGTCAGATTTCCTTTGATGATGATTATAGTGCCTATTGGATTTACTTTGTTAATTTCCTGGGTACTTTAGCAGTATTACCAGGGAATATCGTCTCGGCTCTTCTGATGGACAGAATTGGGCGTTTGACAATGCTAGGTATGAACTTTGCATGAACATGAATTTCAAAAATACTTTGAGCAGTCTTTTTTTCTTGCTCTTAGGGATTACAGGTGAAGGGGAGCGGAAAAGATATATTGCTTTACCCATAAATCTTTGTTGGCATATTGAAACACTTTTTCTTTTACAAACCTACTTGAAAGGAGACCCAGCAGGTGAAGAGAAAGTCTTGCTACTACTTTTCATACCAAGCTAAGGACCAAACTAGACATTACATGGTGCACGTGTGTAATTGTCTCCCACCTCTTTCTTTCTTTCTTTTTTAATGAAAAGCAGCCCCAGGAGGCAGTGTGCAAGGAGAGGGATTACCTAGCCTTTCCCTTCCAGCTGTGTTTCTGTTCTAGATGACACACATCCCAACTGTTTTTCCACCCCTGGAGGAAAGATTTGGGTACTCACATTTCGTGTGAGAGAGAGAATCTTAGAGGATGATTCAGAGTGGGGAAATGGTCAAAGGAAAGGGTTAAGCAGCCCTGCTGCTGTTCCTGTGCTCAAACTCAGAGCCTCCTGCTGCTGTTTTTCATTTTTTAAAAGTCTGAAGATATTTACAGGTTTCTGCAATGTAAAGTCCAGTTTGGCAGCTTGTCCCACTTTGTCTTGTGAAATAACCCACTGGAGGCAATTGACAAGTACTGGCAAGACTGACCTCATGGAGGAAAATCCAACCAGGTTTATGGCAGAAGCAATCAATAAGCAGACAGGGCTGCATCCAGCCCAGTATCAGAAACCAATATCAGAAGAAAAGAAGAGTGGTCAGAGTGAGACAAGGCCTTTAGCACCAGACAAATCCCAGGGATCAGATCATTTGTTCCTATGAGTTTCTAGGTCTAACTAAACCCTTAGCTTTCCTGAGCCTGAGTATCTCTCCTGAGGAATTAAGAAATTGGGGATAGTCCTCTGGCCTGAAGTCTTGCATTGATCACCTCTCTGGGTGCATTAGCATACAGTCATTGGGCATATGAGAGACTTGGCATCAAGGGTGCCAGTCCTTAGGAAAAATTTGACTCATGGTTTGCTGTCTTCAGGGCCTCTGGATCCAGGGTCTCTTGGCTATTGGATTTAGGCTCATTGGCAGGTGCAGGTCTGGCACATCTGCAGTTTGCACCACTGACCCTCTTACCTTTTATTCTATGTTGGTGTCCCAGTCTCTGCTCATGGCTGGGATCACGACAGCAATATGGCATTGCTTTGCAAAGGCCATGACAAAAAATAGTAAAAATTCTTACCAGTAATCAATAGTGATTCTCACAGAGAGAGACCAGGAGGCTATTCACACAATCGGCTCTGCCTCAGCCCCAAGCCCAGAAATTTATCCCAGGCTTTAATCTGAGTTTAAGGGCAGAAGCTCACCTTTAACCCCAGGTTTTAAGGGTGTGAGCACACCCTTAATCCCCTGCCTGCAGCCTGCATGCACACACAGCTGGTTGGCAAGAGCACCCAGCGGAGAGAGGATCCCTCAATGCACTGTGCTCCTGGCTTCCTTCTCCAGCTTCCTGTTCTGTCGCTCACTATGCCTCCGATCGTGTGCCACAGCAAGCGGCAGAGTCTAATGGGGAGGGTCGGTCATGTGTGGGGAGACAGGCAGGAGCCTGCCTCCCCACCAGCCCTCCTCCCACTGGCATTTTGCAGTCATGTGCACCAACCTCTATATCTCAGTGTTGGAGCACATGATGCTTTGCGTGCTGAAGGTCCCAGGTTCCATCCCTGGCATCTCAAGGTAGAACTGGGAAAGACCCCTGTCAGAAACTCTGGAGAACTGCTGCTTATTAGAGTAGAGGATACTGAGCTAGGTAGATCAATGATCTGACTTGGTATAAGGCAGTTTCATTATGTTATTATTTGCCTTACATACAGGTGGTTCTATGATACTTTCTGGCATTAGCTGTTTTTTCCTGTGGTTTGGTACAAGTGAATCCATGATGATAGGCATGTTGTGTCTATACAATGGCCTCACCATCTCAGCATGGAACTCCCTTGATGTTATCACTGTGGAACTGTATCCTACAGACAGAAGGTATATTCTTATATTCTTGCTTTGCTTTATCTATGCTTTCCAAAGCATATTTAATTATAATTAATTAAACATATTGTCATGATCTTGGTAGTCTCCTCCATCTTTTTCTGTCTGTTCGACTTTCCCTCTCCAGAATCTCCTCTTTGGAATTTCCTGGGTCAACAAGGGTTATGCTCCAAGCACCTACAGAGGGCTATATGTCATAGGCAGGGATGTGCATGAAATGGATTTTGTGTTTTGTTTTGAGCTCAAAACAAAACACAGACAGCTGAAATATTTTGTCAGACCTGTTGTCTTGACTAAACAAACCCTAAACGTTACAAGGGTTTTGGCCATAGGGAACAATGGGGAAACTCGAAACACCCCTATGTTCCCCATGGGTAGCTCCTAGGGACACCAAAATAGGACATGGTGGGCACTACCTACCACCCAACCCACAAAATAAATGCACAAGCAGGCAATTTTAAACAAATTTTTAACCTTTCTCCAAAGCCCCATAGGATCCTATGGGACTCCAAAACTAGGAAGCAGAGTGGTAGCTGAGATTCAGGACCAAATTACATATTATGTCAAATATATCATTTGCTCTGGTGAGCTAGAGCAAACCAGATCCAGATGGAACTGTGGCATGGGAGTATAGGAGTTTTAGCTCCTTGCACCCATTGCTATCCAGTTCTTATCTGACTTCTTTTTTGCAGCGGGGGCAGGGGGAGCACTCCAGGGCTAATGATATGCTTCATATTATGGATAATTTGGTCCACATTATTATTGCTATTAATATTAATAGTCTTCTAAGGCAAAGTGATGATTCTTGGGACAAAAACGTTCTAACTTCATGTATATACTGATGTGCATATTGTTGTAGTGAAAAGACACATTCACTATTAGAAACATTGGAATGGAACTGAAACTAAAATGGAAAGTATTGTAACTCAAATATGTATATCTGTGGTACAATCTCATTTAGAATAAAGCTTAGGGTGGGTTCAGATGAATCCTGATACAGCAGTAAGCAGGTGACCTCTTGGTAAAATGTCCGAATGCAAGAGTGTGCATTCCCAGCAGGCATAACATCTGAACCCGCCCAAGTCCACTTCCCGAGATTCTCCACTGACATTCTCCTGACTACTGTCCCCAAGATTCTGGAAGCTGGGCAGAGAAACTCAGGAGAATGTCGGGTGGAGAATCTTGGGAATATACTTGGATGAATTCGGACATCACAACTGCTGGGAATGTGTGTTCTCGCATCCCAACATTTTACCATTAAGTTACCTATTTATTACTGTGCCGGCAATCACCTGAACCCACCCTTTACCATTCTTATAGCATAATTTTTAAAGAAAGATGTGGTAGACCTGAAGAATATGTAGAAAAGGGCGCTTAAATTATGTTTTAAACATTTCTGAAGCTGGGAGTGGGCAAAAACTGTGCTCCATTTTCTGTCATGTATATTTCCTATAAGTCAGGCCAATCCACTGACATTGGCCACTGTTGGAGACAACATAATGAGCTAGATAGGTTATAAGGAATGACCCCAGTACAGCTATTGTTAGTCAGGAATATTACAAACACTGTATTTTTTACTCTGGCTTCCGGATTAGGAGTGTCTTCTCTTGCCATAGTTATTTATAAACCCAAAGCACTCGTTTTTATGGCACTGCTTTTATTATGCTTCATAAAAGTGTCCTCCTAGTAACAATTATTCTACTATCAATCTTTCATGAATAATTAAAATAATCCTCTTTAGAAACAGCTTTGTCTTTTTTAGAATTCATGAACATAATCATGAATCAAAGAAACGTTTAAGTGTGCATAAACAGATTTCTTCTCTACAAACTCTTTGCTGTCCTCTTTAAAGAGAGATTTGCTGGAGAATTTAGTGTATAGTTCTCCTAACTCCCTAAACACAGTGCAAAATCATTACTAGACAGTCTGGTGGCTTCTGGTCACATACCATATAATACTTTATTGACATATCAGTCAACAATTTTTAAGGACATTATTTTTTTCATATTCAAGGTTTAAAAGTCTATTTTTTGGCCCACCATTACAGATGTTAACACCTATACGTCTTGTAGTAATTTTACATCCAGAATTTACTTTCATAATAAAACTTAAATAAATCTTTCATAACTTTACTTTCATAAAACTTAAACCTCCCGTGTAATTGTAAACCACCTAGAGATGCATGTTTTGGGTGGTACAGAAATATGTTAAATAAATAAATAAATAAATAAATAAATAAATAAATAAATAGAAAAATTCTATTTGAGACACCCTACAACTGTAAGCTATCAGTCATATTTTGTATGATAAAAACAAATCACCCAGGCTGATTTGAAATCACTTTGTTGGGAACATATCTCCTTCTGGCTTGAGAACAATTTGATGGGCACTTGGAACTTATTTTTTTCATTTAACTTGTTTTTTGCTACAATTATTTAATATACAAAACAGACTTAAATGTATTTGACTATTTTGTATTTAGGTTTTTCCCATTTCATATTGTTTTTGTTTCTCACATTTTGTTCCACCCTATTATTTCTGCTTGTTCATGAATTAAAGAAAGAAATCTACATCTTGCTCAGCTGATCCTTTCTTCAATACCTGCTTCAGTACCTTCACAGAATCCCCTTCCTATGTCATAAATACGATTTGTGGGCTATTTTAAGCCCTGTGCTTAATTCTGTCATAAAAGGATAAAAGGAATCATGTCATTTTGCAAACCTGGGCACAGTGATCTTCTGCTGCCTCCCTGTGGAAAAAGTATGTCTGTGTTCATTTTGGTTTCCAGTCTTGTTTTCCTATTGTGGTAAGTAACATGATTGACTCAGAGGCAGTGCTGGTGTCTCTTGTTTTCTTCAGCTTCCTTTTATGGGTCAGGCCCTCTCCAAACCCCCTGTGGCATGAGCTCTAATAATGCATTCCAGAATCTCTGTTGGGCCATGACTTTCCGTCAGATTCATATAAAACCGTGTCAATCTTTGTCAGAGAGCTAGCAATGCTATCTTCTCCATTTACCACATCTCATCTTCCATTGTCTTGGGAGCTTTACAGAATTATAGCTTGAAACTAGACCAGATGTTCCTTCTTTCTACATATGAGGTTGGAGACTAGCGGTAGTAAGTAACCTTATCATACCTCACTGTAACTTTTTTCTTTCCTTCCGTTTTTATTATATTCTCTTTCTGCCTAGATAGGCCAGGAGTGGAATTCCACCCTGCTTATCTGGCCACTGCCCTCCCTAATCTTTCTTGGCTGTCTATATTTGTAGGCTACTGCAGTATATTTTGTTTCATCTCAGGGAAGACTCATATAGAATATAATCTTGATTATTTCAGTGTGCTGCCTCAAACCTGCACTCTGCAGTAGCTGATTTTAGATAAAATCAGCAGGTGCAGCTTTTCTAGGCTTCAGAATACAAGGAACATCAGTTTTATTGATATGTTCATTTTTCAGACTCTAGAACCAAAACTTCTGTATAACAGGCACAAAGGTCAGATACTTGTTTGCTGCAACAGAGCACCAACCCAACCCAAATTCTGGGATCTAATAAGCACTCGAGTGCTTAACAAGGCAGTTCCCCCCACTTACTATACGAGTACACCTGAGTGCAGAATAGATGATGATGATGATGATGATGATGATGATGATGATGATGATAACATCTCACAGCAGTTCATATCAAGCAACTCCAGAAAGATTAGGTGTCCCAAAATATCAAATTTCTGATTATTTGATTGTAGGCATCTCTCTTTTTATATCCATTGATACTTCAGCCTTGACTCATGCTGGCCTAAAATATCTGGAGATCTATATATGCAATAGTTTGAAAATATGTGTGATTCCAAATAACCATCGTGCATGTCTATTTTGAAAGGGAGTGTTTTTGGGGAGAGCAGCAACTGGATGTGGGTGCATGTTTATGTTCACATTGGTTTGATGCTACCGGGAGCCCCGAGCGAGCACTTGTCAATCCTTTTCAGGCAGCGTTTGCTGCCTGAAAGCGTCTGTTCCCCTTTTTCTCCCTCCTGAAATGACATGGAAGTGCTCGCTCGGGCTCTTTGGAGCTCGAGGCCACACCCCCTTTGTGCATGCATCTGGCAGGGCTGGACCCAGGCCGTCGCTCGGCTGTCTCTGCGCCTGTTGACATATTTTGCTTTATCTACATGGAGTGTTCCAGGAAGGAGATCCTGATATTTAGCAATTATAAGCAAACCCTCAGTAGCATAAGCACGACTTATTTAGCTGGGAAATCTTGAAGCACAGATTTTGTTGACAACCAGTTGACATATTTTGCTGGCCTGGACCAGAGAGAGAGAAAGAGCCAGCCTAATGTGGTACTTTCAAACAGACTAACAATCAACCAGACTGCCATGAGTGCAGGTCCTGCAGGTGCACCCTGAGGTTCTCCAGTTGTACCCTGTGGGAGAATTGAATAGCAACAGCTCTTCAGTAGTCACAACAGATTTGACAGAGTGCAAGGACACTAAAGTACACTCCCAATGCAAAAATAACGACAACTGACATCCAGAAACGCATGTGCAGCAGTACATGTTACACACCTGTAATTGCAGACTGCACAGAACTTTTCCAGGGGAAGGGGAGATCCGCAAAAATCACCCCAGTGCATAAGCATCCATGCTTCAGAAGTAGGCATGTAGCCACTGCACACATACTTCTTTGGTTTGTGCACATGCAGTATTCGCCTGTATATTGGCCAAAGTGTGTCCCAATACACTCCCAATGCAAAATCCCTAATAAAGCCAATGGAAGAGAGCTCAGTAAAATAAGGTCTAGTAAATTAATAAACATATAATCTGGATCGTGATCCGTTGAGCCCATAAGTCAATGGGTTCTGCGCCTGCGCAGGGACCTCTCGGGCCGACTAGGTAGCTCCTCGCGACGCCCAACCGCCTTTCTGCACGTGCTCCTGCATTCCATCTATATAGTGCGGTTGGGCGTCTTCCGTTAGTTTCTGTTTGACCGCCACAGCGTTCAGACCTCGTTTGGGCTCCTCGGTAGACAGAAATTGTGAACTTTACTTGAACGGCTTGGAATGCAGAAGCACGTGCAGAAAGGCGGTTGGGCGTCGCGAGGAGCTACCTAGTCGGCCCGAGAGGTGCCTGCGCAGGCGCAGAACCCATTCATTTATGGACTCAACGGATCACTACCAGATCACCTGTTACAGGTAAGCAACCTGGTTTTTTTATAAAAAATCTTGCAGCAAATGTTTAGAAACCAAATGTTTCAGATGTTTTCCTTCACTGCTTAAAATAAGCTGGCAGCCACAAGAAAAAAGCAACATTTTCTTCAGAATTATGTGTTGGTGTTGCATATTCAAGCAGGGAGAGACTTTTTTTAAAGGCATGCAAATGATTAAAGCAAACAAGTTCTACAGAAGTTTCTCATGGGTCCCTTATCTGCATATCTTTAGGGTTCTTATCCACCAGTTTTCCCCTTTAAAGCTGCATTTCTCAGACTTCTTGAATTGAGCCCTTTTCCTTTCTAAGTTTACTCTGCTTTCTTGGAGTTTCCAACTATCCATTCAGCAGGCGAGCACAGAGATCCTTTGGACCTCTTGAAAACTGTGCCTTTTAAATTGGTTTTTGCTGCCAAACACATATTTGTTTCTATTTTCTAAGAA
Organism: Hemicordylus capensis; assembly: GCF_027244095.1. NCBI lineage: Eukaryota > Metazoa > Chordata > Lepidosauria > Squamata > Cordylidae > Hemicordylus > Hemicordylus capensis. Next base: position 48,031,044 of record NC_069658.1, on the reverse strand, counting down.
TCTGTTGGACACCCCACCCATCACCTCAGTACTGGTTTTTCAAGCCTTTGATGCAGTTCTGTCTGATCCTACAAATCTTATTTCATATATGAGTGTGATCTCATCAGTATCTCCAAAATGTACCTCTCTCAGTTAGGTCAATCACCTGAAAACACCTGAATAGTTTCTGTTCCTCACATGATTGCCATCTCCTTGTTTTGTAAACATTATCTATTTACTTTCTGATGGCCACCCAACTACCAGAGGCTGTTTTTATCTTGTTGTCTCAATACCAAAGTTTTCAGATGTAAAAAAACATTGGGCCACATCCAAAGTAAGCTAGTCATGATTAAGTCCCATTGAAGTTAAGTCCCATTGAAGTGATTAAGTCCAATTGAAGTTGCTAAGCCTAAACGGCTTAGGCCCTGAGTATCTAGGAAAGCGTCTTCTTCACTACAAGTCCCACCACCCATTGAGGTCATCTGAGGAGGTCCGTCTCCAGTTACCGCCAACTCGTTTGGTAGCTACACAGAGACGGGCCTTCTCAGTCACTGCCCCAAGATTGTGGAATGCGCTCCCTGCTGAGATATGATCCTCCCCATCTCTGACAATTTTCAAAAAACACCTTAAAACCCATCTTTTCGCCCAATTTTCTCAGCTTCCTAAAAAAAAATGTTGGGGTTTTAATCTCTGGTTTACTTTTAAATTGTTTTTAAGTTTTTTGTATATGTTTTTAACTGGTTTTATGTTATTGTTAACCGCTCAGAGATGAAAGTTTGGGGTGGTGTACAAATTTGATAAATAAAAAATAAATAAAAATAAATAAGTTCATGGGACAGTTAGATATAACTAACTCATCCCATTTATTTCAGTTCTGCTTAGCCATGTCTAACTAGTCTGGGATGCCATCCATTGCAAAGAAGTTAATAGAACTTCAGCATGCGAAAATGTTGATACAGTATATGCTGAGGTTGTTTTTTAATCCAGAATTTTAGATATCCAGAGAAGGAAATGAATCCCTCAGTTTCTCCCAAAAATAATAGAAAGAACTCTGGATTCAGTCAGATTCATTACTCTCATTTAATAGTCTCCCCTATCACATCTGCCCCAGCAACTGAGATCTTATAACTACTGTGATGAGTTTATCACTTTGGAGATAAAATTGTCTTGGTGACTGCCAGTCTGGATGCCTAGTTAGGCTCAAGTAATACATTATCAGGGTGCAGTAAAGTCCCACATCAGCTCATAATATAATCCCATGCTGCTCTTTCCAAGCCAATGCACCCCAATCAAGACACTGATTCTGGCATGAAAATGAATTCTGTTGGCCAGGGCAGCTTCATCCATTAATAAGGCAATGTAGAAAAGAACCTACATTGAGGTGGGTTTTCAGCAGCTCCCTTTGTACTGTATGAATTAGGAATTTGAGTTTGCTGTGTTGGAGTGCATGGGTGAACACCACCCAGGAAAGCTGGATTCTTCCTGACCAGGATTGATACCATATCCTTCTGGAAATCATGGTGACTGCCAGATGGCCTCAAATTTGGAGTTTTTTGGCATGTGCTCCAAAGTTCTCCAGCCATTTGCTATGTCTTCAGACTAGCTTTATGGGAAAATTGGCCTTTTGCTTCAGACCATTCATAGTGTGTGGTTAAAAAAAGTTTTGGTTGTGTGTTCAAGTAAAGAGTGTAATTTTACAAAGCTCAAATAAGACCTTCAGGAGGCTTTACTCCCCTACTTATTTTTGTACGAAGGTCTTTGACCTGTTTAGGTATTTGGCCATTTTCAGAAATGCCACTTTTGAAAATGGTATATACCATTTCTGAAAATGATATATTTTTCTCTCCTCTCTGCTGTTCCCTTCTGAGATGTTGCTTTTTTAATATGAAGTTTGTAACATTACCCTTTTCTGTCTTTCTCTGTTTCAGGGCAACTGGTTTCGGCTTTTTAAATGCACTATGCAAAGCAGCCGCTGTTCTTGGAAATTTAATATTTGGTTCCTTTGTTGTCATCGCCAAATCAATTCCTATCCTCTTGGCTTCTACAGTTCTAGTATGTGGAGGTTTGGTAGGACTTCGACTCCCCGACACCAGAAACCAAGTGCTGATGTAACTTGGGAAGGATTGTGGATAAAAAGCCATTTACCATTTATTTTCCTCTCTTATCAAATATCAGATCTCCCGACTGGATGGCCAAAGGCTTCAGATTCTCAGTGCATGGAAGGTGTATAGCGGAACTCCTACTCTCACAATGAAATAGTTGTTACACATGGATAGAAAATGTGTTCAGTTAAGCCTTTCTTAAAATGTATATATATGCCCCCTTCTATTTTAGGCTAAAAGGGCACACTAATGAATAAAAATGATGTTTAATTCATTGACTTCACCTATATTATGTTAGGGTAGGAATTCTGTGAATTGCCCCCCTAAACGTTGCTTGTTTCAGAGAAGTGATTTAAGCAAACAAATTGCTGAAACAAAGTAATGGCTGTTTCAAGTGTGACCATTTTCCTACATGGAAATCGTCTGTGTAGGTGTGACAGTATTTTCCATGCCACTTCTAACATGTGGCATAAGTGTTTATTTGATTATGAGTACAAGGGTGTAAGGAAAATATCACATTGAAAACATCTTTTACCCATACACGGACTACAGTGTGAAAACTCTTCTAGTCGTTTGACCCTGCCCAGTTTGCTCTTGAGAGGCACCTAATGATTACCACTAGTTTTAATTAAACTGAGTATACAGAGTCATCCCAGCCTTTCATAGCAGGATATGTTAATCTAACATGCCTCATGAGAGACAGCATTGAATGCAATAACCTGTATGATTATAGTTAGACATAGATTTCCTGATTTTTCATTTTTGATTTAGAAAGGCTAAACTACAATGGCATTGCTTCTTTCTTAGGAAACAATTTTTATGTGGATTAAGTCTGGGATGCAGACTGCCTGTTGTCGGCAAGAACTTCCATCTCAACCACCAACTCTGTTTGCAGTTGCTACCAGGGGTTGTCCTTAGGGCATGGCAAGCAGGGCGACTGCCCCGGGCCCTGCTCTTTTAACCCCCATTAGAATTAACCGGAAGGCAGCCCCGCACCGGCTGATTTGCCCCAGGGTGGGCCCCACACCCCACCAGGGCTTTCTAAGGACAGCCCTGGTTACTACAGTTCGTCTGTTTTGCTTTAAGATGAAAATAGCCATTGCACTCTCACAGCCAATATTTAATGGGGAGAACAAAGTACAGGCTTAATGATAAAAATGTTTTCAGGACATGCCCTGTTCCCCAGAATTCATTATATTTTCTGTAAAATTACATTAATTTGCATCAAAATTATTTTGTAACAAAATTATTTCTTTTAAAATGATTACAATATTTAGGATTTAAATTGGACCATTACCTCTCTTTTCACTATAAGGTAGGCAGGAGACTTTACACATTGCTTGGGAAGGGAAGAAGCATCATTCCCAGCTGTCCCGTCAGGTCTGGCAGTGCTTTCACTGTGGTGCAGCTTCTGCCCTGCTTGGACAATACAGGACTGCATTCTATTCTACCTGAACTAGGCAGAAGCAGTCCTTACGTGATTTATCTGACTGGGAGAGTTTCCTTCATCAGCAATCATACCCCATCCTGATAAAGGTATGGTTATTCTGGAAAATATAGATTAAACCAGTGAAGGAGAGGCAGAAATGAACAAATGTCCCACTTATTCTGAAAAGTGAACACATGTATCCAGAATAAGTGGGAACTTATTCTGTACCCACACACATACTGCAGAACACTCTTTGCCTGACTGCTTACCCTCTCTAAAGGTAAAGGTAAATTGTGCAGTCAAGTCGATTTCGACTCCTGGCGACCACAGAGCCCTGTGGGTTTTTTTGGTAGAATACAGGAGGAGTTTACCATTGCCTCCTGCCACATAGTATGAGACTATGCCTTTCAGCATCTTCTTATATCACTGCTGTAAACTCATACTGAAATGTGTCCAAGGTGCAAAGCTTGAGAAAGGTAGTCGTATCTTGCTGTGTGCTTCATTCAAACTGATTTCAATCAGAGTTAGGATGGCTAACTTTCTCTGATTTGGGTCCATAATGCTGACACCCCCAAGATATTTTTCCTGTTTAAATATTAATAATCCAATATGAATGAAAGCTCAAGATTATGATTTAAGCAGTGTTCCAGACTCAGTGTTGCAGACATTCACCTTATTCATACATTATGGTGTACAAGTTTTTGTGTTAATAACTGTACCTGTGTTCATTGTAAAAGTGAACCTGGGTGCAGACCCCTCAAATGCATGGTACGGTAAGGAAGTGTAATGCTGTACCTGTGTTCACCATAATGTGTGAATCACTGTATCTGTGTACATTGTACACTCATATTAATATTCTACATAATGTCTGAACAAGGCTATTCAATTTTGTGGATTTTGCCAGTTTGTCATGGCGCTTTATGCTGGTTTTTAAAAAGTAGTCTTTTCTAGTATTCAAATATGGCCTTTTGCAGCTTTTCTTTCATTTGGAGGGGAGGAACTTATTAACCACTGTTAGTTATAAGAAACCCTTCTTAACATTTCTAACAATGAAATCTGAAGCCTCTGTACAGACTGGGAGTGATGATCGACCACCAGCTGTAAACCATGCTTTTGACATGCATGTCCGTTTAGATTGATGTGGTGCTTTGTCTGCTTCCTTCATGAATTTAATCACTGAAAAATCCAGAGCCATATGTAAGCTTTAGAAGGAAAAGCAAGCACCAGCTCCTCAACACAGAGACACCATGATAAAATTTCATTGTTATCATAGTGTTGCTTTCTCAGAATCTAATATTTTGTATCTAGGCTGCATTCTTATTCAGGATATAGCCTTGCCTGAATGTAGGCAAGAAGACAGTTTTAATACACAAAAGGGGAAATGGATGAAAATGACCAAAGACATGCATATTTGTCTTGTCTGAACTGTGTGACACATGATACTGGCAGATCAGCCTTGTCTTCATGGCCAAGTTTCCCCACTTCCCTACATGAATGGCAAATCACAGTGACTAAACATGAAAGAGATTACAAAATGAGAGTCAAAGCTGCAATGAGAGTTGGCAGAGGAAGGGCTGGAAAATTCAAGAGAGGGGAGAGAGAATATACCACTATAACACATTTGAAGCACAACTGGAGAACACAAATCTTTTAACCGGATGACAGTCTGTGGTTTAGATGCAGATGTTTAATTGCTAATATTAGCCCTTTAACGGTCCAGATCCCTTATGTGGCAGAAGTAAAACCAAATTTTGCCTAAGCTGTGCTGTCCGCTTTCACATAGTCTCAACCCAAGATTTATGTAAAGATTGAGCAAATGGGAACTGCTTGTATCCCTATGTCAGTTAATAGCATCACTGCACCTCCATTAAAGAAGCTCAATTCCTCACATGGTCTTGAAGTTGATTCATACACTGCAAAAAAGCAGAAGGGTGTATATGCAATTAGCTTGCTCTTCTTTCTGTGCTTCCTTTGTTTATTTATTGATTTGATATTTGATGAGGAATAATGAATCTTCCCATGCAAGAGCAGTATGCATTCTTGATTACATGAAATTCATGCATCCCCACTGCAGAAGAGTTATGTAGCTTGCCATTTTGCATGTTAAGATGGGAAGTGAGAAAAGAGGAACCACATGTCACCCTTGCTTCCAGTCCCTCAGATTTTTTGTCGCAGGAAAACATACTCTCAGAAATAATGTTTCTGTAAATACCCTCTAAAAGAGCATTGTCCTTTTATGCCTTACATTCCATTTCAAAGTCACGTCCAGTTTTTCCATACACAACTTCTAAATTTCCCTTGGCAATACTGCTACCTAGTCAGTTATCCCTCTACGTATACTTATGCCTAGATATACATAGAACACTCGGCATACACCAGGTATAATCACGACTGTGTTTTCTGTTACAAATCATTGCTGTGTGTAATTCAAGGCAAAAGTACTAGGACTGATCCCACACAATTCTTTGTGTGTTTACTAGAAAGTGGGTCCCACTGTGTTCAGTTAGACTTACTTCTAGGAAAATCTGAATAGAATTGCAGTCTTGACCTATTCAAGTAGTCTTTCTGCCCCATGAAGAAATGAAGGAAGATCACAAAGAATCAATATGATTATTTCACTTGGCGCAGTGTTCCATAAGAGCATAGGAGCCACTTCACTGGGTTCAGCTAATACCTTGTTCTGGTACCAGAAGGTACAAAGCAAGTGTAATATAACACTAAAAGGCATTTACTTAGACTGAAATCAGATGTGCATTTTAAAACTCTGTAATTATCACTTGCGAACCTTCTTGTGCTTAATGTTTATTACCACTATTCACAAGTAATGCTTTTCTGACATTAAATGACATGATCTAGCCTCCTCCCCAGCTGCTAGTCCAGAAGAATGTCTCCTATCCGTCTACCCTAGATGCTGGCTTATACTGTCTTATGACTAGTCAAATGCAGTTCCACAGGAATCCTCCTTGGCTGCCTTATTGAGCCCTCACTCTTTGTGCACTAGTGGAACCGACAAGTTTGGGAGTAAGTTTCAGCAATGCTTTGTCAGTTTCTGCAGACCAGCCTCAGTGCTTATACACTCCTTTAGAAGGAAAAACATTGGTGAAATTGATAAGGAGGTCGTTCACACAACCAGTTCACAGGGCTTCCCCAGGTAGGGCTGGTCATGTGCAGCACATGTACCTCCTACCTCACACCTGGGTCATGTTGGCACTCAGGCTACCAGCAGCCATGCTTACCATAGAGTCAGGGAGAAGGAGCTGCCTGCAAGATATCCCAATGCACTGTGCTGTTTGTGCCATGCATTATGGGATATCTGGGGACGGCTTCCTTCCTCCTGCCTCTCGTTTGGTGCACCACTCACCACTCCACTGCTTGTGTGGGTCAGTGGCAGAACCCTGATTGGGCCCCAGATTGTGTGGGGGGAGGAAGGTAGAATCCTGCTTCCTCTCTAGCCCCAACCTTAAGTTGTGTCAGTTTTCCTGGATTGCAGAGAAAGAGGATAGTGAAGTAGGTCTGCATCAATAAAACTGGTAGGGTTTCCCCCTCACACAGAAGTTTGGGGGAAGTTCCAGTTCTGTGAGAAAATATTGGATAGAGGACTAAAAATGCACACACAAAATACACAGGAACATTGAAATGTGTTTGTAAGCCCATTTCTGCATGGACACAAATTGATTTGCAAGAACATAGAAGAGTGCATTTCTGTCTTTTGCACATGCATACCAATAGCAGGAGAGGGCCTCAAAAGCATTTTAATGCCATATATGAAATCCGTCATGGCCTGTCAGTCATTTAGTTTTGGTATAGCCTTATGTTTCCTTATGTTGCTGTGATTCTGAATGATCATTTGTGTGCTGTCTGGAGAGAAACCCTTATGTTGGTTTTAACTATGCTCCTTGTTATTCATGTGCCCCCACCCCCATCCACCACTACTCTCTTAGCTAAAAGCAATATTTCAAAAGGTACCTCCTATCTCCTTGCTCTGGTTCATTTATCATTAATGCCTTGCATTGCATCACTTGTGTGCAAATGAAAAACCCCATGCTTTTGCACAATTTAGTGAGCACAAGCCCAATCTTTGCACAAATAGACAACATCCCGATCTAGTGAGGATGTTTAAAGAGCTCTGCACACTGAAAATGAAGGAGTCAGACACACAGGAGGTACAAAGAAATCTGTTTTTCTGTTTCTCAAAGACTGGGAGGAAAATGCAGCATTTAAATCCAAAGCGCAAACAAGCCCCTTATACTCCTTTTCCTCTGAATTTCCTGTCTTCCTGTTCACCAACCCCAATACCAAAACCCAGGCCCCTGCTTCATATTAATAACGTCTGCTGCTATCAGTCAGGAAACACAGCAGGAAACACCGTTACAAGCAGCTCTCCTTGAACATTTCTCCCTGTTCTGTCATTTCTGTGTTGTTGAATACAGTTTATGAATATACAAATTGAGGTGATGGCTCCAAGTGCATCATTTGGACTCCAAGCAGCAACTAGGGCTATGATTCAGGGGTTCAGAAGGAAGATAGATGAAACTGATCTCTGTCTATATATCCCCACCCATTTGATAGCTTTACCTGAGTTCTGTAGCAACTAGTAGCCAGCACTCTGTTCACCATGGCTCAGATCCAAACAACCACACGATGCAGTCATTCACAAAATCAAAAAGTGTGTCCTATCCAGGCTTGGGAGCTGTGTGTGCTCCCAATTTTTGGTTGTGTGGAAGCAAGGTAACAGGAAAACCTGGGTAGAAGTCATTGAGGTGATTCACACGATTGTCCTAGGTGGATGGGAAGGCTGCGGAGGGAAGGCTGCCTTCACCCTACCTTCCCCCCAGATGACCAAGCAGATCCTTTTTGGCGTGCTTCCTACGCACCCACATGGACAGCCCTGCTCCGTGCAGCTCCATGAAGCATGGAGCATGGCATAGCAATCTGGGGCTAGAACTTGTTCTGGCCTCCAGGCATCCCTCAATGCAATGTGTGGCACGCATGTTGCATTGGGAATTCCCCCCGCAGATGGGTGCTCTGTGCACCCATCTCTGTGACTCCTCGACCTGCAAAACACACAATAGCTAGGTTAAGGCTGTGAGAGCACTCTTAAACTTGGCTAACAGCCAGGTTGATTAATGGGTTAGGTGGGCGGGGAACGGAGGGATCAGCGAGGACCCTGCCCCTTCTCACGTACAGCCTCATTGTGTGGAAGCAAGGTAGGAGGAAAAGCTATCCAGGTTTTCCTCCTGCCTTGCTTCCACACAACCAGAAATTAGGAGCACACACAGCTCACACAGTAATATGTGAATGACCTCAATGTTTTGCCTCTTAATTTGTTTCCTTCCTTCCTTCCTTCCTTCCTTGCCTTATTAGTAGTTGTTGGGACGTTTAATGTTTTGTTTAATGTTTTGGAAACTTCTGTCTCCAATAATCACCCAATCCCAAACAAGATCCATCAGCAGATTCACTTGGACATGGCTTCCTCTGTATTATACCATTCATTCATTCATTCATTCATTCATTCATTTATGCATATTTAGGAACATTTATGTTCTCTATTCTCATAAATTCTGTTCAGGATGAAACAGTTTAATCAATATTTTGAGAGAGAGAGAGAGAGAGAGAGAGAGAGAGAGAGAGAGAGAGAGAGTATAAAAACCCAATGGAGAGAGGACTAACAAATTAAGCTGAATCAAATGTTTTATCAAATGTTTTCCAAAAGAGGCTTTTACTGCTGGAGCGGCAGAAGGTTCTCAGTGAAGAGGACGTTTGTGTCAGTGCAGAGGCTAGACAGACTAGGGCTGGACAATAATGGCGCAGCAATGTTTGCAGGCTGTGTTGCTTCTTAAAATAATCTCTGAGGGAAGGAAAAAAGATTTTTCTTTCTCTCCAGCTTCAGTGCAACTGGTATGGTTCCTGCCTCTTCTTTGTGTAAAAACAACATAGCTTTCCCAGCCCACACCCACTGTGCTCATATTAGTGCCCACAACTGACATTTCTAGGAAACACAGACTTCTATAGGATGGACTTTCTGTTCTGAGGGAAAACAAATATGACCATTTGGTAACAAGAGATAGATTGCAAAGCAGACTCATGTGAAGCAAATAATCAAACAACCAAGGGTCACCAGAGTTTATTTTGTTATACATTTCCACCCCTCAGCTTCTCTCTTTTTGCTCTCTGTGAGGCTGTTCTCATGCACAGCCTAACCCAGGCTGGATTAAACTGCACATGAGAGCTGTCCGGATTGGGCCCAATCCCAGTGGGGCAGTGCTACCTAGCCCAGCTTTTAACCGGGGTTAAAACCATGAGCATGCCCTTAACCCCGGCTCTGGGATCATGTGTTCACTTGGGCTGTGTTCAGCCCAAGCAGATACAGAGATGGGCGCCTAGAGCACCTGCCTCCTGGGGGAATCCTCCAGTGCACCACACATATGATGCGGAGCATTGTGGGATATCCAGAAGCCAGGACACATGGTCCCGGCCTCCAGAGCTCCTTGCTGTGTGGTGCAACATGGATTTTATGGGAGCGCAATCTGCAGTGCGCTCCCAGCAAGATTTGGTCGCTTGGAAGGGGAGGTGATTTGGCCCAGCCTCCCCCCCCCAGCCCGCCCTGGCCTGGTCATGTGACTAGCCCCTGTATATTATAAAGGACATGTTGTATAGGTCTACATGTGTGATTATATTTATGTACATATCTGCATTCATATAAAACCTGCCTTGGAAATGTATCTTCAAAGGGTACAATCCAGCCAAATTTAAGTACTTGTAAGTCCCATTGATTTCAGTTGGAGAGTTCAACTCATGCTTAAATCTTTCCCATGAGACAAACAAGGACTTAACTTTGTCTGATTCCAGTACTGTTTGATCCATATTACCATGTAAATTTTTTGCAGCGTTGAACCAGAAAAATCTCATAGCAAAATATATTTTTGATTAATCATATATAACATTCCAGTGGTGAAAAGAACTTCGTGGTTTGCCATTACTGTTTTACCTATGCCAAAGTGATATTGTGATGGATGAGAAATATGTTCACAGCCATTATCGCCTTGTTTTCATATTTCTGCTCCGTGTATTTTGGCAAACAATGAAGCAACAGGTCATGAAAACGCATTTGTTGTGTTCCAGCAAAATATAATGTCTAGTTTTGGAATGTTATCCTCCCCACATTTGATGCTATGTATGTTTAATGTTCTATATAGGTAAAAATAGCTTCTGTATAGTCTGTGGTAAAATGTCTGATTTTTGTTTCTGTCTGTTATTTTTGTTTCTATGTTTTTGCCCAGGTATGTGACATTGTTCCAGTGATGTTCTTGCACTATAAATTGTTTATTCGTGCTTTTCTCCGTGGTCTTTTACCAGACAGGAACAGAGCCATTGCCTAGGTGCCTTTCAATTAACTGTTATCTTTCACAAAATCCAGTCCGGTCTATCAGTGTCACAGGCTACCAAACCTACTGTTCTTTAACAGCATCACACCCAGAAGGAACAGGGGTTAAAGAGAGTTTATTCCAAAGCTCTGGCATTCACTTCATATCTCCTTTCCTTTTATGCAAGTGACTTTAATCTTTCTGTGTACCCAGGAGCAAGTGGGTGGGTGTTAACCACTGAACTAAGGAGTCAGCAGAAGCTATTTTTCCTCCCACATGAACAAACAAGGCCTATGGACTAAAGGGCAACTGAAGAGCCTGAATCTGGCATGCTCCTAGTAGAAGATTATTCTGATTGGAAGTCAAAAGGGATTCCCGTGTTACCTATGTAACACAAAAGTTAGAAGGTGGATGGACAGGCACTGAGCAAGGCTGTGTCTGCTGTGGTTGCTTACAGCCAGGAGCTAGCAAAATGTGAGCCCTTTCTCACAACTAGTGAGAAAGGGCTTCCCTGTCTCTGAGAAGGAAGTCCAGAAAAGATTACCTCCCCGCAGGCTTTCCTGGACAAGCAGATCACCCACCTAGACGAGCACCAGTTGCTCCCAGGGTGCATTGCCCCAGCCCCTGGAAATACCATAATGCACTGTGCAAGTGTGCTGTGCATTAGGGGATTCCCCCCTCCCTTCCCCAGGTTCCCTGCAGTCTGGCAGCTGCAGGCCAATAAATAATTTTAAAAAACAGGGTTAGGGCAGTGTTTTAGAGGGAGGCTTCACAGGTGGGTTTACCGCCGTGGTGCCACCAGGATCGGGTTGATCTCTGTGGTTCACATGTACGTGCATACTCGTGTGAATAGCCTCTGTGTTTTTCTTGCTGCATCTTGCTATGTCCTGGGCAACTGCAGGAGTAATGCCACACCAAGACTCTTCAGATGTAACTCTTTAGAGTCTTGAGATTTTTTTAAGCACACAGTTTTATTTATAAGTTTTCAGATTCTGAGGCCTTGAAGTATTTTATTTCATTTACATGTCTTTTCTGCAATGATAGCAGCTAGAGCAGGGATTCCCAAATTATTATCCGAGTCCTTCCCACACCGGAGAGGGCTAATACACAAACCTTATTTTCATTGGGCAGGCTGCTCAGTTATGCTTTTAACAATGAAGTCGTGAGCAGAAAATCTTCAGAGAGCCTACTGCTTAACCAGCTGAGGGTTGTGCAAAAATTATTGTTATTTTTTAACTTACTGAATTTATATACCACCTAATATAGAAATCTCTAGGCAGTATACAGAATTAAAACATAATATAAAATATAAAACATTTAAAACTCATAAAAAGATTTTTTTAAAATTGGCTCAGAGACAGAAAATAGGATGTTACTTACTAGCTGAAAATGACATTCATATGGCATAAAAAGTTGTGGGAAGCTCCCTGACTTATTTAAGTTGTTTTCATTCATAAAGGTTAAGTTTCTCACATTAGAAGCACATAGTTTCTATATTATAAGAAACCTTTACCATAATAGCTGATCTATCATAACACTTCGGACCTCTGTTTTGTCTGTCATTTTGTCTGTATGGTGTTTCTTGTTTTGTTTTGATTTGAATTAGAATCCTTCTTTCAAGCCAGAGGTGCTTGAACGGATTTGCAATAAACCATAGAACCAAGTTAAAACAAACTACTGAAGCTATAAATCACAGGCATACAAGGTAACCTCCCCAAAAAGGAATTCAGAGTCAGGCCTCACCTGCAGATCTTAATAACTGGGTGGGGAGAAAAATTGTAAGCAAGTGGCAGTTCTAGTGAACGAAAGCATGTCAGCCTGCTGGCTCCATCTCAGCAGTGGGAGATATCTCAAACTCCAGTCTCGGGGGCTACCATTATAAAGAGTTTGGGGGTCATGTGGCAATTCCGTAACTCAGCACTCTGGTCTCACTTGGGCTTCTTTGCTCAGCAGGATCTCAGACAGTTTTTGAAACTGCTTTCTCAAGCAGCCAAGGAGGCCAAGATTAAGCAGACAAGCCTGGGCTTGGCTGCCCATGAGAACCTCCGGGATCCACACAGATCCTGGCAATGCACCCTTAACCTTGGCTCTAGGCTCCTGTGTCAGCACACGCTGCTCACAGCTCACGCTGATACAGAGATGGGTGCCTAGAGCCCCCATCCCCTGGGGGAATCTCCCAATGCACTGCACTCGGTGCACTGTGGGAGTCTCGGGGGCTGGGACAATGAGTCCCGGCCTCAGAGCAATCCACTCTGCTCTGTACTGCATGAAGCAAGGCTGGTTGTGTGGGAGCACAGAGTGTGCTCCCACCAAGCAACAAAGGATTGTGTGGGGCGGGGCAGGCAAGGTTTGGGAAGCCTTCCGTCCACCTACCTGGACGGTCTTGTGAATGGCCCTCTTGTATGCGAGGCTTAAATTAATTTTCTTTTGAATTGGGCACTAACTAATGCTCCTCTGTTTATTTTGCAATTGGGGTTTTCAAAATGAGCTGTTTTTCATTTTTTAAAAATCCCCACCCACCCCCCAGAAAATAGGTTGGTCTTTTCTTAGCCCAGTTCTGAATTCAAAAACTCAGTTACATGTGATGGGATCCAGATACCTCCTTTCTCTGACCCTTCTGCTTGAAATCCCCCGTGAGCCCTGCTCCTGCTTTTCTTCCACCAACCATATTTGGCAGAGTGTCAGAAGCCAGACAGTGGCAAGAAGATTTCCCTGGAGGCTTCTGTGCAAGGCCTCTTTTCCTCCCTGGTGCCTGGCATGCGGTTGCTTCAGTGCTCTTGGTACCAGAGAGAGAGGCATTCCTCCCTGGGTACTGGTAGTGGGTGTGAGCTCCAATACAAGCCAGGCCTGAATTAGGAAGGGTCTGGGCTCAGATCATTTTGAGCTGTGGCTTTTTGAACAGGAGAAGCTCATTTTCAAAACTCACCCACTTCCAAGTTCATTTCTGTAACTAACCATAATGCCAATTTAAAGCCTGCATTGGCTGAGAGATGCATTTTGATTTTTCTTCCAACTTGTCTCCCATATTCATACATAACACAAAAAGAGGAAGAGGCTCACATGTACTCCTTGGGGTCAATTAGACATTACAAAAAGTGCATGATCAGTAGGCCCTTCCTTGCTTCCTTTTTTCCTTGTAAATTGCAGTCAGACCAGGCTCCCCTGCTGGGCTTAGGACTGGGAGACAGTTTTAAGCAGACTCTTTGCTATAGTTCCAATCCAGATCGCCCCTATGGCTGCTGTGTACCATGGTGGGAAGCACTGTTCCCTCTAACAGGGATTCCCAGATGTCGTTGCCTATGGGATGGGATGGAATCTTTATTTCGGTCATTGAACAGACAAAAATGCAAAACAATAAATAAGTAGTAATCTCCAGCAATCATGATTCTGCAAGTACTTTCTTACAAAACACCATTTACAATATAACGATATATAGTACAATCAACACTCGTGGTTTTACCAGTTGCTTCCTTACACAGCTTGCGTGTAGCAAAATTTTACCACCTTGGTGGAAACATTAATATCACTATCGGACAAAAGGAGAGACACATAAAAGGCCAATGGCCTACCTGGGAATCTAGACAAAATCGGTGACAGAAGTGCTAGCCGAATATCTCTATAAACAGTGAAGCAACGTATGGTCAATTGTCTCAACCACTCCTGACTGATAGCGACTCTCTAAGAGAGCTGAGGGCAGTGCATTCAAGCATGCCAAGGCAAATGCCCTTCTCAATTTGGCAAGAACAAGCTCATGTAAATATTTAGCTGGTCTATGTGGGTGAGTTGCGTTACCTAAAAAAGGTAAATGTCTGACTTGGGCCCTGTCATGTTGACTGCAGCTCCCATAATCCCCAAGCAAAAGCCACTGACTGCAGCTGGCGATTCTGGGAGTTGTAGTCAACAACATCTGGGAATCCCTGTTAGAGGGCCCAGTGGTGGGGAGGACTCTCATTGGTGCCAATGGGAGCTTTTTCCCAGGGCAAACAGCAGTTGAAGAGAAGGCCTGATCCTGATTGCGGCTGCAGTGCAGAGTTAAAGCCACCCACACCATAGTCCACTGATCTGTTTACAAAGCTGCTGTTTGCAAAGAAAAGGGCAACCTTGGAGGCACCCATCACACGCTTCTCATATAATTTGACCCCACATATCACATGATGATGAAAACATCCTGAATTCTGGATTAGGAACACCAGAAAGACCAGCTATTGGGCACTACAATCTGGATTTGCCCACTTGTAAGTAATGCCAAGAAGAAGTTCTTGCTAACAATTATCACGGCTCCCCACAGGGCAAAGTTGTGTGAAAGGTTTTAGCCCCATTCTCTTGAGCCAGAGCAATTGAGAAGGGAGTTCTAGGGTGGAGAGCTTCCTATCTCTGGGAAGCCTTTACGCATTGTATCAGAATCAGTTTGGAAGCATCTGTGTGGACCTACGAGTCTCTCCATGACTCTTGGAGGCAGTGATTATGTCATAACAATGACTGATTATGTCATCACCATGACTCATATTGACTAATGCAAGTTTTGAGGGTATCTATTAATGCATAGGAGTCCAAGTTTTCATTCAGTTGTTACCATGTTACATGATATACCTGTGCTACATAATTATATATACTTCATTTTCACAGAGCCAGAGCTTTCCTTTATTTCCTTTAACAAAAGGCCAGTGGCACTCTTAACTGCAGTAACATAAGTAGGCATTAAATACCATGCCTATGCAGTGTCACTGGTTATGATGTGCACCAAGAAATTCATTCCCCAGAGGGAAAACAACAACAACAATAATATGCACATAGTATATATAGCTTCTTAACTGCTGAAGACTTCCTACATCAGCAAGTAAATGGCTACATATTGTATGTGTGTGCACGCATACTTATTGACCCAGCACATCCCACATCACAATATGTACCCATTTCAGGGCAATGATTATGGTAGGGCAGTCAAACACTGGCACAATGGTTTTGCTTAAGGTAGAAGATAATTGTTCAGTATCCATTTCCACATGCTTTCTTAGTAGTAAAGTCAAGGCTAATGTTCCCTACCCATGTCTTTAAATTGTGTGCAGGAAGAAGTGGAGGATATGGCTGAAGAGGTAAGTCTTGGGGATATCAGGAATAGTATGCCATACAACTAGCAAATCCCCTTGAGGCAGTCTACCAGTTTGGAAGCTCTTCAGCCTTTGATCCTCTGTGCATATCTGAAAGAAAGTAGGAACAAGACCTCCTAAAAGTACTCAATGTGTTTGCAATGAAAGCTTGGCAATGGTTCTGGCCACCTTTAGAATTTTACTGCTTTGCAAGATCATCTCCCTGTAATTCTGGTTTTAGCACTCAGTGTGTGTGTGTGTGTTTGTGCGCTTACATGTCCGCACATTAATCAATCCTCACTTTCAGATTTTTGGATTTTTCATTCCAAGTACAGCTGGTACACTTTGTGAACTCATCTTTCTGGTATTCTCCTCTGTGTCAGGTTGCCAACTGCCAAAAATGTCAGGCCAAGTGTGTTTTTATAAAAATTCCCTGGGAAAAGCTGTTTGTTTACTTGTGACAGGGCATGTTTTGTGGAGGATGATGATGTACAGTGTAAATCTATAAAATGTGGATGTGTGTATACATTTACTATCTGCCAAGTATTTATTATTCATGTAATAGAAGCAAAGATATTTAATGTACATCAGATTGAAAAAGGAGCTCCATTATATTCAAATAAAGTGGTTTTCTCTGCTATAAGGATCTACTGGACTTACTGGCAACTAATTGAATTCTTATTTTTAAAAATAAATTAAAGTCATTCACATGGCCAACCCTACTTGGGTAGAAAGAGCAACCCCAGGCAGGGCTGGCTATGTGCAGTGCCGGGATCGCTCACAATTCTGGCGTTCCACACCCGGGAGCCCTGGTTTGAAATCCAGGCTAAAAGTGAGGTCGGAGGACACACATGCACCTACTACTACCTCCCACCTGGGTCATGTGGGTGCTCGGGCTGCCAGCAGCACCTTTTGGGCTGCTGACAGTCATGCTTACCATAGAGCTGGCAGGGAGGAGCAGACCAGCAACTGGGAAATATCCTGATGCACCATGCTGCTCCTGGGGTGCGTTGTAGAATAACTGCGGCTGGGCTTCCTCCCCTCGCCTCTTGTTCAGCTTGCCACCCTGCCGCTCATGTGGGTGCACAAGTGACACAGCTCTGTTTGGGCCCCGGATCATGGGGCGGGGTGAGGTAGGCAAGATCCTGCCTCCCTCCCAGCCTGCCCAAGCCCCAAAGGTCATGTGAACAACTATATTGGTTTCCCCGCTAATGTCTCCTGTAAAACTTGCAGTGCCACTGCTGTAGTCTCAGAAGCAGCAGTGTTGCTGTAGAGTGTTGGAAGTGAAGGACTCTGCGCTGGCTCATGCCTCAGTGACAGAGGGGGACAAATTAGTGAGTCAGAGGGCTAGAGGGACCAAGACATTGGTCAACCCTTCTCTACTGCTCTGACACTATCCCTTTGATATATAGATTGCTACTCTCAGGGACTTCCTGCCTGACTGACTTCCTTTTCCCTTTTTCTTCTCCCTTGCAACACACATGCTCCTCTCTCCCTGCACCATGTGTGCAGAGATGCTCCAGCTAGATAGATAGATTAGAGATCCTGTCTCTCCATTTTACTATCTAGAATGGAGTTCACCAATAAAGACTCCTTATATTGATTTGAAACTATGAACTGTTTCTTTTACTCTCAAAGTACACGCATGCCTAGGCAGACTCCGCTGTGTTGTACCTCAGTGCACTCTGCTATAACAGAAGGGTATCTCTTACCAGAGGGAATTCCCAACATAGAGAACCAACGGTAGCAGTGTTATTACCACACTTTCCCGCATTTGCTACATATAATTGGAATAAATACATTAATGCTGGTAGCACTGCCACCAATTCTCTGTAGCAACACTGCTGCTTCTGGGTCTTCAGTAGCAGCACCGCAAAGTGTACAGGAGATATTAGAACTGCACATCCTGTTGGTGATGAAAACATATAGATGTGTGTGCATGTATGTATATATAAAAAACTTAAAATTGGAAATCCATTCCTCTTAAGTGAATTTGGTGGATCCAGCACACACAGGTCCTTTGGACACACTTCGGAGCTCTTCTCACAATCAATGGGAAGAGCTCGCAGGCGGGCTGCAGGGAAGGTATGACCTACCTCCCCCGCAGATGATCTGATCATCCCTGGGCAGGCAGGTCGCCCTCCCAGACAACCGGCTGCACTCCTGGCAGCTCCAGAGGTCGAGGTGCCTGGATGCACCACCATGTACTGCCCCGCCCCCTGGGCTCCCTTAGCCCGGTTTTGGACACTCGTGTGAATAGCCTCATTGTGTACTACACATGCACCATAGTTCTGGGGGATATAATCCTGCTCCTATTGACATGAATGGCCAACCTCTCACAAATAGGAAAAATTGCATGAAATGCAATGTTCAAGAATAATGTACAAGAATACGTGAATAATGTTCAAGAGAGAGATCCTATTTATTCAATGATCTAAACATTGTGCCATTTCCTCCATAGTGTAATCCACAGTGCTGAGTACAACTGTGCAACTATAGCAACCTCCTTCCTATGGCAACCCCTGCTAATTGGGCAAAGAGGCACCTTTTAATGTGGTCATTCTCATTATTGAGCAAGAGAAGAGTAACTGGCCCTATCCACCTCCCAGCACAGTATCTCCAGTGACTGCTGCTGGTGTCTATCTGATGTTTCTTTTCAGACTGTGAGCCCTTTGGGGACAGGGAT
Organism: Hemicordylus capensis; assembly: GCF_027244095.1. Classification (NCBI taxonomy): domain Eukaryota; kingdom Metazoa; phylum Chordata; class Lepidosauria; order Squamata; family Cordylidae; genus Hemicordylus; species Hemicordylus capensis. The sequence continues at coordinate 48,012,397 of NC_069658.1, read as the reverse complement.
CCATCTTATTTATTTGTTATTTCTCTGTGTAAACCACCCTGAGACATTTTTGGAAGGGCGGTATAGAAATTGAATGAATGAATGAATAAAATTGAGTAAGTCCTTCCCACTGTAGTTTCTTCTTGTTTAACCCACTAAATCGTAATCATTGTTACTGAAAAAGATGGCTCTGTGGCAAGTAAAATAACTTGATGGCTCTTAAGAGAGTCCTCTCCATTTTGTCCCTCCTCTGCCCAGATTGCCAGTTCTGAATTCGGTGTAACAGCTTTGAATGCTATCACAGCACATATGTGTTGATGGCTGTAGCTTCCTATGTTGATTTACTCTGCTGCCTCAGCACAGCTTCTTGGATCTGTTCATGCAGAGGCTCCGGCTTCATGGTTTCAGTGGCGGGGGGGGGGGTTGCTCTTGTTCTCAGAGGATGATACAACTGCTTAAGGGGATTACAGGTTTATGCATCAAGTTCCTAGTACGGGTTTGACAGGAGCTTTATATTATGATGCATGGTGTGGAGACAGTGAATAGAGAACCTTTTCTCCCTCATAATACTAGAAATTGAGGCCATCCACTAAAACATGGGTAGTACTGTATTTACCTGAATCCAAGGTTAGTCCCCCCCCCACAATCATTTGGAAAACTCTTGTTAGAATTGGTGGGGGGGGGTCATCTTAAATTCAGGGTCTTCTCTTTTTGGGTAAATAGTATAACCTATATTTAACACATATTTTTAAGAGGGTCATCTTAAACTCAGGGTCATCTTCTATTCGGGTAAATACGGTAGGTTTAAGACAGACATAAGAAAGTACTTCATGCAGAGCATAATTAATGTATGGAATTCAGTATCATGTGATGCAGCACTGGTCTCAAGTGAGCTAGATTCTAAAAGGAGATTAGATAAATTCATGGAGAATAGGTCTATATAAATGGCTATTTATCATGATGGCTGAATAGGACCTCCATGTACAGAAGTAGTAAGCTTCTTAACTTCGTTGGGAAGCAACCCTGGGAGTGGACGATTGCCCTTGCTTGTGGATTTCCTGGAGGCATCTTGCGGAAAGCAGGATCTGGACTAAATCAACCTGTAGTGAGATCCAACAAAGCTTGCCCTGTGTCAAAAGCTGATGAGCTTCCTGGAAGAATGCCAGTATTGCATATAGTAAGCGATTACCTCCGCAGCATCCCAGCTTGCATCTATTCTACATTTCTCTGTATCTCCTCAAAATATCCCACAAGGGGCAGAGATAGAAAAAGTAGAAGGTTTATAGTATGCGGCTTATTTACACCTTGAGGAATGAATGCCCAAATGTAAACAATTTCAAGCCAAGGATGGAATATATGGAGCACACACATGACTCTTCAGATGTGTCTGTTCTCTGTGTGTATTTATATATCAGCTCAATCACTTTCTGTACATTGGAGAAGGCAAAGGCCCTCTATGGATTTGTGAAATTCCTCTTAGCAAACCTTGTTTATTTTGCTTGTGGCAGCCACATCATTATTGAGCTACAAAATAATCTAATCAAAATTTCCATTTAATTAGCTGTTGGCCTCACTACAAGTGTAGCTGTGTGAGCAGCTCCATGTCTGCAAATCACCAGGCTCCTCAGCAGTCTGTTCAATAGGGCTTTGCATCACGTTTTCATTATCTTCTGAAGAGGACAGTGACAAATTTGGGAACTAAGTTATTTTGACTGTTATGAATGTACAAACAGTGAGTCCATTCACACAATCAAAAACTGGTTCTCCCTGGGTTTGGGAGCCCTCTGTGCTCCCAATTTTCGGTTGTGTGGAAGCAAGGTAGGAGGAAAACCTGGGTAGAAGTGATTGTGTGGAAGCAAGGTAGGAGGAAAAGCTAACCAGGTTTTCCGCTTATCTTGCTTCCACACGACCAAAAATTGGGAGCACACACCTGTGAACACAGTTTTTGATTGTGTGAATGACCTCATTGTGTTTTAAAATAGATTTTAAGCACTCTTAGGTATGGAATTGAGGGGGTATGCAGGAGCATATCCTTGGGAGCCAAGCCTCCCTAATATCACATCTATGCAGGTAACCACACCTCTACAGGTTAAGCTATGATGTGTCTACACCTTTTCTTCCTCATGCAAAGTTTCCCCTTCCGCGATTAAATTAGGAAAAATATAATAATAAAAATATATTGGTGTTTCACAAATGGGCATGCAGATCATGCAAGGAAATTATGTTATGTACAAGAGGTCACCTGAACTACTTTCAAAATTACCCATAAGAACCAGCAGTCATATTGTCATAAACCACATGGAAAGATCTATAGTTATTTAAAAGAAACAGCTCAAAGGTGCAATGTGCAATCTGATCACCAGGTGGAGCTGGCAAGAAAACATTCCTGAATCCTTGCGGAACCAATCCACCAACACTAAGAAGAGGAGACAAGCAATAAAAAACAAAGTTCCCTTATGACCACCAATAACCAGCATCACAGCACTATAATGGCACAGGTATCAGCTATTGCCCCAAACTGTTATTTCAGAAAACAACACGGAATTCTGAAGCTTTCTGACAACAAAACTTTTCTATACGTTAAATATTTCTATACAAATCTCAGCCGCTAAGGACATCTGCAGCCAGACAAAGCCTTCTTCAGACGTTTTTCTTCTATCGGAGTTAATGCTTACAGCTCCAAAAGTGGGTAGGAAGTCCCGCCCACTCACTGCCTCCTGCTGGGCTCTCACCGTTAAGGTTCTGTATGTCTGAAGAGGGAAGCGGGTGCTTACGAGGATGGCTGCTGCTTACGTTAGCTGCAACCTGGATGCCTGAGGTTGCAGCTCATGGAAGCTCTGGCCGTCATTGCTTACCCGGCTTTCCTCTTCAGACAAACAAGCCCTTAACTCTGAGCACCCAGCAGGAGGTGGTGAGTGACAGCTCCGGGGCGGGACTTTAGTTCCTACCCACTTTTGGAGCTGCAAGCATTAACTCTGATAGAAGAAATAACACCTGAAAAGGGCTTAAATCATTCTATATTGTAAATGATTACAATATGTACAAGGGATATATATACATGCAATCTGTACAATATATACAAGCCTGACTCTTCCTTGTACAAAGGCATCTTTATATTACACAGTTAAAACTGTAGCAGGTCACAGGGAAGGCAGTAGTTTTCAAGAGACGCAAAGGTGGCATAATAAAATCATTGTATGCTGTGGTGCACAAATGAATTCATGTTATGCTGCTATCAACTCTGGTTAACCAGAGGCTGAAGACAAACAATATTTTTCAAGAGAGTTAGTGATGGCATATTAGTGATAGTGTTGCCCTTGGTATAAACATCTGTTTTGACCCACTATACTACTAAACTCTGGAAACCTACTTGACCAAGTATCTGAACCACCTCAAAAAAACAAAACAAAAAGACACCCCTGGAAAACATGTTTAAGTAAGGACATCAGACATATGCATTAGATTCCCCAGGAATATTGTGATATCACATTTTGCTCAGAATAGAATTGACGCTGTACCTGGAAGTGAAATCTGCAAAATATTGTTCTGAATTAGTAACTACATGCTGGGCAACTGGAGCAGGCCTACAAAGCATGAGGAGGGCCACTGCGATGCTTAGGGCCGGTTCAGATGAAGTAAGTAGGAGAGATGAGATGAAATCCAAACAGCACAAAATAGCCAGAAAACCGAAGAAAGGATGTTTAAAACAAGTGCCAGGACTTTTAAATAAATAAATAAATAAATAAAAACAACAACTTAAAAAAGGAGACATTGGAGGAGCAGAAAGAATGACGTCTTGCTACCAGCAGGAATAGGACTCCTTCCCCCAGCTCTCTGAAGTAAGTAGGAAGAAAGTGGCAACTCCCCATGAGCATGTGTTCAGGGGCTGAACAACCTCTTTGCCACCCATAGGCAAACAGGCTTTTGCTGCTGCGGGGAAGGGTGTGTGAGAGGGGAGAGCCCCCTTTTGCCTCTAAATATCTCCACTGCCAGTGGCAGGATGGGGTGCGGTATCGGCAGCTGGCTGCAGGAAGGTGAGGAGGGAAGAGTGCCCCCCCTTTTAACCTTTTACAGCACCAGGAGTGGCGGTGGCCTGTCTCTGGCTCTGCCACTGGCCCCTCCAGTAACATCCCACACACGGGGGCATAGCTCACCTCTCGGACTCCTAAGCCAAGCAAGCTTTCCCCATCTTTTCAGGCACCGTTTGGTGTCTGACAGCATTTATTTCCCTTTCTCTCCTTCAAACCTACCGCCTCCCCCAGAGAGGCATGGCAAAATTTGAGGAGCAGCAAAAGTTGCCACTCTTCAGATTTTACCACTCTAGGCAGATGCCTCCTCTGCCTTAATCCGCCACTGCATGTGCCACTGTTGCTCGCCAGTACTTCCGCCCATTTCATTGTTGTCTGAAGTTGGAAATGTCAGGTGGAGAATGTCAGGATCCCTCTGCCACCTGACACTGACAAGCCAATTTCAAGCATTGTTTATGAATGTCAGGCTGATGGAGGAGTCCTAACATTCTCCACCCAACATTCCCATTTTCAGAAAACATGAAAATTGGCGGAAGTACTGGCAAATGGCAGGAGCACACACTTGCTGGGAACTGCGGCTTTCTTCCTAGTTATTTTTGGAAGATTGTCTAAACTTGCCCTTATTGGCTTTGACAGGAGAAAAAAGGCATAGGAAGATAGGAAGCTGCCTTAAAGCAAGTCAGACCATTGGTCCATCTAGCTCAGTATTGTCTACACAGACTGGCAGCGGCTTCTCCAAGGTTGCAGGCAGGAGTCTCTCTCAGCCCTCTTTTGGAGATGCCAGGGAGGGAAGTTGGGACCTTCTGCATGCAAACATGCAGGTGCTCTTCCCAGAGCAGCCCCATCCTCTACGAGGAATACCTTATAGTGCTCACATGTAGTCTCCCATTCAGATGTATCCAGGGCAGACCCTGCTTAACAAAGGGGACAAAATCAAATCATACTTACTACCACAAGACCAGCAAAAAGGTGAAATCTGCAACCTGCAAAAAGAACAATAGAATAACACTATGTATTATTATGTTCTTGGATTCTTGTGGAAAGAACATAAGATCAGCCCTGCTGGATCAGGCCCAAAGCCCATCTTGTTCAGGATCCTGTTTCACACAGTGGCCCACCAGATGCCACTGGAAGCCCACAGGCAGGAGCTGAGGGCATGCCCTCTCTCCTGCTGTTACTCCCCTGCAACTGGTATTCAGAGGCATCCTGCCTCTGAGGCTGGAGAAAGGTGCTCTAGGCCCCTGATCATCGTGGTTGCCCTCTTCTGGACCTTTTCCAGTTCTACAATGTCCTTTTTTAGGTGTGGTGACCAGAATTGTATGCAGTACTCCAAGTGTGGCTGCACCATAGTTGTATAAGGGCATTATAATATAAGCAGTTTTGTTTTCAGTCCCCTTCCTAATGAGCCCTCACATGGAATTGGCCTTTTTCACAGCTGCCACACATTGAGTCGACACTTTCAATGAGTTGTCCACCACGACACCAAGATCCCTCTCCTGGTCAGTCACCAACAGCTCAGATCCCATCAGTGTATATGTGAAGTTGAGGGTTTTTTCCTTCAATATGCATCACTTTATACTTACCAACATTGAACTGCATTTGCCATTTTGTCGCCTGCTCCCCCAGTTTGGAGAGATCCTTTTGGAGCTCCTCGCAATCTGTTTTGTATTTCACTATCTTAAATAGTTTGGTGTCATCTGCAAATTTGGCCGCCTCGCTGCTTTCCCCAACTTCTAGATCATTGATTAATAAATTAAAAAGCACCGGTCCCAGTACAGATCCCTGGGGGACCCCACCTCTTAATTCCCTCCATTGTGAAAACTCTCCATTTATCCCTACCCTCTGTTTCCTGTCCTTCAACCAGTTAGCAATCCACACATGTATTTGTCCCCTTATTCCATGACTGCCAAGCAAATGCAATACAAAAATATGAGAGACAGTTTGACTAGCTGGCCTTCCAACTCAATTATTCTGTCTCAGCTGCTGATGGGGACATAAGCCCTCTTCTTGTATTGCCCTTTCATAATAGTTAGCACTGGACTAGTTCCAGTTAAAAATGGAAAGTCTCCAAAGGGGGGGGGGAAACCCACCACTTTATTGTTTGGAGATTTGGGGGTCCCACTGCACACCTCCAATTCTCTATGCTGTTTGTTGAACTAGATTATATGATGGTTCATTCTAATCCCCACCCCCCACCCACAGCTTTTGATATAACTAAAGCTGTGACTGGTGACCTTTAAAAAACCATAGCATCTTTACTGTGTGGGGAACAGCTCAAAATGCTTCTTCCCTGAGCAGGAAAGACACCAGGAGGGAGAGACTGCCCTGTTCCAGAAAGGGATCAGCACAAGTGTCCAGTGGCTAGTGGCCAGATCAAGCCAGATCAGGCCAGGCCAGGTCCAGCAGGATCAATACAGTAAGGAGGTCAGAGGTTGGAGCATTCCCAGACTGAGCTTTGGCCATCCACTCAAGATAATTAGATGTTCAGCAAAAGTTGACTCAGTCTCAGACTGAGGCCTTGAATCATTCGGACCCAGGACTCCTGCTTCAGGCTTCTCCCCCATCCTCCAGTGACTGCAAAGGCTTAAAGGGGCAGGAACCTATTCCACAGGTGCAGGTCCCTGTGGTGGGTGGGTGTGTTTCTACTGCAGAGGGTTGAGGTTCAAGTGAGTTCTCAGACTTGGAAGACGAGGGCAATGGCATTTCCTCGAGACGCGGCTGAAGCCACAGGGTTTGGTGGCCCCTCTGCTGTCTCGTCCTCAGAACTCCCAGCATCCTCCTCCAACAAAGGTGTCTGTGGGGCTGGGATTGTGACAGGGACAGTGGCACGCTATAATGTAGCCATGAATAAGGAAGATGCTGGGAGCGTCCCCACTCTGGTGGCAGCTTGGATCAAAGGCTTCAGAGCAGGAAGGAATCCCTGCCCGAAGCCCCTCATGAAGATTGCTGATAAAAGGTAGGACTCCAAGCCATTCTGACTTGCACCATGGTGATGACAGCAAATCTTGGAAGCATGTGCAGAAGAGTTTCCTACTTTGGGACTTGTGAGGAGGAGTATGTGTTGGCCCGTTGTAATGGCATGAATACAGCTGTTCTGCAGGGGAGATTCCAAAACATTCCTTAGCATTGTCATGTTTGCCCGTGTGGATTGGGAGAAGTTGAGACGACGGCTCATGTCCTTTTGTATTGCCAATTTTATAGTGACATTAGGAAGACATATATTTCTCCTCAATTTATCCTGTTTCCAGGATTAACTGAAATGGACTATTTAAATTTAATTTTAAAGGATTGTAAAGAGGAGAATTTATTCAATGTTGCTAAATTTTGTTATATTTGTGGTGTTATTCGGAATGAAGTTATTAATTCTAAATGATTTTATTCTTGTACTTCTGGCCATTGGCTGTACTAATAAAGACTGAGTATGTGGTAGATCAGATGAGATGATGGTCTTTGGATGGGGATAAGAAAGCCTCTCTCCCTCCAATGCCAGCCCCACTTTCTGCACTGCCTGCTTAGAACAGTGGTCTGAACAAGCTCCAGGTAAGTCATAACTACAGGAAATGGTTCCCTGGAATTGTCTCTTCCAATGCGGAACCAGGAGCCATAGAAGGTGGAATGTTATTCCTTTATGCCCCACCCGGCACACCCTGGAAGTTTAAAGTGGCCAAGATAAGGAAAAAGCAAAGTGCCTTTTATATATGTTTCCTCCATCTCATTACTACCGCCGCTCCCTTTAATCTTGATTATAGCTCAACATTGAAGAAACAGGTTATCACATGTTATGACCAACAAGGTTATTTAACATAATGTGCATTCCTCATTAGTTCTCTCCACAAACTTTATAAAAACAGTGTTCTGGACAAATACTCAAAATCTCAAATGTTAAGAGGAACCAGATGGTATATTTGTGCTGAATTGCTGCATTTTGTTGCTCTTTTTGAAAACAATTCTCAGTATTTTTATCTTTTCCTTGAGCATGCACTGACTTACATGCTTAACATTGCGACAAACAGTGGAAGAATCTCTACTTAGCTCAAAGTTAAAGCATAATGACATGAAGCTAAGAATAGGTAGTTGAAAGGCCACATCCACAAAAATGCAAAAATGATTCATTCCTGTCCACAGTGGCACATTGTAATGTGAGGTAGTAAAGGCACAAGTCTCTCTAGTCAAACTGATTTCGCCTCACCAACAGGTGGATTCGTGAATTCCTTACTCTGAGCTGAATTGCCTTCCCTAACATTTGATCTCTACTATCCTGCCCTTGAGGCTTTTTGAAAAATAGCAAAAGGTTGTTACAAATTCCCCCCAAGTCATTCTGTCAGTATTTCATGCCCAGTCACCTCAGGCACATTATTGCCTATAGACACTTAAGGATGTGTAAGAAATGGCCAGTCTCTTGGATAACCCCAGCACAGAAATAATGTGGTTTTTTGATCCGGCTCACTCAGATCAAGCCTTTGGGTGAGTGTTAACTCTTAAGCAATGCAATTCATGGGGAATCCTAGCTCACAGGGCATGGTCTAAGGGTTCATGATGCACACTTTACCTTACAACCTTAAAGAGCTAGATTTCGCAATGACACTTCAGGATAACTACTATCTGTTTACTATATATTTAATTGCAAGTAGGTAAAAACATCTGGTTAACTTCATCACCAGGAATACCTGATACACACAAGGGCCCAATTTACTTAGATATTGGCCCAAATGTTGTGCAGCCTTAGGAGAGCAGAAGAAGGGCTGTACCCTCACAGAGAGGCTGCAGTGTACCTGCTTTAAGCTTCTCTTCTCTCCCTCCAGAAGTTCTTGTCACTTCCAGAAATATGTCCCTGAGCGGTTGCACAGCCTCTCTCTGAGGGTGCAGCCCTTCTTCCACTCCCCTACAATGTACAACATTTGGGCAAAATGTATATTTATCTTATTAAATAAAGGGGGCTTTCTATCCTCCATCCTTTTAAAATACCCAATTTAAATGTATTTAAAAATAAATCCGCAGACCTATATAACACAGGATAAAAGGAATATTCATATATATATATATATATATATATATATATATATATATATATATATTTGGGGGACACACATTAGGTTTGTTTACACAACCTTTTGCTGGGACGGGGAGAGCGGGGGTGAAGGCAGGATAGCACCTACCTCCCCTCCAGATGATCCAGGGATGATCTGAGCCATGTGGCTCACACACTCATATGATGGGTTCTGCCGCGGGCCGCTCAGCATTCTGGAGGCCAGGAAAATGCATCCCAGCCTCCAGATATCCCACAATGCACTGCATGATGAGTGTGGTGCATTGAGGGATTTTCCCTCCAGCTGGACACTCTAGGCACCTGGCTCTGTGTCTGTTTGGGGCTGCTTGCAGCCTGAGTTCACACACAACACCAGACCTGGGTAAAAGGGTACACTCAGGTGAAAGGCTGGGTAGAAATCCTGGGCTACCCAGGGAGGCAGCACCAGAATCAGCCTCAATCCCAGCCAATGGCGGATTACTGCATAGGCAGTATAGGCAGCTGCCTATGGTGGCAAATCTTGGGAAGTGGCATCTTGGAGGGAAACTTAATTCTTCCCCCCTGCCCCAACCTTTAAAAATGCCGCTGTGTAGAGGCAGAGGCTCCGAGTGCCTCCACTTGCTGGAGAGAACAAATGTATAAAGTCTGAGTGGGACAGACTGGATGGAACTGGGAGCTGATGCAATCTGTTGTTGACTTATAGGAGTGCATATGCTCCTGTCCACCTGATGCTCAGCCTACATATTTGTAAATGAACCAAATATTACAAAGGCAAAGTATTACAATAGACAAATATTACAAGGATTATCCAGTGATCTCTCCTCCAAGGAAGCCAGAATCTGTTACTGTATGCCCCAGAAACTACCCACTGCTCATAGAAGTAGAGAGCATATGTAACAATATCAAGCAGATTTCTGTATCTGATAATTAACACAGCAGATTTTTATGTCTGAAACCTGTACCCAAGTTAAGTGCTGTGAATTATATTTGTGTAAAATGTAAGACGAATCATAAGGGGGAGGGGACACATTACTTTTTAACAGGCATGCCCATTTTATTGTATCATTTTTAGCTTCTCTGTTGAAGGTATACAAAAGAATTCAATCATCACCCTACAGAGGGTACCATCAAACATCTGCACCTTGATCTCTTCCACTGGAAAAAGAGAGGGACCTGTTTTGAAAAGCTTTTCAGTTATAATAGATTTGCCTGTGGTGTTTAAATGAGGGGTTCAGCTCCTTCCTGAGGGTTCATTTATTTAATGAATGAGAAGAAATTCCCGTATTATAGCATAAGGCTGCCAGGGATCAGTTCCAAAGCCAAGGGCCAGAAATAACCACAGGCAGAAAAGATAAAAACACAGTAAGAAAGCAAAGTCTGGTTAATAGTCTTTGCAGGGTTTTGACAAAACATGAGGGGAGTCACCAAAGCAAACTGACAGAGGGAGGGGACTTCCTCTAACTGCCTTATTAGTGTATTGTTGTGAATTTGCTGAACAAATTTTGGAAGAAACTCCTTCATCAGGGACTCAAAATTGATTGCAGTACGAGTGCTCAGTTCCATGAATATTGCCAGCAAACATGGGCAACTTGACAGGAATACATTAATAAAAGTCTCCTGTCTTGGGTTACATGGAGGATGTCCCCCTTCCCTGCCCCAACGCCACTCCCCCACCACACCCCGGCTGACAATATTTTAACTATTCCCACAGGATAGGGAACTGTTGCTCAGGAAAAGCAAGCAGATGGAATCATGGCCCATTCTGGAGCCTCAAGGCAAGTGACAGGCAACCGGTCAGCACCAGAACGAACCACCTTAAAGGAGGTATCAGCCAGGCAAAACTAGGACTAGGAGTTCTGGAATCAGAAGCCCAGGCATAAGGACAGAGGCGCTCTTACTCCTGGACTTCCAGGCTGAGGTCCAGGGCCTCCACACCCCCTGGAGGCCCCCCAATCTTCTTTAGTCTATCCCGGGTGGTGTGGTTGCTGTTCCACACCGCTGGCCAGGTAGGCAGCCGTGACCTCTGCTTTAGAGACGGGGGGGGGGAAATATGCGGGATGGGAATATGTTAAGTTGCATGTTGAAATGTTTCTGCTAATGCATATTTACCCAAATATACCTGTTTTATATTATATTATATTCTTGTAAGTTCAGTTGCTGTTTGTGTCCTAAAGAACTCACATGTTAAAAAATACTGTGTGTATCACAGTGTGTGTGGCAGTGGGGGATGATGCTTACCATGCAGTAGGGCGGGGGGAGTGTATGTGCTCCAAAGGCCATTAGGTCCAGGCTCCAAAATTACCTAGGTGCACCTCTGCATAAGGATTAGACCCATCAGACAGAAGATGCAATCTGACTACCTGTTTCAAGGCAGCACATGGGAGGAAAGTGGAACTCAGGTGTTCTGCACTATCTCCGTCACTGTGGTCAGCTTCAACCATCTCAGCTGACAAGAGGATCCATTAATTTCAGTGTGATTAACTGACTAGATGCTCCTGCTAGGTCAGGGCTATCCCTAGCAGTTGGCACTTTCTGCTTTGACTGATGACACCCAGCTCTACTTTCCATTTCCCACGGAAGCCAAGGAAGCTGAGGGTGCCTTCTCTTCAGCCAATAACTGGGGGTGGTGATAAACTGGATGTAGGCAAACAAGCTGGAAGCAAATCTGGATAAGACAGAAGTGTTCCTGATTATGATGAGAACAGATCCAGGTCTAAATAGATGAGCTGTTCTGGGTGGGGTTGTACTCCCTCTGGAGGAGTTCTTCTGGACCTGGCTTTGCACCTGGATAATCAGGTGGTGGGTGGTGGCCAGGAGCACCTATGCTCAGCTTTGTGTTGTGTGCTGGCTGCATCATTTCCTGGAGACAGCAGATCTGGCCATGATCACCTAAACTTTAGTCGCACAGAAGCTTGATTCAATTTAATTAATGGATTCATTCATTCATTCATTCATTTCTATACTGCACCATCCAACAGCTCTGGGTGGTTTACAAAACCAAAACAAAATACAATCATTTAAAAATCAGACTTAAAACCATAAAATCTCAACAATCCAAACACAGTTTAAAACAGTTAAAACAATTTAAAAACCCTAGAAGGCCAGTACAACAACAAAAGTTTTAAGGGCTCTCTTAAAGGCCAGTAATGATTCTAAACCACAAATTTCTGCGGGGAGTGCATTCCACAACCCAGGTGCAGCTACAGAGAAATTCTGGTCCCAATTATTTTTAACGGGGCTGCCCCGGGAAAATGTTCAGAAATGGCACCTAGTCCAGAACATGGCAGCTAGATTTCTGTTGGGAGCATATGATCCCTATCCTTTTTCATCTACATTGGCTCCCAATTCATTTCTAGGCACAATTTAAGGTGATGTTTCTTACCTTTAAAGCCTTAAACAGGTTGGGGAAAGGGTACATTAGGGATAAGGGTGTGTATGGACTGTTTGTAGAGGTTTTATCCAAATTTGGACAAATCCGCCGCTCTGTGGACCAGTTCGGTCGAAATGACTGGCTTGGCTAGGCAAACTAATGAACCAGCATGAAGTGGTTCAATCCAGCCTCTCAAACCGGCCCAGTTCATGGTGGATCGGTTCACTCATGAACTGTTTCTGCATACCCTTACTTATGGATCACCTTCTCCCATATGTGCCTGCCCAGTCATTGAGATCTATTGGGGAGTCCTTGCTCTGGGTAGCACTCCTTTCTGGGGCATGACTTGGTGTGACCAGTGACAGGGCCTTCTAAGTGATGGCTACATACTCTGGAATTCCCTGCCCCGGGAGGTTTGCCAGGCCCCCATTTGTTGTTCTTTCACCAACAAGTTAAGATTCTGCTGTTCGTCTAGCCTTTTAAATTTGAAATATATCTGGTCTTGGACTTTTGGTCTACCATGTATATTTTCTGTTGTGATTGCTTACATATTGTAGGTTTTTAAAAATTTTTGTTTGGTTACTGTATTTTATTGTAAAATGTAATTTTTAATTGTACACTGCCTTGAGTTCCAACTTGAAAGGCAGTATATAAATCAAATTAAAAACAGTTCCATTTTTTTCTAGAGGCAGTCCCTTTTTTGGAAAATATGCCTGGTAAATTCTGTCCTTATTGTAAATAAGGACAGGATAGGGATTACGAAAATTTGTAAATAAGCACTCAGGGAGGCTATTCTCACGCGCACTGGAAACCGGGCTAAGGGAGCCCAGCCTGGTTTCCAGTACATGTGTGAACCATGTACAGCCGTGGGGCTCCTGGCGGCAAGCCCAGTTAATCCCTCCCTCTTAATTGAGGCACCACGCCACGGTGACTCATGAAGAGACCCCCGACGGGAAGGCTACAACAAGCCTCCTGGCCTTGGGGGGGCTCCCCAGAATGCCCCATATACTTGCATGGGGCATTCTGGGACTGCCAGGGGCCAGGAGGCCCCTGATCCCCGATGCCCCACCTGGCTCCATGCCGGAGCTGGTAACTGTGTGGGCGGCCAATTCGGCTGCCCAGGGTGAGCTGACTACTCATGTGTGGGTCAAGCCCACTCTCCCCACAAGCCCCCTGCAGGCTCTCCACATTGCTCGTATGGAGAGCCTGGCAGGGATGCTTTGTTCATTTTTTAAAATGTGAGTTGTGCAGCCCTCAGGGACCTACTTCTATATTGCAGGGAAATTGCTATATTGGCAAACATTGCTTGACACACACCCCACCCCCACAGCACAGCTCTCCATTACTAAACGCTTACTAAATGCTGCAGAGACTCTTTACATGTTATGCCTCTGCACCATTCGTGAAGGTGTCAGTCACTGAGTGCAGTAACATTGCCATCTGCACATTCAGCCATGCTCTCTTTCTCTCCGATTTTGTACTTTCTACTTGTTACATCTATCTATTTTGTTTAAAGTGCAGTCCGATTCTATGCTTTGTTTACTCAGAAGTAAGTCCTACTTCAGTGGGCTTATTCCTTACCAAGAGTACATAGGACGGTAGTTTTAAAAGACTTATGTGAGTAAAGTCTAAGCAAGATTATAAAGCCAGAGTCATATATGAACTGGTGCTGAATACTTCTAACTTGGACAAAATGAACAGGAAGCTGACAGAGAAGTCATAGCAGAATTACTTTTGCTTCCTGTGAGTAATAAGCAAATCTAGTAAAGCTCACTTGAATGCACTTGAGTAAGGATTGCAGGATCAGGCCTGGAAACCCACAGCTTCTGAGGATTTTTGCTGACCTTGCTTCTTCTTGTTTTATCATAGCCTGCAGTATGATCCTAAGCATGTATATTCAGAAGTAAGTTTTATTGAGCACACAACTTACTCTTTACTAAGTATGCCTAAGATTGCACTCTTAGTAATAAAGATTTTCTGTTTAAACACACAATAATTAGTCTGCATAAACATTTGTGTAGCAAAAACAAAGCAGACTCATCCCCTCTGACTCTCCGATTTAATTATCTGTTTGCTGAAAACAATCTGAAAGTTCTCTCTGATTTCTGAAGGCCTTCATTAACTTAATCTCTGTCTCATAGTAACACAGTGTAAAAGAGCCACACCCAAGTAGGAGTTCAGTTACAAATCACCATTTCTATCTGCTTCGCTCAGAAACGACAGCCAAAAAACTGCCTATCAGTCTGAAGCCAACAATTTAAAAAAATATATAGAAGTAGAATTTTCCCTTCCTTTGGTCAAATGCACCTAGTTAAAGCACATGATTTACCAATAAAATAAGTGTATTATTGTAACAGCAAGAGTGACATTAACACAGCCATTTCAACAACAAGCCCAGCCTTTCTACTCAACTACATGTATTTGCGTCATTCTCAGTTAAGCTACTCAAGAATTTCAAAAAGCAATAGCCTTTTACATGCAAAATCCCTTTGTATTCCAGGGAAGAAACATGAGTTGGTAAAACAGTACTTAGACTGTAGCACTATCTGTAAATTATGTTATCTTTTTTTTCCTTCTAAAGTAGCTTCTCTTTCTCTGTTTTGCAATTTCTCAAAAAATGAGAGGAAGTATGATAGTTCTAATTTTGAAACATGCATTCAGCAATAGCAGCACCAAAACACATTTTTAAGGGTTTTAATTGCTTAAAGATGGGAGAATGGGTAGCCATTGCTCAAATGCATACATGTAAATTAATTAACATGTTTATGTATTGGAAATCTGTTGGGAATCCCTCCTGTGAATGTGAACTACCTGATCAGTTCATTTGTAATGGAAAGAAAGCTAGCTGCATTTCACATGATACAGAGTCTGTATATAGTAATTGATGTCTGCATAGGAAAATGTAACATTTAAAGTAGCCTTTGTGCTTGATGGCTGAACAAAACACAATCAGTTCTAGATATTCTAAAGCTGGTTTATGTGATTTAAAAAATAACAACTAATGCCTGAGGATCAGCTTGCAGGTTGAACAATTTACTAGACTGGAACCCACCACAAGGTATTTTGAAAAACTAATCTATGGAGGAAGTAGAATCACTCTCTGTCAGCCCTTAGCTGTGTTCTATAGTTGTCCTATGTGACTTTCATCATGGGCTCAGCTAGTCATGTGAATGCCAACACCAACTGCTGAAGTCATCACAGACTGTGATCTGTTGTGATTGGATGCCACAGCTGATCAGTGCTGAGTTGAACATGTAGAATTGCCATGGACCCACCTTTCTTAGCTCTGGCAGCACAGATGGAAGTCAACCATAGCCAAGTAAACATCTAGAAGTCATTCACACCATCAAAAACTGTGTTCTACCCAGGTTTGAGAGCTGAGTGTGCTCTCAGTTTTCAGTTGTGTGGAAGCAAGAAAGGGGGAAAATCTGGGTAGTAGGGATGTACACGAACCAGTTTGGTACTCCTTTTCTGGAGCGCCAAACTGATTCGGAATGCTAGCATTTGAGCTGGTTCAGAGGCAGGGGGGTTACCTTTAAGGGGCAGGGAGGGTGCCCCTGCCTACCCCCCGACTTCCCCCCCAGCGGCACTCTTCCCAAAAGCATTGGCGCAGGGCTGCAGCATACCTCCCTGCAACTCTGGTCAGTGTCATACTGGAAATGGCCGCCGTGTGTGCACACAGCGAGGGGAAAGTGGTGGGGCAGGGACAGGCACCCTCCCTGCTCTTTAAAGGTACCCCCCCCACACACACACACATCCTGGGAGTGCATGAACAAATTCATGCACTTCCCTACTGGATAGAAATGATTGTGTGGAAAAATAATAGGAGGAAAATCGGGAAAATCTTTCCTCCTACCTTGCTTCCACACAATCACTTCTGCCCAGGTTTTCCTCGTACCTGGTTTCCACGCAACTGAAAATTGGTTTAACACAGTTTTTGATTGTGTGAATGACCTCCGACTCTGCAAAAGGCTCACAGAATAATAAGAGCTGACTTTACAAGGAACCACATTGTGCTTTAGGCTGTATTATAACAAAGGACCTAGTTTAACCAGCTACTGAAATCTGTCTTTTGTTAGGTGCTTAAAGCTGTGTAGTATAATACACCGTATTATGCTCTAAAATGTGTACTATGTTTGAAGACAATTGTGTTTGTGCTGGAAGATTTTGGAAGGATCTATTAAGAATGAGGAGCTGGTGGGGTAGCAGTGGCATCTTATCAAGAAAAATGCACCACATTGTATACTCTTAGCCACCCCACCCCCCTTTTCTGTTCTGATTTGTCTTGTTTTTCTTGTTTCCTAACTTATTGTTGCTGTCATTCTGTTCTTGGATTGATGATTCAGCCCAACTGAGCTCTTCCTGAGAATTATTTCTCAGAAGTTCGCTTTAAGGCTTGTCTTAAGGAAATGTTTCTTGTCTATGACTTGTTGAAATTAAGACAAAATATTCTATGGGTTGCCTCTTTTTATTTCTTGTTGCATCTCCTCTCCCCTACATTACTCATATCCGATCTAATCCAACTTCTGGTTCTTCACAAGATGCTTTGACATGTATAGCAGAAACTTCTCTGATGCAAACTGGAGCCTGATTAAATGTAGGGATAGGACACTTTTATATTGAGGCTGCTGCTGTTGACTCATTAATGCATGTAGCATGGTTTTGGGGAGAAAAACCCGTATCATTTCCCTCAATTGAGGACAACTTCAGACCCCTCCTTGCCAAAATATGTAATTTATCCCTACAATCAGGCATTGTAACAGAGGGCTGGAAAGTAGACAATATAACACCGATTTTCAAAAAGTGATCTAGGAAATTATAGGCCGGTTCATCTCATACTGCAGGGGAGATGGCAATGGTAAATCCCTCCTTCTATTCTACCAAAGACAACCACAGGGCTCTGTGGTCACCAGGAGTCGACACTGACTGGACGGCACACTTCACTTTATTTTAGCTTAACATCTGTGCTGGGCAAATTGATGGTAAACATTCTCGAAGATAACTTTGTTAAGCATATATAAGAAGAGGCCCTGCTGGAGGAGAACCAGCATGGCTTCTGCAAAGGTAAATCTTGCTTCATCAACCTTTTGGAGTTCTTTGAGAGTGTCAATGGGCATGTGGATAAAGGTGATTCAGTTGACATAGTCTACTTGAACTTTCAAAAAGCTTTCAACTAAGTTCCTTATCAAGTTCCTTATCAAAGACTCTTGAGAAAACTTAGCAGTCATGGGATAAAGAGACAGGGAGGCAAGTCTCACGATCGGTAGGTATCAATGGACAGTTCTATAAATGGAGGGAAGTAAGGAAGTGGGGTCCCCCAGGGATCTGTACTGCAACCAGTGCCTTTTCCTTTATTCATAAATGATCTAGAAATTGGTAAGCAGCGAGATGGCCAAATTTGCAGATGACACCAAACTATTTAGGGTAGTAAAATCCAAAACAGATTGCGAGGAGCTCCAAAGGATCTCTCCAAACTGGGGGAGTGGGCAACAAAATGGCAGATGTGGTTCAATGTTAGCAAGTGTTAAGTGATGCATCTTGGGGCAAAAACCTCCAGCTTCACATATACACTGATGGTTTCTGAGCTGTTGGTGACTGACCAGGAGAGAGATCTTGGGGTTGTGGTGGACAGCTTGTTGGAAGTGTTGACACAATGTGCAGCAGCTGTGAAAAAGGCCAGTTCCATGATTGAAATAATTAGGAAGGTAGTTGAAAAATAAAACTGTTAATATCATAGTGTCTTTATACAAACCTATCGTGTGGCCACAATTGGAGTACTGTGTACAGTTCTGGTCACCATACCTCCTAAAGGACACT
The DNA here is from genome assembly GCF_027244095.1 of Hemicordylus capensis. NCBI lineage: Eukaryota > Metazoa > Chordata > Lepidosauria > Squamata > Cordylidae > Hemicordylus > Hemicordylus capensis. Next base: position 47,994,177 of record NC_069658.1, on the reverse strand, counting down.
ATAGGTACTGGAGAAGGTACAGAAGAGGGCAACCAAGATGATCAAAGGCCTAGAGCACCTTCCGTACAAAGTAAGGCTGCAACACCTGTGGCTTTTTAGTTTATTAAAAAGATGACTGAGGGGAGACATGGTAGAGGTATATTAAAGTATGCATGGAGAGTGGACAGAGAAAAATGTTTCTTCCTTTCTCATAACACTAGAACCAGGAGTCATCCCTTTAAACTGCCAAGAAATTTAGGACCGACAAAAGGAATCCATTTTTCACACAACACATAATTAACCTATGGAATTATCTGCCACAAGATGTGGTGACAGCCACCAGTCTGGATGGCTTCAAGAAGGTCTTAGATAAATACATGGAGGTCAAGTCTATCCATGGCTACTAGTCTGAGGATTATAGGACACCTCCAGCCTAAGAGGCAAGATACCTCTAAATACCAGTTGCTGAGGAGCAACAGCAGGAGAGTGGGCATGCCCCAAAGGCATCTGGTGGGCCACTGTATGAAACAAGATGGTGAACTAGATAGACCTTGGGCCTGATCCACCAGAGCTGCTGTTATGTTCTTATATACTTAGTGTTTTGAAATCCACAGGTTTTGGTATGTGTAATACTTCCCACCACAATGGTTGCCAACCTTTTACTAGCCCCTGCTCCTATGCCTTTAACATCTGCTTGGTCTGCAGACACTAGCTGGTGATGATGCCCATCTCTGTGCCATGAAAAGTTTCACTTCCATATTTCTGCAGAGCAAGTGAATGTTAAAATGCATAAGAGGAGGCCAAGCTAGTTTTCTTCTGGCTGCCCCTAGTAAATGGAGAAAGCAAGTGTTCAAAGTACCTGCTGTTGAGAACACAGATTATATGATTCTGGGCATGTTTAATCAAAAGCAAGTCTTACCAAATTCAATGGAATTTACTGCCAAGAAGGTATGCATATGATTGTAGCCTTAAAGTAAGGTGCTATTGACAAGAAGTGACTTTTCAGTGGCATGTTATTTTAAGTACCCAGACTCGTGGAATTTTGCCATGGTTGGTGTGTTTTCTAAGTCGCTCACAAAAGCAAATGTTCATAATTAATAGATTTTTATTTTGCACAGTCCCCAGGACCTTCCACCAAACTTGGCCACAAGGTCTCTTTGATTTGTTGATGAATCTGTCCTTTGTATTCCTAAACCACAACAAAGGAGGAAAACACTGACTTCAGCCTCCCTTGTAATTAAAGCTAGTGTAAATTACTTAGGGAAAGGATTTTTGTTTGTTTGTTTTGTTTAATTAGGCTCAGTTCACTAGTCACTTAATTTGGGGCAGTCCCTCTGAAGTTAGTGGTGTTTTATATTTTTGCCTCTGGCAGAATTGAGCTTTTTATAGTTGTGTAGAAGAACCAAAATATGGCAATCAATGTAGTCTTGATTTCCCCTCCCTTTATCTTTGAAACACTGACACTGTACAATCATTCACACAATCAAAAACTGTGTTCTATCCAGGCTTGGGAGCTGTGTGTGCTCCCAATTTTCGGTTGTATGGAAGCAAGGTAGGAGGAAAATAAGGGTAGAAGTGATTGTGCAGAAGCAAGGAAGGAGGAAACGCTAACCAGGTTTTTCTCCTACCTTGCTTCCACAGAACTAAAAATTGGGAGCACACACAGCTCCCAAACCTGGGTAGAACACAGTTTTTGATTGTGTGAATGACATCAGGGAGTCATAGCATCCAGTTTCAAACAAGACACCGATAGCAGGGACACTTCTGTCTTTACAAATCCTTAGACTTGGGTTCACTAATGTTGAAAAATACAGTAACCACTGCTATTAACATCCAGGTAATTACCACAGGCAGTATACAGTTGACATATGAAGTTGTTTTATACTGAATCAGACTATTGGTCCACCTAGCTCAATACTGTATATATTGAATTGCAGAGGCTGCCTAGGGGTCTTTTCCCCGCCCTACCTGACGATACCAGGGAGAGAGTGAGCCTGGGACCTTCTGCATGCAAAGCATGTGCTCTGCCACTGACTTACGCCCCCTGCCAGAGGTAGCCTAAGGACTGTGGTGCCTGAGGTGCGATGCCAAATGCTGCCTCATAAGCTTTGAAAGTGGCAAGAGGAACAGGGAGGGAAGAAGGAAGGTTGCCAGCAGCCCCCTTTTCGCTCCTCATGCTTCTTACAAGCTTTGCCGTGAGGGTGAGAAGAGGCGCTCCTTGCCAGACTTGTACATGTCCAATTGGTCCCAAAGAGCCCCTCTGCTAGTGGCTCAATAATCAACTGCCCTGCTCTCCCTCGTGAAAAGATGACCCCAGCCACTAAAGGGCAGCTGTTCTAAATACAGGACTGTGTGTACATTCTGGTGGCTATAGGCCACCTCCAGCCTCAGAGGCAAGATGCCGGCAAATACCAGTTGCAGGGGAGCAACAGCAGGAGAAAGGGCATGCCTTCACCTCTTGCCTGTGGGCATCTCGGGGGCATCTGGTGGGCTACTGTGTGACACAGGATGCTGGACTAGATAGGCCTTGAGTTGAGCCTGATCCAGCAGGGCTGTTCTTATGTACATATTTTCTAAAAGGTCTGATCCTTTGTTATTAAGTATTTAACTCCCCCTCCTTTTCCTTTCTTTTTGTTAAAGCAGTACCAGGGAATCAAGATGCTTTGGAAACCACACCTTCTGGTTTCTGGCCTGGTGCGTGCATGGCAGACGGGTGCATGCATGCAAGCGATGGGCACACGTGTGCCTGGTACTTCTGGCCAAGAACACTGGAAGGGGCGGCAGGGAGGTACGCTGCCACCCCATGGACTTTGCAAAAAATGGAGTGCTGGTGGGGGGGAAGCGGTGGGAGGGGTACCCTCCCCCACCCTTAAAGAGGCATCCCCGCTGGCTTCGAACCACATCTCCGCAGTTCCATGCACATCCCTAAATTCTATAGGTTAATTATGCATTGTGTGAAATAGTACTTCCTTTTGTCGGTCCTAAATTTATTGGCAATCAGTTTCAAGAGATGACTCCTGGTTCTAGTGTTATGATAAGAGGGAGAAACATTGCTCTCAGTCCACTCTCTCTGTTCCATGTATACTTTCATATACCTCTGTCACATCTCTCCTCAATTGTCTTTTTTCTTAACCCCAAAAGCCCCAGGTATTGTAGCGTAGCTACAATGGAAGATGCTCTATTTATTTATTTATTGCATTTCTAGACACTCCATTCAAAAGCTCTGGGCAGCATAGGCGTAACGATAGGGGGGGCAGGGGGGGCACGTGCCCCGGGCGCCACCCTGGATGATCACGTGGGGGGCGCCAAAGTGCCCCTGCGCCGTTCCCCTGGCTTTCCTTTTTTTAATTTAAGTTTTTTTTTAAGTGTCCGCGGTGGTGTTTTTTTTTTTTTTTTTTTAAAGTGTTGGCGTGGTGGCTCCCCCCTCCCCCGGTCCCGGAGCCTCCCCCCCCACTGCTCTGCTCTGGCGCGCCGCGGGCGGGCGCTGAATCAACTAAAATCTTCGTCGTCACACACTCACAGACCACTCCAAAGTCTTTGTTTCTACTGACTGAGTCACTGTCTCCAAAATTAATCCGCAGGCCGGCCGGCCGCTGCACTCCTCCCAGTCCCCGCCCCGCACAGTCGCGCAGGCGTGCTGGTGTCTGTGTCTGACTCCTCCTCCCAGCTCGCCGTGTGCTGCACATGCGTCGGCGTCTGCGAAGAGGCAGGGAGTCGGACTTGCTGCTGCTGCCCAAGGCAAGAAGAAGCAGAAGGGAAAGGGGGAGTAATTCACCTTTGGCCGGCTGGCGGCACAACAAGACAGAGAGCAAAACTGAGCGCAAGGAGGGATAAGGTGTGTTTTTTTGTGATTTTTGTGACTTGGTTGGTCCGGGTGCCGGCGAGGCGGGGGCAGCCTTTATTTAACTTTAACAGTCACAGTCAGTAACCGCCCCGTGCCTATGAGGAGCATGTGCAGAGCGCGCCGGCAGGGCGTCTGTGCAAAGCAGCAACCGAGAGCGGGCAGGTCGGGGCCCTCCTCGCCCACCCGCAGCCCAGCTGATTCAGGCCCGACTCAATTCTGACCTTGCCCAGTGCCCACTGCCCACGGAGGTCCCCGTCCCACCATTGGTCTGGCTGCTGCTGCGACGGCCAGCCGGCCACCGCGCAGCAGCCAACGCAGCTGCTGGGCGCTGCACTCCTCTTCTCAGCAGGAGGGAGCCCGCCCGGCATCCAGAAGCGGCGGGCAGGCAGGACTGAGCACGCGCCCCTTCGGGCCGCTCCGCCCACCAGTGCGAGAGTCATGGCTGGCAGCCGCAGGTGGCTGGGCCAGCCCAGCGGGCTTGCTCTGCCCTCGCCCCACCAGCCAGCCAGCCAGCGAGCAGCAGAGGAGAGACTCAGGAGGCTTGGCAGCATTCAAAGTAAATAATTGATTAGCCGGGGAGAACAAAGCTTGAAAATGATTCAAGAGTCTCTTCCTGCTTGAAAGCAAACTGCACTTTGATGTGCTGTGTGATTTCGTACGGGCTGGGCAGGTCCAGCTCAAGGCGTGGGTTTGCCTTGCTCTGCGGCTTCCTCTCCGCTGGCTGGTGTGGGGGCGCGCTCTGTCCCCCTCCCCACTTGCAGTGTTCCTCGTCCCGTGTCCCTACAGGGGGCTGAAGTGGTCAAAATAGCCATTCCTTCAAGAACACATGAATGTGGGTATCGTGTGTGTGTGTGTGTGTGTGTGTGTGATCTATAAATCTGGATGTGTGTGTGTGTGTGTGTGTGTGTGTGTGAGAGAGAGAGAGAGAGAGAGAGATTACTTTAGATGACATGATCCTTCTAATGCCAGAAATACTATTGAGCCATTTGAAGATAAATCTGTTGGGAGCTTGTATATTTCATCTCTTTGTACTCAGACCTTTTAAACAAAAAAAACAAAAAACAAAAAATTTCTCTTGCAATACAGTGGACTTGAAGTGAACAGAAGTTAAACTCTTTATCATGATTCAGATACCTCTCTCTGTAATTATTTTTTCCAGTTGGTTCACATTTGTCATGTTTAAGAAGTTTTGCAGTCTTTTCAAACCAGAACATGTATTGTGTTGATGAAATTGCATTGACAGTTTGTGTGACTAGTGGTTTGCTAATTAAAATGGCTTATGCTGACTCTTTAAGTCTGAATTAACTGAAACAAGGGCATATTTTTTTATTAATATGGACAAAACCTCTTACAGCTTCAGAGCTCACAAAAAGCCTTAGCTACTTCTTAAGTATAATGTGCGCATTCTTCAGTGGTGATACTACCTCTAACTTGTATGTCTGTAAGTATCCCTAATCACTACGTGTTAGGGATAAATTCAAATTTACCACATAATAGAACATTTGCACTGGTTCTTTTTTGTCATCATGTATTGATATTCCAACTCAGGAATGCATCTCTTGATGAAGGAGAAACATTGGAGAAATTTGCCCATCAGTTTTAGAGAGGAGAATTTCCCCTGTTATCTCAATCCTGGTTGTTGTGGTGGTGGTGGTATTTTTATTGAAGTCTCTTTTTCATGAGAGATGCACCTTGTTTCTTCAGTGCATTTCAGACCTGATTTTGTGTAATAAAAATGGAATTAGTATTCAATTTCATGTAACAAAAGTAGACATTTTTCTGACACATTTGTTTTATAGTAACTCCTTTGCCACTCACTCTATGTCTTATCATATCATCAGATGATATGATAACTAAGTGATGTTGTTTTAATCTTTTAGTGCAGTGCAGATATTATTGTAGGGAAGTGAAGAAGTCTTGAGTGCTTGGGAGAGAGAGAGGACAAACCACAGAACGCTACCAAAAATCTTCTGAATCCTTTACGGATATAATTTTTGGTAGTGTTCTGTGGTTTGTCCTCTCTCTCTCCCAAGCACTCAAGACTTCTTCACTTCCCTACAATAATGTCTGCACAGCACTAAAATTAAAACAACATCAATTAGTTCTGAAAACTCCCCCTTCATTCTTTATACAGTTTGGCTTTCCTCCTCTACATCCCCCATGGCTATCTGAATGGGCTTATATTTTAAAATGACACTGATCATAATGGGGAAGTGAGGCCAAAAAACAACACCCAGCTTCATTAATTTGCTATCACTAACCATCACACAATATGAATGAAGAGTGAAAGCTACACAGTTCCTTATCCAGCCTTTCTGAAATACAGAATGAAATCAAGCCCACTGCATTATATCTAGAATTCTATGATTAATAGACATTTACATAGAGGCATGTTACATGCTGCTGCCTGCTCTGCGCCTGCCGAGACAGAAGGTGCTGCTGCTGCTTTCGAAAGACTCAAAATTCACAGGGTTGTTGTGAGGAAAAACCTAAGTATGTAGTGCACCACTCTGGGCTACTTGGAGGGAGAGCAGGATATAAACTGTAAAAATAAATTAATCGAAATACAAAAAACAAATACTACTTTCTCTCAAAAAACAATAATAGCACCTCTGCTGACTGCCACATACTGAGTCAGACCCTGGGTCCATCTAGCTCAGTACTGTCTACCCAGACTGGCAGCGGCTTCTCCAAGGTTGCAGGCAGGAGTCTCTCCCAGCCCTACCAGGAGACTCTGCCAGGGATCTTCCACAGCAGCTGCTTGGTAGTATATTTGTGCTAGTTGGAACATGATGTATCTTTATGATTTCAAGTGATTTGCCATCATTGTTAAAACCATGTATATTCTGTGAATGCAAGCTGAATATGGCAATGGCTACTTTTTTCTTTGTCATGGTGTTGTTTATTTTGTGGTGCTGTTTTTTGAGTTTTGATTAGATGATAGACATTTCATTTTATAGGAAGTAGACCTTAATGAAAGTTAGTAAAAATGAATTGTTTTTTTCAAATAATAGTGGGTCATCTGTCTGAAAACAGGAATTTTTTACAGCTATTTCTCCTTCTGCACTGATAGCAAACATCTGTTCCCAGAGCTCTCAGTATATCTTGAGAGAGGAGACTTTGCTCACTGTTCCTTACAAATTGAATATAATAAATATAGCCAAATTAATCTTTATAAACACTAGGTAAATGTTGATGTGTCAACATAAAAACTTATTCCTCTCCCCCTTTAAAACTATCAATATATAGAGAATGTTAGGTGTAAACATAGAACATGTGTGTCATACAACTTATCAGAAAGAGGCTGAAACCTTTTCTGTTGTTTGAGATACAGGCCAACTTCACAGGGTTGCTGCTTGTGAGGAAGAACCAAAGTATGTAGTGCAGCACTCTGGGCTACTTGGAGGGAGAGTGGGATATAGAATGTAGAAATAAATAAATTGAAATGCAAAAAATAAATACTATTTTCTCTCAAAAAACAATAATAGCACCTCTGCTGACTGGAACTGCAGGCACACAACCAACTACAAACCAGCGCTCTGAACCAGCCAACTGTAAGTGAAGCAAACCTTTCTAAGTAAAATGCTATTTGATGTTAAGCAGTGGGATTTATTGTAAATGAATTAATTTGATATTAATGAAGTCAATATTGCTTGACTTCATGTGCTGAGCTGCATTGATGGGGGGGGGGGAGGAATTCAAAATCTTGTCTCTGGGCCCACTACAAACTTGCTACGCCCAGACTTCAATACAGAGACAGTTGTGGGGTGTGCTGGCTCTCAAGAGTTCAAGAATACTGGATGATGTCCTGTTTAATATTGCATGACTTCATGTGCTGAGCTGCATTGATGGGGGGGGGGGAGGAGGAATTCAAAATCTTGTCTCTCTGGGCCCACTACAAACTTGCTACGCCCAGACTTCAATACAGAGACAGTTGTGGGGTGTGCTGGCTCTCAAGAATTCCAGTATACTGGAAAGCATTATTGTGTAACCAGGGGTGTCAAATGCAGACATAGGTGTGCATAGGGCATAGGGCTCCTTGGAGGAAGAGTGGGATGTTGACATGATGAACGAATTCCCTTAGAGATTTGAACATCATCATGCCACCGAAGAAGGCAAGTGGAGCTGCAGGACGGAAGAGGCGGAGGCTGGAGGCAGAGGAAGCCCAGAAGTCGAGCAGGATCCTTGAGTCATTCTTTGCAAGGCCCGGGACAAGTAGCCCCACACCACCTCCCACAGAGTCGACAGCACAAGTGGAGGAGGAAGTCCAGCCAGATGAAGGTGGATCAAGTGCACATCTGCCACAAGTGGAGGAGGGAGTCCAGCCAGATGAGGAGGCCGAGGCTGCCACAGAGAGTGTGGACGTGACAGGAGGGGAAGCCAGTGGTGATGTCGGGTCTACTGATGAGAGTGAGACTGAACCCAAGGAGGAGGAGGACACAATGTGCAGTGAACTGGATGCTGACCAAGAGACTCTAACTGTTAGGCCGGAAGTGATTGAGCGGCATGACATCGGACTTCTGCAGTTTGACAAGGCAACTGGAAGACCGGTTATCCCTGACATGCTTAGAGAAAAAATGATAAGGCTGGGTGCTAAGTATTTCCAGAACTCTGAGGGGCCTTTCCTACCAACTAAAAACCGTGCGATGAACAAGACTTGGTTCAGGAAGAGATTGGGAGGTGGCTGTGGTGCGGAGGTGGATCGCCCATGGATGCTCTATTCCCCTTCTAAGAGGTCGGCATTTTGCTTCTGCTGTCTTCTCTTTTCCCGATCAGAGCATCAGTCCACATTGGAGCAGGAAAGTGGATTCAAAAACTGGAAAAAACCTGAAAGGATTCCTGTTCATAAGAATGCTAAAAATCATCTGGAGTGCTTCGCACAGTGGATAGAAATGGAGAGAAATATAGCTGGAAACAGAGGACTCATTGATGCGGAACTTCGGTCACAGATTGAGAAGGAGAAGCAGAGGTGGCGCGAAATCTTGACAAGAATCCTTAACTGCATCAAATACCTTGCAACTCAGAACCTGCCTTTGCGAGGACATAGGGAGTCACTTCAGCTATATGACACCAATGTAGGAAATTTCCTTGGCTTAGTAAAACTAATGGCTACTTGTGACCCAGTCATGAAAGAGCACCTGACCCATGTGGAAAGTCATCCTGGATCCACCTCTTATCTCTCACCGGCAGTCCAGAATGAATTCATCCATCTGATGGCATCCACTGTTCGCAAGAGTATACTGGGAGGCATTCGCAAAGCAAAATACTATGGCCTCATGTTCGACTCGACTCCTGACCTGGCACACCGTGAGCAGATGTCACAAGTAGTTCGATATGTAGAAATTGATTATGAGAGTCATACAGTCCGTGTGAGAGAGTCCTTCCTTGGTTTTATCGAGCTAAGCCGGAAGGATGCTGAGAGCTTGACTAAAGACATTTTGGAAAAGTTAGAGAAGGACGGAATGGAGCTGCAAGATTGTCGGTCACAGTGCTATGACAATGCTGCTGTGATGGCTGGACACAGAAGTGGTGTTGCTCAACGGATACGTGAGAAAAACAAGCTGGCAGTGTTTGTGAATTGCGACAATCATTCACTCAACTTGGTGGGTGTACATGCAGCCAAAGAGGATGTGGAGATGGAGTCATTTTTTGGAACCATTGATTCCCTCTATGCTTTTTTTTCTCGCTCAACACAGCGCTGGCAAAGACTTAGAGACGCCGTGCCTGTGTCTCTTAAGTCGGAGTCTGAAACCAGGTGGAGTTCAAGGACGGAAGCAGTGAAGCCAGTCAACAACCACCTGGAGAGGATACTTGAAGTTCTTCTGGACATGAGAGACGATGCAGATGAGACCGTTGAAAGCAGAAGTGATGCAAAGCACCTGCGCAGCCACTTGTTGAGTTATGAATTTCTGACTCTACTGGGTTTTTGGAATAAGATCCTCGCTCGAATTGACAGTGTTCAAAAGAGGCTGCAGGATCCTAAAATGAACTTCCACAATGCTGCGCTGCATTTGAAAGCCCTCCAGGATTGTTTCCATGGTGAGAGAGAAGTGCTGGTCAGTGAGGCACTCGACGTAGGACATCGTCTCTGTGAAGAATGGGATGTCGACTTTGAAAGACGTCCGAGACGGAAAAAACGAATGCCTGGTGAGAAATCAAGAGACGCTGGGCTAACAGCTAGGGAGGAGATGGAAAGAGTCATGAAGGGAGCACTCGACCGTCTTAACACAGAACTGGGCGAGAGGTTCACTCGCCTGCATGACACTGATGCCAAGTTTGGGTTCCTTCTCGATATCGAGGGACTGTGCTACGGTGCTGACACAGAGAACCTAAAGAACAACTGTGAAAATTTCTGCACAATGTACAGCACTGATGTTGATGTGGCGCTATATGACGAGATTTTGGTCTGCAGAATGTTGCTAGCAGCACGGACTGACATGAGAGTAGCAAGACCGGAACAGCTTCTCGAATTTATAGTTCAGTATGGATATGACGCCACCTTCCCCAATTTGCGCATTGCTGTACAGATCATGCTGACCATTGCAATTTCCGTTGCCAGCTGTGAAAGATCATTCAGCAAGTTAAAGCTGATATTTTCCTGTCTCAGAACTTCCATGGGTCAAGACAGACTCTGTGATCTTGCTCTGCTGAGCATAGAGAGAGAGGAAACAGAAAAAAACTAACTTTGATGGCATCATAGACGAATTCGCAACTATGAAAGCAAGGAGGGCCAAGTTATGATTTTTGGACATTTGCTGGATTGTTGGACATTTGCTGGATTTTTGGACATTTATCGCATTTTTTGGTTATTTATCGCATTTTTTTGTTATTTATCACATTTTTTGGTTATTTATCGCATTTTTGGTTATTTATCGCATTTTGAAATTTTTGGTAATTTTTGTAATTTTTTTAATTTTTAAAATAAAAGTTTTCTTATACATGTGTGTCAGTCAGATGTATGCTGTGGGGGCGGGGGGGGGGCGGCGGGGGGGGGCGCAATTTCAGTGCTTGCCCCGGGCGCCGTTTTCCCTAGTTACGCCTCTGCTGGGCAGTGACCCTCTAGGCCCCTGGTCATCTTGGTTGTCCTCTTCTGCACCTTCTCCAGTTCTATAATGTCCTTTTGGAGGTATGGTGACCAGAACGGTACACAGTGCTCAAAATATGGCTGCAGTTTGGTAATCTCCCTACCAAATCTATTCCAGAATGAAGCCCTGACATAAATCAACCCCGAACGGTAACCATTGAGTGCAGATCGTGTGAAGTCAGTTCCCAGAATGCTTGCTGCTAATGATGATGCCTGTTTCTGGAAGGATGTGCTCATTCGTGAAGTGTCTTTGGAGGGAACGAGTCTCTCACTGTAACCGAGCAACTGTCTGGGACAAAAATAGGACGAAACAGCAGTCTCCTTCTTGTGTTTCCTTACGTGTGTGGCTTCCCCCGCTTTTCTTTCTTTGTTTAAAAAACACAACTTCTGCACTGCAAACCGCACAAGCCACACACCGGCGCTAAGGCGAGGGAGGCCACTTAGGCGAAAACTGAGAAGCCCGAGAGCTGCTAGCATCTCCTGTGGGGCCTCTTTCAGGACTCGCATATGCAGATTGCAAGCCAAGCAGAGAGAGGAGGGGGATCAGCCCACCCGCCATCCCCGCCCTCGTCGCAGGCGGCAGGGGTCGCTGTGGAGCGGACTCCGATCCCTCCACTCCCGATGAATAACGGGGCTGGGAGAGAGAGCAGAGTGAGAGGAAACGCGGTTGATGAGGGTGGAGAAAGGAGTTCACGTTGGCGGCTTCCCCCAGGGTAGAGCCAAGTAAGCGCGAGCGGAGCAACAAGCTGCTCCCGCCGTCGCAACTGCCTAGCTGGGGAAGGCGCCGCGTGAGAGGCGGCAGGTAAACAGGACGAGACCTGGTCCGGCAGAGGGAGCGAATCAGAGACGGGGAGGCGGCGGGGGGAAAGGATAAGACAGACGCGAGCCGCCCTGGTGCAGCCCCTCCAGTCTCCTCAACAACTTTTGCACCCAACAACAGCGAGGCGCGCGCGCGCGCTTGGCGTCCTCTTTTTTTTCTGCGCCTTAAGTCGGGTCTGGAGACAGCGAGCGAGCCCATCCATCCCAGGCGGGAGGTTCCTAAAGCGCCAGCCAGCGGCACCACCAAGGTTGCTTGCCCGCCTGCAGGAGGACGACTGTGGAAGAGGCGAGGGTGTGCGCGCGGCAGGAGCAGGCAACTCCCCCTCCCCCTGTGCGTGCGTCCGCGCACTGGGACGGCCAGCCAGCCAGAGCTCTCCGGTGCCGCGAGGAGCAGGGATTGCAGGCTGGCGGCGCTTTCGCAAAGTTTGTCAGCGCAGAGGCGGCTCCCGGCTCCCCCCAGCAGAATGCATCATGAGGACCCCTCCTCGCCGTCCCTGCAGAGACCCCGCTATGGCTGTAAGTGCAACGGCGTCGACTTCAGCCCCTTGCCGCCAACTTGAGGGTTGGAGGGGGGGGGTGGAGCCCAAGGGGAGCGCGGTCCTGGCCCGGACAGGGCTCTTCTACTTTCCCTCCCCGCTCTTTCTCCTCTGCCTGCAGGAGTTTCAGGGCACTCGTTTTAGAAGCTTTCAGGTGGGCGAGAGGCCGCCGAGGCCGCCCTTGCCTGCGGAGAGACACGTGTGCGGGGAAGGGAGGTGTCCTTGGGGGCGCTGTTTGTGGTGGAGGTGACGGGAAGCACCTGTCGCTTGGAGAAGGGCAGCTTGTTACCTGAGTGGCTTTCTCCTTTCTCCATGGCTGCAGCGTAGCAGGAAGGATTTCATAGGTCAGGGTGGCGCGAGCGGATTGCACAGGTGTCCAGATGGCTTCTTGGGCCTTGTAATCTCCCAGCGGGCAGGCAGGCAGGCTTTCTCTCGGACTGCCTGCCTGCCTGCCTGCCTGCTGAGGATGGAGTTTCTACACGGAAGTCAACTGGGAAGAGAAAGCCCTCTTCAGTTGAGAGTGGGGGCCTGCTTCAGATAAATGACTGCTATAAAGTATACTGTGTGTGACAGCAGGTCGGGACCCAAGTCTATGCATTTTTGCTTGGAAGGAAGCCCCATTGAGTTCCATAGGACTTGCTCCCAAGTAGTGTGCATGGGATTGCTATCTAAAGACTTTTTTGCACAAAGTGCACCCCCCCCCCCCCGCAAGTACACAGTGTGCTGAGCAGCTAATCAAGCATTCCCTCTTGCAGGTACTGATGTCCCACTTGTTGTGGAACACAAATGTGTCTTAATGTGTATACTATGGCTATGTGCTAAAAGCATAATGTACAACGCAGTTCTAATTTATTTAGGTCTTTGACTTTGATGGGTGCTTTGCTACACTTAGAACCCTTTCCCTTCAGACTTCAGGCCTTATGTGAAGGAATTCTACCCATGAGAGATGGGAACCTGTCAGTGTTCCCTCTAAGGTGTGCACAAAAGTTTTTGGATGTCCACTCAGTTCATTTTAGATCTTGCCCAGGTTGAATCAGGAAGGCCCTATTCTGAATGCAGATGCACACACACTGCCTTGATACTGCCACCTGTAATTAAACTCATTCTGCACAGTGATGAAAAAAAATTAGAGGGACCACTGGAACCCGTGCCTTGTATCAAAGGTTTTGCTGTTCCATGTGTTAAATTTGCAACCTAAACCAGAGTAAAAATTGTGCTAGAGTAATAGTTATTCTCCTGAGGAACTTTCATGCACGGTAATATCGGGAGTGTGTGCTACTGAGAATTCTGTGTTAAAGTGCCTCGACACTGCCTCACAGCTATCATTTCCAGGTCTCTTTGGCGGGGAGGAGTCATGATTGTTAACTGTTCTATGTAGTATAGACATGCCCATTATTGCAACTGTTTACCAGACCAAGAATGTGTCTGCTGCTAGACTTGTGATACTGTGACAATTGGACACTTATACTTATCTCTGACCACTCCCAGCATTGTTCCACACCCCTCATTTCCTGGCTGAGTTTGAAAGGACATTTAAATATCAAGAAGCCAGCATCAAAACTTTAGTTGCCAATTCTGTGTGTCAGCCTCATAGGGGCCCGGATGATAAAGCATGTAGAATGCAAATATCTTTGTCTCCAGGATATTCTCCACAGGATTGCCTATATATCGGGACAGTACAGTAGAGCGTCTTAGAGTGTAATCGAGACTCCCTATTTTTACAACAAATTTGCTCACTAATATTGTTTTGAATGACCCACAGTCCAAGGGTGACATCTTTCTTTAAAGCTTGAACTGGCATACTACTAATAATATTTATACAAAAGTTCTCAAAGTGGGCCAGTTGCTCTCCCCCTACAAAATACGAAAATTGTCCCTTTGAAAGGTGCCTCTTTGCTTAGTTAGCAGGGTATGCCCTACCCTTCTGCTTTGGTGAGGATTTTGTCTGGCTTTAAGGCTTTTGTGATTCTTTTTAAGGTTGACACTAACTTGCTTAGATAATATGAGGAAAAGAGCCAATCACAGGGTGATTGCTCCCTTCCTTCCTTCCTTCCTTCCCTCTAAACCTAAAACATACCATTTTGTCCTCCTGCTAATGTTTCCAAGAAGCCTAGCATTTTTTCCTGAAGTATTCACTCTTTTCTCTGGCAATAATTGTCTACAAAGTACACCATGGCAGAGGTTCAGAGTTCTCCTTTAGAGTGAGGTAGGAAGTGGTTAGGGGAAAAAAAAAAAAGATGTACCTTCCTGAGAATGATAGTAACGTAAAGCTGAAAACAGAGGAAACAGTTGTTCTTCTTTGGCAGCAGTGAGCAGTTTCAAGACCAGATTCTAGTTGAGCTTTATTAGTTTCAGGTGTATTAAAAGCTGTTCACTAATGGTATAAAAAAAGAGAGCATGAAAATGCAGAATTGCATGGTCATGAAGGTAACCAATAATCCACTTAAGGAGGAACATGGTTTTATATTAGATGTAATCATGAAAGAAAGTAAGCTCAAAGTACTATCTCAGTCTTGCCAATCCTTCTGGACTTGCACCTCATTTTCCTGGAACTTTGTCACTCTTGTGATGGTTTAGGAAATATGTGCTGACACATAAAGCAAGCCTACTAGCCCTGACAGTTTATGATGGCTGAGTGTTATAACGATGGAAAACTTTAAAGAAGCCACTGCTTTCCACATGCTTCTTGAGCCATTCCATTGTCTTGCATGGCTGTTTACACCCCAAGTATTTGTTAGAAGTTTATTAAACAAGGAGGCCTTGCAGCACCTTGAAGACTAACATGGCTATTGTAGCCTAACCTTTTTGTGGACTTGAGCTCACTTCATCTAGTCCATGAAAGCCTGTGCTACAACAAATGAATCAATCTTTAAAGTGCCGCAAGATTTCTTGTGTTCTTACTGCATCAGACAGCATGGCCCCTCTGGAAGTTGTTACTACAGAAGAGTAGTGGCCCAACTTTTTGAAGTGTGATCATCTTGATTGCAGTCAAGATTCAGGAGTCTCTTATCTTGACTTAACAATTTAATGGATTTTGTGTTTGCAATCAAGATGATCACACTTTAAAAAGTTGGGCTGCTGCTCTTCTGTAGTAACAATTTCCAGAGGGACCTGCTGTCTGATGCAGTAAAAACTCAGGATGTACATGGAACTGGTGGAGGGAGATTCGAACCGCCAAATCGCCGGTCACTCAAACTGGTCCAGAGGCCCATAAAGGGTTCCATGCACATCCCTAGTAAAAACACAAAAAGTCTTGTGGCACTTTAAAGATTAACTCATTTGTTATAGGAACTAGATGAAGTGAGCTCAAGTCCACAAAAAGGTTAGGCTGCAATAGTCATGTTAGTCTTCAAGGTGCTGCAAGACCTCCTTGTTTCTTCTAAAGTAGTTACTTAGCCATGTGAATTCAAGCAATTTACTTCTCATATACAAGGTACCTCTACAGTAATAGCTTTATCCTAAAAAAAAGAAAGAAAAAAAAGTAGATGGGTATCATCAATCAGATAAGGAAACTATGGCAGAGGGCAGCTTCTGACTTTACACAGCAGTAAACACAGGGGGGAGCAGGGTCCAATCTAGATTTCCTGGCAAACATACCTGAATGATTGTAACTTTCCCATGTAACGTGAAGCAGTCTTCTGACTGCCTTGCTCAAAGCCACCTACTAATTTCATAGATACTCTGACACTTAATCCCAAATATCTGTCCCTGGAGTAGCAATAATATCATTATTTCTGACAGTTAGCTATTTTTGCTGCATGCTTTACATTATTTACTTAATAGCAGTTTTTGCTGTCAGCTGCCAAACTCGAGTCAGTCTAATTCTATATTTTAGGAAATTGGTGATGTTAATGGGAAGAAATGAAGGAGAGCTACAGTATTCAGGAGAAGGAGAACCAGCATGGCTTCTGCAAGGGCAAGTCTTGCCTCACTAACCTTTTGGAGGTCTTTGAGCGTGTCAGCAGGCCTGTGGATGAAAGTGATCCTGTTGACATAGAGGTCATTTTCACATGCAGCTAAAATTGGGCTAGGGAAGCCCAGCCTGATTTTAGCCACGTGTGCGAACCAAAGGGGGCTGTGCAGCTTCACGGCAGTAAACCCTCCTGGGTAGCCCGCCTCTTAACCTGGGTTTGGGGTGTGAGGTTGTCTGAAAAGCAGGTTAAGTGATCATGTGTTGTGACTCGTGAGTATCCCCCAACGGGGAGGCTACAACAAGCCTCCTAGCATCGGGGGGCTCCCCAGAAGGTACTGCACACTTGTGCGGTGCTTTCAGGGACTTGCGGGGGACAGGAGGCCCCCAAACCCCACTGCTCACACTGGCTCCATGACGGAGCTGGTAATCGTTTGGGCGGCCGATCTGGCCACCCAGGGATGACTGAACGATCAGCTGCAGGGAGTGCAGGTCAAACCCCCCTCTCCCTGCAAACCCCCTTTAGCTTCTTCACACTGCTCGTGTGAAGAACCTCATAGTCTACTTGGACTTCCAAAAAGCTTTTCACAAGGTTCCCTACCAAAGCCTCTTGAGTAAACTTAGCATCCATGGGATAAGGGGACAGGTTCATGTGTGGATTGGTAGCTTGTTTGAATGACAGGAAACAGAGGGTAGGAATAAATGGACAGTTTTTACAATGGAGGGATAAAAGAGGTGGGGTCCCCCAAAGATCTATACTGGGACCAGTGCTCTTTAACTTGTTCATAAATGATCTAAAGTTTGGGATAAGCAGCAAAGTGGCCAAACTTGCAGATGACAATAAACTGTTTAGGGTAGTGAAATCCAAAGCCGATTGTAAGGAGCTCCAAAAGGATCTCTCCAAACTGGATGAGTGGGTGACAAAATGGCAACTGCAGTTCAATGTAAGGAAGTGTAAAATGATGCATACTGGGGCAACCCCCCCCCAACTTCCCATATGCACTGATAAGGTCTGAGTTGTCAGTGACTGACCAGGAAAGAGATCTTGGGGTTGTGGTGGACAGCTGTCGACTCCGTGTGTGGCATCTGTGAAATAAGCAAAATCCATGCTAGGGATCATTAGGAAGGGGATTGAAATAAAAATGCTGATATTATAATGCCCTTGTACAAATCTATGGTGCAGACACATTTGAAGTTCGCATGCAGTTCTGGTCACTGTATTTTAAGGAGGACATTGTAGAGCTGGAAAAGGTGTATAAGAGGGCAACCAAGATGATCAGGGGCCTGGGGCACCTTCCTTATGAGGCAAGGCTGCAGCATCTGGGGCTTTTTAGTTTGGAAAAGAGGCGACTAAGGGGAGACATGGTAGAGTTGTATCAAATTATGCATGGATTAGAGAGTGTGGACAGAGAAATTTTTCGCCCTCGCTCACATCACCAGAGGTCATCCCATGAAACTGAAGGCCAGGAAATTTAGGACCAATAAAAGGAAGTACTTTTTCGCATAGAGCACAGTTAATTTATGGAATTCTCTGCACGGGATGGAGTGATAACCACTAGCTTGGATGGTTTTAAAAGGGGACAAATTCATGGAGGACAGGTCTATCAATGGCTACTAGTCTGGTGGCTATAGGGCACCTCCAGTCTCAGTGGCAAGATGCTTCTAAATACCAGTTGCAGGGGAGCAACAGCAAGAGAGAGGGCATGCCCTTACTGCCTGAGGGCTTCTCAAAGGCATCTGGTGGGCCACTGTATAAATCATGATGCTGAACTAGATAGGCCTTCATCCTGACCCAGCTGGACTGTTCTTATGTTCTATTCCTAACTCTCTTTAAAATTTGTCTTTGCTTGAGCTGAATTGCAGTTGTGTGTTATAAAAATTGCAGCTGCTGTGACTATAATTTAGCGGAATTACAAATCTGCATGGACCTGTGCTTTGCAAATTACAATGTTTTGAATATAATTCTGAGAGTGCACCAGAGACGGATTTATTTTGTGTGCTTCATCAAATGTATGTTGCTTTTGATGTGGACTCTTTTCTGTGACAACTAATGTTGTAACTAAGTCTCGGAGGTGCTATGGTATTGTTAATAGTGTTAAATGGCCATTTTGTGGTACTTGATTGCTGCTTAAATAGTTGAGTGAATGAAAATTTTTTCCAAACTAAATGGCTAGTACAAAAGCAATTGATGATTCCTCAGTGGCTGTTAATGTCTGGATGTTTCTCCAACGGCCTAGCAATGTCAGTAGAAGTGCAGTTGAGACTAGGATTCTGCAAAGGAAGTGTGCAGCAGAGAGAAAATGGCTTTGAAGACGTAGTGTGATCAGAGGAACAGGTCAATTTTTGTTTAAACAATCTGCAAATAATAGTTGGGGGAGGCTCAAGCCACTGTTTTGGGAGGAGCTGATGCTGCACAAGCTAGAATGATTTGGATGCTGTTTGTTTTCCCATGCTTCATATTTATTATTTATTTATTACATTTATAAACCATCCCATCCAAAGGATCTGGGCGGTTTATAAATTTATATTTGCAAATAAACAGAGGCCCACAGATTTTTGCTGGCTTTGGTAGCCAAGCCAACATGTGTAGTTGTTGGAACTCTGTCCCTCTCCTTCAGCACAATTCTCTACGTGTTTATTCTGAAGTAAACTCCACTGTTCAATGGGGCTTACTTCCAGGTAAATATAGTCCTTGACTGATCAAGATGCTGTTTTCCTGGGATGAGCAAGAACAATCCATCCAGCTGAGCGAAATCTTCTGCAACTTCAGAAGCAATCCTTGCCATATTCCCTTTATCCAGCTCCAAATCTGGAGCAGGAGGAAGAACAAGAGTTTGTTTTGGCAGTGAGTGGCAAGGTGCTCAGGGTATCACACCCATTCAGTCCTAGGATGGCCAGCCTCCACCTTGTGTTTCAGCTTGGACCTTCCCTGTGGTTGTGCTGTACCCTCTGAAACTTAGTGTAACACAGGCATGACCCTGTGTCTCCCCAACACCAGTTTGGAGAGCAAGGCTGGGGCTCCTCTTAGCACACTGACCATATGGCTGTGAGCAGAATTTTTTTGCTGGTTCCAGCCCTCCTTCCTGAGCTTGAAGCTGAGATTGTGGTGGGGAATGGAAGGCTGCTCCCTCCCCATAGTTGTGCTGTGGGACACTCAGAGCATGGCCAAAGTCCCATGCAGGGTTGAGGATGATTCCATGTTATTTAAATAGAGGTTTTTAGATTGTGATCTTATGAGTAGGGATGTGCGGACCGGTCCGGTGGTCTGGTCCGGGGGTTCGAGGTCGAACCAAACCACCACCCCCGGTTCCGTTGGACTGGACCCGGACCACCGGGTCCAGTCTGGCCAGTCTGTGAATTTTCTTTTTCTTTTTTTAAAATTAAAGTATATTTAAAATACCTTTAGCCCCTTCGGGGGGCTTACTGAGGCCGCAGTGTGTGTGTGTGTGTCCACGCAGGTTCCCTCTCCCCCTGTCCGCCGTCCTTAACACCCTTGCGGCTGGGTAAATTGATCATTTTTGGCTCTTTCAAGCCTCCGTATGAGCGCTCAGGCACATGCCACAGCCTCACAGAGGGCATTGGTGCATGTGCGGCAGCCGCTGAAATGGCGCCTGCATGCTCATACGGAGGCCCGAAAGGGCCAAAAATGGTCAATTACCCGGCCACAGCGGTGTTAAGGATGGCTGGTAAGCCCCCTGAAGGGGCTAAAGGTATTTTAAATATACTTTATTTATTTTTTTAAAAAGAAAATTCGCTGACTGGTCCAGGATCGGACCGGGGGGGGGGGCTTCGATGGGGGGCCAGACCGAACTGGCCCGGTTTAGTTCGAGGCCGGTCCAGCCTCAAACCGAACTGGGCCAGCCGGTTCCATGCACACCCCTACTTAGGAGCAGGGACTATTTATTTTATATCGTGTGCTGTGTCTCATAATTGCCAGATACAGCTATGCAACCAAAGTGACAGGATGTATTTCGGAAGTGCAGCATGACGTAGAAGAGCCCCAATCCTATAAGCTGGAGAATCATCCCAGTCTTCATGTTGTGCTCTGTAGACTCTTATGACAATCTGCAACATGACAGACTAGGCCCTCTGCCCCTGCTGTGTACCTTACCCTGTTGAGGGACTACCAGGGTCCTGGTGACCACACATTATGGTTGACTACCAAAGCAAACCAAAATCTGCGGAGCCCTCTGAACAAGCATCTGTGAATCTAATGGAAACCAAACAGTGCAATGCAGCTCCTGAAATGGCTTCTCACTTGCAGAAGTGGAGGATGTATGTTGCATTGTGGCTTAGTTCTCACTGATGTGGTAAACCTGTCTTTAGGCTGCAGGTGGAATCTCCCATGACTGAATACTCTTCAATTAAAAACACACACCCCAAAAACCAGATCCTGGGCAGAGGGGTTCTAGGGTATCCTTCTCTCTGACATCTAGTTCTTGTGTGGAGGGAGTTTTTTGTATGTAGTTTTTTGGGAAGAACTAGACTGAGCCGGGTTTGTTTGTTTTACTACTACGGATTGAAAAGCTGGTCGATTTGCATTTGTGGAAGAACGCTGTACAAGGAGAAAATGCATAAGATGAAAATTGAAATGTGGCTAGTTGGACAAGACTTCTGAGTGTCTTTCTGAAGAGTCCAATGTGTGGTGGGGAGGGAAGAGCATATGGAGGCTCTGAATAGCTCCTAGCTTTCTGAGGGAGAAGATGCACAGTTGTCTCATGTATCTTCTCCATGTCATGTATGCTCTGCCCTACAGAATGCTTGAATGTTCCCTGTTTTTATTCTTGTATCCTTTCACCTGACTTGCTATGTCCACCACCTTTCCCTGTCTCCATTTCCACTCACTACCAAATTGAGATAATAAAGCAAGTGTGCTCTTCCTGTGTGATTCTCTCTCCTGTTTGTTTGTTTTTGTTTTTTTGTAACTGACCTGAGGTATCTGTTACTTTGACAAAGGCAGATTCTGACTTTCTGCGTTTCTGTCCTGGCTTCCACTATGACTGAGTGGTAGCTCTGATTTCATTGTGGCCTCATGGTAGTTATGCCAAGCACACAAGTTGAAAAGATACTTTGTGAGCTAGTTCCCAAGATCTCCTGGTTCTGAATCTCTCTTGCCTTGGTTTGTCCCTCTGGTTTGCTTTCCTGATGTGTAGGTGTGTGTGTGTGTGCACACACACATGTGCACATGTATACATGTCAAGGTGTAGGGATTATAGTTAAAACAACTGGCGTCTCCTATGTATGCCTACAGGAAACGACTTAATCAGTTGGTAACGCAGTCTCAGAATCAATGTGCTGGTGTCTTATTTTATGTTTATTTTTTAGATTGTGAGCCCTTTGGGGACAGAGAGCTATTTTATTTATTTGTTTGATTGATTGTTTATATCTCTGTAAACCGCTTTGGGAACTTCTGTTGAAAAGTGTTATATAAATACAGTGGACCCTCGACTTACGAACTACTCGACATCCGTAGTTTTCGACTTACGAATGACAAAAATGACCGAAAGTCGTTGCCGTTTTAGATGAGGCTTCCTCGACTTATGAATTTTTAGATGCGGTTTCCTTGACTTACGAATGTTTCCAGACCTCCATGGGTGCGCTTTTCGACTTACGAAAATTTCTACCTACGAACGTGCGTTCGGAACGGATTAACTTCGTAAGTCGAGGGTCCACTGTATTCTTCGTATTCGTAACATGCTTTCCAAGCTCTGATGCATACTTTTACTGGTGAAACCATTCAAAAACTTAACTTTGCTTGCGTACTTTTACTGTATTTAGTAAATGTGGTCTGTACATAACTGCTCTCAATCTAGAAAGATCTACCATGAATAACTACAATAATTTGAGTAGCAATACAATTGCATCAGCAGCAGCCTTTCAGTTGAAATATTACTGACGCATGAGTCCATACTGAAAACTGGATTGACTGAAGTTATTGATTCACTGAACTGTTACAACTCTAAATGGAGTAGGTATGTATTTAAAAATACTAAAGGATATATGCTCGGGATGTGTTACATTGTGAGTTCTCAAAGATTAAGGCATACCATTTAAGTGCTTAACTTGAGCTGAAATGCACCTGGTGTAAGTGTACTGCTGTTGGAATCTGGTTCTCAGACTGGATAATAGGGCAAATGTTCAACTTCCAGTGGGTTTGCCAGGTGAGAACATCTGAATGAATACATTTCTTTTAAAAAGTTAGGTCTGTGTGTACTTTTTAGGTGTACACTTGGTACTGGTGATTATTGTGGGTTTATGCAAATAGTTCTTAGGTTGCTCTATGTATTGATGGCTGTAATTTTGGCAGCCAGACATAATGTTTATCTTCACTTGCCCTTTTTGTGCATAGTTAATGAGTAACTATGTGAACTTTACTGAAGGAAAATCACTTAAAGGCACCCATGACTGACCATAGGAAGCTTGTTCTATATTGAGTTCTTCCCCATATAAATTTTACTTGCTTGCAAAGAAGTTTGAACTATGCAATGGCATTTTCTAAATGTTATGAAATGTGATTGAAACAGGAAGTGCTCAAGTTTTTGAAAAAGTGCAACAGTAGGTTTCAGTGTAGCTTAAAAAATATATGCAATGTCTTCACTTCCTTTTTGTGCCATTTATTAGGACTCAAGTTGAAAACACATTAAAATGTGCAGTATGTGACAGTGCATTATGTGTATTCTGCCAGATTATATTGGTTTTATAAGCTACTCAAGTCTTTTTAGGAATAAAAAGGCAAAAGTATATTGATGGTAGGTTAGAATTTTAAATAAGTTTATTTTAAAACTTTATATCCCATCTACTTAAAAAAAATCAAGGTGTCTCACAGTTTAAAGTTGCAATAAAAATTTCAGCAAGAGGCAAACTTTTAAACACTTTTATTGAACAAATATGGCGGGTAGCAAAAGATTCAGGGATGACAAATGCTTCATATGCTGAGTTTAGGAGTGTGTAGGTTCAGTTGTATAACGTTCAAAGTCTAGTAAGCTTAATTCAATTCTTCATTCCTTCTTAATGAAATAAAATGCAATATAACTTCTGTGTGTAGTTGCAATATTGGATGATTGATATTTAGATATGTACTGGCACTTTCTGTAGGCTGGATAGCAAATCCTCAGCATCTTGCCCCATAGCCCATGGAGCAGAATGGGTTTTTTTTATTGGCATCTAGGGTGTAATGTGATATAGATATTGCACTCCAGATATGCATACTATAAAAATTATTGTTATCCATCCAGTTTCCAGGCTACAGTATCCTTTTACCCTAAAGACTCCCAGAGTGGACTGGTGACAGGTCCCATGGCCAGAGCTGCTGTCCTAACCACTTCCATGTGCTCTCTTGCATCGGAATTGGTGACTGAGGAGCTCTGGAGTTGACTCTGAGGTGGACAGCTGCTGATCTCTATTCTAGTATGTATCCTTATGAATAAAGGAAAGCCAGACAGAAATCCCAGCCAGAACTACTTGCTTGATACAGTTTAGTGCCCCCTGCTTTAAGTGGGACTCTACCTATAATTTGCCCTTTTGCTTTGATTAGAACACACCATGATAGGCTATTGCTGTTGCTTTCTGTTATAAAGATTGATTGGCTGTAGTGAATTAGTACTTGTACATGTGGGAACCAGAAGCTAAGAACAAAGAGTACGTAATACTGATATCCATATGTGATAATGCAGTTACTGTGCTTTTAATATTTCTGCCCTGCTGATAGCTATAAAGCTAGGCACTCATATTATTTTGTGATATGTTTAGTCTCCCAGGCGATAACTTTGCCTTGCCTTTTTAAAATGTGGCTAATTGTACTTGGGAAGGAGTTACCATGGGGTTGCCACCTTTTGACTCCAGTTTCCTGGACAGCAGTCTTTTTTATTTTCCCCTTAAGGGTTGGGCATGATCCACATCCACTTCTCCTTCCTCACAGAAGAAAGCTGTGTAAGCATGAGCTCTGGAGTGAATGATTACTCAAGTGGAACAGAGTTTGGGTGGGAGAGGAAGAAAAGAATGCCATGCCCTGGACATTTTAATTTAATAAGAAAAATAGCCTTCAAGGAAAAGCATCAGAGCAATTTAAATATTGATGTGTCTTGTAGCGACTTCTGTGGTGAGACAGAAACCAGAGTTACTCACAGCAGCTACATAGAACAAAGATTTTTAGGGAACTTGGCGCTAGTTTATTTTTGTTTTAAAACTTATTAGATACACAATCCAGGATTTTCCTGTGTGGAAAGAAGGAAGCCAGAAGCAAAACAGAAGCTCAGAGCAGAGGGAGAAGACTAGAGGGGAAGGAGGAGCAGAGGGCAGCCTGGCTTGCAAATACTGGGGCTGGCTCCTAGAGCTAAATAAAACTTTTAAAGATCTGGGACAGGGGAAAGCCACTATGCTAACCAACTCTGGTTAGCATAACTGGGAGCAAGTCAAATGACTGTGATTCTGGTTACCAAACCTAGGAGTTATTCACACATGTCTTGATGCCACGAGGTATCTGAAGAGTGAATCTGCTCTGCAGATATCTGACTCAAAGCTCATCAGGCCTTAATGAACCAGGAAGAGTTCTTGAGTCACAACTTTTCCTCCTGAGGTTTCTTCTCTTCCCTAATCCCTAGGGTAGGCAGAAGGACCTAGAAAGACCTGGCAAAGGGAAGTAGAAAGCTAAGCAGGCAACTAACCAAGGAGAATGTGTGAGTGATAGGTAGTCCAGGGGAATAAGGAAAATAAAAGGCCGGTGTTGGATCAAAGAGAAAAGCATCCCATAGCTGAGCACCGCAGGAGTCAGGAATGGTGTATTTTTTTGAAACAAACTGACAAATCTTTTTAAACAGGCCTTTGGTATGGATAGTGTTATAGGGTGAGTAGCATAATGGTTGTACCAGTAACGTTTTGTCCAAGGTGATTTGGAGAGTGGAGGCAGGGTCCGGCTGCACATTGTTTCTTGGGCTGAGAGAGAATGTTCCCCGGAGACAGTGGAGGGAGTATTGCCTTCCCCTGACAGTATGGCCTAGGTTTATGAGTGCTTTCTTAAGTGTTTCTGCTCTCTGTTTATCACATGCTGTGGTCTGGATTGCAGGAGTTGGGGAGATAGCTAGTATAAACTCCCAATAGGGGAATTGTATTAGGCTTTGGTCCCCTAACTCTGTAAAAACTTGCATGATAGTGACCTTTTGTAAAGTTGTACTTCTGTGATAGTCCTTACTGCATTTGGAAGCGGCAGTTCTCAGATGTTCCTTTCAAAACACTGAGATGCCAATGAGACTGAGCATCAATTAAATAACAGATTGTGTGGTCTGTCTTCAAAATAACAGTCTGCCTACAAGAGTTTTTCTCCCTATGAACAAAGTATCTTTGAATCTCTGCCTACAATGACAATTTCATTTTAGTGGGGGAGTGGATTTCTTGCTGTGATAAGCATTAGAACTGTCTGAAGTGAACAAGACTGCTGATGTTGCTATTGATGTAGAAATCGGTCACACTTGAGTTCTAAGTGTGAAACTTTTTTGCCACTCTTTAGGAATGAGGTGGTGGTGTCTAAATAGCAATTCTCTTTTCAGGAACATGACAGCAGTACTGTGTACCATGCACCATGCTGACTATATATTCATATTTTGTCCTGCCATTTTTTATGCCCCTGGTAACATAGATTTTCATAGGGTTTCAGTTGCATATTTTCTAGCCTTCCCTTCATTGCCAGGCATTGAACCTGGGACCCTCTGAGTGCAAAGTAGATGCTCTACTACTGGCTCTGGTCCTTCCCAATGTGTATCCATGTGCTAGCCCTGTAAAAGGTAAAGTTGTGCCTTTGAGTCGGTGTTGACTCCTGGTGACTACAGAGCCCTGTGGTTTTCTTTGGTAGAATACATTAGGGGTTTACCTTTGCCTCCTCTCGCACAGTGTGAGATGATGCCTTTCACCTTCCTGTATCATTGCTGGCCGATATAGGTGCTTCCCATAGTCTGGGAAACATACCAGCGGGGAACCAGCAACCTCTGGCTCGTTAGGCAGGTCATCTCCCCGCTGCGCCATTAGGTGTGACAAGTGTAAAACAGTAACCCAAAGATTCTATTATGAGTAGACTAGAAGTTAGCTATGATTAATCTGGTCAAATTTCTATCTTTATGTCAGCAACTATTTTTTAACAGGAATCTTATCTTGTGCTGAGTAAGGGCTGGATTCTTGGTCAGTAGCATTGGCTCCCACACAAGCCAACACTAGAGATGTGCACAAATCGTGTTTTGCAATAAGACCTCAAATCAAATTGCAAAAACTCGAACAAACTCATCAAATTAGCTGGCCATTGCCGGCTGGTTCGATGAATTGAATTGGAAATTCGTGATTTGCCCCTTGGGAACAACGGGGAACACGAATCACCCCATGGGTAGGTCCTAGAGACACCAAAGTAGGCTGGGTGATGGGGCATGATGAGTGCTACCTCCAGTGAAAGTGCACATCCCTGCCTGTGTGCTTACCTGTGTCTGGATAACACCATGGCCTCATATTGGTGCTGGGCCCTAGCTAACAGCTAACAGCTTGACACATGGGTCAGGGCACCAGTCCATATCTCATCATTGGCCATAGTGGTGGTTTGCATGCATGTCTGCATGTGTCAGCAGCACTAGCAGGCAGACAGTGACA
The DNA here is from genome assembly GCF_027244095.1 of Hemicordylus capensis. Taxonomy (NCBI): domain Eukaryota; kingdom Metazoa; phylum Chordata; class Lepidosauria; order Squamata; family Cordylidae; genus Hemicordylus; species Hemicordylus capensis. The sequence continues at coordinate 47,967,382 of NC_069658.1, read as the reverse complement.
CATTTAGGTTTGGGGTTGGCAAGGTTGGGGCTGGCAAGGTTGGGGCTAGCTGCCAGTGATGTTGTAGTGGGTGGGGGTGACGATGAATCGCTCACCTTCCATGGCCATCTTGGGATAGCCCAGCAGGGGAGGTTGGCCTTCAGGAAGACCAGCTGCTCTACCACTTCATCATCCAAGTTTGAGCGATGGGATATCCCCAAGCCTCCAACCATGGAGAATACCCTCTCTTTGGGCATTGGTTGGTGGGCATGAGAAGAACCATCTGGCATCGCCAAGTTCGGCCAGACTTGGGGTAACATGTTGCCCAGAACCAGATCAACTCCGTCTCCCAGCCTGCCACCAGCTACTTAAGAGAACAACTTCTTTGCCATGAGCCCCACCGCCTGCTAAGATCATCTGGAGTGGGTCTTGTTTGCAGATCCACCACTTGAGTCCTCAGATTATCTGCCAAGGTTATTGCTTTTCTAGTGGTCAGTGAGGTCTGGAACTTGCCCATTGTCCTCTTAAGGAGAAGAGTGGCTGGGAAAGCCTGGCTCAGCATTGCTGCCTTGTCACACAAGCTGTTTGTGACAACAAAGAATGGCTCGAGTGCCAATAGGACCTCAGAAAGGAGTGCCCAGTCCTGGTTGGACAGGTCGCACACTTGCAACCCCACAGCACCTTGCCAGGGAGTGGCTGGCTGGCTTTTGCTCTTGCAAGTGCCAGAGCAAGAAAAAGGTGGCGTGCCACCTGGTTGGAACGTCCTGAGGGATCAGGTGTTCATGTAGGCCAACTCAAGCTGCCTCTCTTTGAGCATTCGCCTACCTTTTTCGTTCCAGTGAAAGCAAGCTGCCATCTTGTGGCACTAGTCCACGAGAGCAGCCATGGCAGCAGCAGGATGGTACCCAGCACCTGCAGCAGGGATGTCTCACCTGGCTGCAGACCCAGAAAGGCCAAGCACATCCCACATGACCAGGTTCAGAGTGTGCAACACACAACAGATGAACACAAACTGACCCTGCTCAACTGCCTTCATGATGTTGGTGCCATTGTCGGTGACCAAGAACCCTCGGCAAAGGTTTGGCTGCCCAGACAGCCATTCACCCCACTTGGCGATCCATGGAAGCCGACAGCTCACTTGCCATGTGGTCAGTGTCCAGCACTTGCAGCTCAGCCCACCTGTGCTTTGCTGCATGGGAGGGGCTGGCCACTCCACCAGATGTCTCCTTGCTCTCTTGCCCCACCAGTGCACCATTAAGGACAGAAAAGCACCATGTCAACCACTGGGACTGGTCCACAGATCCACAGTGAAGTGCACACTGGTGTTAGGTGCTGCTGCTGCTAGCCAAGGACACACCAGGCCAATGGCTGCCTGCAGGACCATGGAGCCCCAGGTGATGCTGTTGCGGTTAATGTAGCATCCCTGTTGCCGTATGACGCTTGGTATCCTTACCCCTGCTGACCTGTGTCCCGCAGTGGATACAGGTAGCATAGTGTAGGTCACCAGGGTGGAGCTCAAAGTAGTCCCACATCATGGTCTGGGACAATTTTGGTGGTGGTTGTGGTGGTGGAACATGCTGCTGGCTCATTCTGGGGGCTCATTCACCACCACTGCCCTCCATCCATGGCATTCACGAACAACTAGAATGATTTCTTCCCGCTCTTCCTCAGTCTCTGACAGGGGGATTGCACTGCCAGTGGGGATTGTGGAAGATGGAAAGAGCTGTCTGGCTGGGCTAGCAGCCAATGGCACCACCACTTCTGCTACCATAGGTAGAAGAGCTTCTTCCCTGATAGGGCAGGACCTCCCCCCTCTTCTGCTTCAGAAGACGAGGGTGTGGGGTTGGGGTGGTCTACTTATACCCTGTTTCCCCGAAAGTAAGACCAACCCCGAAAGTAAGACCTAGCAGTAATTTCTGATGTACTGCTAATTGCCCTAGTGCATTTTTGGGGGCTAAAATTAATATAAGACACTGTCTTATTTTCAGGGAAACACGGTACGCTGTGTGCCACACACACAGCACTTTCTATATCATTTTGGTGCACACACAGAATCTAGAAAAATTAAATCCCCACCAAATAAAGAAGCAGACATTTTTTGGAGGGGACTGAGCAACAATGGGGCAAGTCAGAGGGAAGGGATTAGGGAGGGCAAAAGGTAGGGGTTTACTGTGGCCTCTCTCTAACCCATCCATCCTGTCCTACGGTCCTGCTAACTAATTGTTCCCTTCTCCAAACTAGGACTTATTTAAAGAACTGAACCTGACCAAGGCGGGGTGTGTGTCTGTGTGCATCACCTTCCAACATCTTCGGTTGGGGGCTGCCAGCAGGGTCTTTGGTTAGAGTCCACCAGGTTTTGCTCTTGGAGGCACTATTGGGCCGAACAAACACATGGACTCAACAGCTTGGGTGGAGAGGAGGTGGCACCATTCAGGCACCCACCCACCCACCCACCCAAACTATCAAAACAAAAAAGAACCTGGGAGGAAAGGGAAATTGAAAGCCTGGGCAGGCTGGCAGCAGACAGAAGTCACGGCACACCAGCCTTCTAAATAAATAAATTTCAATCTAATCCAGGCACACAGACGCAGCAGCAGCAAAGAGTTGCAGCTTGGTGCTACAAGAGAGAAGAAAACAGCACAGTTCCCCAGTTGTTAAAGCCACTGGGGGCTAGCTAGCTACCAGCAATAAGCTTGTGGGTGGGCGGAATCCAAAAGCAATCAACTGGGGGGTAGGGGTGGCACAAGGAAAAAAAAAACAAGCAGGCAGCAGCACCCAGTTAAGCCACTGGGGCTGCTGGTACAATAAAAAAAATTGGTGTGTGTGGGGAGAATCAGAACAACACCCCAGTTATTAAAGCCACTGGGCGCTGGCTGCAAGCAAGAATAATAAATCCAAATAAAATAAAATTCCAAGCAGCACCCAGTTAAAGCCTGATGCCTCTGCTACAGTTTTTAAAAAGATGGGGGGGGGGGATTGGCACTGCAAACTTAAAGGGGGGGGGAATAGAGAGACAGATAAGCCCAGAAGGCACTTCTGTGCATGCGCTTTCTCTCTCTCCCTCCATTCACTGGGGGCCAGGCAGGCTGGCCCAGACCACCACCACCTCTCTGCCCTCAGTGCAGCATGTCTCCTGAGGCATAAAAAGCAATGGCTCTCTCTGCTTCCAAGCAGCCCCTTATATACATTTTGATACTCCCTCCTTTGGCCTCCCTGCTCCCTCTCCCTAGCCAATGGGGGCACAGTGCCTGTGCCAGCACTTGATTTGAATGACGACAAGCCAACCAAGAAGCAAGGAGATCTCAAACCAATCAGAAGCTAGTGCCAGAAAGCCAAACAGCAAGGCAAAAACATGGAGACAAAATGGTGCCTGTGACGTGAATTGCATGAATTGATTTGCATCGAATCGGGGCTGATTTGATTAGACCTCAAATCAGGCCCTCTGTTTTAGGGGGGATTTAATTCGAGGTTGAGTCTGCAAATCTCCTCCAACTCAGTGTGAATCAAATTACATATCTCTAGCCAAAACACAGCCAAAGAGCTTTTTAAACCTTCTCCCCCAGTATGAACAACAGAGGCTTTGGCAAAGTCCTTCCTCCAGCCATTTGGAGTGGCGCATCTTATTGCTAGACATGTATTCTGAAACATGTCTTGCCCAGAATACAGGGGGTAAGAACATGCTGGAAAGAATGAGGGAAGGCTGCTTAGAGTCTTCCCGCATCTGCCTTTCTCCCAAACCAAGACGTATGAGAAAGTTGACAAAGAACAAAGCTACATAAGCAAGTGATATAGGGAGTGGAGCCTTTGTGATCTTGGTTCTGCTGGGAACCAGATGAAAAGTGTTTGGACTGGATTTATTCTCCAGTTTTTGTTTGTTTCCAGGATTTATACCCTGCTTTTAAATTAATTTGAAAGTGGCTATCCTCTTTGCCTGTCCCTAGGAAACTGACTGACATTTGGTATTGGAAAAGTGAAACACAGGTGGTTTTATTCTTTCAGAGACTGTCCTGCCCTTTCCTCCATTATGTCTTTAACACTTAGCAATCTACTTATCATTGCTGGATAATTGGGGCTAGTGTCATGAAGGAGGTAAAGAAGATGCTTGGGTTTCTCCAGAAAAATACTTTTTTTTGTACACTGCCTCAGCTCCTCCATTTTACCCAGTCTCAGCAGTGACTGCTTGGGACATGCAAATCTGTCTTTTTATATAAACATATAATTTATTCCTGAATTAATCACACTGTACATTTCCAATATTATAGAAGCAATTCTTGTCACTCTCTGAATGGTGTACTGCATTGATCTGGCTTAACATAAGTGATATCTGTTGGAGGACAATACTGAAATTGTTAGTGTGTGGAAGGAAGAATACAAAAAGAGACTTAAACTTCAATTTTCTCTACAATGTTTTTCTTAGACCATTCTTCTTAAGGTGGGACCTCTCTGAAGAGGCAGGAACTCCTGTTGTGTCTGTCTTCACCCATGTATAATGTATCTTGAGCTTTGTTTTGCCTGCCAACCAGACATCTCTGTTTTTCCCCCCAATATACAAGAGTAGGGCTACCAAAATATAATGTCCAGAGACCTCATTGGGCCCTGTGGTGTTCCTAACATGGTGTTTAGCACTCTACCTTTTCACAATAACACAAAATCATTTTCAAGGCTAAGGAGGAGTGTTGGTTAACTTGGTGTTGCATGTGCCTTAGCACAAGCCTCTCCCATTTAAATTAACAGTGCTGTGTGCTAGAGCAGAGTGGGGCTTCTATTATTGTGGATATAGGCCCAAGGCCTATAGAGCTCCTTAAGTTAGTGTGGAATTTAGAGTTGGCCTGTATTTCCAGTCAAGGTGGGAGAGTGTGAAATAGGTGGTGTCAGTCTGGGAGAAAGGGTGAAGGGGATGTTTAAAAGGTAATGTGTGCCGCTGAGTCAGTGTCAACTCCTGGCGACCACAGAGCCCTGTGGTTGTCTTTGGTAGAATACAGGAGGGGTTTACTATTGCCATTTCCCATGCAGTATGAGACGATGCCTTTCAGCATCTTCCTATATCTCTGCTGCCTGATATAGGAAGTCTGGGAAACATACCAGTGGTGATTTGAACCAGCAACCTCTGGCTTGCTAGTCAAGTCATTTACCCGCTGCACCATTAGGTGGCTGATGGGGATGTTTAGGCAGGCAGAATAGGGAGAACTGATCTGGTATTTGAGGGGATATTAGAGGACCAGCAGTGGCTTGTGGGGGTGGTAGAGAGGTGTGCAGGTGCAGGCGACAGGGAAAACTGGCACGTTGTGATGTTGAAGAGATTTGGGGAGCCAAAATGTGAAGGCATATTGGAAGTCAGTAAAGAACATTTTAAATAGCTAACCATTGGGTCTATCACTGCCTCTTATCAAAATTGACAAGTTTTAAGAACATAGCTGCCGTGATGGATCAGGCGCAAGGTTTATCTAGTCCAGCATCCTGTTTCACACAGTGCCCACCAGATGCCCCAGGTGGCTCGAACAGTACCGAATGATATGAACAAACTTTTCTGAAATATTAATATGCCATACATTCTTAAATCAATTATCTAAAGTCATGTTTTGACTTTTCCAATGTTCACTTTTTCTATAGATAATAAATCTGAATTTATTTCTTTAAATAATAAATCTGCATTAGCCCCAACAAGTATATTTAATAATGCCAGCTGTGGACAAAAACTAATCTTCTGGTTTGTGTTCTGACTCAGTTCTGTAAATACTTCTAACCAGAAAGATGAACCTCCAGGTCCACGATAAATGAAAATATATTCCCATTATTTCATAACCACTCCAACAGAGAGGGGAACTATCTCATTTAATGTATACTAATTTAGATGAGGTCAAATACCATCTATGAATACCATCTATGAGGAATTATCCTAATTTATTGAGAGCCAGCTTGGTGTAGTGGTTAGAGTGCTGGACTAGGACCGGGGAGACCAGAGTTCGAATCCACATTCAGCCAAATACTAGCTGGGTGACTCTGGGCCAGTCACTTCTCTCTCAGCCTAACCTACTTCACAGGGTTGTTGTGAGGAGAAACTTGAGTATGTAGTACACTGCTCTGGGCTCCTTGGAGGAAGAGTGGGATATAAAATGTACCCTGCCTGCCCCCCTGCCCCCAAATTGTACTGAAGAGGAAACTACAGGCTTCCATTTCCAAATTCTACCCCACTCTTCCTCCTTAATTTCCAGTTGGAAGTAATTTTCCCAGCATAAGAGTTAAATATCTGATTTATAACCAAATCATACAACTAGAGGCCAGACCTATAGAAGATTCTGAGACCTCCAATACCAACATTTCAAATTTTCTCAATTGTCTGACGGCTTGAGTTATTATTTCTGAATTAGAAATAAAAGACCTACAATGTAAGTAATGCAGCTAAGAGCAATGTGGAATATTTAATACTTCACTTACAGATGATAATTCAATAGGGCATGTCGTCTCTCCTGCTGTAGCTCCCCTGCAACTGTTATTTAGAGCCATCTTGCCTCTGAGGCTAGAGGTGGCCTATAGCTACCAGACTATTATTTATTATTATTTATTTAAAATATTTATACCCTGTCCCTCCAGTGCACTACTGCTCGGGGCGGCTCACAACAATAAGATAGACACAGATACAATAAAAGTAATAAAATTAACTAAATTTTAAAAGAAGTCAGATTAAAAACCACAATTATTAGGTTCAAATTAAAACTGAAAATTATAAAAAGCTAAGGAACCTACCAGATGTAACAAAATAATAGTGGAGCATTAAAAAGCCTCCTTAAAAAGGTGTGTTTTAAGATTTTAAAAAAACAAAACACTGAGGGAGGGAGCATGGCGAAGCTCTTCAGGGAGGGTGTTCCAAAGCTGAGGGGCCACAACCGAAAAGGCCCTGTCTCTAGATTAGTAGCCATTGATAGACCTGTACTCCATGAATTTGTCTAAGCTCCTTTTACAGCCATCCAAGCTAGTGGCCATCGCCACATCCTCTGGCAGAGAATTCCATAGAGGCGCAGTGGGGTGGTAACTTGCCTAGGGAGTAAGAGGTTGCTGGTTTGAATCCACAGTGGTATGTTTCTATATCAGGCAGCAGTGATATAGGAAGATGCTAAAAGGCATCTTCTCACACTGCGTGGGAGATGGCAATGGTAAACCTCTCCTGTATTCTACCAAGAAAACCACATGGTTCTGTGGTCGCCAAGAGTCAACACCGACTCGACAGTACAACTTTACCTTTACCTTAAAAAGAAAAAAAAAAGCTTCCTTTTGTTGGTCCTAAATTTCCTGGAGTTCAGTTTCATGGGATGAGTCCTAGTTCTAGTGTTGTGAGAGAGGAAGAAGAATTTCTCTGTCCTTTCTCTCTACTACATGCATAATTTGATACACCTCTTTGTCTCCCTATAATCACCTCTTTTCCAAACTAAAAAGCCCCAGATGCTGTAGCCTTGCCTCATAACTGAAACTAATCTAAAACTATTTAATGTGTGTTATCTCCTGAGATTGTTTTTATTTGTGTTCTGTTACATTTATGTTCACCGCCTAGAGATGCATATATCTTGTGGTATAGAAATAGGATACATAAGGCTCCAGACCCCTGATCATCATCTTGGTTGCCCTCTTCTGCACCTTTCCAGTTCTATAATGTCCTTTTTGAGGTATGGTGAGTAACTACATAGTACTCCATATGTTGCCATACCATAGAATTGTATAAGGGCATTATGATACTAGCAGTTTTATTTTCAATCCTTAATGGAAAACTCTGGATTTGTCCCTAGCCATCTGCTGGATGGTCATGTGGGAAGTCTGTATGCCAGTGTTCCTAGCCTTCAGGGAGGTTGGTGCTGGTGTGAATTGCCCATTTGGCTTGATTGTCCTGCATTGGGACTTGACAAATCCCAGGCGTCGGGGAACCATGGCATCTAGAAATGTAATAGTGGCATCTAGACTAGGATTTTCAGAGGTAGAGTTATTTGATCTTTATTTCTCCCAGGTAGCCTGAGGCAGTCCAATTTCTGTTCTAAGTATATTACTTGTAAAGGGGATAAAGAGAAGTACATTTACCCTTCCACCCCCAATGTCCATTGGTAAATTCAGTAACTTTGTCAAGTGTCCATTGTCTAGCTCCTAAATTTTGGAACTGGCTCCCAGTTCCAAAGAAAATTTGTCCAGGCGAGTCCTACATAGTTCCTTATTTCAAGTGTTAATGGGGTGTTATGTGATAGGAAAGTAGCAGTAGCACATAGGTACTGCTTGAATTGGTGCTCAGGCCTGGTAAATCTGATATATTTCTGTTTTTACAATGTGGACATGAATTGCATATATTCATTAGAATCTAAGAGTTAGTGGTTATATCGGAATACTGATCTTATTTGGGGGAAGGGGATTTATTTCAATGAATGCTTCATTGTGCAGGACTGAGACAACTTGCATTTGGATAGAAGCTGAAATGCAATTTAAACTGGTTTTGTTTTTAATATAAGCAATTTAAAAGATGCAGGCTTTGTGAGGCTGGAAGTATTCCCACTAAGCTAAAAGTCATAGAGAAGGCTGTTATGAATTTCCAAGGAATATTAAATACTTACATTCATTCAATTGGGAAGACTAAAACAATATTCTGAATGTGGTAGCAAGTGACCCTTGGTGCTTTGGAAGGATTTGTTCCAGGTGTACAACTTGAGAGAACTTAAAGCCTTCCCACCAACTAACTCAGCCTTAACGTTCTGCAGCTGTACCAAATTTGACATGTTGCAAAATGAGTCTCTGGAATTTCTGTAGCGAAAACCACACTGGTGAAACTTGTCCTTGAATTTTTGAGAGAGGTTCTGCTGCTTGTGCCAGTATATGTTGTTGTTGCTGACTAATTATTGTGAATAGGCCCAACACTGTTTTGTATTAAACCAATGCCTAATAGGATGCACAGCCATATCCTTCCTGGAATGAGGATTTAGGAAACAACTTAAGCTTGTTTTTTCAAAAGGTGTATGCAAGTTCCATTGTGGTACCCGTAATGCAGAACTCCCTGCCCTGAGATACTTGTTTAGATGCCACTTCACTGGCGTTTCGTTATTATCTGAACTGTTTCAACAGGTTTTGGTTCATTTGCGGGCCCTCTGTTCTTATTTTGCTGCTTTTATACGGATTGGTTTTATCATGAGAGCTGTCTTAAGTAAGGATGTGCAGTACGTTTCAACTCGAAACAGATCACTTTTTAAATAAAGGGCCTGTTTTGAGCTCTGAGCAGAACAACCCCCTGCCTGCAATCTTGGAGAAGCTGCTGCCAGTCTGTGAAGATGATACTGAGCTAGATAGACCAATGGTCTGACTCAGTATATGGCAGCTTCCTGTGTTCCTATGATCAAAATATTTAAATGTTCCCAGTTTTTGGAGGGCTGTTTTTCCCTTGCTGATTGGTTTTCTGGCACTGGCTTCCAATTGTCTTGCAATCTCCTTGTTTCTTGGTTGGCTTATAATATAAATCAAGTGTTGTCATGGGCAACTATGCCCCTATTGGTGGGGGGGGCACAAAAAGAGAATTTCAAATTCAAAATGTATTCAAAGGGACTGGGAGGGAGACAGTGAGAACACTTATACTGTTCCTCTCTTGAAGAAGATGATGCATCAGGACAGGAGGGGGAAAGGTTTGATTTTATGATTTTCTTTTCTCAGCACTGAGTATAATATGCTGTGCTTTTGCTGCTATGGTATAACTCTCTGGTTTTGCTGAATCTCAAATTTACAAAGGCAGAATTTGAGTGCCTTCCTTCCTTGCATTGTGATTTGGTTTGTATGTGAGATAGTGTTGTGGTGAAAAATGGGCATTTCTTGGTGAATGCTGTGATGAGCTCCATGTCTGCCCTTGAGACTAACTTGTGCTTCACTCACTGCTCTGGTCTGCTCCGCAATCTGCATAGCAAGGTGTTGTACTCAGTCAAAATGTGGCTGAAGTTGCTCTAGCTGAGTTTATGACTATGCTTGCTGCTAAGTAAGGGTGCTGCTGTGGCAGCTGTTGCAATGCTAGGAAGTAATGTAAGGAATCATAATTGTGTGTGAGAGAGCAACTTGTGCCAATGATGTTACTGCAGCGCATGCACTGTGGCTGGCAGTGGGTTCTGGGGCAGTGATTCTTTTTGGCCATTTTTTGACGGTTTTAAATTTGTGTTCTGTGTTGGGAGGGACAGATTCCTTTTTATTGTGTGGTTCTGCAGTGAAGGCAGGGTTGCAAAATGCATTGCAAATTGCAATGCAAAACTTGAGTGCAGTGCACTATGTGAATGCAGCTTGTTCCAGCCATAGGAAACAATGGGCAAACTCGAAACACCCTTTTTCTCTCCATGAGTAGCTCAACTGAGGGCAAGAAGGGTGCTTCTTACCACCCAATTCACAAAAAAATGGGCAAGTTGGTAATTTTAATGTTTCCTCAAAAGCCCCATAGGATCCTATGTGGGTTTTGGGGAAAGGTCTTTTAAAAAAATGTTTAATTGCCCACTTGCCCATTTCTTTTGTGGGTTAAGTGGCAGGAAGCACTCTTAATGCCCTCAGTTGAGCTACCCATGGGGAAAGATACCTCTGCTAACTGGGCAAAGAGGCATTTTTCCACTTTATCGGGGGAGAGCAACTTGTCCTGTCCACCCGCAGCATGGCACCCCTCCAGTGACAGTTGCTGGTGTCTATCTTACGTTTCTTTTTAGATTGTGAGCCCTTTAGGGACAGGAGTCCATCTTTCTTTTTCTTTTCTTTTTCTTTTCTTTTTCTTTTCTTTTTCTTTTCTTTTTCTTTTCTTTTTCTTTTCTTTTTCTTTTCTTTTTCTTTACTTACTTACTTATTTTATTTTATTTTATTTTATTTTATTTTATTTTATTTATTTATTTCTCTATGTAAACCACTTTGGAAACTTTTGATGAAAAGTGGTATATAAATATTTGTTGTTGGAAAGATGTGGTGTTTCGGCCATTGTTCCCTATGGCCGAAACACTTGAAATGTTTTGAGTTCGTTCTGTAAAAACAGCTGGGTTTTACTGCTGTTTCGACTGAGTATTTCGTCCATTTTGCATTTTGTTTTGAGCTTGAAACAGAACACACAGGATACAAAATGCCTTTTGTTTGAGCCACCTAGTTTTGTGCCAGTTGTAATACACCTGGAATAATGAGCTGTCTTTGTGAAATACTCTCTGTTGGGAACTAATCTTGCTGAGCATGGTTTAGGATAGGATAATCCCAGGCTCTAGCAATGCTATTCATGTTATGCTTGCACAGAGAGATAGCTGCCAAACACTGTGTTGTGAAAATGAGATGGATGCTGCCCACTGTCATTAGATTGACATAAATTTACAAAATGTCTTTGTTACACAAACATGTGTTACGGTTATTCTGGGCCAAAATGTCAGGTGGCTACATTGGCTCATTAAATAAATAATAAAATAAAATAAAATCCAGAAGTAATATTTTTAGTAGGATAACTAAAAGGCCATAAAATAATGAACAAGTTTTTGAATGTATCAAAACTCTTCCTAGATGCAAAGCCCACCCCCCTACACACAAAGAGTGGGGTTGAGAAAAGGGGACTAGAAAAGGGTGCTGCTGGGCAGATGGAACAAGCCCCAATCCACAGTTTATAATATATCTTTAAACTGAATGGGAAGTGGGGGAGGTATTAATGCAGACCTGATTAACTTGAGTTGTACTTAATGCAAAAATCTCAGATTGCATGAAAGGCTACAGTGAAAGAGAAATATGGCTGCTCTTTCTTTGAAAATTTAAGACAACAGTTATTTGATTTTGTCTCTGCTAATTGGAACACAGAGGTCTCTTTTGAGGCAGAGAGCAGATACCACAAACAGGTAGTCCTGTGTAAGCCAAACTGGGAAGTGTTGCCTAGGTGCTCTAATTAGAAGTGATCTATAACTATTCTATCTTGCAGGACAAAGTGCTTTGGGTGTTAATATTGTATTTGTAAGAGTTTGCAAAGAGAGATTAAGTGCTTCTCCCTTCCATGGTTCCCTTACTACATTATCCTGGGAGTGCCTTTAGGAATGTGCAAGAGTTTGCACATCGGCAGTGGCTCTTTCAGCAATAATTATATAAAGCCTAAAACCCACTAAACACTACACAAAATGCAGTTGTCTTCAATCTTTTTTTTTTTTTTTTAAAGAGAAACCATGAATCTTTAGTTGTTGCTTAAGGATCATAATAGAGGATAATGTGTATTGGGAGACAGAACATTCTGGGGAAAGGAGTGGAAAAGGGGTGACAGTATTGGAAGAAGTAACCTTGGATTTATGAAGCAACCTTGCTGGCACAGGGCTACCATACACCCTCATTTCTGCTAGACATGTCCTCATTTCCTTGAAAAAGAGGCATATCCTTGAGGAAAGGCCACTTGTCTAGTGTGTGTGTTTTTTTACATGTTTTTTATATCCCGCTCTTCCTCCAAGGAGCCCAAAGCGGTGTACTACATACTTAAGTTTCTCCTCACAACAACCCTGTGAAGTAGGTTAGGCTGAGAGAGAAGTGACTGGCCCAGAGTCACCCAGCAAGTATCATGGCTGAATGGGGATTTGAACTTGGGTCTCCTCAGTCCTAGTCCAGCACTCTAACCACTACACCATGCTGGCTCTCTTGGTTTGTCTTGGTGTGTGAGCTGCCTGGAAGACCTAATACTCTTTGAGCCAGCAGCGAGGTCTACCAGTTTAAGACAGCTGGCAGGTTGACCAGGCCACCTTTTTGCCAACAGCCAGGGCTACCCTGGCTTGGGGGCCAAGTCTACCTCTTGTGTGCAGGAGGCCCTGGATAGACCCGGCTGCTAGAGCAGACAAATATAGTTAAGTGGGCAGGTACTTCCCTGTCCCAGACACTGGGTGGACCTGACTGCCCATTGCTGCAGGGGCCAGGGCTACTTCCAGACTGGCTCACTCAATTGACTAGTAGACCTGGCCTCTGTCACTCCAGTGGCAGGGGCCACTGCCACTACCATGGCTGTCTTATTCAAGTTGATTGGTAGACCTGGCCTCTCTACTTTCAAAGACAGTGGGAAGAGTGTTCTGCTTTTTCAGGTTGAAAATATGGTAGCCCTATACTGGCAGAGAAAAGGAAAAACAAAGGTTTTTTTTTAATAAACAAAGGAAATTAATTTAAGATGACTGAGAATAAGAAAGGGAAGTCAGTGGCAAGTAGTGTTGAAGGAATGTAGGGCAAAGCAGGTGAGTGAGTGGCAGAACACAAATATAAGAAATTGGTAAACCAAAAGGTACAGAATTGTCATGTTTGAGACAAGCTGGAATAAGGTTGCTAACCAGGATCCTCATGGCATTGGTGTAGAGAAATGTAAAAAGTTTAGTGTTCTCAGAATTGATAAGAGGAGCAAAATGTCAAGAACAATAAACACACACACAGATTGCAAACCCAGGAGGAAGCATAGTAATAGGAGGAGGAAGGGTGGGACTTCTTCCCAGTACACCTGTGTGTAAACCAATCCTGAACTCTTCGGAGTCTGGACAAGATACTTATGAAACTATCATAAAGAGCTGTTGGATATTTCAGAAAGTCCTGCTGTACATACTCTGATCTAGGTGCAAAACTCTCTAGACCAAAGAATCTATTTGCTTCTCTTCAGTATCCTAAACAAGGAACTGAAAATGACTTGTCTTCCTTTTAAACAATGTTAGAGAGGTAGTTGTTTGTTATTTTCACGTGCTTGACCAAATCATGTGCTTGACCAAATCATTTTCCTGATGATAACTCTCCTCACAGTGGGGACACTGAAATGGCTTCTCCCCTGTATGGACTCTCTGGTGTGTCATGAGCTCCCACTTGGTCTGCAACCTCTTCCAATACTTGCTGCTCTCTGGCCTTCATTCTGTATGGATAGAGCATGTTCTATGCAGGATAACTTTATGCAGGATAACTTTTGTTATGTTGTGTTTCTACTAGTGAGGGCATTCTTGACTGGGAAAGATTTGTAATATACCACTGAAAAGCTAAGATGCAATTTAACCTACCTACTTAACCTTGCTTTTGCACTTCTCATCTTAAGCCAACTGTTTTACAAAACTGCTATTTGGCTTTTAATAGCTGGCTGGCCTCAGTCCAGTAGCAAATTACCTTGGAACTACAGAGGCTTTTAATTCATGTGATTATGAACTCAATACAAATTGACTTCAGACAAGAGGTGGGAAGTTCAATGGTGTATTTTACCAGTTAATTTTTACCAGTAAGCTTTATCTGTTATACCAGTTAAATATATATTTTATATACAAAAGTCACACTATCTTTAATAATAGGGAATGTAATAGAACAAAGCAAATATGTTTCAGAATACATAGTAATCTTTAGAACAGTTACAAAATGAAAAGTCTTGTGGTGTTCAAAGCCAGCCAGCCTCTTTTGAGTGTCTTGGTCCCCTCCCCAAATCTGTGAGACAATTGTACAGTGCTTAGTGTAGGTACATATTTCCCCCCTCTATAATGCAATGCTCCCACTCCCATTGTTGTATCCAAAGATGCATGCAGTGATGGGGAGTGGGGGCATTGCATTATAGGTAAAGAAAAATGATGACCACCAGCATAATTGTGCAGGAACACTCTGAGCTATCACTGCTGAGGTCTGCAACCAGGCTTGGAGTTGAGGACATTTACCTTGGCAGTGGCATGGAAAGTTTCTAGGTGACTGTATTGGTACCCACTCACCATCTTGTTTTTCTCACCAGGACTTCAAGGACTGGTCATGGGCCATTGGCCTGCCCCTGACACTGGCCCTGATTGGATGAAATGCTGATAAGCGTTCATGTGACAAATGTTTTCTGGGTTTAGGTAGCTATGTGTAGATTACTTTAAGAGTTCAGTGCTGCTGGCATTGTTCTTCCCCTGTCTGGAGATCATCAGTATGGGATCAAGTACTGAGCATGCTCAAGACAGGCCGGAAATTCAAATTTATAGATCCTCCCACCACCTGGTGCTTTCCCCAGTTCCAGTCTTGTCTGCTCAAGGCTCGGCACATTTAGTGTTTGCTCTGCATGGATTGAATCCTTTTTTGCCTTCTCTACCCTCTTTTGCCTCTTTTTTCCTAGTGTGCAAGAGTGGGAAGGAGCTGCCTATAACTTTTTCTTTTATTTTGAGTTCTAAATTGGCTAAATTGCTTTTTTTATTTATTGAATTTGGCTGATTGAAATTTACTTTCAGTTTTGCTATTTTGTTTGTTTGCGGCTGGTTTTCTCCCCTGAGCTTGATGGAAGTTGCACACGCTGAGGAGCTGCTAAGAGGCTCGCTTTCGGAGGGCTCGGTAGCCCCAGAGCTGGAGAAAGTGCCGGTATTGCCCGTCCCAGGCACCTCAGCCTCCTCGTGGATGGCCTTACCCACCTCAGCGGTGGCCCTACCCCCTCTACCCTTCCCTTCACCGCTCAAAACTCCAAAACGGGGGAAAGCTCACAAGGAGGGCAATGGCAAGCAGCCTAAATGAAAAAACCTGTGCGAATCTGTTCATTTAAGTGAGTGGCTGTTCATCCAGTCAGTGTGCAAGCACTTCTGCCATGTTAAAGAGACAAAAACAAAAAACCTGAAAGGCGACTCAGCGTCTGTTAGTACGTCGCCGGTACCAACAACGGGTGGCAAACCGGCTGGTCCATGTTCCCCCCTGGTGATAGCAGGGCCAGTTACTGGGCGTCTGGAGTGGCAAGGGAGTCCATACTGGGGGCAACCATGCTGGATATGCCATCTGAAAGGCCCCCAGGTACCACACTGCTTGCTCTCCCTGGTGTTCCAACCCCTCCCTTGCCAGTAGATGTGGCGGAATGACTTAAAACCAATTTTTTTTATGAGAATGCCTCCTTTTGGTCCAACAGAGTCAGGGTGATTTGCCGCCTGCACCCATGTGCCCCGGATGTCCCCCGCCAAACCTGTCTGGCAGGCCTCCATGCCCTCGTCAGCACCTTTCCTTGTCTTCTCCAGCCCTCGAAGGGATGCCATTCAGAAAGAGGCCGTTTCACGCCCAAACCCCAGGTCTATAGGCGCAAGAGGCGTAGACCTCCTTCCTCCTCTTCCGAGGCGGATTTGGGAGCCAGGCATCCTAAATATCCAAGGAGGCCAAGGGATGTTCCACCACTGCCCCCTGCCCCCAGGCCCTTGTCAGCCCTTAGGCCCCCCTACTATTCCTGCATTTCTTTGCCTGTGAATGTATTACCTGCCGGACCCATCCAGCATGCCTCTGCATCTGAACCAGAATTACTGGATACTCATGATAAAGGGTCAGACAAAGAGGATGGAGAGTTGTCTGAAGAAGAAGCTGCTTCCCTCCTCCGTTATCAGTTCGCCTCTTTTCTTCCTCTGATTTTGACGTTATTTTAGCAAAGGTAAAAAGAGCCATCAAAGATGTGTCCTCAGCAGAGGTTGTCTCCCGCCTCTGAATTGGACCAGGAGGTTTTTCCATCTTCCTTGGGTGGTATACCCTATGTCGCCTTCCCTACGCTGGTCAAACAAGTAATGCTAGCGGAGTGGCAAAATCCCGCTTCTTGTAAGGCAGTTGGGTCTCTTCCCAAGAAGCATTATACCTTGTCACCTGAGGTCTCTACACTCTTGGCCACCCCTCAGGTGGACCCACCTATTGTCCAAATGGTCTCGGGATCACTGTTGAATATTGAAGGTCAGGAGTAACTTAAGTCTACTGAGGACAAAAAGAGTGATACCCTGTTTAAAAAGGCACACGAGGCCTCTTCCACTGTGATTAGGGCGGCTACAGCAAATTCTATCCTAGCCAGGGCTTCTATCCTTTGGGCTAAACAGCTAGCTGCTCTCATGCCTCCTGGGCACTCCAAACTGTGTCAAGGCATCCATAAGATAGCTAAGGCAGCCACCTTTATGGCAGATTCCAGCCTTGACTGTGTGCAGCACACCTCTAGATCTCTGGCCACAAGGGTGGCGTTATATAGGGGGCTTTGGCTGAAAAGGTGGCGGATTGATTCTAAGTCTAAATTAGCCCTTCAAGTGCCCCCCTATTCTGGTTCTAACCTATTTGGTCCCTCTCTGGATGCTGTATTGGTGGAGACCAAGGACAATAAGAAGGCAGTGCCTTCCACCAGGAAAGACTACCTTAGGGGCTTCCAGAGTCAGGGTTCTTCCTTTCACAACCAAAGGCAGCCTTAATACCAGACCGCCTTTCGTTTTGGAGACAATAGATAAGCTTCCCCCACGGGAACAAACAAGTTCCAGTGGAGACCTAGGAACTGGGGTGCCTTTAGACAACAAGGCAGAAAACCTTCCAACACCCCTACCCAGTACGGTAAGAGACAATGACTACATAGCCATAGGAGGCAGGCTACAACACTTGGCTCTCATTTGGCTCTCCACTACTCAAGATCAGTGGGTGCTGGCTACGGTCACCACAGGCTATTCGTTGGACCTCACTGTGACACCCTACGACTCCTTCTTCGTGACCCCCCAGATCTCCTCACCCGGAAGAACATTGTCTGATGGACAAGGCGATTCAACACTGTTTCCAGACGCAGGTGATCAAACCGGTTCCCTCTCCCGAAAGATGTTTCGGCGTTTACTCTCTTCTCTTCCTGGTACCAAAGGAGGACGGACGGTTTCTGGAGAACGGTCCTGAATCTCAGGCACCTCAACAGATTCCTCAGGAAGTGGAAGTTCCAGATGGAATCGCTCATATCCATCAAACAAGCCGTCCTTAGGGGACTTCCTAGCTTTGCTGGACCTGTCCTAGGCCTACCTGCATGTTCTGATCTTCCAGGAGCACAGAAGGTTCCTTCGGTTCTTTTACAATAGCCACCATTACCAATATTGTGCTCTCCCTTTCGGTCTTTCTTTGGCCCCAAGGGTTTTCACGAAGATAATGGCGGTCCTCACGGCTTACTTTTGCCTCCAGGGGGTGTGTATCCACCCCAATCTAGACTATCTGTTGATCAGGGCGTCATCCCTCGAAGTTGCTGCTCGTCACGTGCATGTCGCACTCAACTGCCTGAGGGACCACGGATTCGTCGTGAATCGGGACAAGAGCCATCTTCTTCCTTCGCAGTCGCTCCATCATTTGGGAGCAGTCTTTCACACGATCCTGGCCATAGTCTAGCTTCCAGAGGACAGAAAAACCAAGTTCGTGACTGCCTTGTCACCCCTTCTCCAAGCGGAGATGGCAGATCTGATGCTGCTAGCACAGGTATTGGGCATGATGGCAGCCATAGACTGCATCCCTTGGGCCAGGTGGCATTCCCGGCCTCTCCAATGGCTTTTGCTTCCTCACCAGGAGGGCATCATGTTGAATTCTCACATCCAGGTCCCCCTGTCTTCCGAGGTCAAACGATCATTCCGCTGGTGGCTCTCTCCAGCTCTGGGACGGAGTCTGACGATCATGGAGCCAAGCAGAACACTGATCACCACAGCTGCCAGCCGCTGGGGCGCAATCTGCAAGGGCCATCCGGCTCAGGGCCATCCGGCGGGAGATGGCACAGACTTGGAACATCAATTGACTGGAGCTTCGGGCTGCCAGACTACCCCTTTTGGCCTTCCAAGAGTTCATCTTTGGAAAACATGTCCTTATCAGGACAGACAATACAACACCCAAGGCGCACATCAACTGCCAAGCGGGGACACAGTCCAAAGGGCTAATGAAGGCAGCGGGTCATCTTTTCAGTTGGGCAGAGGGGAACATGCCCTCTATAAGGGCGGAACATCTGAGTGGAGTGGGCGGAATGGTTAAGCTGCCAGTCAGTCGATCCATCGGAGTGGATGCTCCACCCTCAGGTCTTTCTTCAGATTACCCAACACATGGGCAGACCTCTGATTGATCTGTTTGCATCGCACCTCAATGCTCAGGTTCCGAGGTTCTACTAATACAGCGTTCTACTCAAGGTACCTCTCACCCCTAGTGGTAGACATGGACGCCCTCTCTGCAACCTGGCCACGAGGTCTTCTCTATGCCTTCCTGCCAACTCCGATCCTTCCCCAGATCATCAGGAAAATTCGCGTGAAATGAGCGGAAGTCATCCTAATTGCTCCCCACTGGCCTCGGAGGGTGTGGTTTGTGGATCTTGTAAATTTAGTGACAGCTCCTCCTTGGTGTCTGCTCCCTCGACCAGATCTGCTGGCCTAGGGGCCCATTCATCATCTAGACCCCGGCTGGCTTCAACTCTGCATGTGGAAGTTGAGACTCAGTGCTGAGGGATACTCATCTCAGGTCCTGAACACCATCCTGGCCTCCCGTCGGCCATCAACGCAGGGCCCATTCATCATCTAGACCCCGGCTGGCTTCAACTCTGCATGTGGAAGTTGAGCGCAATAGACTCAGTGCTGAGGGATACTCATCTCAGGTCCTGAACACCATCCTGGCCTCCCGCCGGCCATCAACGCAGTGCATATACCAGGCATCATTGGCAGCTTTTTCCAGGTGGGCCCGACAGAGACAAGTAAACCATCTATCAGCAGGCATACCTTAAGTCCTAGATTTCCTCCAGTCGGGTCTGGCACTTAAACTGAAACCATCTACTCTAAGGAGACAAGTCTCTGCCCTGGCATCGGTTCTGAATATATCTGATCCAGGTCCTCAATCCCTAGAGCCACACTTTTTGCGCTTCCTCAAAGGGGCATCCAATCTGGCTCCTCCCCCAGTTCCCCGCTTTCTCTCTTGGAATTTGAACAAGGTACTGAATGCTTTGACAGCACCTCCCTTCAAACCGCTCAGTTCTGTGACGTGGTCTCTGTGCTTTACATGAATGGGCTTTGTGCCTGCGCAGAGACCACATCGGAGCTTCCAAGCTAGAGTTCTAACTTTTGGCAGTAACCCCGCCCCCATGGTATATAGGCAGCTGCGCGGGCTTCCCTCTTCAGTCTTTCTTCGTCCGCGATAGAAGACACATCGTTGAGCACTCCTTGCTAGATCGCACTGTTAAGTATCTACCCTTGTTTACCCTATTTTTTGTTCAGTATTCCCCTTCATTAGTGTTCTTATTTTGTCCTCGATACCCTGCCCCTCAAAGTTTCCTTGGATTCGCCGTTCTGTCGTAGCCCTCGGGCCCTGCGTGCTACGGTTTCCTCGGTCCTTCACCGGCCTATGGCCAAGACTACAAACTTTAAGCAGTGTGGTTGCTGCAGATCTAAGATCCCCTTGACTGACGGCCACAAACTTTGCCTTTTTGGGGTGGCAAGGCCAATAAAGTTTGTTCTTGCCCGCACTGTGTGGCCTTTATCAAACAGGCAATCAAGAATCGAGCATCGCATCTTCGTTCTTGGCTTTGGGAACAAGCCTTCAAGTGTTCAGGCTCAGACAAACTGCCTACTATGCAGGCCTCTTCTAGCGCTTCTCCTTTGACCCGGGGCTTACAGCCCGTTTCCTCCCCACCGGGGATCTCGGTGAACACACCAGAGACCAATGTACTGGTCGATCCTATGGCTCAGGCTTCAACCTCAGTACCAAAGACTTCTATGGCAGTGTCGATCTCAACAGCGGCACTCATTGAACCGCGCAGGAAGAAGGCCCGTCATGCTCCGGCGGAGCCCCCTAATAAAAAGCATAGATCAGTGTACGATACCGATCACCGATCCTGTACGCTCCAGACGAAGACTATTCTAGATGCTGAGGTGGCTTATGCATCTAGTCCTCATTATCCCATATACGAATCTGAGCGGGATTCTGAACCCGAGACTCTTCCACCAGAACAGCCCTGTCGGTGGTCTAATCGAGAGCTTGAGGCAGCCTTCAATGAGCGCTACGCCCGTCAGGTTGAGGACGAGGCGGACTATTTTTAGGCCCACCAGGAGCTTCGCCAACACTGCCGAGCCCAGGCAGCTACTGAACTGCCCCTTCAGCGTTCTACCTCACCCCGGCTGTCTACCTCAGTACCAGCATCGATACCGAACCCTCACTCGGAGGCTACATCGCTTCCCCGTCCACCTCCACCCCAAACCACGTCTCTGCTACTGCCGTGGGTTCCACCGAGGAGTTATCTCGTGCAAGCAGCCATGGCTACGATCACCCTGGATTCTAGACCACCTCCTACTTGGCTTCGAATCCGACCCCTCCCTCCACTGATCTCGAGCGACTCTTCAGATTCGTCTTCAGATGAAGAGGGACCAGAGTCCTCGATTTCAGACAATATATCGTTGGGCTCTTCGCCCCCTACACTCATAATGGAATCCAGGCCTAGCTATCTTTTGGAGGATTTCCTAATATACACTGACTTTCTCTCTCGTATGGCTACCTCTCTGGGAGTTCAGCTTTCCCAAGGGGATAAGTCAGAGCCAGATCCTCTCTTCCAATTGATTGAAGAAGATGCCCGTCCTTCGGTCTCGCTTCCTTTGAATCCGTCCATCCTCAAGGTCACCAAGGCCTTTTGGTCAAAACCCTCCTCTCTTCCCTAGACATCGAAGAAACTTGATTCCTTCTATAGGGTGCACGCTTCCCCTGACCAGGATGACTCCTTTCTGAAACAGCACCCTTCTGCTGACTCCATCGTAGTAGAGTCCTCACTCTCTAAGTTTTCTTCACTACTGTTTAGGGATAGTAGTCCTTGGAGTCCAGAGCATCATAGGTTCTCGTCACTCTTCACATCAATCCCAGAACTGGGGAGGGCACCCGGTGGTGAGAGAATCTACAAATTTGAATTCCCGACCTGTCTTGAGCATGCTCAGTACTTGATCACATACTGATGATCTCCAGATCAGGGGAAAAGGACCCTTCACAAGGTAAGACCCAATGTTCCTTTCTCTCCCCTGCACCCCAGGAATTTGATTACAAATCTACTTTCATCTGAGTTGATTGAACAGTTGCCAGTTAATTAATACTTTTAGGCTTCTATACTTAACATATAGATGTAAACAATATCTTCTCAGGCTATTTTGTAAAGTTCTGCACTCTTCTGCTTCTCTGCTCTTAGAAGCAGGTTTAATGTGTGTCTTCCATTCTTTACCCCTTCCCCATAAGGTGACTAGATTCTGGGGGTGGACAAATTATAGTTTTGCCACATTAGTATTTTAATATTCTCTGAGGCGCAGGCTTAAAAAAGATCTTGTCGCTCAAAAAGTCCAATTTGATGTTCAGTCTATAAACCTACCATGCACTCTAGTTGCCATAGCAATGTTGGAAACCTTGTGTTTCCGTGTAATCTGCTTCTTCAAAGAGACAGAGCTTTTCCTAAATTCTGAAGTAGTTTCAAAAATGGCACTGAATTGGTAAAACAGGACATGCAAATATGTTCCAGCTGTTGTGGAAACAAGCTGAAATGGCTTTGTTAGTGAGTGGTGGTGGGTTGTTAACAAATTTGGTAGGAAACTGTTTTACTGGATAATTTGTACTTATTATTTTATATAGCCCTCTTCCTAATTGAGAGTGCCATGCATAAATCAATAGTTCTGTAATTGCACTCTAAATGGAAATTTCTCCAACTCCTAAAGTGGATCACAAAAGTCTAGACTAATGTTGTCTCAAAATACTTTCAAGGCAAATGAGTTGAATGCAGGCAATGCTAATGAAAACTGAATGTTAACAGCACACTTTGTCCACGTGACACAGATGTATACCTGAAATGATGTTTGCACTCTTGATTTTTTGTGTGCTGGAAAGATGGCTAATTTTGTACACCAGTGGTTCTGAAACCACAAACTGGCTTAGGGATTGGAAGAGTCCCTGTGCTCTGATGGCAGAATACCAGCTTGGGACCAGGGAGATGCATATTTAGGTTTCTGCCACCCTGGCCATGAACTCTCTGGGTTGCCTTGAGCTAATCACAAGTGTTCAGCCTGAATTTGACAAATTATAAACTTAGAGTATAGTCTTTCAGGGTTGTGAGGATAAATATATTGTCTGTTTGTGTCTGTTCTCTCCCCCCTCGCCTGCTGCTTTCTTTCTTTCTTTCTTTCTTTCTTTCTTTCTTTCTTTCTTTCTTTCTTTCTTTCTTTCTTTCTTTCTGGAAAGCAAATGTAGTGGATGTTGTCAGATTTGGGCAGAGAGCAGTTCACCACTATGTGTCAGACTAATTGTGGACTTTGAAAATGTTGTTTAGTCCTATGTGTGTGTTTAGTAAACAGTTGTTATGGGAGGGGAATGAATCCAGACTTGGACCATGATGGGATCCCAATTTAGATCAGGCCCGCTGCTGCTATTCTTATTTATTTATTTATTTATTTATTTATTTATTAATGATTAATTAATTAATTACTCGGTCATAAGAATGTAGGAAGCTGCCATATACTGAGTCAGAACGTTGGTCCATCTAGCTCAATATTGTCTTCAAAACTGGCAGCGGCTTTTCCAAGGTTGCAGGCAGGAATCTCTCTCAGCCCTATCTTGGAGAAGCCAGGGAGGAAACTTGAAACCTTCTGTTCTTCCCAGAGTGTCTCCATCCCCTAAGGGGAATATCTTATAGTGCTCACACTTCTAGTCTCCCATTCATATGCAACCAGGGCGGACCCTGATTACCTAAGGGGACAAGTCATGCTTGCTACCACAAAACCAGCTCTCCTTTCCTCAAATGACATGCTTAAAGTCCATGTTTAGTTTGGTCCTAAGCCTAAAACACCTTACAGGGTGTTTTTGTGGTGTTGCTTTATTTGAAGTAACTGCATATAAAATATTAAATCCAGGGATTCCCAGAGCAGTTAAAAATAAAAATGTAATGATAAGCAGTAACAAAGAACTAAAACGCTACAGCACAATTGTGGAAGCAGTGTGTTAAAACAATTTAAAGGCCTAGGAAAAATCAGATTTTCACTTAGTGCTGAACAAAAATAGTTTGTCTGGCTTGGTGCCAGACAAACTTTCCTTGGGAAGAGTTCTGGAGCTGGGCTGCCACCTTAGAGAAGGCCCTGTCTCTGGTTATCACCTGCTTTGCCTCTGACCAAAAGTATACAATTTTTTGATCGGTTGTGGTCACCAAGCTAAAAATGGATTTGGTCACTGCTCTCCTACTGAGGCACTTGAGGAACCTCAGCCGAGAAAGCATCCCTTCCATCTCCTGTAAGAAAAGGAGGTGTGGAATTTGTCTATTACACATTGAGGTACCCCAAGCAGCCAATGATCCTGATGGTTGCTGGCTTGGCCCTTTGCTGCTCAGCAGCAAAGGAAGCTCCCACTTTCTAATCTTGTAGATGGGGGTGGGGCAAGCCCTCTCCTTATTCTATAGCTCCAGTGTTGGGAGGAAAGTTGGGCTGGTTTGGGTGCTGCAGTGTTGAGATTAGAGTTCAATCGCCAGAGCAGCTCTCTTTGCAGGGAGTTAGTAGAAAATGTGGCATCCTGCCTTCCGTGGTGGGAGGAATTGCCATAGTTTTCCTCAAGACAAATTTTAATATTCAAGCAGGCAAGCTCATGTTGGAGAAGGCAGTATTTGGTATATCTGGGAGAGCCATTCAGAAATTTAAAGGTTAGAGTTGTGAAGTGTGTGTGTAGTAATGCAATACACTTTTATCCTGTCCTTTCCCCAAACTGCTTGGGGACAGGGTGACATACATGGTAGGAGGTGGTGGCAACAGTATTCTTTATCCTTGAAGCAACTCTGAGGTGAGAGAGAGAATGGCAGGTCCAAGTGAACTTCTTGTCTGATCAGAGATTTGAACGTTTTGAACTGAGGGTTCCATTGGTGCTGGAGCCACTGTAAAACTGCAAGACATACAAATTCTTTTCTTACATAGTTCCTCATAAGTAACTGCAACTTGAAAGCAAAGCGTCAGTGTAGCATTTTTTTTCACAGTGATTGTCAGAAACAGTTGAGATGCTTTACAGTAATGAAAAATCCATAAGAATTTTAAGGGGAAACTTTGAGGAATCTGAGATGGTGGATTTTTCATTGTGATATGCTTTCATATAGCTGGGGGGGAATGATCCCTGAATCAACCAGGTCTGCAGATTAAATCTGCAAATAAACATTAAGGACACTTTCACAAGAGAGCTGTAAATGGATCTTGTAAATTTTGTTTGCTACTTATGAAGTATGTTAATGTGGGATAAGGCACAGAAAAGATTGGATGTATGTTGTAATCAGTGCAGGCTCTGCATGTACAACATAGGATATTTGACATGATCAGATGCCATAGTTAATATTCACTTTCATAACTTTGCTGTACTGAACAGTATTTTCTTCTGATTCTTGTCTCATTCTTATAATGGAGGGGGAAAACATTCAAAGGGGCAATTGCTGTTAAGCTTTTGGCTAGTAGAAAGAGCTGAAATGAGTTTGTCCTAGCTGATTGACGTGTTCATTGTTAATGCCCTCAGTTACATTTTCCACTAGGAGTGTGCACTCTTTTCTGGTCCACTTTTTGTTTATGTCGACTTTCCATTCACTTTTCAATGCAAAACAAATGGAGCATGTTTATTTTCATTCTGATTTGTTTTGAAAATAAATTCACATGCTTGTTTCCCAGTCTGTTGAGTTCATTTTGTCCAGTGGTAGAGTACATGGTTCACATAAAGGGGGTCCCAGGTTCAGTGCAATCTCCTGTTAAAAGGACTTCAGGGAGCTGGATTAGGAAAGGCCTATGGCTGAAACCTTGGAACAACTGGGGTAGGCAGTACTAGGCTAGATTGGCCAATGGTCTAAACTCAGTTTAAGGCAGCTGTGTATGCTCGTCGAGGAACCACTGTAGGTGTGCCCAAGGGCTTGGGCATGTCCATCAATGAGTTTGTTTCTGCCATTGAATGACAAGACCTCAAAGCCATATTGCAAATGGCTTTTAAAATTCCCCGAAGTTTCAGAAATGGTTTGCTGTAGGGCAAGAGATGGAAGGCTGCTGTTTGAGAAAAACAAGTCCTGGGCACACAGAACTAGTTGCATGGTTCCTTGGATCCAGGTCTCTGCATGTTTGAACTCTGGTGTGAATTGTGCTTTGTGGATTACACTTTTCTTCAGTCTGTAATGTTTGCTGTTCGTCCTATCACTTATGACTTCTTAGTTTCCTTGTCTATACCCGCACAACAATCTCCTCTGCTCATCTTATCTTGCCCAACAGCCCTTCTACTTTTGTCATTCTGATTTCATATGTTGTACACAGCCTTCACAACTGTATAAGCAAGAGGACATGTAAGACTTGAATTTATTTTATTGTTGCATTTATATACCGCATTTCGTTAAAAGACAACCCCAAGGCGGTTTACAAAAGTTAAAACATACAATAAAAGACAATAAAAATATTAAGCTAAAAAAAATAAAAACAGACCAAATTTAAAATCTATAAAATACTAGCATAAAAACAATACAACAGGTAAAAACACACGGAAGCAGCAGTAAAAACAATTATGTAAAAGTCTGGATAAAAAGCCAAGTTTTAACAAGCTTTTCTAATGTAATCTTGTCCAGTCCACACAGAATCTGTGCAATCCAGCAGAGAAATGGATTGGCTCAAGAATCTTTCCTACAAAAGAACTTTCCAAACTGGATGAGCTGTTGCTAATCTGACTGTACCACTAGCAAAGAGCATCAATAAGCACTAACTTCACCAAACAAAATCCAGACGGCTAAAGTAAATGATCTGTCAACTATTAAATTACTATTGGATACAATCCAGACGTATTATCATGTATAGCCTCCCACTGACTTAAATAATAAATTGATTTTAGCCAAAGTGTTCTGCTTTTTTCCAGTATTTAGGAGCTATTTGATCAGAATGAACTAAGAACCTGGATCCTTCATGTGATACTAAGTAGTAAGCCTGTTCAAAGGTTTGGAAGTTGTATAATTTGCACTTGGCCCTGCATGGAGACAGCTACTCTCCCCAAGCTTACGTTGTCAGAAAAAAGATACAGGGGAATAAGAGTAAAACTTAAAACAAAGAATGGTATGTCTAGATGCACCCTACTTGGTAGGCTGTTACAAAAGCTTTATGGGAAAAGAACTGGGAAGGACTACATTTTCCCAGTATTCTGTGTGCGCCTTCCAAGATGTCACCAGGGCTTCTCCCAACTTTGCCCCCTTTTAATGGCCCTTTCCTGGTGCTGTACACAGACTGCTCTGCATGGCCATAGGTGGGGGAATGGCTGCCTCAATGCAGGCCCTGGGGTAAGGTGCAAATGATTTGGCTTCAGTCTTCCGAAGCAAAATCTTTGTATAGGCCAATGAAGTAGGGTTCATCTAGAGGTGCAAGCACCTTTTTAAGGGTAAGTTTCACGCTTATTGTCTTGTAACATTTTTGACACATTTCCATCCACATGAGATTGCTTGGGCCATTATTGTCATCTCAAGGTTTTTCTTTATTTTTCTTATATTGCTGTATTTGTGCAGTTCACCTGTACCCACCCCAACACGGTCAACACAGTGTTTAAGAGGGGGGGAAACCCTGTGTGTGTGTGTAATCTTGAGCCGAGATCCTGGAATTAGCCAGGTTTTAGGATTGTGAAGCTGTCGTGTTTTTAGCTTGTGGTTACCAGCAAAAAGTGGAAAACAAATTCTTATTGATAGAAGGAATGGCAGGACAGAGGGACAGAACTAATCTTTCTAAGAGCTTTCTTGGAAAGTTGTATACCTCTTCATTGGATACAAGCTTTCTGTTGTATAACCTTGAAGATGAATATTGAATGGTGATGGATAACACAATGCAATGAGAACCTTATTGGTCTTCTGTAGGAATTTGACATACCCATAGAATACCTGTCTCACTCTTCAGTGGACTCCTTTATAGCAGCCCATGGTGGTTGATCACTGCTGCTGCAGCAATAAATGAGAAGTAACTTAGGCTGATAAAAGAGGCTTTTGTTGAAACTCAGAACATGGATTGAACTTCTGTTTTGATATGCAAGAACCAATACTCTTCACAATGCAGGCAGCCCCCTCAGGACTCTATTCTGTCACCAATGCTTTTAACATCCACATGAAACTGCTGGGTGAGGTCATTGCGGGATTTAGTGCTGGGTGTTATCAATATGCTGATGATACCCAAATCTATTTCTCCTTGTCATCAATATCAGCCCCTTAAACGCCTGCCTACAGGAAGTAATGGGCTGGATGAGGGATAATAAACTGAAGCTGAATCCAAGCAAAATTGAGGTGCTCATTGTTGGGGTTTGTAATCTGCAAGACGAGATAGAATATATTTTCTGGATGAGATTATACTCTCCCAGAAAGAACAGATTCGTACCTTGGGAGTGCCTTGGGAGTGCTCTTGGGCCTGGGTACCTTGGGCCTGAGTACCTTGGGAGTGCTCTTGGGCCTGGGTCTCACTCTGGTGTCTAAGGTTGAGGCTGTGGCTAGGAGTGCTTTTTGCCAAGTGTGACTGATTCAACAACTCCACCTGTTCCTTGAGGAGAATGACCTGAAAATGGTGGTACAACAGCTGGTAACTTTCAGGTTGGGCTACTGCAATGCACTTTGTATAGGGCTGTCTTTGTACATTGTTTGGAAACTTCATTTAGTCAAAAATGTGGCAGCCAGATTGGTCTCTGGGGTATCCTGGAGGGGACCACATTATGCCTGTTCTTAAACAGTTGCACTGGCTGCTGATATTTATTTTTATTGATTGATTGATTATCACATTTTTATACTGCCTGATATATACATCTCTAGGTGGTGTACAAAATTTAAAACAATATTAAAAAAGTAAAAACGGATTAAAATTCCACAAAACACAATAAAAACTATCTCATAAAACAAGTTCTTTAAACAAATTATTGAAATTCAAGTTAAAAGCCTGAGAGAGCAGGTGCATCTTGAGCTCTTCCTGAAAACAGAGAAGCAAATGCTTTTATTCCAACAGGGAACATATTCCAGAGCCCAATCCCAAGTTTCCACCAAATGAGCTGGCAGCCACTGTAACCGAACCTTTCCAGAAGATCGTAATAGTGGCAGCGTTCATTACAAAGAACACGCTCTCTTAAATACCTTGGGACCAAGCTGTTAAGGGCTTAATAGATAATAATCAGCACTTTGTATTTTGCCCGGAAACTTATCGACAGCCAGTGCAGTTCTTTTAAAATCAGTGTGTTATGATCCTTTTGGATTGTCCCAGAAACATAGGAAGCTCCCATATACTGAGTCAGACCATAGATCCATCTAGCTCAGTACTGTCTACACAGACTGGCAGTGGCTTCTCCAAGGTTGCAGGCAGGAATCTCTCTCAGCCCTATCCTGGAGATGCCAGAGAGGGAACTTGGAACCTAGATGCTCTTCCCAGAGTGGCTCCATCCTTTAAGGGGAATATCTTACAGTGCTCACACATCTAGGCTTCCATTTATATGCTACCAGGGCAGACTCTGCTTGGCTAAGGGGACAAAAAAAAAAAAAAATAGTAAAATAAGTCATGCTTGCTACCACAAGACCAGCTCTCCAGACTAATCTGGCTGCCGCATTCTGTACCAATTGTAGTTTCTGTACTATGTACAAAGGCAGCTCTACCTAGAGTGCATTACAGTAGCCAAGCCTGGAGGTTACAAGCATATGTACCACTGTTTTAAGGTCATTTACCTCCAGAAATTGATGTAGCTGACGTAGCAGCTGAAGCTGATAAAAAGCGCTCCTTGTCACTGCCTCCCCCGGACAAACCAGGGAGAATTTGGGATCCAGGAGCACTCCCAAGCTACATACCAGATCTTTTAGCGGGAGTCTAACCCCATCCAGAACAGGCAGATCTAAACCATCTCTCAGGTCCTGACCACTGTTCCCTCTAAGGCATATGCTCGCGCTCACAAGTTTTTGGATGTCCGCTCAGTTCATTCTAGATCCCACTCAGGTTGAATCAGGAAGGCCCCATTCTGAATGCAGGTGCGTGCACACTGCCTTGATACTGCTGCTCAGAACAAAGCTCATTCTGCACAGAGATTGGGGGGGGGGGGATTAGCGGGACCACTGGTCCCGACCCCCCCCCCCAGTCAGTACCTTCGTTCTATTTGGATTCAGTATGTTTCTGGGCAAAGTACAGTTATCACCACTTAAAGCCCTGAATAGCTTAGGTTCAGGTTACTTTGAGAGTGTCTTTCTCAACAAGATCCCCACCACTCATTAAGATAATCAGGAGGGGTCCGTCTTCATGTGCCACTAGTTCATCTGGTGACCTGGGGTCAGGCTTTCTCAGTTGTTGCCCCTAGGTTGCACAACACATTCACCATGGATATGAGGATTATCTTTCTTGGAGGCCTTCAGGAGAACCTTAAAAGACCCACCTTTTTAGCCTGGCTTTTAATGATTAGGGGTGTGTACAGAACCGGCTAGACCAGTTCGAGTGCAAGCTGCACTTGAACCTGACCGGGCCAGTTCGGTCCGGCCCCCATCAAACACCCCCCCCCGGGTTCGGTTCAGTCCGGGGGTGGGGGGTTTCACGGATTTTTTCTTAAAAATTTAAATAATTTTTTGGGTACCTGTAGCCCCTTTGGGTGGCTTCCTAAAGGCCACGTGGGGGGAGGGTGTCCACAAAGGTTTCCCCTCCCCCAGCCTCGTTTATTACCGCAGCGGCCTGTAAAACCTTCCTTTTTGGCCCGTTCGCGCCTCTGTAAATCGGCGTGGTGGCAATTTTGCCTGCCGCCACACATGCTCAAATGGTCTCTGGGAGGCCTGGCATGGCCCAGGGCCTTGCAGAGGTCATTAGAGCATGTGCAGCAGTCACTTAAAAAAAAAAAAACTGAACCGTCGAACCACACACTCCCGAACCAGTTTGTACATCCCTATTAATGATATCTAGTTTTAATTTTAATGAGTTTTAATCTGGTTTGAATGTTTTTTTAAATAGTTTTATTATGTGTGTTTGATTTAGATGTAAACCACCTTGAGCCACTTTAGGAAGGGTGGTATATGAATTGAATAAAAATAGAATATGAAACTATCAATATTTCTTGTGCCCCACCAAAAATTCGGAGGCATACTTTGGGTGGAGTGGTGGTGGTAATAGTGATTACCCCATTTAGCTTGTTACAACCCTTGCAAGACTGGTTAATTTATCAGATATTGAGTGAGCCTGGGCCAGGCATTGCTTTTATGGTGGAGCAGAAACTGAAACCCAGTTCTCATTGGTCCTTGTCAGACATTCTGTACATTACATGATGTTGACTCTTGCTGTATTGCAATATCATGGTACTACATATATGTGTAAGACTTTCAGCTAGGCGTTTGGGCGTGGAAAGGGAGTGGTTGAGTGTTTCTGTGGTGCATATTGTGCTGAATTTGTGAAGAATTGGCATGAAGCTCTTCATTTAAGGAAAGTTTTAAATCTTCCTGGTGGTTGTCATGGACTGTTTCCGTGGCTTACGTTATCATACTCTTTCTTTTGCATCATGTGTAACTTCCCATCTGCTTTTCTCTTTATCGCAGTGAGTTTACAGAAGGATAAACAGACACAATCCATATGGTGGAGGTTTATATATTCAGTGTTAAATAAAACTATTTGCTGTCAAAGAGAAACTGTGCCAAAAGCTCTGGGTGTACCATATACAGCCTAAAATAAATGAAAAATTTAAATTTTACATAGGCTCACTTTGCTGTCTTGCAAGTGTCACAGTGCTAGAGAGAACTGAGTCCTGTGGCACCCAAAAGGCTAATCTGCTAGTATTTGGTATTTTTCAAACGGGGGTTACTTTGGCAAAAAAAACTTCAATGTGAATTGTAGTGTGAGAAACCTTTCCACAGGCTGGTGTGGCCCTTAAAGATAACTGGAACCCTTTCAAGCCCATCTTGGAAGCTGCACATGGAGCATTGGAAACTGTAGTCCTTCTTGGAAAGTATCAGGAAGGTCTATACTTCCCAGTGCTCTGTGCTACCTCTCAATGCACCATGTGTGCCTTTCAAGATTGTGCCAATTTCTCTTATAGGGCCTCACTAGTGCTGGGCAAAGCACCACAATGGCAACTATGAGTAGTGCTGGGTTCTGTGTGGAACATTTGAATTTGGTTGAAGCTTCATGCAGCCTAATAAACAATTAGGGAGCTGTACTTGGTCAGTGGGAGCCACCACTTGTTCCTGGGCCTTGCGAAGAAGAACGCCATACTGTAGAGTGAATGCTAATGGCATTCAGTGAGATTAAACAAATAAAATCTCTAGCTGATAGCCAAGTTGAAGGCAAGGACTTAACTGCAATACTAACCCAGCAGAAAAAAGAACAAAACTTCTATGCTTACCCAGTTCCCAGCTTTGCCATGTTTATAGAAATAAAGTCCATCATGAAAAAGGATTAGCTCTCTTTGGGCCTTGCTATCACAATCTGCAGCCTTTACTTACTCACCTAGCTGAATTAGCTGCCATTCATTCTTCTGGACTTGGGCATATCATGTAAACCACCCTGAGCCACTTTAGGAAGGGTAGTATAAAAATTGAATGAATGAATGAGGCAAGGTTGGGGCAAGGTTGCCATTTTTTATTTTACATTTTGTATCCCGCTCTTCCTCCAAGGAGCCCAGGGCAATGTGCTACGTACTTAAGTTTCTCCTCACAACAACCCTGTGAAGTAGGTTAGGCGGAGAGAGAAGCAACTGGCCCAGAGTCACCCAGCAAGTATCATGGCTGAATGGAGATTTGAACTCGGGTCTCCCCGGTCCTAGTCCAGCACTCTAACCACTATACCACACGGGCTCCTCACTGGTGACTCCAATGCCTAGAATAAAAAGTAAAAACCAAAAGTCCTTCGTACCTTTCTGCAGATCTCAATGAGTACTTTGAGAATTGAATATTTAACAGAGTGGATGGAATGCTGAGAACTGGAGCTTGTTTTTCACATAAGTGTGGAGCACCAGTCAGTCCATCAAATACGTTCCAGATAAAATGTTGTTCTGCTTGCTATCCACGAGGAACCCATGGATGTGGAGCTATGTCCCTTGCCCTCTCAGAAGCTCAGCAGAGTTGAAGGGGAGGGGCAGTATATTGCAGATATATTCACATTCTCTCTCCTCGCATGTCAGCAGTGAAATGCATCTTCTGGCCTTTGTGAGGTGGGGATCATTCCTTGCTTGGAGAATGTGTTTGCATTTGGGGCAGAGGAAGCAGGGCCAGGCTTGGAGCATATCATCTTACTGCTTATTCTTGCTCATGACGATTGGAAATGTAGTAAAATTATTTTAAATTCGGAACTGATCTGATTGGGCTGATTTTTTGACTGATAACATGTCTGGAATACTTGAGACTGGAAACTGCATGCTCTCTGAATCTGGGAACTAAACAGGAAGTAGGCCAGTACAATGTGCCACACCATGGTCAAAATCCACAGGAGCCCTGATCTTGCTCTCATTTACTGCATAGAAAGCAAGCATGCTCGCCACAGTTATATGCTTCGAGAAATGTCTAATTTCACTTTGTGATGGATAGGGGGAGAGGGGAAGCAGCAGAATGGGGTTGGGTCTGAAACTCTCATTCTCTTTCCTGCCTATCAGACTTAATGGGTGTGTTGTCTGTATCTTGTAATAGCATTGTTTACTCGGGTTCAATCTAGTTCTCATACTGAAGCAATCCTACAGTGAGTAGTATAAAAAGTGCATTTAAATTATAGAGGCAAAGCTTGTGAAGCCTCTATGTCTATGCATAATCTATAATCTGACAGTTTGGAGTCACAAGGATGTTATTTCAGGCGGAGATAAATGGTTGATGGCTAAAAACACTCATATAGCTTTCCTCCCCCTGAAGTTGTAAATTAGAAAGTTATTGTTGTGAAGGCTTATCAACTTACTCTCCTCCTGTTGCTTTATGGGAAACAAATTGATTAAAATAGTTTTGGATATTGTAAATCTTGATTAGACAAATTTATGGAATATAGGTCTGTCAGTGGGCTGGTTGAGATGTAACACAGAATCTTGGTTCGGTGTAAAGTCCCCATTGCTCTGGAATGTGCACTTTCCCTTCCCATAGAAATAGGTGCCTGCAGTTTAGGATTTTGCGAACCAAGTTTGATCCTGATGTCCAAACCAACCAATCCTGATTTATTCTAACCTACTTACTTGAAGTAAACTGCAATCTATAACTCGCTTCAAACCAAGGGTACAGATCACAGTATTTCAGATACGATGGTTAGAACAAACTAAGGTTGGTTGTGACATCTGAAGTGACCAGTCTTGGTTTATTGTAAATTAAATTGGAAATTGATTCTCACTTGGGAGTGGGGAGTACATGCTCCTGAGGGTGTTGCATCTCAACCAGCCCAAAGGCTATTGTCCATTATAACAAAATGAAACATCTGTGCCTAGAGGCAGTATGCCTTTGAATACCAGTTGCTGGGGAACCAAAGAAGTTAAAATGGCAGGAGGGGCTCTTGGTTTCATACCTTGCTTGGGTCTTGCAGAAGCATCCAACTAGATACTGTTGAAAGTGGGACATTAGACTAGGTGGATCCATGGAAGGATTCAACATGGTTCTTCATGGAATACTATCTTATTCTGTTCTTTTGCTTTTTCTTCTGCTCTTTCACACTTGAGTTTTCATGATGGAGTTGGCTATGTAGTTATGTATTTTTGTTAGAAGCTGACATGTTGTTGGAGTCTACTTAATCAGTACATAGGCTTTTTAAGATAACTGCATAGATAAAATGTATATAGGAGCATGTGCTGGTCATGCTTGATCGTGATTAACAAAATAGACTCTCAAGGGCACATCTGTAAGAGATCCTGTGTTTAATCTTTTGGCTCTTGAGTCTTGTCACTTGCTGTTTTAGTTGCTTGCTGTCTTAATTATGCCAATTTCACTTAATTAAGGCAAGGAAATTGTTCAGACACGAGTTAATATGCTTACATTATATATTCCCTCTTTCTCAAAGGTTCTCTCCAGTGAAGGAGACATCACGGCAGCTGTGCATTTGTTTGAAAGTGTATCTTAGCAAATCATAGCCATGCGATATTGCTGTGATTCTTAAAGCATAAGTTGGTCTTAGCCAGCAAAATGAGTATTAGGTGTTGCCAAGTAGGAGTGTGATTCCACTGCCTTTGTGTACCCTTTGGAAAGAAAAATCTGCCACAGGCATAGCTTTTTATAATGATCAGGCAGTGTGCTTTGAGCAGCAAAAGCCTGAAGGAACATTTGCTCCAGAATGCATGGAGTTTACTCAAAACCACAATACTAGAAGCCCAGTTAGATTGAACACTCAAAAGGAGGAAAGGTACCACTAAGTCTAGGAGGATGACAGCATGGATAATAGGTAACATCAAGGAAGCCATAAAAGGGAAGAAGACTTCCTTCTGAAATTGGAAGGCCTTCCCAAATGAGGAGAACAGAAAGGAACACAAACTCTGGCAAAAGAAATGCAAGGTAACAATAAGGGAGTTGAAAGGAGAGTTTGAGGAACATTTAGTTAAAAGCATCAAGGGGAATAACAAAAACTTCTTTAAATACATCAGATGCAGGAAACCTGCCAGGGAGGCAGTTGAACCATTAGATAATGAGGGAGTGAAAGGGATTATTAAGGAGGATATGGAGGTTGAGGCTAAAGAACTGAGTCAGATAGAAGTGACAAGAGATGATGATCTAATCTGTCTGGAAAAACAAAACTAGCAAATCTCCAGGGCCAGAGGGCATCCATCCAAGAATCCTCAAAGAACTCAAATGTGAAATTGCCGACCTCCTTGCTAAAATATGTAAGTTATCCCTGCAATCAGGCTCTGTTGGAGGACTGGAGTGTAGCAAATGTAACACCGATTTTCAAAAAGGGATCCAGGGGCGATATGGGAAATTACAGGCTGGTTAGCTTAATGTCCATTCCAGGCAGATTGTTGGAAAGCGTTTTTTCATACAACACATAATCAACTTGTGGAATTCTCTGCCACAAGATGTGGTGACAGCCAACAACCTGGATGGCCTTAAGAAGGGTTTGGATAACTTCATGGAGGAGAGGTCTATCAATGGCTACTTGTCAGAGGGCTATAGGCTACCTCCAGCCTCAAAGGCAGGATGCAGGGGAGTAACAGCAGGAGGGTGGGCATGTCCTCAACTCCTGCCTGTAGGCTTCCAGTGGCATCTGGTGGGCCATTGTGTGAAACAGGAAGCTGGACTAGATGGGCCTTGGGCCTGATCCAGCAGGGTTGTTCTTAACATTACTTTCCTACAGTCAAGCTCTATCTGCTTTTGAAAATGGTCAGGTTCAAAGTGCATATGAATGAAATTTTAAATGCTGTTAACTTATTTTGAATAGCAAAATTCTGTTGCAAGTTGCCCTTAAGAAGGTCATTATGACAGTATGTGAGTTCTGCTGTTTCAAAACTTTAGTTCATCAGTTATTGGTACAGAACTTTTCTTTCTGCTATTTTGAAGGTGTTAAAATGTTTTGAAAAAATATACCTTACAGCTGATCAGAATCAAGATCATAGATGCTTAAAAAGTGGATATTCTGTTAAACACTAAAGCTGTAAGCTTTTTAATAGGTTGTGTTCTTTTAAGTATAATAAACTAAATAGGAGGTTGATTTATTAAATCTTGTCAGTTCATAA
Source organism: Hemicordylus capensis (assembly GCF_027244095.1). Lineage (NCBI taxonomy): Eukaryota > Metazoa > Chordata > Lepidosauria > Squamata > Cordylidae > Hemicordylus > Hemicordylus capensis. The sequence continues at coordinate 47,931,103 of NC_069658.1, read as the reverse complement.
GCCTGGTTTGCAGTAACTGTAAATAGAAAGTATTGTCATTTTAAGAAATGTCTCTTCTTCCTTTTGTCTCCCACAACTTCTAAAAACAAAATTATGTTTAAAGTATACATTTGTTTGATATGTGGTAACTAAGTGCATGAGCTAAGCTAATATGTTTAAATTATAATGAGCAGTTCATCCTTTGCAACTTGCTTTGGATTTTTCCTAAAGTATATGTAATGATTATCCATTATGTGTAATTTGACATTATTTTGTACTTGTAGCTATTGTGGATGATGAACGGCTTTCAGCAGAAGAGATGGATGAAAGGCGGCGTCAGAATATTGCTTATGAGTATTTATGCCACCTAGAAGAAGCAAAAAGGTAATCTTAACAATCTTTTAAATATCTGAAAAGCAACCTAAGACCACTTCTAACGCCAAGAAATGGAACACAATTGACTGTTCGGTAGTCTTGTTTCCTTGGAAGTAGCCTACCATGTCCTTCAGTCCCTTTAGAATGGAATATTTTAAAAATAAAACTTTCAGTTTAGGAGTTAAATTGCTTATTTCCACTTGTTTCAAAAAGTGTGGAAATTTTCAAGTTAAGGCAGTATCCTTAATTTCTGTGCCAGGTATGTAGCTAAGACTTTGTATAGTCTTCTATATTATGCTGGCTTTCCAAATTAGGCTTCATGCACCCACGCTTTGCTTTAGCTTGATATTGGGCTGTGGGAGGTTGTGTCCAGGCAGAAGTTCACCAGATGCAGTTCCTAATCATTTTCTGTAGATATGCATTAGGCAGAAATTCAACAAGGCTTTTCCCAAAATGCCATCTACCTCAGTAAATATCCAAGCAGAAACTCTACAAGTTACGTTTAATGGTTGTATTATTATTTTTTGACTTATTATTGTGTGTTTCATTGACTCCCAGCAGCTTACAAGTAAAACAGAAAAACATTCATAAAGCAGGAGTGTATTGTACCCCTTAACCCAACCTTTGCAAGAGATTGTCAATATTAAATAACTAAAATAAGTGGGCTAATAAGACCTATCCATTTATATAATGGACTAATACTTTCTCAAAATTTACTGAACATTCTTTACAGAAATTCTGTGAACATAAATTTTGCAACAGTTTAGCCCTCCAAAACCTTTAAAATGAGACTATGTAGCAGTTTAGTATAATGTGCACATTTGTTTTTCCTTCCCAAATGTTTGAATTGCTGCTGAAGTAATACATAACTAGCCAGCCTTTTCTGTATTTTCAGAGAAGATAGTTTCTCAAAACTAACTATCCAGTTCTTAAAACTGGCTTGCCTTTCCTTTTCCCAAGTGAAATATATTGTCTTTGTCTCAGCCTCAGTGCTGAACTGTTGCCTAATCCAGTGATCAGGATTTGTACTGATGAAAAATCATGCAGAGTCTGATATAAGTTCTAATTTATCTTATTAGTATAAAGCTCTTTAACATAAAAATAACCTTGTCGGATTAGGCCAAAGGGCCATCTAGTCAAGCACCGACTCCCAGAGTAGTTGGGTAGACTATTTGGGAAGTTCAGAGATGCCCAACCCTCAGATCCATTCCCTGACTGTCCTTTGTCTCTGAACATTCGTGGTAGTTTCATATATATAGCTGTTGCTGCTGCTCTTTGTCTTTATTTTTTTTTAAGCTGTTGTAGCTACTGTACAAGATATGATGATGGCCAATTAATTTTTATGCTGCATAAAGTGGCTCTTTCTTTTCTGTCTTGAACCTACTGCCAGTACAGTGTCTCCATAACTTCAGAGGTTTGTCTGCAGTTGCCACCAGTTTGTCTGGTGGCTGCACAGGAACGGGCCTTTTCTGTTGCCGCCCCAAGACTCTGGAATGTGCCCCCTGCTGAAATAAGAGCCTCTCCATCTCTGGCAACTATTAGAAAGTCTCTAAAGACACATTTATTCACCCAAGTTTTTAACTAGATTTGTGGTTTTAAATTGTTTTAAGATTTTAAGATTTGTTTTAATTTGTTTTATGTTGAAAACTACACAGAGATGGAAGCTTGGGGCTGTGCACAAATATAATTTGAATAAATAAAAATTAGATGACCCAAAGTTATGGCATTTTGAGTGAGCTATGTAGTACTGTGAAGTTGTGCTTATAGTTATTCTTGTGTTCATGTTTCCTAAAACCACTCTTTGAAATATATATAGCTTTCCAATGATCTTGCATTGGCAGCAAGAACTGGATTGGAGGACACTACGTTTGTATGAAACTTCCTTTAACCCTTTGACTACTTCTATTTAATAATACTTATAAATGTCTCATGTAGTAAAATTAATTGCAGTTTTTCAGAAAGAATTCCCTTCAGTTTTGAGATAATCCTGTTACCTGAAATGTCATATTCTATTGTCCACATGTCAGAAAGCGTGGCCAACAAAGGTTGACTCTTGCGTCTGCAGTACCTATCCAGCTGCCAAAAATAATTGCCCTAGACTTTGTCATAAAAGCTTGTTTCATATTCAAGGCTCCTGTTGTTTCTTGTTTTGCTTCCTATTCTTAACACTGTCCCTATAAGGGCCAAACAACATGTTATGTTAAGTACGTTTTAATGTAGCATGCTTGGGACTATTTGTTTCTGAACAAAATGTATGTGTGGGAGGCCCTGATCTGGGTCAAGACCACTGTAAATGGGAGGGAGATATTAACCCTGCTTGTGCAGCATTCCCACTACGAGTCTTCTCCCTCTGACACTATTTGCTGCAGCTTCAGTGGGGGAAGGGGAGATTCTCTCTGGACAAGGGCATGAGGGGAAAGGGTTAACTTCTGTGCAGTCTTCTTGACCCAGATCAGGGGCTCCTGTGGCTGCATTTTGTTTAGAAAGAGAGCTGGCCTGTCCTAAGCACACTATGGGAGAAAAATAACACATTCAAGATAACATAGTTTTGGTTCAGTTCTTTCCAGACTGAGGATTGATTGATATTAGAATCTCACCAGAAGTGCTACTGTAGGTACTAGACATGTGCACAAAACGGATTTAGTATTCTGTTCCAAGCTCGGAACGGAGTGCTAATTCTGCAGAACGTTGTGTCAGAACAACTGGTCGAGCCAGTTGTTCCGATAGAACGGCCCATTCTGTTCTGAGTTCGGAATACTCAAAATGGCCTCCTTCTAGCGCAGAACGTTCCAGCCACAGAACGTTCCACACATCCTTAGTAGGTACCATCCAGGAAATCCCCTTTGACACTTGTGCAGTTAGGTTTGAAATTGCATAAATAACTGAATTTTTCAGCAACAACATATCTGTAGTTTGTTACAAGATTCTCAGTTCTAAATTTTTAGCTTTTAAAATAACTTTTAATTTGAAACTTTAAACAATAATAATTTGAATTGTGGTTTTAGCCTTTTTTTTAAACTGTGTAACTTAATTTGTTTAACTCTATTAATCTTATTTTACATTGTATCTATGTATCATTGTATCTAAGATGACCCTGTTCACATTAAACTAATATATTGCTTCCATGGGGTGTGTGTGTGTGTGTGTGTGTGTGTGTATGTGTATATATGTGTGTGTGTGTATGTATGTGTGTGTGTGTGTGTGTGTGTGTGTGTGTGTGTGTGTATGTAGAGAGAGAGAGTGTGTCTTGTTCTCCTGTGTTTTCGTCAGCAGTCAGATAATACTGCTATTGCATTGTGTAGCTCAGAATTTTAGACTGTGTAACTTCCAAGAAAACATGGGAAGCTTCCAAACCACCTCATGGCCAGTAAAGCATTTCTTCAATTCACTATGTTTTTCAATGAGGGAAGCATTCCTAGAGTGATTATTGCATGCAGTGTTGCTTGTCCACCTGCAGATAACAGTAAATGAACAAATCTCATTGCTCTAAGAGGTATGAGGGCATTGTTGATATTTTCTATGCTTTAGCAGAGGATTCTTTAGCATAATTATTGCGAACAGGGCAGTGCTTGATCTCTTGATACTTGATCTCATCCACCCATCTTTATTAGCGTCCTTAAAATGTTGAAGATACACACTTGGAACAGAACTGCTGTGAATTTTTGCCATTGTCCTCTGTCCTTCCTCCAAGGAGGTCAGGGTGACATATGTGCAGGGCTGGCTGAAGACATTCTGGCACCTGAATCAGGTCCCAAGTGTCTGGCTGTATTGTGCTGCCTCTGCCTTTTGCTGCTAGGCTGGTGGCACATAGAGCACTGTTGCACCTGGCAGTGACAGCAGCCATGGAGCAGAGAAGAAGAAATGGAGGAGGCGGCATTTTCACCTTTGAGTTGGGTAGTATGCATGATAGGCCCACTCTCCATATGCGCGGTTGTCTTATTCTATCTTTGCCATTAGCTTTTGAGGTTGATTTAAAAGAGGGTTGCTTATCCAAGGGCACTCTGGTGTGTTGAGTGGGAATTTGAATGCAGGCCATTATTTTCATTTTTTTGCATTTGTATCCCGCTCTTCCTCTGAAGAGCTCAGAGCAGTGTACATGGTTACTTTTATCCTCACAACTACCCTGTGAAGTAGGTTAGGCTGAGACATACATAACTGGCCCAGAATCACCCAGTGAGTTTCATGGTTGAGTGGGAATTTTAGCTCAGGTGTCTTCCTGGTCCTAGTCCAACACTCTAACCACTATGCTATGCTGGCTCTTATATAACATATTTGCTACTATAGAATCTGAATTGGTAGTGGTTGTTGAACCCTTTGCTTGTAGAGGCACCCTTTACCTAAAAAGCTCCCTCGTGAGTACTGCTTCAATTTTTTTCTCCATTTAAAATAACCAAGGAAGACTATTTCACAACTTCCCTAGGTGACTTGGCAATAAAACAAGCTGCTCTTAAACTTCAAATGTTTTACCAAATTTCACTTAAATTTACCTTCTTACTATTCTTATAGTTTTCCATGAATCCTTCCCTGTTTTTGTGAAGTTAGCTGCATAACTAAATGCAATGTTTAAGTTAACTTTTTGGAGAAGTATTGTTAATTCCAGTTCATGGACTCCCATGTTTGTATTCAAAAAGTTGACATAGCTATGTGGCATTTCAAAATGCCACAGTTAATTAATAAGCTGGGGTGTGTGTGTGTGTACTTTCAACTGCTTTGTAAAATTACTGTTTGCTTGCATCCTGTGTCGCAGGTTTAACAAGAAATCGTCTGAGCTGTACTTGAAAGGGGAATTGTAGTAGTTGTGCTTATGTAAACAGTGCCTTCTGCACAAGGTTAGATGTAATAAAGAATAGGAAATTGCTTTTTTAAATATAGCAAGCAGATTGTCACTGTTCAAATAGATTGCCATATTTTGTCTTAATACATTGATTCAATTTCAGACTGACTTGATCAAAACATGTGCTGAAGGCATAATTTGAAACAGTGCTTTTTCCTTTAATTTACTATTTGCATGTCAGTTCTAGGAAAGATCATTTGAATAATCTAAAGAAACATTAAAATAATTGTGGGAAAATGAGTAATATTTCCAGGTGTTTACCAAGAAGCTGTCTTGTAATTTTAAGTTGACAATATGTGTTGCCTGATTTCCTCTAACTCCTTCATTATTTAAAAAATTCATATAATAGAAAGTACAGCTCAGAGTTAGAGGAAGTGTTTTCACAGATTACTTGTGACCCTGCAGTGAGGAGCTATAATTATGCCATATTTATTCTATATACAGGTTTCCCTCTCTGTCAAACCTCTCCCCTTTAAAATGTATAATGGGGTAAAGTTACTTTATGCTGTATTAATCCAACAAACAGTATATTTTAACAGAAATGTCTGTTTGGAGTTCAATATGACTTCTGTTCTTTCATTTGTGTGTGAGCTATGCCCCATCAACATAAAAACACAGGGCAGGCTTAGACATTGTGCTACATCATGACTAAACAATGGTTTTGCGTTACTATACTAAACCTCATACTAAACCTCAGTTACCTTGTTAATTGAGTAAACGGGCATCTTTTAAAGTGGTGATACTCTTATATTTAGCAGGGAGAGAGCAACTGTCCCTATCCAACCCTAGCAGAGCATTCCCCCAGTGGCTGTTGCTGGCGTCCACCTTCTATTTCCTTTTAGATTAGAGCCCTTTTGGAACAGAGGGCCATCTTTATTTATATCCCTTGCACTTTTGTTGAAAAGAGGTTTATAAATATTCTTAGTAGTAATACTATTGCGATCCTCTGACTCGAGTACTCCTCCATCCCCTTCGAGTGGGAGTGGAGAAAATCTGCAACTTCTGCTCCTGGTTTAACACAAACCAGGATTTGCTGCTGCATCTAAACCTGGCAAATCTTGGCATGTTCTAATATGAACAATTAGTCTATGAACAAGTCAATATAATCATACTGGGAGGCAAATCAGATTTGCATAGGAAAATAGATTTGTGGTGAAGGGCCTACCAATCATACCTTCTCAAAGAATATTTGCTGCATGTGCGGGACAGATCCTGCTACTGATGATAGTGTTTTCACAGGCATTATGGACACCCATCTCTGCCAGACCTGGTAAAATTGTAAAAAGCTGTTCTTTCAGACATGTTTGCCAAGGAAGCTGCTTCTCTTAGTTTGTACTTCTCTTAGCTGTGTTAGACTCTTCTGGAGAACTGTCCGTAGAGCCACAGTTGCATATCAAGTAGCCTGACGGTGTGTGAAGGGGAAAAGGAAGGGGCAGATCCCAGACCAGCAGCAAAGAAGAGAGGCAAGCTCCAAACAAGGGGGCAGAGAGAAAAAAGAACGTTAAAATATAATATTAAATTCTATATATCTATTGTTGGAAATTCTCTGTGGTGAGAGAATCCCTTTCTCATTATAGCAGAGTGCACAGAGGCACAACACAGCGGATTTAGTTAGGCATGCGTGTATGCTGAGAGTAAAGTAACTTGGAGCCAATTCATAGTTTCAAATCAATATATAAGGCATTTATTAAGGAACTCCATTCTAGATAGGAAAGTGAGGAGTTAGGATCTCTAATCTAGCTAGCTAGCTGAATGCAGACAGATTCTGCATCTTCTCTGCACGCATGGTGCAGGGAGAGGAGCTTGCCATGTTGCAAGGTAGAAGGGCAGGTAGGGAAGAGAGAGGAGGAAGGAAGTTAGTCTCTGAGATTAGCAATCTACATATCAAAGGGATAGTATCAGAGCAGTGGAGAAGGGATGACCAATGTCTTGACCCTATAGCCCTCTGACTCACTAGTCTGTCCGCCACTGTCTGAGACAAGAGACAGCGCAAAGTCCTTTAACTTCCAACATCTATTGCCCCGCCCTTTTTTTGGAGTTTTCTGCCTTTTTTCTTTTTAACTGCTTTTGTGTGTGAATCGGGCCTAAGACAGTTTTGTTAACAGATCTGAGAGTATGACAAGGGATGTGTTAAGGAAACAAAGGATTGGAGTGATAACATAAAATGAGGCATGCAAAATACTGTTTCTGATTAATGTCAAGTGGTGTCATTTTTAAGCCTTTGTAATTCAGACATATTGAGACATTAAAAATGTGTGATTTTAAAGTGTTGTCTTTCCAAAGTGTTAAAGTATCAGCTTTACTGGGCTGCCTTTTTGAGTAGTAAAAATGTTGACAGCATCTGGTTTCCTCCTTCACATCGTTATAACACGAGCAACATTCTTAAGTACACTGTTACCAAGCACAAGGACTGACTTGATGTCAACTTAGACCAGTTGAAACTAGGAAGGCTGATAAGGCAATTGTAATATAGCTGTGAAGTTCCACATCTTGAGTTTTATTACAAGCTTAGCTTTGCAAAGCAAGCAATTAAGAACATAAGAGCAGCCCTGCTGAATCGGACTAAGGCTCCATCTGGCCCAGCGCCCTGCTTCTCACAGTGGCCATTCAGATGCCATCATGTAGACGATAAGCAGGACATTAAGTCAGTAGCCACTCCTGCTGTTGCTCTCTAGCAACCACCGAACTTGAAAATTCTGTATAGATACCTGTATACTATTTTTGTAGGAGTTGGATATGTTTTGACCCTTATGAATGGATAACTGAGGTGCTTGCAGACAAGAGGGAAGTACTGGAAGGCTCAGGGTGACTTGCAGATGGGCTGACGTTGGAAAAATGTGAAGGGGGAACCCAAATTGCCCCATAAACAGAATGTTTATGGGTCTGAGTGCAGTTAACTGACAATCAGGCTGCTTTTGCTAATGGAACTCAGTGGTGAGGGATAGGAAAGGAGGGCTTGAACAGAAAGAGTGGAAGATTTTTCAACTTGAAGAATACTCTCTCAGTACAGTCTCAATTGCTTCTGCTTCTGAGGGGGAAAGGTATCCTAATACTCTTTAGTTTTCTCATCAGCGTTTCAGAGAGGGAAGTGCTCTAACCCTCCCACCACAAGTAAGCTAACTGCATTTGTGTAAACTCTCCTAAGAAATGAAGGGGGAAGTTGTGTACAGAATATGTTAATCTATTGTATGTGCTCACCAGTATTCACTCTAAGGCGTGTGTGTGTGTGCACGCTATAGTGATCAAACTCCTCTCCCTCTAAAGAGTTCACCGGATGTGAACCCTGTCTTAACAGACAGGCTGATGAATTCCCAGGCTCAGCCAATCAATACACCAGGTGGGTGGGACCTAGAGAGCTGTTGCCAGGGAGAAGGGAGGTCTTTGTTAGAAGAGCTAGGCTGGAGGTACTCAGGAGGACATGCAGCCATGGAGTTTGGCTGCAGAAGAATAACTGCAGATCCTTGACAGACAGGAAGGCAGGAAGCTTGAATTCTCCTGGAGTTTGGTGTGTTCAAGGAAAGGACGCAAGGGCTTAGGGAAGATTAATTTAGGGGAATGTTTGTTTAGTCAGACTTTGCATCAGGGAAAGTCTGGTGTGTGTGCTTTTACATATTTCTGATACTGTTCTATTATTGTTTACCTATAACGTAATTAAAATAACACTAGCCTACACCCATACTACTTAGGGCGTTGCAAAAGACTTTATACACATTTAAGTGTACATTAAGACAGCCTATTTTTGTAACCTACTAAATGTTTTTAAGTGTATTTAAGACAGCTAAGAGAGCCTCAGATGGAAGCGGTCTGTAGTAATTGAATAAAACTGGTTTTTTTAGTTCTTTTCGTTTTACAAGCCTCTCTGAGTTGGTTTTTAACTTAGAAAGGGGGCAGCGGCAAATGGGGTTTCTCTGGTGCAAATATGACCTCAAACGGTCAGCAGCCATCAGTTTTCTCACCACGTGTAGGCTTGCACATGGGAGGTTTATGTACTTATCTGATATCAAAATAAAGAGAGTGTACCCTGGGATTACACCCCAAACCCAGGGAGGTTCAAGTTCTGTTGATAAAAAGAGTGGTGGCAGCATTTCCAACCTACCAATAATACAGAAGAGTTTCAGGCAGGCAGCTTAGCAGGGATGATTCAGCATTTCTTTCCTTCACATGAGCTTGCTCTGAGATAAAGGCTTTAATCTACTTCATGGTGGCAGCGGCGGGATTGAACAGCCACCAGAGGGCCCCAGAGACCAGTTTTTTCCTCTCTGCTTGCCTTTTACTCTGAGTGAGAGAGCAGAGAGATTTTTGGTTGGTTTTGATCCCAAACAGGAATAGAGACTAGGAAGCCTAATTTTCTTTGGCTGTGATCAAAAAGGTATTGCAAGCACACAAGCACACACACACACACACACACACACACACACACACACACACACACAGAGTTATTTTAGTTTTAAGCTGCCAGGTTCTATGGATAGCTAGGCTAGAATAGAGAGCGGAGAGGGGCCACTGCATGTTTTTGCGGTTTGGCAGGGAAACTCTACGTGCTAACCTGCAAAGGCGGCCACAACAGCAAAAATGGCCCAAGCAGGGGGGAAAGGGGAAGCTGCTCAGGCAGACACACCAGTGGTAGGTGCAGAGGCAACCACCCAGAACTCTGGAAGAACGAGCTAGACAGACAGCAAGCTCTGGAAATTAAAAAGATGGAGTTGGAAGTCCAAAGGGCTGAGAGAGAGCTGGAAGTCCAAAAGTTGGAGATGGCTGAGAGAAGGGGCAGGGGAGAGGTGGAGATCAGAAAGACGGAACTCACCCATGAGGCTGAAATGGCCTAGATAAATAAAGGGCAAACAGAACCAGTGGCCTCAGCCAACTCTGCTACCTCAGCCACTCCAGGGGGAAAACTCAAATTCCCAGAGTTCAAGGAAGGTGAGGATCCAGACCGTATTCTCGCCAATTTTGAAAGGACCCGCCAGAGCTATAGCATTAAAGAAGGCTTGTACATGAGGTACTTGAGAACTTGCTTGACTGGTTCCCTTCTGGCAGTGTCAACAGAAATGTCAGTCAGTGGCATGGAGGACTATGTGCTGTTCAAAGACATGGTTAAATCCAGGCTAGGACTTACCCCAGAAAATGCCAGGCGTAACTTCTGGGGTCTGAGGAAGAAAGTTGCAGAGTCCTATCAGACTTATGCCCCCAAGTTAAAGAGGGCACTGCACTCATAGTTGGAACGGGTGGGGGTGGAGACATTTGAGGAAGTCACGGAACTGGTCCAGATTGATCAATTCCTGATCCAACTGCCAGATCATCTCTTTGAGCCGGTCTTTGTTCAGGGGCCCAAGACCATTGAGGAACCTGGAGAGTGGGCACAGAGGATGGATGACTCCAGAGTTAGAGGGACAGCAGAGGCATCTCAACGGGACCAACCCAAGTTTGTCCCAAGGTGGGAGGAGTCTGTGTCCACCCAAGTAGGAGCCCAGTAGTCCTACCAAGGTGAGTCCAGGGGATACAAGTCACACCCCACATGCTACACCACAAGGGGACAGAGAGACTGAGCAGGCCAGCCCCAGATGTTTTAAGTGTGGGGAGTGGGACACTTCAAGAGGGACTGCCCCAAGGCTAAAGTCCTAATGAGCATAGTTCACGTTAGGAGCCCAGAGGTAGCAGCTAACCATAAGGGGCCACCTCCTTGTTTGGATGTGGAGGCTATTCCACCCAAGAGGGCATGAGAGTGTTTGGGTCAATGGCCAGCAAGTCACGGCGTGGAGGGACACTGGTGCTATGATATCAGCCATATATTCCTCGCTTGTCAAGGCCCAACAGCTTTCCCAGGCATCCCAGATGCGGACTACCTTCACCAAAGGCCAGCTGGAACTGCCCCTGGTGAAGCTACCTGTCTGGTGGGCCAGCTGAAAAGGAGAATGTGAGTTTGCAGTGATGGGAGAGCATCCCTGTGTCATGTTGATCGGAGAAGGTTTAGCTGACCACGTTTAGCAGACTTTCCACCCAGAAGAGAAGGAGCCAGTGACAGTGGAGCAGCAGAGGCTGACCCAAAGTACACAACCCCAGCCAGCCCCACCTATTCAGTCTGGAGGCACACCTGCAGGCAGCAGGGTTGGCGGGGAGAGGCCAGAACCCAGCCTGAGCACTGAGAAGCCCAGTGAGGGACAAGTCCAGCTACACCCAGGAGCAGAGGTTGATGCCCCCATCCCAGAGCGTCTGTGGCAGGCAAGTGAGCAAGAGGGTGCCTCTGCGGAGAAGACGTTGGAGTCAGCAGAGATGCCAAGCACAGCCATCAGCAGCAAGGCCAAGGAGTTCCAGAGAGAGCAGGAGGCAGACCCAAGTTTGGTGCAGTTACAGGAGGAGCTGAACCCCAACTCACCACCTCTCAGCAAAAAGCTGAGCTTCTGGATCATCATCCAGAATGGGTTGCTGTACCATGAGTATATCCCTAGAACTCACAGGAAGGGTGCAAACCCCAGAGGTAACTTATAGTGCCCAAGAGACACCGCTCGTGCCTCTTAGAGGTGGCACATACCCACCCAAATGGACACATGGGAGTGGGGAAAGCCAAGAAAAATGTAAGGAATTTTTTTTCTGGACTGGATTTGGCTAGGATGTGACTGAGTATGTTAAGTCATGTGAAGTTTCCCAGCAGATGGGGAAGAGCCAGGACAAGTGGCAGACACCTGTACAATCCTCCTCTGGCCTTGGCACACCATTTCGCAGAGTGGCAGTAGATATCCTTGGGCCTATCCTACCCAAGACTCCTAGGGGAAAACTGTATATACTGACTCTAGTGGACTGTGCCACGCGGTGGCCAGAGGCGATGATTCAGCACAGCAGGGATGATTCAGCATTCTTTCCCTCATGTCAGCTTGCTCTGAGATAAAGGCTTTAATCCGCTACACATGTTTTTACACATTTTTAAATGTCTGCTCAGTTAACTTTAGATTCTGCTCAGGTTGAATCAGGAAGGCCCCACTCTGAATGCACATGTGCACACACTGCCTTGATACTGCCGCCCAGAATAAAACTCATTCCACACACAGATGAGAAAAATTAGAACACTGGTGCTCACACAGAGTCCCTCTAGTACTTCCCTTCTCTTCCCACTCTACACACCACACACCTCCTTCTACAAACACAGTCCCTCTAGGTACACTCCTTTCTGATCCACCAAGGTATAAGACCTGCAACTGCAAGAAAGTGCTTTGAAAGTAAGTTAAGGACTGGAGCTTCCGGCAAAAGTCCCTCCCCAGGCTTTTCCATTGGACAAGGAAGCCTTCGCCTGTAGCAGGCGGGGAAGGGGGCAGAATGGAAGGGTTAGCTGCTCACGAGTCTTCTCCGAATTATTAAACTACAGTACATGCTAGCAGCCGAAGGTGGTGGGGGCTGGGGAGAGAGTGCATGTGTGTGCAAGCCTGTACCTTTTATCCGAGTGGCTTGCAGCCCTCCCTGGGCTCCAGGAGCCTCCAGCTGCAAGAAAAGCACTTGGGCATGGCCGCAGACTCTCTGGAACAATCTCTGCTGCTTGGGCCTTTGAAGGGGCGTAGCACTGATTTTGCAAACTTCTCCAGTTCAGCTGGCTCTTGCTAGGGCCACAGTGGAAAGACTGCCAGCACTTTCAGCAGCCATTGGAGCGCAGCAAGGCTGTGTGACTGATGGAATCCTCTGAGCGGGGGACTGGATTCTAATGCACACATGCACGCTCTCACCTTAGAGGGAACAGTGGACTGAGCACTGGTGTCCCTCCAACAACAACAACAAAACAACCACCAGAGAAACAGAATACATAAAACTTGCATATGAAGTAAGTTAGGGTAGGGGCTCCTGTATTGGTTGCTAACTTCTTTTTCACCATGCTCAGCCTTAGGCTCCAGTACCATCTGCACACCAGGGATATACTTCAACATTTTGTTGTGGGTTCATACATGTCCTAATAGTCATTCAGCTCCTAGGTCCCAGTCTGACCCTTGCAGGTTTTAAAGGGGTGTGGGGCAAGAGAAGGAGTTGCCAGCAGCTGCTTCCTCCTTGACCCCCATCCACTCCCTTTGAAATCTGCAAGGGTTGAATTGGAAGTTGGCGGGCTGCATGGGGCCCTAACACCACCCCAAAGGCCCAGAGTCATTCACCACTGGCCAACCTCTGAGGTCAAGTATGAAGCAGGCCTTCAAAAAAACCAACAAACCCAGTTGACCCCAATTCAGAATCATGAATCTCTGTTAAGATTCAGTAGGGACTGGATTCAGATGCTGCAGGGATAAAAATTGAGGTTGGTAGGATTCCTCCCACAGGAAATTGAACCACCCACAGGTCTTTCATGATCGGGGAGTTGACTTTTCCCCACATTCTTGGCTTTTGCCCCAGCAGCAACTGAATTCATCCCCCAATGAAAGAGAACCACAGGGACCCATTGCGTTAAATAAGGAACACTGACCATTCTTATCCACTTGGATTTTAATTAGAAAAAAATGGGAGTGGGGGTGGGGCTTGAAACGTTCACCTCTTCTTAGAGGTTGGCATTATATTAGCAAGCTTGTTTACAAGCCTGAGTTTGGAGAACTTTCCTGGCATCCCTATTAGATGCCTTTCTGTTCTCTAGTAAGGGACAGGATTTTCACTTCAGGGTCTATGTTTTTAATAGTTTTTTGAGCACTTCCTGGTTTAGAACTGAGACTAGAAGATGAAAAGGTGGACACATGGTGCAGCTACCTCTTGATTCTTTATATGGGAAACATGTTATCTTCTTGCTTGCTCCTGCATTGGGCTAGCTTGAATGTTGTGCTAAGTAGAAAAAAAATCATTTTCTTTAAATGATCTGGAAAGAGCCTTTTGTATCTAGAGTCAGCAGCTTCTTTCTTAGCCATTTCTCATATCCCCTCCCCAGTCATTCTGCTTTGAGGTCTTATGCAGCAGACTTTAATCTGTTGCTGCTAAATAAATATGCTTCTGTGTGTAATCTTTCCATGACAGAGTCCTAATTTCAACATTTATTCCTGGTTCCTCAAGGTCAAAGTGGCATCACATGATTTAGTAATTAGAAAAATCAATCTGTGGTTAAGAAGCAAGGCTTGTGGCTGCTATTATAAACCTATATCTATAAACCTGAGGACATATTTAGAATGCAGATGAATAGATGGACGACAGTTTTAAAACATTTGTCAGCATTGTTGCTGTATTGGATGGCTTGCCATATTGTTCAGTGACATTTGTGAATTTGTATTAAAAATGTGGATTTATCCATATTGATCAGTAGAGCACAACGTACAGCATTGCAACCAACATGTTCCATATTCACTGTGATCCTGTACACTTGAGCTCCTCACAACCTGTCTTGTGTTGTATATTTCACAGCACCCAACATATTGTTGATGTATGATGAATCAATAATTTCTACATCTTAAAGATGGGGTCCTAGGTTTTAGTGTGTGTGGAACTCACTTCAATTTGTAAGACTTTGGGGAGAAAATTCTGCTGCTGTAAGTATAGCTATAACTATGGCCAGCTGTTTACATATGAACAGAATCTGGAGTCTTGAGCAGTTGCTGTGACTAGGACTAGCTGCTGGTATTAGTGCTCTCCTGCTGCAATGCCCAGTTTTTTTCCTTTTGCTACAAAGTTGTTCCCTCCTTTCCCCCCAAACTAAGCATTTTGCACTTCCATACTCTCTGCCCATTCTCCTGTCCCCTACTCAACTTGTCATATGGTCAGTATGAAGACGCATGCCTAAAATGAGAGCTCAATTCTGAGAGCTCAATCTCAGCATTGTTAAAATATGTGTGCCCTTCCTATTTGTAGAGATTTGAAATGTAATGGCAAAAATATTCAGTAGTGGAGTTGGTAGATCAGAACAAGGAAGTTGAAAATTCATTATTTTAAATAGTCTCAAAGTCCACACAAGTTTCAACAGGGGCTGATTCAAAGTTGTGTTTTAATGTGAGGTTAACTATTTAAGAATAAGTATATTGTGAAATAATTGCAGCATATTCCCCAGCTCTCTAGTCTGGCATCAACAGTGTTCTTGAAATGATATGCAAAGCCTGTTGATCTATGCAGTTTATAATTATCCAAAGTATGTTAATTGATGGCAACTAACATAGGGAAACTAGGTCATGAAATTACCAGTGTGAGCTTTGGTTCTCATCCGGCTGGCTGCCCCTACTCTAATACTTTCAGAAGACTGTGCCAGAAAGTTAAACTCATTGCTTAATGTAATAGAATACCGACAACATTTTACATTATCTCTATAAGTTGTCCACCAGACAGCTTTTGCTTACAGATGCTAATTTTTTGTTAGAGCCCCATTCTAGAGATGATAAAGGAAACAATGGAACAGAATAAGCAGAATTCTTAAGTAGGAGTTGGTATTAAAGCAAACTATTCTAAGTGTGGTGACAGTAGGCCAGCTGGCAAGCATCCCCTTGTTCTCAAAATGTGAGATTTCCAAACTTGCCTACTAATGCATATTGATTCATTAATATGATGCATATTGGGGGAAAACACCCCACCCCAGCTTCACATATACATTGATGGGGTCTGAGCTGTCAGTGAATGACAAGGAGAGAGATCTTGGGGTCACGGTACACAGCTAGTTGAAAGTGTGGACAGTGCACAGCAGCTGGGGAAAGGCCATTTTCATGCTAGGGATCATTAGGAAGGGGGTTGAAAACAAGAATGCTAATATTAATGCTCTTATACAAATCTACATGTGGCCACATTTGGAGTACTGCGTAGAGTTCTGGTCACCGTATCTTAAGGAAGATGTAGAACTGGGGAAGGTGCAGTAGAGGGCAACAAAGATGATCAGGGGCCTGGAGCACAACAACAACAAATATTTATATACCTCTTTTCAACAAAAGTTTCCAAAGCAGTTTACATAGAGAAATAATAAGTAAGTAAGTAAGGATCCCTGTTCCCAAAGGGCTCACAATCTAAAAAGAAGCATAAGATAGACACCAGCAACAGCCACTGGAGAGATGCTGTGCTAGGGGTAGATAGAGCCAGTTGCTCTCCCCCTACTAAATAAAGAGAATTACCACGTTAAAAAGGTGCCTCTTTGCCGATTTAGCAGAGGTTTCCCTGGAGCACCTTCCTTATGAGGCAAGGCTACAGCATCTGGGGCTTTTTGGTTTGGAAAAGAGGCGACTATGGGGAGACATGATAGAGGTGTATAAAATTATGCATAGAGTAGAGAAAATGGACAGAGAAATTACACACACACACCCACTAGAACCAGGGGTCATCCCATGAAACTGAAGGCCGGGAAATTTAGGATCGACAAGAGGATGTACTTTTTCACACAGAGCATAATTAATCTATGGAATTTTCTGCCATGGAATGTAGTGATGGCCACTAGCTTGTATGGCCTTAAAAGGGGCTTAGACAAAGTCATGGAGAACAGGTCTTTCAATGGCTACTAGTCTGGTGGCTATAGCCCATCTCCAGCCTCAGTGGGGAGCAAGAGAGAGCATGTCCTCATCTCTTGTTGTGGGCTTCCCAGAGGCATCTGGTGGGCCACTGTGTGAAACAGGATGCTGGACTACATAGTCCTTGGACCTAATCCAGTAGGGCTGTTCTTACGTTCTAATGCAAATTAATTTGCAGTTCTGATCTTGGATCTGAAAGTAAAGCTCTTGAAGTTCTATGTGCTACATTGTCCTGAACATCTATCACCAGCAATCCAGCAACCACCTCAAAGGTTTCTCGAACTTGATGCTTAGAAATCCATGTCATAGATGCTTCTAATACTGTTGTTCATATCATGTCATTGGCACACATAGCACTTTAGAAGTAATGAGAAAATGGGTTCCTCTCCCAGTGGACTCACAATTTAAAATGATCCATGGAATACAGTAGTGGAAGGGGAGGGAAGTGGAAGCAAGGTAAACTGTGGACGTATATGTAGTTATTTTCAAGTTCACATACTTAAGCTAGCGTGATGACTGTCTGGGTAGCCACTCCTTCCATGAGGGGACTTGATGGAGTTGTCCAACTCTCTCACTGGTGGAGAGCCAGCGTTGTGTAGTGGTTAGAGTGCTGGACTAGGACTGGGGAGACCCAAGTTTAAATCTCCATTCAGCCATGATATTAGCTGGGTGACTCTGGGCCAGTCACTTCTCTCTCAGCCTAACCTACTTCACAGGGTTGTTGTGAGGAGAAACTTAAGTATGTAGTACACTGCTCTGGGCTCCTTGGAGGAATAGTGGGATATAAAATGTAAAATAATAATAATAATATTGGTAGCAACTATGGCTGCTCTTGCCACATGGTTCTTATGTCTTTGTTCTGGCTGACTAAAATGGGTATCTACAAAATAATATTCATTCAGATTCAGATTGTTTATTATGATCCAAGACCACAAAACAAACAAAAAGAAGAGGGGAAATGCAAAGTTAAGAAAAACCAGTACAGCTTATAGCTTACATCACATCCATTTACAACATTACAGATACACTAAAACAATACTCGGAGACCAACACTTCCGCAGGGAATCAAATTACAGATGTGACCATCTGACTCCTAATGCAGCAGGCCCTGGAGCAAAATTTTGCAACACTAAGAGTAATGTTTGTGTTTGAGTCTGAAAGAAGAAGAGGTATACAATTTATCTGACCTGCCTGGAAATTTCTTTAAAACTGTGGTTATAAAAAGGGAAATGAATGTCTCCATGAAATTGGCAATATAATATCGCATGGTCCACAGTTTCAATTTCTTCTATCTGGCAGGGACAAATCCAATCTGCATAAGGAATTCGGAGGTATCTCCCCTCCAGTACAGCTGATGGCAGCGCATTAAGCTGGGCTAAGGTACTTTGATGTTACAAGACTATAAAGATATTTTGCTGGAGAGAAATCTTTACTTAGGTTTCCAACCTCCAAACAATGGGAGGATAGATTCCTGCCCAGAATAGCCTAGAGGCAGCAGGACTGGGGGGGAGAGTCTGCAACTCTGGAGTTTCTTCTCTAAAACTCTCATCCAATCTGAATGGAAGCTGTCAGCCAGGGTGACTGACTCGATGGCACAACTTTACTTTACATGCCTCTTAGACTGACACCAACTCTATATGGAGAGCAGCATTGGAGACGCAGCATGATACTCCAAAGATAGCTTTCAAAAAACTTTGACTAGATCATCTCCAGGGGGCAAAAATCCTTATATTAAAAACAGGACTGGACTCCATCTCACGTGTCAAATTATGGGAGAAGCTGGAGGCCTCCTCTGTTGACCGGCGTCTGCTATTTCTCCTTCGAACCACTTCACTCAAGGTGAGATGTAGCCCACTTGGTTACCTCTCTAGTACTGTTATAACACAGAAGGGCGTCAAACAAGGATGCATTCTGGCCCCTCTTTTATTCAATTTCTACATCAATTCAGTGGTGGACCAGCTTAGCAACACAGATTTCCACCCTCCAAAGCTCGCAGGGAGACATATTGCCATCCTACTATATGCAGATGAAACAGCCTTCCCCTCAAGTACTCCCATTGGCCTTAGAAGAGCACTGAGGGCCTTGACACTGCACTGCATGGAACACTGCCTGGAAATTAATTATCACAAAACTAAAATCATGGTTTTTGCTAGGAGACCTAAGATACACTCCTGAAGGATTGAGGGACATAAGCTCAAACAAGTGGCTCATTTCAAGTACCTGGGAGTAGTTTTTCAATCTGGAGGCTCTAGAAAAGCCCATGGAGAACACATGGCCTTAAATGCTCAGAGAAGCTCCTCTGCCATCCTTCAATTCATGCGTACTAGAGGAGGCCACTATCTACCCGCAGCTCTTGAACTGTTTAAAGCCAAGTCATTAGCTCAACTCCTCTGTGGTGCTCAATTGGGTCCTTTCCCCAACATTCTGACTCTGGAACACGTACAGTCTAAGTCCCTGAGGGCAGTGCTCTGTGTACCGACATGTGTCTCCAATGCCACTCTATGTCTGGAGACAGGTCAGATCAAGATTGAGGCCTAGGGTGTGGATGGCCGCTCTTTGCTACTGGCTCAGACTTTGCTTTTGTCCAATTGATGTTGTCCCCCTAACCCTTCACAATGATGACCAATCTAGTTGGGCTCGGTCATCTGAGACAAAATTAGCGACCCTGGGCCTCTCCCCACTGACCCTCCTCAATATGGGCTATGATCAGGCAAAAGCAACCATCAAGCAGCGCATTAAGGACATTGAGCGCCAAACTGATCTCAGTAGTGTCTCAATATTCTACATCAGTGAGGGGCGTAGATATACTGCCTCTTCTGCAGCATATCTTACCCAATTGGAGATCCCAAATCACAGAAGGGCATTTACCTTGGCTCACTGCCATTGCCTCCCTTCAGCGTTGCTAGAGGGCCAGTATAGAAGGATCCCATTTGCTGAGCGACTATGCCCCTGTGGCTCAGGACAGATTGAAACTACTGAGCATGTTCTCCTATGCTGCTCATTTTATAGAGACATTTGTGCTTCTCTCATTCTCCCATGGTTAAACAAGTTCCCGGGATGTACGAGTCAATTCTACAGCTTCTGGCTACTCTCTGACACGAAGCCTTCCATCACATATAGCGTTGCCAGATACTGTGCAGCTGCGATCAGCATTCGTCAGAGGATGATAGGCTGTGAGCCCTTTTAGCCTTCATCCGACTCCTGATGACATTGGCCTGCCCATGCCTCCTCTCATTGTTTTTACTGCTTTTATTGTTTTTATTGCTTTTTAATTTTTAAACTGGATTTTACCATTTTATATTCTCTGTGCATTTTCTATAATATATATAGTATTCTATTTTTAGCAGGTTTTAATTTTTTTAAGTATTAATATATGTAATTTTTATCTATTGTTACTTGTCTCTTTTCAATTGCAATTATGTTTAATTTCAGCCTATTCATGCTATTTTGCATTGTACTTGCGTCACCTTTATTTTTAATTAGTACCTTTTATTAGCCCCGTTAGTATCACTTTCTTTTAACTTGTAATTTTATGCTGGTCTACGACCGTAATAAAGGTTGATTGATTTGATTGATTGAACACAGGACTGTGATCCATACAACAGTTGAGCAACTACCTTGGTATACTCCAACCATGGAAGGAATAAATGATTCTCCATTTGAGAAATAGAATCTGAGGATTGCTGCTATACTTCTTTGGGCAATCTCCATGACATGGGCAGTCTGGGTCCTCCAGGAGCCAGAGGCTTGGAAGACAACTCCCAGATATTTATAGAGCCTAAACCAGGCTCAACTTAAGCCCAGCCAGCATTATGTAGTGGTTAGAGTGTTGGACTAGGATCGGGAAGACCCGAGTTCAAATCTCCATTCAGCCATGAATCTCACTGTGTGACTCTCTGGGTCAGTCATATATCTCTCAGCCTAACCTACCTCACAGGGTTGTTGTGAGGATAATCATAGCCATATATACCTCTCTGGACTCCTTGTAGGAAGAGCAGGATATAAATGTAAACAAACAAAAAAACCCTTCCATAATCCCCAGCCACAGTGGCCAATAGCCAGGGATTATGGGAGTTGTAGGCCAACATCTGCAGGAGGGCCAAAGTTGAGCAGCCCTGTCCTAACATTCTATCCCATGGCTATTTATGTTTAGTTAAGATCATTACTTTTTGTTTTTTAGAATAATTGATGGTCAACATTTCCTTTGAGCAGTAGGTGGCAAAAGCCCGGAGGGCATTAATATCCTGTTGAATTGTTGGCACAGTTTTAACCACACACTGAAGCTATGGTTTTCAACCAGAATGAATGTGAAGCAAATACTTGCAACACTTGTGCAGAAGCAATAGTACATGTCTTGGACTTGGCCATTGCTTCTGTGTACTATCATGTCCAGTCTTTCTAAAGATCAAAGCTGTACATCAAATGGTACAACTGAAAGGATCATGTGTCAGCATCAAAGCACTCTATGCTTTCAAGGGCCACTCCCTGCTGAAAAACCTGGCCTTGCTGAACACCTTATCTGTGCAAGCAATTGTGTTTAACTGCAATAATTCCTAGTTAATGCCTACACCTGGACGGACAAGGCTAGTGAATCAAAAGCACACCCACAAAGCATCTCTTGGCTTGAACTTGGGTCTAATTTTCACCCAAGTGATAAACTTCTGTTTGGACTGTACTGACAGGTGGAGGCTGACAAAACAGAATGCTCTTTGATACAATGCGGTCCCTACATGTAGAAAGGAAGTATGTCAGTGTGGCTTCTCCTACCTGTCTTCCTGCTGATTGTCTTCAGGAAATTTCTTTTATGGAGGCGCATTCAGCTATGTTAGCCTTCCACTTGTAGTCTGAGATCACAGGGCCCAGGCAGGCTTTCCTCCGGTGAAAGCAGGGGTCAAGTGTGCTCCTCTGGTGCAGTGGCAGTGTATGTAAGCTGGTGAATTGCCTGGTTCAGATTTCCTCTCTGCCATGGACTTGATTTGTGGCCTCAGACAAGCTATCTCATCCTGCCCACTTCACTGCAGTGTTGTGTAATAATGCTGGTTACCTTACAGGAATGTTGTAAGGATAAAGACCTTTTGAACAGTACAGTTGTACTATATAAATGCTAAGTAGTCGTGTACTGTATATTAACCTTAAACTCAAGACATTTTTCTGTAGGAGCAAAGGTTACTGTATGTGTAAATTATCTTGGGAGGAAATCTTAGAAATAGGCACAGTTTGTAGCCTTTCACATGTGTCAATCAGCTGAAGGGGGAAAATGTGGGATAAAGAGGTGTGAGTGACTCTTGTGCCCCCCTGCCAAATACTTCAGTCATGTCCGAAGAGGGAAGATATGTGTTCTCCTGGTTTTGGAACAGGATGTGTATCTCCTTGCAAGGAATGTATGCTACCCCTGGGTAGGATAAGGAGGAGTGAGGGAGAAAGTACAAGTTGTTTATGTTTGCTGGCATGCGCTGCAGTGGAAGTAGTTTACGCTTCCAGGTGTGTACTGTAAATAGTCTCCTAATATTACCACATTCCAGAACCCTGGGTAGTTGATATTGAGATATATTCTAATATATCCCTACATTATCATAGAGGCCTAGGAGAAAGACCATTGGCTGGTGGAGAGGGTAGGGCAAAGAAGTGCTGCTGTGCATGTTGCATATAGTCACCGTGTGTCCTGTGTCTGCGTAGTACATTTTCTGTGGTAAGGGCTTACCTTTCTGTGTATGACTTGTGTCGCAGCTACTTGACTGCAAAGGGGCTGGCCAGATCTTGGTCCAGTTGTGGTCCTGGCTCTGCATATACAAGAGAGATTTAAACTATTTGCTTGAAGTAGGACTACAACTGGCACTACTCTGCAGGGTTTTATTGCTTACCTGTAAAAGGAAAAACTTCATATTCCTATCAAGGCTTCTAAAAGCGGCATAAACCATTTGGAACCAATTTGATGTATAAATTGTGCAGAAGTTGAAGGTGTATTTAGTTTTGTCCAGTCCTCAGCATTTTGAAATGCTGGT
Organism: Hemicordylus capensis; assembly: GCF_027244095.1. Taxonomy (NCBI): domain Eukaryota; kingdom Metazoa; phylum Chordata; class Lepidosauria; order Squamata; family Cordylidae; genus Hemicordylus; species Hemicordylus capensis. The sequence continues at coordinate 47,908,493 of NC_069658.1, read as the reverse complement.
GCAGCAAGTCTGATGTTTGAAGTATGAGGAGATAGTACTTCTAGAAATTGAAAAAGTCTTTACACAGCAGTCCTACTGCAGCAGCAGTCACTTCTAAGAATCTCTTGCAACTCCAGCTCCTTTTGTGCATGAAACTATGCATAAAAATATTTGCCAGTTTTAGTTATTAGTGAATGAAGGTTAACAGTTGGTCATTTTATTTTGTTCGAGATAAGTGTGTGCCTGTTCAAGCCAGAGTCACCCTGGACTAACCTTTTTGTAGTCCAACAGTATACCAAGGCTGATATTGATGTAAATAGATTTAAAGGATCTTCTGTCAAAAAATAGATCTATGTAAATCCAAAGTTCTAGAGTCAAAGTACTGTGTATACCTGTTGGGTTTTTATAAGAATTGTAGAGAGAAAATGTGCTCGCTGTCTCATGAAGGCAGAAATGAGCTTGCAGGCTGACTTTCACAATTCTAGTTATGTTCCCAGTGATATTAATGTTTAACTCTTCAATACTTTTGCCGCATTCAGTACTCTTGCCGCATTCCAGTATTAAAAAGATATGCAGGTTCAATGTGAAACAGGCTTTACTGAAGGTGGAACATGTGTTAACACCCACTGATTGCCCTATATATTTGCTTTATGTAAGAGACAGTTCCTATAGCCAAGGAATGTTAAAAACTTTACAAGGGTGTTGCATTGCAGTTGCTTTTGTAATCTGATCCCCAAGTAGCTGTTTAATAATTAATGGTTGGTAAGCTATTGCTGTGGTGCCATTCATGTATTTCTGAAGGCTGTGAACAGGTAGCTGATAACTTATAATGTGTTGGATAGATCTAAGTGGTTTTCTGTATTCAAAGCCTTCAGTTAAAATGGGGCAAGGAAAAAATTAGTGTATAAACCAGTCCCCAAAAGTCAGCAATCAGCAGAGTCCAGTGGTACTTTTGTTTTTAACTGTACCACGTTGGACTCTGCTTTTGCATTTTTTATGCTCCCCCATAAGGGCAGAAAAAGGCCTTGGAGGCTATAATCAATTCATCATTAAGGGAGGGCAGGATACCATCATGCCTCAAGGAGGTGGTGAGACTTCTGTCTTAAAAAGCCCTCCCTTGATCCCTCCAACCTGAACAATTACAGACACATTTCTAATCTTCCCTTTTTGGGCAAGGTGATAGAGTGTGTACTGGTGATGACTCAGCTGCAGAGGATCTTGGATGATATGGATTATCTAGATCTCTTTTCAGTCTAGCTTCCATCTTGGATATGAGACTGAAACTGCCTTGGTAGCCCTAGTGGATGACCTGTGTCGGGATCTTGATGGGGGACTGTGTCCCTGTTAGTTCTGCTGGACCTCTCAGCAGTGTTCGATACCATTGACCATGGTATCCTTCTGGACCAGCTCTCGAGGATAGGAATTGGAGCCACTGCTTTGGAGTTGTTCTCAGCCCTTTCTTGGGAGAAGGGTCCAGAAGGTGGTGCTGGGGGACTACTACTCTGCTCTGCCATTGGCTTGTGGGGTCCTGCAGGGTTCAGTTTTCTCCCCCATGCTGTTTAACATCTACATGAAACCGCTTGGAGAGGTCATCCAGGGACTTGGACTGAGTTGTCAGCAATATGCAGATGACACTGAGCTCTATCTCTCCTTATCATCTGATCCTAGGGAGGCGGTGGATGACCTGAATTGGGGGCTGGAGGTTGTGATGGGGTGGATGTGTGCTGGAAAACTGAGATGAATCCAGACAAGTTGGAGGTGGTATTGGGTAGGAGAGCCAATCAGGATGAAGGGGTTCGACTGGTTCTGGCTGGGGTTGCACTCCCCTTGAAAGAGCAAGTGTGCAGCTTGGGAGTACTGCTGGACCTGGCTCTGCTTTTGGATGCTCAGGTGGAAGCAGTGCTCAGAAGTGCTTTTGCACAGCTTTGGCTAGTGCATCAGCTGCGTCCCGCAGATCTGGCCACAGTTACCCATGTCTTATTCACACCATGGCTGGATTACTGTAACACACTCTATGTGGGGCTGCCCTTGAAGAATATTTGGAAATTGAAGCCAGTGCAAAATGTGGCAGCTAAGATTTTATCCGGAGCTGCCTGTTGGAATCATATTCCACCCTTTCTGAAAGAGCTGCACTGGCTACCAATTTAGTTCCAGGTCCAATTCAAGGTGCTGGTTTTGACTTTTACAGCCCTTAACGGTTTGGACCCTGGATATCAGGAGGACTGCCTGCTCCCAAAGGCTTCTGCCCACTTGATAAGATCATTGAAGAGGGCTCTGCTCCATGTGCCGACTGTGAGAGAGACTCGGCTGTCGAGCATGCGGGACAGGGCCTTCTCAGTCATTGCCCCCAGGCTTTGGATTGCTCTCCAGCGGGCATCCACTTCTCAGCCTCCATCACGGTTTTAGAAAACAAGTTAAAATGCGCCTCTTCTCCCAGACTTTTCTATGAGAGTACAGTTTTTACTGCTGCTGCTTTTTGTGTTGTGACTGTTTTATATAGGTTTTTAAACTTTTAAATAGTTATATTATTTTTATATTATTATTTTTTTGGTATTGCACATTGCTAATTATACTGTGAACAGCTTTGGGATTATTTTAATGAAAAGCAATATAGAATTGAACAATCAATCAAAATAAGATGCCTTTGCAAGTGAAAAATACACTGGGGACAAGTCCTTGTGCACGGAGTCCCCTGCCACCCATGGGGAGTTTTTAAACATACAGATGTGTTTAAGAGCTGACCCAGTAGTATTTAATGTGGCAGGCCCTATTAAGACTGGAGCAGCAGCTGGAACACCATAGAGCTTGCATGAAATGTTAACATCCAATTTGCATTTCTCTTTCTTCAACCACCATCAACTGATATTAACTGTATTGAATTGTTATCTGTGTGAGATGTCCGGGAAAGCACTAGAATAAAAGGTGGGGTATATATGTTTTAAATATATGTTTTAAACATTTCAACAAAGGCTTTATCTTGTCCCATTGTAGTCTGTGGAGTGGGCTGGTCTTCTGATATTATAATTGTAGGCAGCCACCAAGCTCTGCTACCTACTCTGATTACCATAGAGTTGCCATGCCCCCAAAAATTCTGGGTTTCACCCAGATTTTAAGCATCTCACCCAGATTGCTTAGCTCACCCAGATTTGCCCGGATTTCAGCTTTCTTAAACAAAAAACACCCCCAAATAATAACCCTAATCGGCTTTAGCCCTTGTAGAAGCGGAGTTGTGGAGCAAAACGTGCAGTCACTATTCTGCTCAAAAATCATTTTCAAGCCAGTTTACATAAAATGCAAATTAGGAACCGGGATTTGAAAAGCCGAAATATGGCAACCCTAGGTGACCAACAAATTGTAATACTTGTAAGTATGAATGTCCTACTGGGGTGGGAAGTACAGAGTGGCTTCTGAATTGTTATGCCTTCTACAGATTCAGAACTGGAGCTTCTGCTAAAATTGCAGAGAAGGAAATGAGATTTTCTCAACTTGGTTGCTTAAAATGTGAAGTCTAGCTGCCAATGCAGCATTTGAATTTGAGTGAAACAAATTAAGATTTATTTGCATGCAGATCTCATTTGAATGAAACTAAGGTATAAAGGCTTTAAACTTTAAAACAGAGGCATAGAAGCTTTTCTAATAACTGTTGATAAAAACAAATATGTAAGCTGAATAGATCTCTCTGCATAAACACTTTCTTCACCCTGCATTAGTCATGATGTCTAAATATTTAGCAAAGTAGTTCTGAGTTAGTTGCACAGTATTTTTGAATGAACATATATTGCTTATGACTCTTAAGGAATAAAACATCAAATCATGACTGGGTTTTATCCATTATGTATGCTACAATGTCTGAATTCTGTAATAAAAAAGTAATACCACATATTAGTAAAATACTTATACATCTGGTTGCCTTCCTCTTTCACTATCTATTCTGTAACATTTGTAGGGTGGTTAGTTGTAATTTTTACTTTTTGTTCTTAGCAAGCTCGAGATGTATCACATAACTTCATATTTAACTATAGTTTTTAAATGTTTAAATTATATAGTTATTTAACTATAATTATAGTTATAATTATTTGAGTTAAATAACACAAACTCCTTTGCTTATGAATAACTAGTAGGTGAGGTCTTTCGATGACCGGGAAACATTATTTTGCATAGATTACACTGATAGAGAAATTAAATATATATATAATAATGTGCTTGCAAAATGGAAGTAAAAGAACAGTTTGATAGGATTTGTAGGATTTCAACTTCAAACATTTATTTATTTAATTACCATGTAAGGTAAATCTGGATCATAGTACATTTGAATCTGAGAAATATTTTCTTTTCTTGGGCATCGTGTTTTTGAATTACTGATCTGATTATCTAAGTGTTAAAATATGATTCAGAATTTCTTCTGAAAAAAAAAAAAATTAAACCTCCCCCCGCCCCAGATTATTCTAGTGTAAAAAGTAATGCATTCCGCTAATTTATGCAGCAGGATTGTGTATGCAAAACTTGTTATCTGGACGTCATCGAATTATAACTTGGTTTGCACATATAACCCTCCCCTTCCCACTCAGCAGCTCCCTGGTTGTGAGTGGGGCATGAGCTCAATTAGGTGAGGGAAGGGTGAGGGGGAAGAAGGTGAAACCCCAGACTTGTGTAGTGAAATCTTACCCTTCTCTGTTTCTATAAAGGATAAGGGCGGGGGGGGGGGGATCCAGTGTGGTGCCTATTAAATATGTTTAATCAGAACTAAGCTTTATTCAACAAAGGGGAAGGGGAAGCAACAATAGGTATATAGGTAGGTAATAATAGGTATTTTGGAAGGGGAAGCAAACAGGTATATGATTCCAAAACATATCCCTGACCCACACAGTACAAGACCATTAGTGTTCAGTGTCTCAGCTGGGTCTCCCAGACCTGACCCTTTCTCTCCTTGGTCTCTCCCTGTGTCCAAGGTGAGCCTCTGGCTTGGCAGAGAAGAAAAGTAGCTGATATGTGCACTGCCCGCCCCCCGCCCCCTGCTCCACTCTTCGCTTGAACAAACCCTTCCTGCTTGTCTCTAAAACTTGTGTGTCCTTATGCAAGAAGTGACTTTGAATTATCCAGAATGGGGTCCCCAGATATTGTTAAGCTGCTGTTCCCAGCATCCATCATGATGGGAGTTATAGTCCAACAGCATTTGTGGATCCAGTGTTGGGACCGCCTCTGATCTAGGGGAAGGTAAAGTTGCATGGTGTGGAGAAAGTGGAGAGAGAGAAATTCTTTTCCCTCTCACACAACACTAGAACCAGGGGTCACTCCATGACATTGATTGCCAGGAGGTCTAGGACCAACAAACGGAAGTACTGTTTCACACAATGCGTGATCCACTTGTGGAACTCTCTGCCACAGGATGTGGTGACAGCCAACAGCCTGGATGGCTTTAATTGGGGTTTGGATAACTTCATGGAGGAGAGGTCTATCAATGAGTACCAGTCGGAGGGCTGTGGGCCACCTCCATCCTCAAAGGCAGGATGCCTCTGAGTACCAGTTGCAGGGGAGTAACAGCAGAAGAGAGGGCACGCCCTCAACTCCTGCCTGTGGCTTCCAGCGGCATCTGGTGGGCCACTGTGCGAAACAGGATGCTGGACTAAATGGGCCTTGGGCCTGATCCAGCAGGGCTGTTCTTATGTTCTTATGTACCTACCCTACTCTTTTGTGGAATGCATAAAGCCATGAGATATATCTGAACCATAAAAATGTGTTCACTGTTTAATCCTGAATAACATATCCATATAGTGGAGCTTTCTTAATCTTTACTGCAGTACAATCTAGTTTTGTTTAGGAGTTTATTAGCACATTTTGAATCAGGATTTCTTGGACAACTACTTAATGTTATCATGGTGGAGCTGTACTTGCTCTGGAGTGCATTTTCTCTCTCTGCAGAACCTATTCACCTATATCACCAAGTTACGGTGACATTTGCCTATAAAACACAGACTGAAGCTTGTGTGGACTCTCATATTCTCCCCAGGTTGTAATTTGATCTGTAGAACCTCCCATTACTCTTTGAAATGGTGAAAAAAAAACATCTATTTTGACTCTGAACACAGTTTGCATTTTTACCTAGCAACTAGAATAAAAATATCTAATTATATGTTTTGAAATCACATGTGCAACTATAGGGTTCCTAATGGCCTGTTTGCTTTAATTTCACAGTAGGACGGCAGTTGAAACACTTACTTAACGCAGTGCTTGAAGAATGTGTGTCCTAACACCTACTGATGTAAACATTCAGTCATTTACAGTGCTCCTGTACTTGCAGAAAGTGATAGGGAGTGGATAAATTTCACTTCACCATTGGTTATTGCAGAAAGCTATTTAAAGAAGAGGTTTCAGAGTTGGTGAGTGAAGTGCGTTCTCTCTTCAGTTAATTAGATATTGTGAAAGGTCTGATTTTACAGCCAAGACCTTCATATACATGTTTGGCTTAAGAAGGCCACAATTCACTATACATTTCCCTTTAAAAAAAAACAAAAGAAAAGAAGATTTGATTCCTGCCCCCTCTTAATTAAAATATTAAGCCGTAATCCCAATAATATTGGAGAATCACAGCAAAAAACAACTTAGCGTCCGAGAATCACTGTGATTCTCACAGTAGTCTTAAGAGCTAATCGAATTAAAAGCGGCATGAGTTGCAGGGCAAACTTCACTTAGAACATAACATAAGAGCAGCCCTGCTGGATCAGGCACAAGGCCCATCTAGTCCAGCATCCTGTTTCACACAGTGACCCACTAGATGCCTCTGGGAGCCCACAGGCAAGAGGTATGTGCATGCCCTCTCTCCTGCTGTTGCTCCCCTGCAACTGGTATTGAGAGGCATTGGGCCTCTGAGGCTGGAGATGGCCCACAGCCCTCAGACTAGTAGCCATTGATAGGCCTGTCCTCCATGAATCTGGCTAAACCCCTTTTAAAGCCATCCAAGCTGGTGGCCATCACCACATTCCATGGCAAGGAATTCCATAGAATAATAATGCACTGTGTGAAAAAGTACTTCCTCTTGTTGGTCCCAAATTCCCCAACTTTCAGTTTCATGGGGTGACCCCTGGTTCTAGTGTTGTGAGAGAGGGAGAATTTCTCTCTGTCTACTCTCTACACTCCATGCATAATTTCATATACTTTGATCATGTGTCCCCTTACTTGCCTCTTTTCCAAGGTAAAGAGCCCCAGATGCTGTAGTCCAGCTTCATAAGGAAAGTGTTCCAGGCCCCTGATCATTTTGTTTGCCCCCTTCTGCACCTTTTCCAGTTCTACAGTATCCTTCCTAAGATATGGTGACCGAAGCTGTACGCAGTACTCCAGATGTGGCCGCACCATAGATTTGTATAAGGGCATTATAATATTAGCATTTTTATTTTCAATCCCCCTCCTAATGATTCCTAGCATGGAATTAGCTTTTTTCACAGCTGCTGTACACTGAGACGAAACTTTCAATGAGCTGTCCACCATGACCCCAAGATCTCTCTTCTGGTCAGTCACTGATAGCTCAGATCCTATCAGCGTATATGTGAAGTTGGTATTTTTTTGCCCCAATGTGCATTACTTTATACTTGCTTACATTGAACTGCATTTGCATTTTGTCGCCCACTCCCCCAATTCGGAGAGATCTTTTTGGAGTGCCTCACCATCTGTTGTGGATTTCACTACCCTAAATAGTTTAGTGTCTTCTGCAAATTTGACCACTTGGCTGCTTACCGCAACTTCTAGATCATTTATGAACAAGCTAAAGAGAACTGGTGCCAGTACCGATCCCTGGGGGACCCCACTTCCTACCTTACTCCATTGTGAAAACTGTCCATTTATTCCTACTCTCTGTTTCTTGTCCTTCAACCGGTTACCGATCCACACATGAACCCCCTTATCCCATGATTGCTAAGTTTACTCAAGAGCTTTATCAAAAGCTTTTTGGAAGTCCAAGTATACTATGTCATCCGGATCACCTTTATCCATAAGCCTGTTGACACTCTCAAAGAACTCCAAAAGGTTAGTGAGGCAAGTCTTCCTTTTTGAAGCTATGCTGGTTCTCCTTCAACAAGGCCTTTCCTTCTATATGTTTAACAATTTTGTCCTTAAGTATGCTTTCCATCAATTTACCCGGCACCAAAGTTAAGCTGGCCGGCCTGTAATTTCCCGGATCCCCCCTGGATCCCTTTTTGAAAATAGGAGTCACATTGGCTACTTCCCAGTCCTCTAGTACAGAGCCTGATTGTAGGGACAGGTTATATATTTTTTGCTAGGAGATTGGCATTTTTACATTTGAGTTCCTTCAGAGCTCTTGGGTGGATGCAATCTGGCCCTCGTGATTTGTTAATTTTTAGCTTTTCAAGACAGTTTAGACCTTCTTCCCTTGTCACCTCAAATTCAACCAGTTCCTCAGCCGCTAAACCTGAAAAACTCAATTCTGGAGAGGGTATATGGTCAGTATCCTCTGCCGTGAAGACAGATGCAAATAACTCATTCAGCTTCTCTGCAATCTCCTTATCCTCCTTAATAATCCCTTTCACACTCTTATCATCTAAGGGTCCAACTGCCTCCCTGGCAGGTTTTATACTTCTGATATATTTAAAGAAGTTTTTTGTTACTCCCCTTGACACTTCTAGCTATATGCTTCTCAAACTCCCTCTTTGCATCCTTGCATTTCTTTTGCTAGAGTTTATGCTCCTTCCTGTTCTCTTCATTTAGGCAGGACTTCCATTTTCTGAAGGAAGTCTTCTTCCCTTTTATAGCTTCTCTGACTCTACTTGTTAGCCACGTTGGCATCCTCTTGAACTTGGTGGTACCTTTCCTCCTTGGTATACATTCCAACTGTGCTTCTAGTACTGTGGTTTTAAATAAGTCCCATGCTTTCTGGAGTGATTTGACCTTCCTTCCTTTCTCTTTCAACTTCTTTCTTACCAGTCCCCTCATTTTTGAGAAGTTTCCTCTTCTGAAGTCAAGCGCATCTGTGGTGGACTTCCTTGACAATTCTCCACTCGCATATATGCTGAATTGGATCACACTATGGTAACTGCTACCCAATGGTCCTGCAACTCTGATATCTCGCACCAGTTCCTGGTCACCACACAGGATTAAATCCAAAGTCTCCATCTCTCTAACTGTTCTAAGGCACAGTCATTTAGCACATCTAGAAATTTGGACTTTCTGTCATTACCTGAATGTGAATTTACCCAGTCTATGTGTTTGTAGTTGAAGTCACCAATTATTACTGCCCTGTCTCTCTTTGACGCCTCTCTTATTTGTTTCTCCAACTCCAGGTCACTCTCAGCGCTTTGATCTGGAGGGCCATAGCACGTCCCTAGTAACATATTTCCTTTCAGTCCTCGCAATGCTCTCCTAATGATTCTGTGGAGGACTCTGGTCCACCTAGGTTTTCTAGCTTATTGGAATCTATCCCATCTTTTATATACAGTGCCACTCCTCCCACAACCCTCCCCTCCCTGTCCCTTCTATAGAGTTTATATCCAGGAATAACAGTGTCCCACTGGTTCTCACCATTCCATCAGGTTTCTGTTACACCCACTATATCTGTGTTCTCATTAGTAACCAAGTACTCCAGCTCACTCATCTTGGCTCGGAGGCTTCTGGCATTGGTATATGCCAGAATAGGACTTGAGTCCATTCTATAGGCCTTCACTTGAGGCTATTCTATAGCCTAGGCCCCCCCTCCCCCCCCCCGCTTTTTTTTGTCCCTACCAACACATTTCTCTTGGCAAGAAAAGTGGTGATAACTGCTGTTGGATACATGGCCTGTGGATTTCCTTAATGTTGTTCCTGAGTACACTCAGTAATTGCACCTGCTAGCAAACCTGTGATTCACTTCTGTCCCTAATGATCCTTATCTCCAAATCCCTGTAACATCTCCAAATCCCTGTATTACAGGGAGTTGTTTGCTCAGGGCCACATAATAACTTCATAGCAGAAGCAAGGATAGAACCAGATAAGTACTGATCTATAGAGTCAGATCCATTTATGTAAATGGAACATCATCATTCCCACTTAAGTGGGAGAGCGTGATTTCCTCTGACTCTCCTCTCCATCCACAGCCCCATGCTTTTTGAGTCCTCCTGACCCTCAGATTTGGCTTTTATGGGGGAATTAGGAATCTGAGTAGAGGAGTGGGGAAACTCCTGTTCTGCAAGCAGCATGGTATTCCTATTGCGTAAGCAACATACGACATGTAGTTCTCTAGATCCAAGCCATAGTTGTTAACTGGCCAGTGTAGTCGTAATCCCAACAGAGCCTGAAAATCTGTCCTCTGTAGATCACTTGTCTTCTAAGTTGTTTGATCTCTAGTTATAATCTACCTCCTAAATTCACTCGTATGCTTCATAGAAATTGATAAATAATAGATAAAATGGTTTTATTAAATAACTGTCAGGCTGTACTTTGGGTGGGGGGCACAGTAACTATAGCTGTAAACACTTTCTGCCACTTTTCTAAAGTATGGCTTGCTATGCTGGTAAGCAAGAGAAATTCCCCTCCACCTCCTGCTTACTGAAATTTTGAATCTCCAAATACTAACAAAATTAAATGGTTGCTATGGTACTCTGAAGCGATGTGATATTGTATTTGCTACTATAGTTGAAGCAGATTGCTTAGCTCTGGAAATGAAGGGGATAATTTTGGCTTTTGTACAGATGTTGCTGATGTTTTGTAGAGCATGTTGCTATGGTATTGATCACTACAAGCAAGCAAAATATTAAGATAAAGGGTCATAGTTCCTGCACGTGTTCCATTCTAGAAGATTCAGATTAATTGGTATCCCAGTCTTAAATGCGTACCAACACATTTTACTCTAGCACATACATGAAACACTGTGGAAGTGGTCTACTTGGTGGTGGTTGCACTGGCATAGCAGTAGGTATGTCCCATCATAATTTATCTTTTGCTGTCACCAAGCTTTACTATAGGGGAATACATTAAGCATCTTGGTATGAATTACACAGCCTTTATGTTTTGGGTACCCATGGAATGCTGTGGTGGTCTACCCTTTTGGAGGCTACACTTGGCTTTGTAAGGAATTGGGAGGCATAGCAGAATCTAGAATTTACACCTTTTTGTCCCTTCTTATGCTTAGAAGCTTTTACAGTGTGGGAGCTCAGGAACCTATTGCATACATCAACACGAAGGAGAACACCTTTTCTGGGGCTCCCAGGTAGGCTGGGACAATTGATCATTAACCCACCTGTGCTTGGTTCTTTTAGATGGTGGAGTGGTCACCTGCTGGCTCTGTTAGTATCACTCTGCTGATGCTCCAGTCCCTTCCCCTAACCAAGAACAGGGGGCGCATTATAAGCCGCTCATGTGGAACACCTGAGGAGGCAGACACTTAAAAATCTGCAGCAGAGCTGCCAGGATAGCTTTTTTCTTAACGTATTGTATCCATGTGCACCTGGATCTTCTGGAATGTGTGGAAACTGATCTGAGAGGTTATTCCTTCACGGCATAACTAATCTGTTTCCAGGAAGGGACCCTGGAATTTAGTAGTAGGCATTCATTCCACCCACCTTTTGTACCCAAATGACCAAATTAAGGATACTGATCTTTCCTGGCAGTCTTTGGCTATGATACAGAACACTCTGCCCTTTGCTCCTTGCAGGAACACTTATTCCAATAGTCTGACTTTCTTCTTTACAATTGTTAGTGGAAAAAATGTAAAGCAAAATTTACTCCTTAGTGGGTTAGTTCAGCACCAAGAGCCTGGTGATTGTTTCACTTAAGGAATTGAGAGGCAAACTTCTGACTATTGGAAAAATGAGGCTTGGGCATACTGAGATCAATGCTTGTTTAAATACTGAACTGTGATTCTTATGTGGTGACTTGGTAGCAGCCGAATGTGGGATGTGCTTTAATAAATGAACAACACTTTCCAAGTCTTGAAACAATGGATGTCTTTTTATTCATGGATTTAGATGCTGTTGCAATCTACTTGGTATTTCTGCTTTGCATTTGAAGGAAGAGTGTTGAGTAATGTGTCTAGATTCACTGCATTAATGTGTTGTGTATTGATGTTTTAAATAAATTAAACGCTAATGTAAAATGGTATTGCATTAGTGTCCTCCCAATATGATAGTTTTCCATGACCCCATATGCTTCCATATTACTGGTGATAAAGAAATATTATTCCACCTACTTGCATGCCCACTGGTGGTAAGCATAGCTCAGTGGTAGAGCATCTGCTTAGCATGCAGAGAAGTTTCAATCCCTGCCATCTCTAGACAGGGTTGAGAAAAATTCCTCCTTGAAGCCCTGAATTCCTACCAGCCAAAAGTAGACAACATAAGCTTGACTGACTAAGAGTTTGACTCAGATGGCAGTTTCCTATGTTTTCAAGCAGAAGCATTCTATGTTGTTCAATACCTCTATACAAAAGGAGAGTGACTATCTAATGCTTGCGCCAGAAAGGGAGTAAAATAGAGAGCTCCTGTTTATCTGATGGCTTATCCCTCTAATCCCACCCACCCCCAAGGAATATCCCATTTTCAGTCAAATGGTTTTCTAAGTCATAATCATCAATGGGTTTTTTTGAGTAGGCAAAGTGGATGGTAGCATCTTGGAAATGGCAGCTGTACTGACTCAAGAAGCACAATAAATGCTGCAGGAACAACTGGTGATTGTAGGAACCATCAGTAAACGCCTTCCAGTGGGAGATATGAAATGCTCTTGCAGTGTGTTCATGAGATCTGCATGCAAACTCATAGGAGAAAACTTTCCAGTACTTGTATAATTGCCTGACCTCTTATGCCAAAGTATTTTCCTTGTTCAAGTCTCGGAACCTATTCGCATATACCCTCTAGTCCTAGAAAAGTACCAAAGAGTAAAGGTAAAATTGTGCCGTCAAGTCAGTGTCGACTCTGGCGACCACAGAGCCATGTGGTTTTCTTTGGTAGAATACAGGAGAGGTTTACCATTGCCATCTCCCGTGCAGTATGAGATGATGCCTTTTAGCATCTTCCTATATCACTGCTGCCCGATATAGGTGTCTGGGAAACATACCAGTGGGGATTCAAACCAGCAACCTCTTGCTCCCTAGGCAAGTTACTTCCCCGCTGCACCATTAGGTGGCACCGAAGAGTACCTTGGATCAAAACACACCTCTGCTTTACACTTGGAATAACATAGAGATAAAATCCCACTGATAAACTAATTTTAAAAGAGAACTTCCTTTTGCGCCTCAGTATGTGTAATATTTAGTTATGGGCACTTTTGGTCCTTAAGACAAGGGTTTTTCCTGTTGCCAAATTCCTGGAATGCACATCTTGTAGATACGGACCTGTAGTTTTTACAGTTTTATAGCATGCAGTCTGTTGTGAAGTAGTATTCAAACCTAAGTTTGTGTTCTTATTGGGTTGGGAGGTGTATGAAATCCTTCTACAGGTTTCATTCTGTTTATAGATACATAGGGGGTGAAGAGGCTTTGATGGAGGGACTTTGTCAAAAGATTTTTGAAAGTCCAAGTATGCATCACCTGGTTCACCTCTATCCACATGCCTGTTGATATTCTCCCGGAGGCATCTGGTGGGCTCTGAGGGGAATGGAATACTGGACTAGCTAGGCCTTGGGCCTGATCCAGCCAGACTCTTATGTTCTCATGCTCAAGAGGTTAGCTTCATGGCTGTGTGAGGATTTGACCTCGTGTCTTTCTAGTTGGAAACCTCCAGTCTAACTACACAATTTGCGGAAGATGCTTGAACAGTTCCCCTCCCTTACCCTTGCTCTAGCAGTAACTTGGATTTAAAGATCACTCATTTGTCAGTACAAAGTGAAATTTCTAGAATGACTGACATTATAAAAATATTCAGGAAAACGTTTGTCAGAATCTGGTTGAGTAGCAATAACTAAAAGTGTTTATCCTGGCAGTAACTCCATTAAGGAAGATAGTTCTTTGCGGGGGGGGGGGGGCGGAATGTGCTGAAGAAGGTGAGATATTAAACCTGCTTGGAGTAGATTGTGCTGCTTTTATGCTTAGATCATTGCACCATAACGTTCTTTCCCCCCCTGTGCTGGAGCTCCTCATTGACAGGTTGTATAGTGAGCATGCTTGAGAGGGGACTGTATTTTTTGCCAGGCTAGCTTCCTGCTCGAGCTTGCAGGACACTGAAAAGAGCTCTTCAGCCGTTTTGCAAGTTTATTCTATTCAGGCTATTTAGTCTAATTTCCCCCACCCCCACCTGATTGTGTGAGGGCGGGAAGGGAGCTGCCTTAGGCTTCATTGTGTTTGGGGTTTTTTTAAAAAAACCTGAAAATTATCTTTTCAATTCGGTCACCTCCCTTTTAATTGTGTTATTTAAAAAGATTGCAATGGAGCGAGCCCACACGAGGAATTGCTGAAGGGCTTCCTTTCTGAGGGGCCACACTCAACCCATAGAATTGGCTCAGCTGAGCTCAGTTAGTTCGGGCGCAATCAGCTTCTCCGAAGCGTTCGGTTCCCATCATTTTGCCTGCCTGTTTGGTGGAGACTGCACTGATTGCAAAAAAAAAAAAAAAGGTAGCAAAAAAGTCTGAGCACCTAAAGGTGCTTGATGAAGCTCCAAAAGGAAAAAAAGACGAGGTCACAGCATACCGTGCACCACAGTGAGCATTTTTTTGATAAAAGATCTGTGCCAAAAAACAAAGTCGCGGCACAAGGGGGAGGAGCGCTTGAGGGAGCGGGACGACTTGTGCCAGGTGAGAGATTCTCGGGCGTCCGGGTCACTTGACTTAGTGGCAGAGGGTGTAGAGAGGGAATTGGCTGGTCCATGCAATCTCCCCACACCTCTCCCAAGTCCTCCGGTGCCGCAAGGGCCGCTGGCGCTGGGACAGCCCACGCTGATGGAGAGGGTTCCAATTCCTCCTGACTTGCCAGATCTTCCAGCACAGCCATCGGGCTGCATAGCCCTTGTAAGTAGTGTGGTGGTGCTGCTTCTTCCAGGGCCAGCACAGATGGTTCCCTCTGATGTACTGGGGTGGCTAAGGGGTTTTTTCAGAAGTGAATGTTTGCCCCTCAGCTCTTCTTCGGCTTCCGCATTAGCGCCTGTTGCTCCTCCATTGACGCCTGCCGAATTGATACCACCTCTGCCTGCGGTGCCTGCATTACCCCCTCAGAGGCCCCAGTGCCCCAGGGCTCTTTTATCTTCCTCTTCCCCAGACTAGGGTGTGTGCACGGAACCACCAACTGCGGTCCAGCACTGGGGGGGGTACCTTTAAGAGCGGCGGGAGGGTTTACTTACCCCTCCTGCCGTTGTCCCGCACTTCCACCATAATTCCAAGAGTAATTGGGGCGGCAGGATACCTCCCTGCCGCCCCTTCCCCGACGTTGCTGGGAAAACTCCCAGCAGTTCTTTGCGCAGCGCGCATGCACGTCAGGTCCGGACCGGTCCGGAGGCTATTTCAATGGCCTCCGGACCGGTCCGGGCCCATCCCTACCCCAGACACAAGCCATAGGAAGCAGGCAATTCCTTTTTCAGAACGGGGCAGGTTTGTCCCCAGAAAAGTGGGATTTAAGTGCTCAAGGAGGTGTCTGTCCTCAGAATCTCCATTGCCTAAGCATCCTCTTAGGCAGTTTCCTAGGCCTGTCTTGCCTCCCACTTACCTCCTGTTGATCCACATGAAGAGGATATAGGCAGTCCCAGTGGAGACAGCGATATAGAGGCCCAGTAAGGGCACAAGGGTCACAGGGATCTTAATCCTTCAACACTGGTGGTCATTTCCCCAAAAAGCAATGGCGTGGTTCAGGTTGGGGGCAGGCTCCTAAACTTTGCCCCCACCTGGATGTCCACTACCTAGGACCACTGGGTGCTGGCCATAATTATCAATGGATAATCCCTGGATTTCACCGCTTGCTGTCCAGAACGTTTTCGGACTTCCCTAAAATCAAACAGTCCAGAGAAGTATCTAAGGATGTTGCAATAGATTCATTATCTCAAACAGATAGGAGCAATAGAACAAGTACCATTGATAAGCTCATTCACTGTTATTCCTTGTTCCCAAGAAGGATAGTTCTTGGAGAATGGTGTTCTCAAGTTCTTGAACAAGTACATAAGGAAGTGAAAATTCAGAATGGAATCACTGAGAACCATCAAAGAGGCATACTGGACAGAGGCCTACTTACATATTCTGGTCAACCCACTCTACCAGAAGTTCCTTCAATTTTCATTCAACAGGCTCCGCTATCAGTACACAGCCCTTTGGTTTGCCCTGTGCTCAGCACCTTGGACCTTTACAAAGATCATGGTCACAGTCATTGCGCACCTGCGTCTCTAGGGGGTACACATATACCCTCTTTTTGGACGACTTTATCAGGGCCTCATCTCAGGTTCAGGCCTGGACAACAGTGACCCTTATACTCCAATGCCTGGAGGATCGCAGGTTTGTGATCAATCCAGACAAGAGTCATGTGGAACTGTCACAGGTTCTGCAGCACCTAAGAGCAGTATTCAGTACGGCTCGGGGCCTTGTTTCTCTGCCAGAGGAGAGGAAGCTGAAGATTGCTATCCTCATTCGCCCATTCCTGCACATACTTTCGGCAGATCTGATGTTATTGGCTCAGATACTGGGGTCCATGGTGGCCTGCCTTGGGCAAGGCGGCATTTGCGGCCTTTGCAGTGGCTCCTGCTCCCATACCAGGATGGAATTATGGTGGGGAAAGATCTGCAGATCCACCTGACTCTAAAGGTCAGGGCATCCTTTTGGTGGTGGCTCTCCCTGGCATAAGTCTTCGGCTGACCAATCTGCAGAAGATTTTTGTCACAAAAGATGCTAGCCAATCGGGATGGGAAAGACACTGCCAAACCATATAACTCAAGGTGTATGGTCCAGGAAGAAAAGGAAAAGGAGCATCAATTGGTTCGAACTGCAGGCCGCCAACTTGGCTCTCAGGAAGTTTCATTGTCTTCTGAGGGGCTGCCATGTATTGCTATGCACCAACAATATCATGGTCAAAGCCTATATCAACCGCCAGGGTGGCATGAAGTCAAGACCGATGGCAGAGATGAACAATCTGCTCTCATGGGTGGAAAGTTGTCTGTCTATCATCGCAGAACACCTCAGCGGGGTGAGCAATATGCAGGTGGACTGGCTCAGTCGCCAAACAGTGGATCCTGCGGAATGGTCCCTCCATCTGCAGATATTCTAACAGATTGTCCAATAATACTATCATTGCGTCCCGGCATCAGGCGAATCAACGTATATATCAAACCATGTGGGCTGCTTCTTCCAGGTGGTCTGCCGCAAGTGTCTGGACCCACTGGAGTCCCTGAAGTGTTGGCCTTTCTTCAGTCGGGGATGGCCCTGAATCTCAGACCCAACATGTTACGCAGATAAGCTTCTGCTCTGGCATCAGTTTCAGATATTTCAGATTCAAAAAAAGTGTCACTTCATCTGCATATATCACGATTTCTAAGAGGAGTTTCGAATTTGGCGCTGCCGCCTATTCAGTGTTTCCCATCTTGGAATCTGAACAGAGTGCTTATCGTGCTGACCCAACCATCCTTTGAGCCTCTGTATTCTATCAGCATGAGACTTGTGTCCTACAAGGTCCTGTTTCCGGTCACCATCATGTTGGCCAGAAGAGTATCAGAGTTGGGGGCTTTGTCAGTCCATAAGGAGCTGTGCATTTCCCAGCATGATTCAGTCATCCTCAAGCTAGATCAAGCTTCATACTGAAAGTGAACACAACCTTTCATCGCTCCAAGGATAGAGTATTACAGTCCTTTTGTCCAGCTGCTGTTCACCACAAAGAGAAACTCTGGCATAAGCGTGATAAAACGCACGAAGGATATACATAATATTGATTCTCTTTTTGTTTCATTTCATCCGTCTTCTCAGGGTCTCAAAGTTTCCAAGGCTATTCTATCAGGATGTATAAGATCATAAATCACATTGGTATACCATATCCTCAAACTGCCTATCCCAGGAGGGATGTTGGCACACTGCACTTGCAGTGTGGCAGCCTCTGCTGCTTTTTCAGCTCATGGACCTCTTCTAGACATTTGTAGGGCGGCTATGTGGGCTTTTATTATACCGTTTATATGTCACTATAAGATTTCTTCATTTGCTGTTGTCCAAGCAGCCTTTGGCCACAAAGTGTTGCAACAGGTGGTATAGGTACATCCATCCCCACCCCTACATTTTATAGATAGTTACTCTGCTTGGGCATATCCTGCCAGGAGTCAAATCCAACTTGATGGCACACTTTACCTTTTACCTTAACTTTGGTGCCAGGTAAACTGATGGAAAGCATATTAAGGCCAAAATCATTAAACTTATAGAAGAAAAGGCCTTTCTGAAGGAGAACCAGCATGGCTTCTGCAAGGGCAAGTCTTGCCTCACCAACCTTTTGGAGTTCTTTGAGAATGTCAACAGGCATGTAGATAAAGGTGATCCAGTTGACATATTATACTTGGACTTCCAAAAAGCTTTTGATAAAATTCCCCACCAAAGGCTCTTGAGTAAACTTAGCAATCATGGGATAAGGGGACAGGTTCATGTGTGGATTGGTAACTGGTTGAAGGACAGGAAACAAAGAGTAGGAATAAATGTTTTCATAATGGAGGGAAGTAGGAAGTAGGGTTCCCCAGGGATGAGTACTGGGACCAGTGTTCTTTGTTTCTAAATGATCTAGAAGTTGGGGTAAGTAGCCAAGTGGTAGTGAAACTTGGTAGTGAAAGTGGTAGTAAAACTACCCATAAATATTTAGGGTAGTGAAATCCAAACCAGATTGTAAAGAGTTGCAAAATGTTCTCACCAAACTGCGGGAGTGGGTGACAAAATGGCAAATGCAGTTCAGTGTAAGCAAGTGTAAGATGATGCATATTGGAGCAAGGAACCCCAGCTTCACATATATGCTGATGGGATCTGAGATGTCAGTGACTGACCAGAAGAGAGATCTTGGGGTCGTGGTGGACAGCTCATTGAAAGTGTCAACTCAGTGTGCTGCAGCTGTGCTAATTCCATGCTAGGAGCCATTAGGAGGAGGATTGAAAATAAAAATGCTAATATTATAATTCCCTTATACAAATCTATGGTTGTGGCCACATCTGGAGAACTGCGTACAGCTATGGTCACCGTATCTTAAGAAGGTGCAGAAGAGAGCAACCAAGATGATCAGGGGTCTGGAGCATCTTCCTTATGAGGCTGAGGCTCTTTACCTTGGAAAAGAGGCACCTTAGGGGGAGACATGATCGAGGTGCATAAAATTATGCATGGAGTGGAGAGGGCGGACAGAGAGAAATCTTTCTCTTTCACACACAACTCTAGAACCAGGGGTCATCCCATAAAACTGATGGGGAATTTAGGACCGACAGGAGGAAGTACTTTTTCTCACAGTGCACAACTAAGCGTGGTGTAGTTGTTAGCGTGCTGGACTAGGACCGGGGAGACCTGCGTTCAAATCCCCATTCAGTCATGTAACTAGCTGGGTGACTCTGGGCCAGTCACTTCTCTCTCAGCCTATCCTACTTCACAGGGTTGTTGTGAAAGAGAAACTCAAGTATGTAGTTCACCGCTCTGGGCTCCTTGGAGGAAGAGCAGGATATAAATATAATCATCATCATCATCATCATCATCATCATCATCATCATCGGAATTCTTTGTCATGGGATGTGTTGAGGGCTACCAGCTTGGATGGCTTTAAAGGGGGCTTAGACAAATTCATGGAGGACAGGTCTATTAATGGCTTACTAGTCTAGTGGCTGTGGACTTCCTCCAGCCTTAGAGGCATGAAGCCACACAATACCAATTGTAGGAGAGAGGGCATGCATGTTCCTCTTGCCTGTGGGCTCCCCAGAAGCGTCTGGTGGGCCACTGTGTGAAACAGGATGCTGGACTAGATAGGCCTTGGGCCTGATCCAGCAGGGGTGTTCTTATGAGACCTTGAAAGCAGGAGCAGTTGCTGTGCTCTTATGTAATTATTTCCCAGCAATGGTTAGCCCTCCAGATTTCAAGTGCCCTTTTGGCTGTTTTGAATCAAGTCTGAGATGGACTGGACAGTTGTCAAGATGGAAAGAAGCTTTAAAGCCAATTTTGACCCTTTTCAGACCTTTCAGTGAAATTCAATTGGGCTGTGGAATCTGGCCCCTGCATTTTAGGACAGATTAATTCTAACCTGATACCATGTGTTCCTGGGAGACTTTCTGCTTGGAAGAAGTCCAGATCCTGTATGGCAGGAGGCCAAAACACTTTAACATGCTGTGCTGTGTCCTGGAATTGAAAGGCTGGAGAGCGAGCAGCTTCTGTTTTTGCCAAATGTAAGAAAATAGAACAGTATGTAAATACAGTAAGAACATTATTTTAAACTTCCAATATTTGAAGGCTCTTTAAATGAGCTGGCTTTGTTTTAAAACTTATTCATAATAAAATTTGCCAAAGCTTAATTTTATGAATTGCTCAGTAAATGAGCTGGCATGGGATATATTGAGTGAGAGCTGGTTCTGCTGCCTTGATCATTTGGAGGGGTGTGGGGAGTCTATTGTTGCTGGCCGTGACATGGTTTCAGTGCAAAGCTGTGTAGCAGGTCCTTGATATGAAAATCTGGTTTGGCTAGTGAATTAAAAACTGCCAATAGCAGACCTTGTCCAATTTTCTTTAGATCTTGGAGCCAGCTCCAAAATTTAGGATCCATACAATAGCAAAATTACCAGACTAGGTGCTGGACATGATCCGGGTAGATGAGCTTCTTTATCCCTTTTTAAAGTAACGTACTTGGAACAAATACTTTGTCTTAATTTTTGCTTAAGACAGATATTTTATTGAACAACTCTGCTGCTAATTTCCTAATCTAGGCACCAACGGTTAAATTTCTAGGTGCCATGGTTCCCTGGAGCCTGGGATTTGTCAAGCCCTGACATATAGTTTTCACAAAAGATGGGTGGTTCCCCCCCCCTCCCGCCCCGCAAAAAAACCCAAAAAACTTCTGGAATAGTTGGTGTGTGTGTGTATGGTGTGTGTACAGGTGAAACTCGAAAAATTAGAATATCATGCAAAAGTTCATTAATTTCAGTAATGCAAATTAAAAGGTGAAACTGATATATGAGATAGACGCATTACATGCAAAGCGAGATAAGTCAAGCCTTAATTTGTTATAATTGTGACGATCATGGCGTACAGCTCATGAGAACCCCAAATCCACAATCCCAGAAAATTAGAATATTGTGAAAAGGTTCAACAGTCTAGGCTCTAGGTGTCCCACTCCAATCAGCTAATCAATCCATAACACCTGCAAAGGGTTCCTGAGCCTTTAAATGGTCTCTCAGTCTGGTTCATTAGGAATCACAATCATGGGAAAGACTGCTGACTTGACAGTTGTGCAGAAAACCATCATTGACACCCTCCATAAGGAGGGAAAGCCTCAAAAGGTAATTGCAAAAGAAGTTGGATGTTCCCAAAGTGCTGTATCAAAGCACATTAATAGAAAGTTATGTGGAATGGAAAAGTGTGGAAGAAAAAGGTACACAAGCAGCAGGGATGACCGCAGCCTGGAGAGGATTGTCAGGAAAAAGCCATTCAAAAGTGTTGGGGACTTTCACAAGGAGTGGACTGAGGCTGGAGTCAGTGCATCAAGAGCCACCACACACAGACGGATCCTGAACATGGGCTTCAAATGTCGTATTCCTCTTGTCAAGCCGCTCCTGAACAACAAACAACGTCAGAAGTATCTTACCTGGGCTCAAGAAAAAAAGAACTGGTCTGTTGCTCAGTGGTCCAAAGTCCTCTTTTCTGATGAGAGCAACTTTTGCATCTCATTTGGAAACCAAGGACCCAGAGTCTGGAGGAAGAATGGAGAGGCACACAATGCAAGATGCTTGAAGTCCAGTGTGAAGTTTCCACAGTCTGTGTTGATTTGGGGAGCCATGTCATCTGCTGGTGTTGGTCCACTGTGCTTCATTAAGTCCAGGGTCAACGCAGCCATCTATCAGGAGATTTTGGAGCACTTCATGCTTCCTTCTGCAGACGAGCTGTATGGGGATGCTGACTTCATTTTCCAGTAGGACTTGGCACCTGCCCACACTGCCAAAAGTACCAAAAACTGGTTCAATGACCATGGGATTACTGTGCTTGATTGGCCAGCAAACTCGCCTGACCTGAACCCCATAGAGAATCTATGGGGCATTGCCAAGAGAAGGATGAGAGACATGAGACCAAACAATGCAGAAGAGCTGAAGGCCGCTATTGAAGCATCCTGGTCTTCCATAACACCTCAGCAGTGCCATAGGCTGACAGCATCCATGCCACGCCGCATTGAGGCAGTAATTGCTGCAAAAGGGGCCCAAACCAAGTACTGAATACATATGCATGCTTATACTTTTCAGAGGTCCGATATTGTTCTATTTACAATCCTTGTTTTATTGGTTTCATGTAATATTCTAATTTTCTGGGATTGTGGATTTGGGGTTCTCATGAGCTGTACGCCATGATCATCACAATTATAACAAATTAAGGCTTGACTTATCTCGCTTTGAATGTAATGCGTCTGTCTCATATATCAGTTTCACCTTTTAATTTGCATTACTGAAATTAATGAACTTTTGCACGATATTCTAATTTTTCGAGTTTCACCTGTATATGTGTTCCTTTAGCCAGTTTCTTAATAGTAGTTGGAGGCACATTATGTGGATTTTGCTCCCATGTATAAACATGCAGTGCTGTTAAATCCATAGACATATTCACTATTTGTGAAGTTTGCCGATGCTTCTACAGACCTTAAACATTCTTACAGATGTTTACCCAAAGCAGTAGTAATAAAATGGCTAGAAATTGTAGCAGAAAGACTGTTTAGATTAGAACAATAAGTCTGTCATAATGATGGCACTGACCTTTTGAAGCAAGGTAGGTTTGAAAGGCAAGTTTGTCACATCTCTCCCAAGCTTGGGCCTGCCTTGGTATAGGTTGACACCCTTTTAGCCTTCTTGCTTTACCTTCTCCCATTTACCTAGTGACTTGTCGATTAGAAGTGTGGCGTGTGCTGTCACAATGGTACCATGCGCTTAGAATGCATGTAAAGTAGAAAAGCCATGATATTATTGTCTTAAACTTCCTGCTATTCTTCGTAAGCTCTTGGGTGCATGAATCACGATTCGTGCACTTATTTGAAGGACCACTTCGGACACCTTTAAGAGTGAGGAAAGCAAGTCTGGGGTCATGCTTCCCAGCATCCCTCACGTGGGAGCGGCAGGCACATAGTCTCCATACATGAGCAATGGCCATTTGCGTGCGCAGCATGGTTGCTGACCAAGTAAATGGCCACCATGCATGTGTGGAGGCCATGTGTGTGCTGCCACCATGCAAGGGGTGCTGGAGCATCAGGTACCATACAACGGTGCTCTTTACGCCCATAGTCCCTCATTGCCCTAGATGCTGCAGCAAAATGCTGAAGGCAGCTTAGGGTCTAGAGAGGCCCTGCCATGAACCTGCCCTCTTATTCACTCTGTCTGCAGTATTTACACATCTTTATAGTAGATCACATCCAACTGCAGCAGCATTTCAGCAACTTTGTTCTTTGTACAGAAATTGTAAATTTTAAGCTAAGATGACACAGTTTCTCTTGGAGCTATAGAAATCTTTGACTCGTGAATTTCGTGTAACTTTCTCACTGGCTTTGGAAAATGACTGCCATTGCTGTTTGCCCGAAAACTCTAACTTTCACCACTGTGCTATTTAAAAACCATGTACAAAATTGAGAGTATTCTGGTATCCTGTTCTACAAGCAGAGGATTTGTATGTCAAAATAATATTTAAATATCCCTAATCTTGCAAGTTCAGCTACTGGTATTAAAAAAAATAGTGTCTTGTGTTCTACAGTCATGTTCAGTTGAGCACCCTGCTGCCGGAAAGCCCAATACTGAATCTTAACATGTCCAGAATTCCCCCTTGCTTTTTCTTCTCTCCCTGCCAGAGGGCAATGGTAAACTCCTCCTATATTCTACCAAAGACAACCACAGAGCTCTGTGGTTGCCAGGAGTCGACACCAACTCAACGGCACACTTTACCATTCTTGTTGAACTTAAAAGATGAATATTTAAAAGGGGATATTGTTGCATTTTGTCTATCTATCTATCTATCTATCTATCTATCTATCTATCTATCTATCTATCTATTTTTATCAAATTTGTACACCGCCCCAAACTTTTGTCTCTGGGCAGTTTACAGTAACATAAAACCATTTAAAAACATATACAAAAACTTAAAAACAATTTAACAATTTAAAAATAAACCAGAGATTAAAACTCAAAAATATTAGGAGCTGAGAAAGATGGGCGAAAAGATGGGTTTTCAGGTGTTTTTTGAAAATTGCCAGAGATGGGGAGGATCGTATCACATCAGGGAGCGCATTCCACAATCTCGGGGCAATGACCGAGAAGGCCCATCTATGTGTAGCCATCAAACGGGTTGGCGGTAACTGGAGACGGAGACAGACCTCCTCAGATGACCTCAGTGGGCGGTGGGGCTTGTAATGAAGAAGACACTCTCTTAAATACCCAGGGCCTAAGCCGTTTAGGGCTTTGTAAGTTATAACTAGCACTTTGTATTTTGTCCGGAAACCTATTGGCAGCCAGTGTAACTCCATCAGTAAAGGAGTAACATGGTCTCTTGTGAAACACAAGGGATAATATAGCTGAGGGGCTCATATCTTATGTAAATTAGACTCTAGATAATTGCTGTATATTGACCATTAATACATTTAGGTTTAGAAACACATGTTTCCTGTTTGGGGTTTTGGACTGAAACTGCCTTGGTTGTCCTAGTTAAGAATGCTGATGACACCTACAGTCTATGTCACTCTCACTTTGATTGGATCCTAGGGAGGCAGTGGAAATTCTGAACCATCTACAAGGACTGGGTGTTGGTGAACAAATTGAAACTTACTCCAGATAAGACAGAAGTATTATTGGCTGAGTATTCAGATTGTTTTAGGTAGGCTTGTTGCACTCCACTTGGCTTGGGTTCACAGTCTGAGGGTACTCCTTGATCCACCACTATCTTTGGATGCCTGGTGGTGGTGATGAGGAGAACTTTTTACCTCCTTTGACTGGTTGCTGTTGGTCATGCTTTAGTAATCTCCAAACTGGATTTATTGTAATGCGCTCTATGTGGGATTGTCTTAATGTCTGGAAACCTGTGGTAGTACATAACAATGCTGGGGTCAAAATATATCACCTAAGTGCTATTGAGTCATTTACTGGCCATTTACTCATTTCTGTACCCAGTTCAAGGTAATAGTCCTTGCCTTTTTGAAAGCCCTAAACAGCTTGGGATTGACAGTAGTTTGACAGCCTTTCCCCTACTTGTGTCCTATATGATCCTCCCCAAGGACTATCTTCAGCATTTGAGTCTCTGCTCTGGATTTCCCAGTTGGCTGAGTTGAGCAGCCGTGAGGAACAGGGCCTTCTCAGTTGTGGTGCCACCTTGAGGAATGCCCTAGGCAGACCTTTCTAGCCCCAACACTGAATGTTTTTAGGCAGCAAGTAAGAACATGCTTTTTAGAGAGGCATTTCGCATGGGCTGTGCTGTGTATTTAGCCTCTTCTGCAGTATTGGGAGCTATGCTCCCTTCTTCAAATGAGTACTGTTTTATGGTTTAAGGCTATGTTTAGCATTTTGTTATAGATTTTATCGCTGTAAACTGCTCTGGCTTTTCTTGTGAAGAAGAGCAGGCTTGGCATTTTGCACAATTTTGATGTGCAGCTTGGCTCACTTATAGAATCAGTCTGTTTTACAAACTTTGCTGAGGTACATATTTGGGCTTCTGCTGTTGTGCTAGCCTAAATTATATAGTGTTAAGCTTCAGGATGAATTTCAATGCTAATTTCTTCCTATATATTGGAATTTCTTGCCTAAGGATGAGTTGAGTATATGCTTTCCATCCTACTGCTTCCATACCCCTTTTAGCCTGCCAACCCAGAATGAATCACCGCAAGCAGAAACTGATTTGGAATTCATGCAAAATAAGAAGGTAGAAGAAAAACTGGTGTATCTGAAGAAACGCAATTATACCAAGCCTTGACAACTTTTTATCTGGATTTAGGAGCCAGACTCCTTTTTCAGCTTTCAAGTTTTTCAGATGTCTAGTTTAAACACATAACTGTTGCCTGGCTGTTTGTCTGGGTCTCCCTCCCTCTATCACTTTGTGTCCATTAGCCAGGGGCGTAGCAACGTTGGAGTGGGCCCAGAGACAAGATTTTAAAATGGGGCCCCCCTCACTGAAGCTCAGCTCATGAAGTAAAGAAATCTTAAATGAGGCTAAATAGTGGTAACAAAAAGCATATATCTATATCTATATCTATATCTATATCTATATCTATCCTATGTGCCACAATAGAACATCATCCTAAATTATTTATTTAAAGGTTTTGTAAATTGTAGATGCTGCAAATCATTTAATGGTACTAGAGAAAGACATGCTGTTCTGGTAGCTCCAGGTCTTAACACTCACATCAGTTTCGGAGGATAAAAACAACGGAAGGAAGCCCAGGTGGGTGCACGGCTGGGGGAGCCAGTCATGTGACTTGCCCCTGGGGGCCCCTCAAGGCAGTGGGCCCCCAGACAACTGTCTCCCCTTGCCCTATTGTAGTTACGCCCCAGCCATTAGCTTATAGTATCCATTCATGTACAATTTTTCTGTGTCACCATTCTGTGTCACCATTTTTGTGTGCATGCCAGTATGATGTCTGACCAGCCATTGATGCCCTCAGTTCCATGGGGTGGGGGTTTGGACTTGTTCCATGGGGTGGCAGACTCCTTCCCCCTTTGCTTGTTTGTTTGTTCCTTCCCTCCTGGTTGTATCTGTCCATCGCCTGCCTGAGCGAATAAGAAGGGGGAGAGAGCAATCTGCCCCCACATTGCTTGTATAAATATTTGTTGTTGTTGTCATCACCTCTTGCTCGTATCTGTCCATTGCCTGCCTCGGGTCTCCGTGCCACATCTAAACTCCCGGGTGCTGTGGCAAGGTAGGATTTGTTGAGCCCTGCTATGCAGTCCTTACTTAGCCAGCGTGGTGTAGTGGTTAGAGTGCTGGACTAGGACCGAGGAGACCCAAGTTCAAATCCCCATTCAGCCATGATCCTGGGTGACTCTGGGCGACTCTGGGCCAGTCACTTCTCTTTCAGTCTAACCTACTTCACAGGGTTGTTGTGAGGAGAAACTTATGTAGTACACTGCTCTAGGGTCCTTGGAGGAAGAGTGGGATATAAAATGTAAATAATAATAATACTGACACATAACACAGCCTTTTTGTGGAAAAACCTAGAGAGGGATCCTTATGGCCCCTTTGTGCCTATTTGTGGATAGGCATCTGTTGGTACGGTGGTGAATTATAAGTTTGTGTGAATAGGATTGGGGCTTTTTGTTTGTTTTGTTGGTAGTACTGTACTGAAAGAAATAGACTGAGGCTTGTTGGTGTGTGAATAGAAAAGAAAAGCTTTGATTTTCATTATATTGCAATAATTATGTCACTACAAATAGACAAGATCAAATATACCAAAATTGTTATACAGATTTAGAAGTTTGGATGATAAAGCACTTGTGAATATGTAATGGGAGCTTCGAGTACATATTTGCTGGCTCATGGGGAGCTCAAGGGAAAGCTAGCTCAGACTAACTTGTCCAAGGGTGGGCGGGTGTGTGTCGTTGGGGAATAGGCATGGCTTCGATCTGTCTCCTACAGCTTGGATTGATTGTAGCTTGGTTAGTGCGATATTCATGTTCCACATCAAACTTGAGGCAAAGCTCCAGTTAACTTTAGGCTGATGGAACTAAAGAGTAAACAGCTTTGAAATAAGGATACTGAAGTTAGATGTCACAGCTCTGTATTTTGAGTTTGAGTTGTCTTATTGTGGTGGATGGGTCTTTTACTAGTGTTGCTTGGTGCTGCCCGTTGTGGGTCAGGAATCTGATCTGACAGAAGAACTTTGTTCCTTAATGATAGGGCATGTAATCTCATGATCTGGTTTCAGAGAGAGAGGCAGAAGGCCATACCATAGTTTAGTGTTGTAAGATCAAGTAGGCACAAGCCTTATACTCATGTGCACACTCAATCTTCCCCTTCTGTGTGGAGATGCAACTTTAGATCCTGGCTTGTGGCAAACCATAGTTTATAATCTTGGTGTGGGAGGAAGAGAGCATCTGAGCCCGAGACTTGTGTTTGATAGTTCTCATAATGTCAAATTTCAATTTGGCATTAGGCTGATTCAGGCATTGCATGGAGCCTAGGTTAAACCTTTGCCATCTCTCAGTCTTGGGAATGTTGAACTTGCCTTCTCCTGCCCTCATGCAAGGTGGAAGAGTTCTACTTCCAGTTGTGATTAGAAACGAGCCAGGCTAGTTTGCGTTGTCCAGACCAACCAATCCTGGAAATATACAAATATTTCAAAGACACCATTGGGTGCACACTCTTTCCCAAAAGAACCTACACACGGTAGCACTAACCCTGCAGTTTCTCATGGTTTCAAGGCGCATGTAACAATACACTTTCATAAATACTGTTTGGTATACTGTACTAGGACATGGATTTGCATATAGTACTTCTGTGACTAATAAGTATGTTCAAACACAGAGAGTGTCTGTCTTGAGAGCCACTGAAATGCCATGATCAATAGACAAGTATCCCTTGTGCTCATGGCAGAATGTGTCATCAGCAGTTTGTGTGATGCTCCTTGGCTCTTGAAGTAGAGTTTCCATTCCAAAATGAACCTTCTCTTCAGAATATGTCTGGTGTCACAATAGTACAGGTGTGTGTGTGTGTGTGTGTGAGAGAGAGAGAGAGAGAGAGAGAGAGAGAGAGAGAGAGAGAGAGAGAGAGAGAGAGAGAGAGAGCCCAATTGAACTAAAGCTGATATTTTAAAGAATGCAATGAATTGTTGAAGCTAGTAGTCTTTTTGATTGAGGGTTAGGAGCAAGAAAACTGTCAAGCTGCTCTCTGCATGGAGTATAATAGCAAAAAGATACAGAACTGCACACTACACTTAGGGAATTTATTTCTCCATGTCTTTAATACTTAATTGTGGTTTAAAGTACATGTAAAATACTGTAGTGATACTTGAGATCTTGGTCTGTAATCCAAGAAGAAAATGCTTAACTCTCAACAAGAGAACTTGGAAAGAATGACCCAGACAGAGTGTTAAAAAGTAAGAAAACAGCCCATTTTGATTCTCTTATATCCTGTCTGTGAAGTTTCTCTTAAGAAGAGATGGTTTATTTGGCAGCATGATAAAGAAATAAAAGACAAATGGTTACTTCATAGGTACTTCTAACTCTTCTAAATCAAGAAAATATTGCAACAACTCTAGTGACTTGCTTAAAATCTAAAATTACATGTTTTGGCTTGAATAAATTGTGTTACATTAGTTATGTGTGTTCAGTAGACAGAGGGGGTTACATATGCCAGGTTAAAAAAACACACCATTTGAATAGGGTTGGCATCCCCTCAGGAGGAGGGTGATATGGGATATGCACATGAATATCTGATTTTGGCTGCTCCATGGGCTGCAGGGTAACAAAAAGGGGATGAAAATGTGCCACACAGACACGTGGCAGTCCTTCCTGCAATATACCCTGTTGGAGTGCAGGTGGGAGATTATGTGACTGAATTCTCCACATAAAAACTCTGTGTTTGCGGAAGTGAAGAGCTAGTTTTGAATTTGGACTTGGAGGCAGGAAAGGATAAGATCAAATTCGCACAAGCCTTGGTCTCTTCCTGCTCAGTCTTACCTGATGTGCTAACTTTTTCATATTTGGGGGGCCCCAGCTGTGTTCACAGTGAAAACAGTTGCTGAATCAGCTGTGTTCAGTTTCAGCCTGCCTGAGGGACAAAGACCTGCTCTTCCACCCTGCAAGGCCCTCTGTCCTTGTAGCTGGATTCTCAGCCTTCCATCTCTAAAATTGCAACTGTCTGCTCCTATTGTTTCAGTAAGGTTCATAATCTTGGGACTCTGGCAGTGGCAATTAGTCCAGCATTTCTCTGTGTGCCTCCTTATTGAGTTAAGCATCCTGTTCTGGAAGCCCTGCTTTGAAGCTGCAGTTGATCCAATGTGTCAGTCTCTTTGCCCTTTCAGTGGGTCTTGAGTGAAGATTCCCTTGGAATGTCTGTGAATTTGTGATTGCAGAGTATATTATGTCAATATGGAAAGGGGAGTGGGCTAAAATATACTCACAAGCCGTGTTCCTCCTCTCTAAGATGTGCACACACAAGTTTTTTTATGTCCGCTCAGTTAATTTCAGATCCCGCTCAGATTGAATCAAAAAGGTCCCACTCTAAATATACTTGTGCTCACACTGCCTTGATCCTGCCACCCAGAACAAAATTAATTCTGAAGACAGATGAAAAAAAACTAGAGAACACGGCTCACAAGGATCTTTTGATTACAGTCCCATCTTGAAAACAGATGACAGTCAAACACATTATAAGCATCTTCCCTTTAAAATTGTTAGAGGAAAAAATGTGGACAAACAAGTATTGAACTGCACTAAGATAGTTTATTGTATAAAAATGGTTAGATCATTTTTATACAATAAAAATGAACTTTTAGTATTTCATACCAAGTATCTAAGTGGGGCTGAAATGCAGTTAGGCTATTAAGACTGAACTAAGAGGAGGGGTATTATTGTGCACAGTTTCATCAATACTAACTGCTTTGCCTGGGATTTATGCAAATGGGTATGAAAGTGTACACATTGAAGCATTCCCTCATTTTGAATGATCCCCCCCCTTCCAGTAATGACAGTATGTAGTCAAATCCAGTTGTATGTCAAATTTATTAATGATCTCGGATTAGTTGGGGTCATTCTAAGAAAGGTGCTGGGTGGGGTTACACTCCCCCAGAAGGAACAAGTACGCAGCTTGGAAGTACTCTTGGATCCAGGCCTCACCCTGGTGTCTCAGGTGGAGGCTATGGCCAGGAGTGCTTTCCATCAACTTTGGCTGATTTGACAGCTGATTCGACAGCATTCCTTGAAGAGAAAGATCTTAGACCAGTAGTGCATCAGCTGGTAACCTCCAGGCTTGACTGTTGCAATGCACTCTTCCTGGGGCTGCCTTTGTACATAGTTCGGAAACTTCAGTTAGTTCAAAACGTGGCAGCCAGACTGGTCTCAGGGGTAACCCAGAAAGGCCATATTATGTCTGTTTTAAAATAGTTGCACTGGCTGCCAATATGTTTCCAAACAAAATACAAAGTGTTGGTTCTTACCTTTTAAAGCCCTGAATGGCTTGGGTCTGGGATACCTTATAGAGCACCTTCTTCTGTATGATCCCCATCACATGTTGAGGTCATCTGGAGAGTTCTGTCTCCAGTTACCATCGGTACGTCTGGTGGCGACTCAGAGCCGGGCCTTCTCTGTAGCTGCTTCTGGCCTATGTATATCTGTAATTTAGGCTTGTTGTTGGCCTTTAAGAGAGGCCTAAAAGCCTACTTGTTTGGCCTGGCCTTCCAAGGTTTTTAAATAGTAATTGGTTTTAAATGGCTCTGAATTGTATTAAAATGGTTTTTATGTTGTTTTAAGCAATGTGTTTTTTAATGGTGTTTTGCTCTGTTTAAAAATTTGTTGTGCCTGTGTTGTGCACCCCAGAGCCGTTGGATGGGGCAGTCTAGAAATGCAATAAATAGATAATAAGCTCTAACCACTGTAAAATTGTGCTGCTGTAAGGAACAGAGGAAACAGTGACAGCATGCAAGTTCCAATAAATGTGAACACTTGCGCATTTAAGGATTTATTCAGGAAATATTTCTGGCCCCATCTCCGTAATCATTGAGCCCTTTCTCATGATCCATGCAAAGGGTTTGAAGGGGCGAGGGGAGGGAGCCTCAAAAAGCCTCCTTCCCCACAGAGGATTCTCCTGTTGCTGGGTGGGCGGATTGCCTGCGTAGATGATTGCTGGTTTCTGCTGGCAGTGGGGAGGTTTTGAAGAAGCCCCCAGAACT
Source organism: Hemicordylus capensis (assembly GCF_027244095.1). NCBI lineage: Eukaryota > Metazoa > Chordata > Lepidosauria > Squamata > Cordylidae > Hemicordylus > Hemicordylus capensis. The sequence continues at coordinate 47,876,593 of NC_069658.1, read as the reverse complement.
CCCTTAATATACCTTGTGAATGCGTGATGCATTATGGGGAGTACTTTGATGCCAGCTGGGAGGCTGTTGGGGTGTGGGTGCTGCATGGAGTCGTGCGGCACCAACACATAATCATTTAGCCCAGGCTTGCGCCCTTAACCAGGGCTAACAGCCGGGGCTTCCTTGCAGGGTTGTTGCTGTGCCACTGCCAGGAGATGCACCACTCCTGGCGGTTCTCCCGCACAGGCAAAACTGGGCTGGGCTTCCCTAGCCCGGTTTTGCCTGCATGTGAGAACAGCCTCATCTCCTATCAGAAAACAACACTGGAACCAGGCGTCACTCCTCATCTCCTATCACACAACACTAGAAGCAGGGGTCACTCCATGAAATTGATTGCCAGGAGGTCTAGGACCAACAAACGGAAGTACGTTTTCACACAATGCGTGATCCACTTGTGGAACTCTCTGCCACAGGATGTGGTGACAGCCAACAACCTGGATGGCTTTAAGAGGGGTTTGGATGACTTCTATCAATGGCTGCTAGTCGGAGGGCTGTGGGCCACCTCCAGCCTCAAAGGCAGGATGCCTCTGAGTACCAGTTGCGGGGGAGTAATGGCAGGAGAGAGGGCACGCCCTCAACTCCTGTCTGTGGCTTCCAGCGGCATCTGGTGGGCCACTGTGCGAAACTGGATGCTGGACTAGATGGGCCTTGGGCCTGATCTAGCAGGGCTGTTCTTATGTTCTTACTAGTATTTTTTAGCCCGTTAAGATAACGGGCGCTAGTAGGGTTGTGCAGACACGGGCTGGTCCCACCGCCGCCATTTCTCCTGTTCCCTCGCCCAGGCTGGCCCCTTCCCCCTCCCTCTTGCCCTTCCCCCTCCCCCCTCCCCTTCCCCCCTGCATTTTTCCCCCCTTACGGCCCGCCGCTCCTCCTCCTGTTGGCAAGCAGTTCAGTTTGGAAGTGGCGGCGAAGCAGCAGCAGGAGGCGGCGGCGACTGGGTCCGATGCCGGCCGCGGTGGGCGCCACGCCATGCGGCCTGCCGTGGCTGTTGCCGTCGGCTCCCCGCCGCCGCCATGGGCCCCACTCGCCGCCGTCATCGCTTCCCCGTCGCAGCCGCTGCCGCCGCCATCGGGCCCTGTCGCCCCACTGCGGCCGGCATCGGCCCCAGTCGCCGCCGCCTCTTGCTGCTGCATCGCCGCCGCTTCCAGGTATAGAGGTCCGGACCGGGACCCAACATGGCCGCCCGTGCCTGGGCGGCCGTATCTTTTTCGGCCGTTCTGCGCATGCGCTCCGTGCATGCCCAGAACGGCCAAAAAAGACACGGGTGGCACGGCCGCACACACAGGGGTTTTATTATAGAGGATGTAAAAGCTAAATTGGCTAACGTATGGCATTGTCCTAATTTTTATTTCATAACTTTTCTTCTCTCCCACACTCTCCTGTAAATTGGGTAGTGACTGACAGTTTATACTGCAATTTATGTAGATTGTAATAGCTCTTGGAGAATAATATTTGCTTCCTGGTGCCTGAGCTCTGACATCCTCTATGAGGCTCTAGACAGCTCCAGCAATAATTGGCTCATCTTGGGTTCTTGTGCAGCTAGCTGCTAAACCTTTTGCAGAACCAAAATTTGATTTTTCGCCTTTGTTCATATTCTGGTGGCTTCAGATTTCTTGCTTCATGAAACTCATGTTGAATTTCCTTTTGACAAAATCACCGTCATAGTCTAAATTGGATACTTCTGTGTTTGGTGGTGGCATTATTTTATAGGGCCTCTGCTACTTTTCCTGTAGGGATTTGAGTTATGTATTCCACATGCAGAGTCTACCACATCTCAAGTCACTTTGTATGCTTGCCAGCTTTAGTGAAATGCTTAAATATCTTGTCTTTTTAAAAAAGTGTTTAATCTTTGTGGGTACAATGATTAGTTTGGAAATGTGACTCTGACCAATCGAAGGATGTGAAATTGAGTCTTGTGCCTCTCATCTAGTGATCATAGCAGAAGTATTGACTCCTGTCATACATCTGAAGCTAACTTCTAAAGAATATTGGTGCAACTACAGCATGTCAGTGGTGCAGCAGGGAAATGCTTGACTAACAAGTAGAAGGTTGCCAGTTCGATTCCCCGCTGGTACTACATCGAGTTGCAGTGACATAGGAAGATGCTGAAAGGCATCATCTCACACTGTGTGGGAGATGGCCATGGTAAACCCCTCCTGTATTCTAGCAAAGAAAACCACAGGGCTCTGTGGGCACCAGGAGTCGAAATCGACTTGATGGCACACTTTATCTTACAGCATGTCAGAAGCTGCTGTTGGCTGCATCTGCCAAGTTGGTGTCTTGCATGTTATCTGTAGAGTTGCATTTCCTGAGATTTTTAGCTGTGATCTTTAGTCCTGAACAAGTTGTCTACCCTTGATGTACACAAGCATATGCAAGCCTCTTAAATTGTTTAGCTGTTTAGTTTGTCGTCTTTTTAAAGAGACAGCATCTTTGTCTCCCCATCACAAGAATGGTCTGGAGGGAGAGAGTGGCATCTTTGGTGCAGCATGGCTTCATACAGGCTTGCAATTAAATCTGCCAGCCTGTTAGTCATTTGTTTGTTTGTTTGTTTGTTTTATTTGACTTGTATACCGCCCTTCCAAAATGGCTCAGGGCGGTTTACAATTAAAGCACACCACTAAAACAGTAAAGAGCTAAAACAAATTAAAAAACAATATAACAGTTAACAATTTTAAAACATTTTAAAACAACAATTACAGTAATTAAAAACCCCGAAATCAGGTTTTGAATTTTAAAATAAACCAGAAATTAAAACCTCCACAATTTAGGAAGCTGAGAAAGCTTAGGTGAAAAGAAGGGTTTTCAGGTGTCTTTTGAAAATTGCCAGAGATGGGGAGGATCGTATCTCAGCAGGGAGCGCATTCCACAATCTCGGGGCAGTGACCGAGAAGGCCCATCTCTGTGTAGTCACCAAATGAGTTGGCAATAACTGGAGACGGACCTCCTCAGATGACCTCAGTGGGCGGTGGGGCTCATAACGAAGAAGACGCTCTCTTAGGTACTCAGGGCCTAAGCCGTTTAGGGCTTTGTATTTTGCACTTTGTATTTTGTCCGGAAACCTATTGGCAGCCAGTGTAGCTCCATCAGTAAAGGAGTAACATGGTCTCTCCGAGATGACCCAGAGACCAACCTGGCTGCCGTATTCTGAACCAACTGAAGTTTCCGGACTACGTACAAAGGCAGCCCCACGTAAAGCGCATTACAGAAGTCAAGTCTGGAGGTTACCAACAAATGTACCACTGTTTTGAGGTCATTGATCTCAAGAAATGGGCGCAGCTGGCATATCAGCTGGAGCTGATAGAAAGCACCCCTGGCCACTGCCTCAACATGAGAAACCAGGGAGAGGTGTGAATCTGGAAGTACTCCCAGACTGCCAACCTGTTCCTTTTGGGGAAGTGTGACCCCATCTAGAACAGGTAGCTCAAAATTGTCTCTAGAGTTCTGACCCCACACAATAAGTACCTCCATCTTATCTGGATTCAGCTTCAGTTTATTCTTCCTCATCCAGCCCATTACTGCTTCCAGGCAGGCATTTAGGGAGGATATGCCAGCTCCTGAAGAAGTTGACATGGAGAAGTAGATCTAGGTGTCATCAGCATACTGGTAACACCCAGCTCCAAATCCCCTGATGATCTCTCCCAGCAATTTCATGTAGATGTTAAAAAGATTTGGAGAAAGTGTGGAGCCTTGAGGGACGACATACTTAAGCTCAGATTTTGAAGAGCAACAGTCTCCAATCAACATCATCTGGAATCTATCTGAGAGGTAGGAGCGGAGCTACTGTAAAACAGTGCCTCCCACCCTCAACACCCTCAGATGTTCCAGAAGGATACTATGGTTGATAGTATCGAAAGCTGCCGAGAGATCCAAAAGGACCAACAGAGTCACACTTCCTCTGTCAATTGCCAATTGGAGATCATCCGTCAAGCCAACCAAGGCAGTCTCTACCCCATAGCCCGCCCCAAAACCAATTTGAAATGGGTCTAGATAATCAGTTTCCTCCAAGACCGCCTGGAGCTGAGAGGCCCCCACTCTCTCAATTAGCTTGCCCAGCCATTGGCAGTTGGAAACAGGCCTATAATTGCTCAACTCTGAGGGATCTAATGCAGGCTTCTTTAGAAGAGGTCTAATGATTGCCTCCTTAAGACAAGGAGGCATCCTGCCCTCTCTCAGAGAAGCATTTATGATATCCACCAGGCTGTTTACAACAACCTCCCTGCTAGATCGAACAAGCCATGTTGGACAAGGGTCAAGAGAACAAGTGGTAGGCCTCATTGATTCAAGCAGCTTTTCCACATCCTCAGGAGTCACAAACTGAAACTGATCCAGTCAAATAAGAGGAGTCGTTGGGCACCTCCAGCTCAGACATCAAATTAATTGTGGAGTCTCTAGGTCGGCCCGAATCCAAGAGATTTTATCTGCGAAAAACTCTTTAAACACATCAAAGCGGGTAACTGATGACTCCAAATTCTGGTTCAAGGGAGGGGAGGCAGATACTAATCCCCTCACAACCCTGAACAACTCCGCTGGACGTGAATTCACAGAGGCAATACAGACAGAAAAGAACCTCCTCTTTGCTGCACGTATTGCCTGAGCATAGATCTTTAGATGTGCTCTATGTCGCAATCTGTCAGATTAGAGTCGAGTCTTCCTCCATTTGCGCTCCAGTCGCCTACCTTGCCGCTTCAGCCCCCATAGATCTTCTGTATACCAAGGGGCCAGTTTTGAAGCGGGTCGGAGGGGACGCTTGGGAGCAATCGTGTCTATTGCCCTGGTGAGCAAGTTACTCCAATTCTCAACTAGGGCATCAACAGGATCACCAGCAAAGCCAACATTAAATCCCTCCAAGGCTTCTTGGAATCTTAATGGATCCAATAACCTTTTTTGGCAGACCATTCTAATGGGCCCCTCGCCCCTGAGGAGGTGGGAAGTGGTTGTAAGTCCAACCTTAACCAGATGGTGGTCCATCCATGACATTGGGAAAATCATAGGAGTCCCCACCCACGGAACACCACCCTGATCAGAGTAAAATACCAAATCAAGCGTGTGACCTGCAATATGCGTCAGTCCTGAGACCACTTGGGATAGGCCCATAGTTGTCATGGCTGCTATGAACTCCTGAGCTGCCCCAGACAAATTGGTCCTGAAATGAACATTGAAGTCCCCCAGCACCAAGAGTCTGGGAGACTCCAACGCGAGTTCCGCGACTAAGTCCGTGAGCTCAGTAAGGGATTCAGCGGGGCGATCGGTACACCAACAGAAGCCCCAATCTATCCCTGGTCCTCAAACTCAAGTACACACATTCAATATGGTCCAATACCCTGAAAGGGACCCTAGCAAGGGAGATGTTATCCTATAGACCACAGCCACCCCACCTCCCCGCCCATGTCCCCTCACCTGCTCCTTTACAGAATATCCTGGAGGGAGAAGCTGGGACCAAACTGGACCACTAGCCTCCCCCAACCAAGTCTCGGTAATACATACCAGGTCGGCCCGTTCATCCTTGATCAAATCATGGATGAGTTCAGATTTATTTTGGACTGACCTGGCATTACAGAGGAGCAGGTAAAAGCTATGTGGGTTGTTGGCAGTGCTCCCCGAGGTCAGAGAGCTGGAAGGACAGCTGGAAGGGGAGACTGCTATTAAATTTTTTCTACCCTTTCCCTGGAATGGCCCGTTGACCTGCCAACATTACTTCTTCTATTCCCCACCACCACCGGGATGGCTGCCCCATAGTCAACGAAGGCACCCCCTGTCCCCCCATGTTCAGATGAACCCAAACACATTACAGCAATTTCAACCCAAGTCTAAAACAGCTTAAAACTAATTAAACAGAAGCCCTCTAGCCCTCGCCCTCCCCCGAAGTGGCTCCTCCAAAGGGGCAACCCCGCCGGTGGTGGGCCCACTGCTACAGGGAGCCTTCCTATAAAGCCCAAAACTGAGCAGGTGACCCAAAGAACAGCTGAGTCGCTCAGGGGCTGGTCCCAGTCCTGCCCACACTTCCGACAGATGTTAACCTGAGGCTGCAGCCCCACAGGGGAAGCAAAAGCAGGCAGGCAACAGCAGAAAGAACCCCAGCACCCACCTGGTCTCTCACTCAAGGCAGCATTGGGCGGTAGATGGATGGACTCTCCCTTTCTCCCTCTGCTGGGCTTCTATTTGTCCACAGACAACTTGAGCATTCTTTCTTCCAGTTCATAAAATCTTTGTTCCATGGTTGCCTGGAGAAAATCTACTTGTCAGAGATGAGCAGGCAAGTGGCTAGTTTAGAAGGCTGATTTTCTGTTCTATGCTTTAGCAGATGTCAATTCCACATTCTTTAGAGCACAAGGAAAACACTTTATATGAAAATAGCTTTATAAGCCCCAAAGGCTCAGCAGTGCTGTGCAGTCCTTATGACTCTTATGCTATTTTCCAATTGAGTCTAGAACTCTGAGCTGGAAAGGAACAAAAGGCCATCTAAGTCCACCCCCTGACCAAGCTATGCAATAATTACAAGGTGTTACTAGCCAGCCTGACTGGGCGGGGGTGGGGGAATTGATTCTTGTTCTTCCTAACTGGGCAGTGAGGCATTATATTTTTGGCTGGTGAACTGAGCCAATATTTCTTGACTCCCGCTGATATGCCAGAGTTTCCTAGCTTTTTGTGGGCATTTTTTCACTACTTTTCCTCACCTTTGGACTCGACCCCCTGACCCCAGCGCTCTGGTGTCTGTGTGGCTTTTATTGAGTAGTGAGGACACACATTTGAAAATAGCCAAAGGATGAGAAGGGGTACTCCACCACTGCAGCATTAAAAAATCTGGCCCTATGAGGGGAAATGATTGACAGCCTCTTCAGGAGAGAATAGTTTTGCACATCTGCTTAATTATTTTGAAGTCATTCCAACATGATGTGTTGTGAGCTGCCCAGAGAATAATTTGTTATGGGGTGGCTAACACTTCTGTTTTCTCTGAGCATCAACTGACATTTTGACCCTATATCCTACCTTTTCTTACTCTAATATTTAATTGTATTTGATATAAAATATAATGGTTCAAAATAGCCTTTATTTATAAAGCTAGGTACAAAATGGAAGCACGCTATTGAGATGCATGCTATCAAGAACTTTTGCAATACTGAATACTCGCATGTTATCCTAAGACTTAAGAGTATCCTAAAGGTAAGGTAAAGTGAGCCATCAAGTCTTTGTCAACTCCTGGCGCCCACAGAGCCCTGTGGTTGTCTTTGGTAGAATGCAGGAGGGGTTTACCATTGCCATCTCCTGTGCAGTATGAGATGATGCCTTTCAGCATTTTCCTGTATCGTTAATTGCTCGAGAACTCATTTTCACCAGTTGACTATTATTTGACTATACCTGGTCCAGTTTTGAAAGACACTATCAATATAGTCTGTACCTTCTACTCTCTGAAGCACCCAAGTGCATTCGTTTTAAACACTTCAGCAAGGACCAACACTTGATCTCCCATGATGGTATAGTTGGGAGTTTCTGGTTAATTTATCTATTGTGCCTATCAAGGATTAGCTGCCATGACAAGTAAAATTGAAGCATCCATCTTCAGAAGTAGCACTTCTAATTATCAGATGATTAGGATGAAAAGGGGTGGACTAATGTATATTTGTTTAGATTAATGGCAAATAGTTGTATAACTGACTCTGTTCACACAGATACAACCACCATGGGCAGGCTTTTGTGGATAGCAATCTTTGGCTGGTAGCAACTACTATGACTTCTGGAGGCTGAAAAATGTCACTCATTGCCCACACAGCATCAGGGAAGTTGCTGCCAACCAATAATATGATCACCTGGCTTACACTTCTTGTTTATATGCACAATGCATATTGGCATAGCAAAGATGACTCATTTGAGTACAGAACTTCGTGTCTGAGTTGGCTGTAATGAATAGATTAATAGGAAGTCTATATTTAGTTCTTGGTTAAAATATGATTAAAATATATCTATCTGAGGAAGGTTTCGCCTGCAGCAATTGCTGGCAAGTTGCAAGTCATGCTAAGTAACCAACACTAAGAATTGGAGACGAGAACAGTTACCTTGACTACAGACATAACGATGTCTTAATTTGCATGAGGACTAAACTAAGTGTCCATCAGTTTACTGATGTCTAAGAATGAGGCACACTTGGGAGATTATCCAATATTTTAAAAATAAATTTGAAGGACCAGAGAGGTAAATGCATACAAGTGCCTTGTCCTCTGTTAAACCTAACATGCATATGTTGCTCAACATACTTGATTGTCTGCACTAAATTCAATCACACACACACACACCCCTGGCCAAGTCATAGCCAAATGTTCTTGAATGCATAGTCAAGTACAGAATTGTGAATGCATGCAGTGCTTTTAGAGGTGGCATAAATGGGAAAACTTTTACTAATAAAAAGTGATAGCTAACAAAATGTCCTGCTGTTCTGATGCTGAGGCAGAATGAGAGAGAGTGAGTGCTAGCATACAGTTAAGAATTCTGTTACAATTTACTGCCCATTGTTAATAATTCTAAGCTTTTGATCTTGCTGCAACTCATGTAAATGGCAGTCTCCAAAAATAAACTTTGCTGGAATATTTGTGTATCTGTTTGCAGGTGAAAACTAGGCTTCTCCCAAAGGAGTTTGTTCACGTTGAATATTCAAGGATAGGTAGAGGTCTGTGTGTCTATGTATAAAGGTAAAGCTAATTAGGAATTCCAGGACTACAGGCAGATCAAGCAATCACTTGAAAGAGGTCATGCGAAGTACGGGAATACAACACTTGTCATCTGAACCTACTTCTGTAATGGGATTAGTTTTAAGACTGTTATACACAAATGGAATTGTTTAGAATGCTGCAGATTACATCAGTGTGTGCATATTGCAGAGATGTTGTGGTATTTGTAAAAATATTGGCCCTTCTGGCCTTGATTTGGTATTAAAGACAAAATATAGAAGCAAATATATGGCATTTTGGCTATAATATATTTCCAGCCCCTGGTAGGTAGATGTGTTGTGTATTCATTTAGCCATGAGCAATATTGCAAGCTGCACAGTTTCTGAAAATGCTAATGGGCAGCTTCACATGTCATGCTGAACCTGAAGTTTGGTGGAGCCACCAGACCCCCAGGAATGTGTCTGTGCACCCTCCTTCCAGTGTCAGTATGAACATGCTGAGATTAGTTGATTCATACAACATGCCTGATCTCGGCATGTTCCACCCTACTTGCAATTTGGAACCCAACATCTATCTCTCACTTCAGATCTTAGTTATAGGTGTTAGGTTGTGGACTGCAGGTAGGGTGGAAGATGCCAAGATTGGAAATCACAAAACTCAGCATGTCTGTTGCCGTGCTGGAAGGGAGAGCACAGTGTCTGTGTTCCCAGGGCTCTGGAGGCTCAGACAAAGTTCAGGTTCAGTGTGACATGTGAAGCTGCACAATGCATTATAGTCCTCAATTTACTCATGATGAAGGCTTTCTGAATATTACTGCCTCTGCTGTAAACTCCCGTAGCAGCACCCTTGGCTAGAGCTTATTGCAAATACTTTGACAAAGCCAGTGAGGAATTCTGTGCAGCCACTCGAGGACACATTCTAAACAAAGACTGTGTGAGGAGCACCCATCTTTCAAGAAAACCTGTTCTTACCTGTACTTTATCAGTTTTACTAATTTTGTCTAGCACTTTCAATTCTGCATAGATTTCATTTTTTTATTGCTGCTAAAAAGCATGATGACTAAAACTACTTTTTCAGTCTACTGGTGGAGTGAAGGCACTAGCTGGTTTTACTAGAACTGAAAAAAGTATTCACTTTGCACTTCTAGTTTGTGCACAAAAAACAATGAAGAGTTGCACCTCAGTTTCATCAGGGCACATCATCATCATCATCATCATCATCATCATCATCATCATCATCATCATCACATTTATATCCTGCTTTTCCTCCAAGGAGCCCAGAGCGGTGTACTACATACTTGAGTTTCTCTTTCACAACAACCCTGTGAAGTAGGTTAGGCTGAGAGAGAAGTGACTGGCCCAGAGTCACCCAGCTGTAGATTTGTGATAGGGCTTCGAAGCGCCAAATACTTTTAAAGCCATGCACTGTGTATAAGATAAACCTTCTGATCCATTCTGCAATTCTGACAGCACACATCACAGAAGTGGAAGAAATTGGGGTACAGAACACTGATGTTCCTGAGGAAGCAATTTATCCTCTTCATTTATCCTAATAAGAAACCCTATCCTCTCTCATTCTGCATGCTCTAAGAAAAATACTGAAAAATATTTGGCTTAGAGCCAAAATACTTGTTTTAAGTGTGTAGTTTGGCCTGTGTGTGTGTATGCGCTTCCTCAGTAACAGTTGTGGGGCAGAGGAGGCCATTTCCAAACTGGAACTATGGCATGGTAACGGGGAGCTTTCATCCTTTTCCTCCACCATGGTCCCAGTCCAGATTGGGAGCATTGCAGCAGCTTCCTCCCATGGGCATCCTGGGGGAGCGGCAAGAGGGGGCACTTGCCCACTGGATTGAGCCAGTCTCCATTGAATTAAATGGGGCATACTCCCAGGGAGGGGGGGTATAGGATTGCTGGCTTTGAACCCCCCTGGAAAAAATTCTGTGGACACCCATGCTTCCTTCCCCAAAAGGGAAACCCCTGTTGGTGCTAAACAGAGCTGCCCATATGGGGAAAAATAACTGTGGGGGTGGGACTAATCTGGACTGGGACTGTGGTGGAGGATATGGACCCTCACCCCCCACAGCTGTTGTCTCCATTAGAAAAGTGAGCACCTTAGGGTCCATTTACTCATTTACACACGACTAGTTCCCAATGCTTCAGATGGCAACTCTAGTTCTGGCAAACATTTTCAGGCCAAATTAAGAGATTTTAAAGTACTAGTATTATGAAACAAAGAGGCCTTTTGATATTTGGTGGTTATGGTAATGGCAGTTAAGTAGTTAGCCTCTGCGATCAGTTCTACTGCTTTATGGTAATCGTGTCAATATATTGTTAGCATGGGTATTGGGGGTGCATGGGTGCAGTTCCCATCATCTCGATTGAGCTGGTCCCGTTGAATTCAATGGCGCTTACTTCCAGGTATGTGAGTATAGGACTGCAGCCTTTGCAACTCCCCCTGCCCCCCGCAGAAAGGTCCTGCAGATGCCCATGGTTGCTGGTGTATCTATAATAGATTCAGTTTTGAAAACTGGCTGCAGTTGTATTTTTTAATTACTATGATCGGTTCTTAAGTGCATGGAAGCCCTTACTCTGTCTGCTTTCTGCACAGCTGTGTTTAAAATAGCAAAACTGCTCTGTAGAATGAGTTTGGATTTTTACAGGTGTCGAGACACACTTAATTCCTTCCTGTTTTGTCTTCTCCAAAATAAGCAGAAGATGGACTGTCAGAGCTATTGTATGTGTATTTTTCTATATTAATCAAATGTCATAACTTAAATACACTCTGGAATATATCTCTTCATAAAGCATAAACATTGTGGGCTGAATTGGCAGAAAGTTGCTTTAGAACAATAGCTTTTGCTAGGATAAGACTCTTATATTTGTAGGTGTTGATACATCCTAACATGTCATGTAGTGCAGCTTCTGGTGGAAATTGTCCAAGATTAAGATTTATTACTTCGTAGTTTCCGGAGTAGCTTTCTAGATAGCATATATCATGGTGAAACAATTGTCATGTCCTGTGTAATGAATCCAGCAGTATCATTTCTTGTACATTTATTTCTTGAGGTGCTAACATGATAAACGGGTCCCCCCTTTCAGTAAGGAATTAACTGATATTGTCACTTCTAGGCTCTACGTAAATCCTTCAACAACCAGAATTTTTGCATGGAATAGTGGAGCTGTATCATTTTCTTTATTTATCATATTTTTATACTGCTTGATATGTATCAACAGTGTCTTCAGCTTTACCTCTTCTTCCACCCCATTGGTCTATTAATGCCCCTTAGTATTATTTTCTCTGCAGCACATTTTTCTCTTTCTTAATTCTTCTTCTTCTTCTTCTTCTGCTTGTTCCTGCCACGCACAGCCACGATGATCACTGAGTTTGGAAGCAAACGATGTTGACTCCAGCAGTTCACACCAGTGATTTTCAGATGCAGGACTGTGCAGTATAGCTCATTGGCCAGAAGATACTAGGGGAAAGTGGCACTAACTCCACCATGTACCCCTGATTACAGAAAGAGGATGAGCAATGCATATGTAATGATGCAGGCCTTTTTGTGTGGTTCTTGGATATTTCCACAAACAATAGATATTTGGAATTCCTCTGCAAGGTTGGAAATGTAGTAAGGGGGCATCATTAGCCCAAGGGCCTTACATTGAGCAAACTTGAATTAGTGGGTGTTTTCCAAGATGCACTTGTACAGATCAATAGCCTGAAGAATCCTCTAAGTTTTGGAGAGGACTGCTGGTCTTGTGGTAGCAAGCATGACTTGTCCCCATAGCTAAGCAGGGTCTGCCCTGGTTGCATCTGAATGGGAGACTTGATGTGTGAGCACTGCAAGATATTCCCCTCAGGGGATGAAGCCGCTCTGGGAAGAGCAGAAGGTTTCAAGTTCCCTCCCTGGCTTCTCCAAGATAGGGCTGAGAGAGATTCCTGCCTGCAACCTTGGAGAAGCCACTGCCAGTCTGTGAAGACAATACTGAGCTAGATAGACCAATGATCTGACTCAGTATATGGCAGTTTCCTATGTTCCTGTGTTTTAAATCTGACACGAGTGGATTTGTAATATGTTGGCAAAGCCTTGTACCATATTAAAGTTGCTGTAATTAAGTGGAACATGCGTATTATATATTTGCAGATGGATGGAAGTCTGCCTAGATGAAGAACTGCCACCAACTACTGAACTGGAAGAAGGATTAAGGAATGGTGTTTACCTTGCCAAATTAGCAAAGTTCTTCGCACCAAAATTGGTGTCTGAGAAGAAGATCTACGATGTTGAACAGACACGCTATAAGGTAACATAATGCTTTTTAAAAAATGGTTTGCATGATACAAACTTGGCTTACAACCAAGAGAGTCCAGTCAGTAGGAGTTGCATTTGTTTTTTCTTCATTTTACTGCAACATCACAACCCTGCTGAAAGTTGATTAAAGTTTTGCTCTTGATATATTCTGTTATATGCTGCCTCCACAGAAATGGATGCTTTTTAATATTTTTGGAATTTTTTCTGTCAGTGAGAGAGGACATTATTCAGGTTCTCTAGCATCTGGCAGTTAGGAGAACTTTCAGCGCTTTGCTCCTCTTTCTGGAAATGGCACTCTTTGGTCTAGAAAGCCTTCCTCTAATCCCTGATGCATGGGAGCCCTCTGCTTACTCAGTGATGAGGGAAATGCACTCTGCACCAATTGAGAGAGTATTGAACTTTTTTTTCGTGTGTGTATGTTCGTTCCAGGATTGGACCCTGGCATTTGAAAACAGATGCTGGAGCTGAACCTTTGTGAGTCCTGGAACAAAAGTCTGAGAAATTACTCCTGCTGCTTGCTCTCCTCTACCACTGATATAATAATTTATCTACAGTTTTGTGTCATGAACTGTGATGGGCTAGTGTGCTAGAGTTTGATGGGACAGCCCAGAAGGGCATATGTCGAAATTAAGGTCCATGGGGAAATCATACTTGTTATAGAATCCTTCACACAAACAGTTGCTTTTTTTTTTTTTTGCTTTAAATTTTTATTGATTTTAACAATATCTTGAAAATCTCATTACATCAAACATTAAACAAAAATTGACTTCCAGCTCACCAATCAGCGCGAATCACTAACTATACAATTAACCCTTGCTATAGTAATTCAAAACATATATCCTATACCTTACCAAACTCGGTTTTAGTCTGCTCAACCTGCTAATATTACAAAATTTCAAACCCTATTGAAAAATCAATATTAGGAAAATAGTTCTTTAGGTACAGTAAGAACGGTTTCCAATCTTCTTTAAAACCTTCCAAATTTTGATCTCTTATCAGTGCTGTAAGTTTTGCCATCTCTGCATATTCCAAAATTTTTATCAGCCAATCTTCTTTTGAGGGCAGTTCATTGTCCTTCCATTTCTGTGCATATAGTATTCTGGCCGCTGTGGTTGCATACATGAAGAATGTAAAATTTCTTGTGGAAAACTCTCCTTGCGTTATTCCCAGCAGGAAGGATTCTGGGCTCTTAGGAAATGTCATTTAAAAATTTCTTTTTAACTCATTATATATCATGTCCCAAAAGGCCTTAGCCTTCCTACAAGACCACCACAAGACCACAAAAGGCCTTAGCCTTCCTACAAGACCAAGAAAAAAAAAGTTCCTTTACAATGTCCACATTTCCAACATTTGTTTGAAACATTTTTATACATTATCGCCAGTTTTTTAGGTGTCAAATACCACCTGTACATCATCTTATAATAATTTTCTTTTAAAGTGTAATAACATGCAGTGAACTTTAAATCAGTTTTCCATAATTTTTCCCAAGCTGCCATATCTATATTATGACCCACGTCTTGAGCCCATTTTATCATAGTCGTTTTAACTGCTTCATCTCTTGTCTCCTCCAAAAGCAACAGCCTATACATCTTGGACACTAATTTTTCATCATTTTCACATAGCTCCTTCTCAAATCTCAACATTTGAACCTCAAATCCAAGTTTGAAATCCTTCTTAAAAACTTCATTTAACTGATGGTACTGAAACCAATTACTGACCAAATTTTGTACTTCAATTAGATTTTTTAACTTCAAGCCCTTTTCTTGAAAACACAACAGATCCCTATAGGTACCCCATTGCCACACAAACAGTTGCTTTTAGGTTGACAGCCAACTCTCTCTTTGGAAAGATGCAAAAGGCAGCCAAACCCAAATCTACATGTGCATGCCCTTCATGCTGGGGGTCTGCAAGTGTAGTTTTGTACGCTTATCTGTTTCAGAGAGCGATTTATTTTTTAAACAAATCTACTTACAGAATTGCTTCCTTTTTTTTAGAGGTCTGTTTATAATTTGTGATATGAAACAAGCAAACTGCAGTTACCATCCAAAAAACTTGCTTGTGTATTTGTCATGGGTTTTGGCAGCTTCCTCCCATTCCGTACCCCCCCCCCCCAACCTCCTATCTGAGCCATTTCATGCAGCGTGAATCTACTGCTTCTCAGAATCTTTGCCCTGGTAACCTTTTGATATGATTCTTTGCCTTTCCTTTTAATGATTTCGGTTAGCAGTTACTTGAGCTCCTTGGTGTTCCAAGATACTTGAAAAGGGAAGAACTTTTGTAGCATCAGCTATCATGAGGTGACAATCTTCTAATGCTCTTGAGATTTGTTGATATGATTAGTCTGAGAGATAAAGTGAGTTAAAAGCAAAGCAAAGAGTTTCTGAACAAATAGGATTTTGAGTACTCTGTTTCATTTTTGGAAAGTAACATAACTTGTTGAAAGCAAACATTCATGTGAAATAATGTGCAAAGACGATTGTCTGAAATACCCTGGGATTCTCTGTTCACATAAACAAGTACTTATTTCATGTGCGATAACTCTAAAGTAACATGACTTGGGAAGGGGGTGAGATAACGTGATATCAAGTTCATAATCTCCCTCTTAAAATCAAAAGACCCAACCAATTTTCTACGCTATCTTTGTAGAATGTGTTTTCGGGTTTGTTTCTCATTTGTGTGCATAATAGCGTTCAAACAGAATAAGAGCACACTACTTAATGGTAAGCTTCATAGGAAAAACCCTTCCCTATTTACTGAGCAACTTGTCTCCTTCAGAAATAAATAAATAGAAATTCTGTTTTCATTAAGACTGTGACCCTTAAACCTGTGACTTTGTGTAAATAAACTCAACAGAACTACTCTGGAATGAGAAGATTCAGGATTTGTAGCTCAAACTTTACTAGTTGAGTAGTCTGTCATAAAACAGCTTTTATAATAGCTGAGATTCACCAGGTAGGTAATGTTCGAAACTCTATGTATGGGGAAAACTTAGTTAGGAATTTAGATACCATTTGTGGTATTGTGTGAAATAACTGAGTGGGTCTCTCTCTTCCTCCTTTTCCAATTAGCGATCAGGTCTTCATTTCCGACACACAGATAATACAGTACAATGGTTACGGGCAATGGAGTCAATCGGCTTACCCAAAGTAAGTATTTGAATCCTGAACAGCAGAAACTTGCACTTGTATTTTTACTAACTTTTGGGAAATCTAAGGGAAAGCATCAGAGTGAAAAAGATGAAATTCCTGTACTCCTCCTGGCTTGCCAAGGCAGCTGGTACCATGCAGAATGTGAGCAAACTCCTGTGCATTCCAGCTGGCTGCAGAAGGTTCTGTTGGGTCAAGCCCATGTGAGCTCTTGGGAGATCTGGCACTGGAGCTGGGAACAATGGGAGAAGCCAAAGTCTCCGAAGAGGGAATTTGGCGGTACTTGTTTGTAAACAAAAGTTTAGCAAACAAGGTCATGGGTCTGCTGCTATAGAAGAAGCATGAATTACGAAATCGCATCTGTAAAGCCGGGTTTCTGTATTTGCCTGTTGGTTGCTTGGCTTGGCTTCTGCATTTGATTTCTACTAACTGCCTCTTTTTCTCAGCTACCTTTGGACTATTAAGTAGGGGACAGCAACCTTGACTCTCCAGCTGTTGTTGAACAAAAACTCCCATCATCCCCTGCCACAATTTATAGTGGCTCGGAATGATGGGAGTTGTAGTTCAGCATCTGGAGAGCCAAGGTTGCCTCCTGCACTATGAAGCATGCCTTGGGCTTGTGAGGTTTCTGTTAAGTGACTTGAGTTTAATTTGAACAGTTCACAGACGTGCTTTACCTTTTCCCCAGAGACTTCTGCCTTTATATACCTTTTTCTTAAATGCTGCCCCTAAACTGTTTTGGTACTTAATGCCATGAGGTGATATTTTCTTCTGAACCTGCTGCAAGGTTCTGGGATAGCAGCAGTGTTCATTTACTTTAGTCTGCTCAAGCAAATTTTGAAACTAGGGAGGTAATGTTGTAAAGCCTTATAACTGTAGAATGTTATAACTGGGGAAGACACTATAAGTCATAAAACCAACACCCTAGTGCAAGGCATAAGAAAATAATTGCCAACTGGTCTTTGTCCAGTTTTTCCCCCTTGAGAATTTTAAAGGAAACTCTAGTTGCTAGCCAGTTGTCCTTGTGGGTTTCTGTATCTATGTCTATATGTATAAAAACACAATCAGTTTTAGGGTTCTCTCATACTGTAGCATGACCAAGGCTGAATTAATGAAACTGACCAGAGGGGCTCAGTTATCAATGCCTCTGAGTTCCATGGGTCTGGAATCTGTAAAGCTAGGGGGAAAACTTGCCCAGCCACTGGGGTTTAATTAATTAATTTGACTAAATTTTATATCCTGCTCTTCCTCCAAGGAGTCCAGAGCAGTGTCCATGGTTAGGCTTTTTCCCCACAGCAACCCTTTGAGGTAGATCAGGCTGAGAGATGACTGGCTCAGTCACCAGGTGAGATTAATTGCTGAATGAGGATTTGGACTTGGGTCTCCCCGGTCTTAGACCAACTTTCTAACCACTATACCATGCAGGAGTGTGTTTAGCCCCAACCCTAGTGGCATCCCTGGTGCCCCTCAGGCTTGCACACTCTTTGCTTGCCATGCTTGCTGCAGCAGCCCCATCTGGCCAGCATAACAAGTCCAAGACTCCCTCCCACCTGTGGATCCAGAGAATTGGGCAAGGATTGTCCCAAAAGTTGTTTGATGATCCTCATCCCTCCTTCAGCTGTTGGGAGGAAGGTTGGAGGTGATCTGGCTGCTGCGTTGCCAAGGCATCCTGAGTGCCTTGACCGCACTGTGCTAAATCACCAAACCCCACACCTGTCATTTTGTGCTTGAGCCAGGTGGGGAGGATGTGCTTGGCTGCTGCTCTCTCATGGTGCTTGGAGAGCCTCAGTCAGGCAGCGGCCGAACTAGCAATCCATGTGCTTCCCTTCTTGTGCTCTCTAGTACAAAAGGGGAGCAAGTGCGGTGATCTTCCTTGGCGGCAGCTGCTGCTGGGCACCTGGCTGGCAAGGGGTGGGGCAGGCAGCCGCTACTTGTTTGTTACATTTATATCCCGCTCTTCCTGAAAGGATCAGAGCAGCTTACAGCATTCTTTAGAAGTAATAATTCTATCCCACAAGGGCCTCACACTCTTTATTTTAAAAAATCAAACAAAAGTTAAAAGTTTCAGAGGGGAGGGGCAGATGATGGTCGGTCCTCTCCAGGCCTCTGGAGGGGGCCTTGCCTCTTGCCTCACCCTTTGCTGCAGCCTGATGGCAATGGCTGTAGAGGCAGACTTCTTATGTTCCCACTATGTTACACAGAAATGTGCAGTCAGTTGAAGAGACCTCATTCCATTCATTCACTTTATCTAGCAGAAGCAACAAGCTCTTTCACACATGCCCACTGCACACTCATTCAGTAAGGCTCCCCCACTACAACATGTGCACGCAAGCGCACGCGCGCACACACACACACACGGTATTTGAGGCAAGTGAATGGCCCATAACACAGCCCACAAACAAGCTCTTCGGGTGCCACTTTTGAGCAGCATTTACACAAAGCACCATTTGTAAGAACCAGTGCCTCCATGTGGGGGCTGCATTTTGTCAACTTTAGCTTGTTGACAGAAGCTAAGCAAAAACTGTGGACACCGACCCTCTCTACTTCCTTCCTTATGAGAGGCTTCAGATGAAGCTGCTTTATGCCAAATAAGACCATTTTCTCCAATGTTACCTATGGTGACTCGCAGCATTTCTACAAGGTCTGAGGCAGAGGTCTTTCCTAGCTGTTGCCTGGAACTGGGGAACATAATCTGGCACCATATATGTGTAAAGTATGTGCTTTACTGTTGAACCATGGCTAGTGCCTTAAAGAGCACAGCAAAAAGCAAAACAAAAATAGCTCCATCTTTGTTTGAGTGGCTGCTATTCACCGAGAGTTGTTCTGAGTAGATGACAATTTTCAAAACCACTAGCACAACACAAATGTGTTGTATCCTTCCCTTTCTTCAAGGAGCTGAGTGTAGCTTTAGTCTCTGAAGAATCCTGTGAAATTGTCTATTGTCACCAGCAACAGTAGTGTGCAGTTAAACATCTTCCAATACAATACTGTGTTTTTCAGTGGAAATTTTTCAGTTTCTAGCAATGCATTGTTTCATATAAAATTAGGTAGTAAGAAGGTGAATAAAATACCAGTCAAATTGAGCAGTTTCAGGTGACTACCTCTAGGAGATGAAGATTGATTTATAAAGTTGGCAGGGTGGGTAAATTAATACTGTATACACATTCAGACAGATGAGATACAAATAGCTCTGGGCCACTGCAAAAATACTTGGATTCAGAATGTCCTAGAAAACTCAAATCATTGGACATCCAGTGCATATTCAACTATGGTCAAGGATATTTTGAACCATTTCTCCATGTTCAAGTGCAACACGTATCCAGCACACTGTGCTATTCTTAATGAACCAAGCTTGACTAATATTTCATTACTGGCATAACTCTTGACAGTATACCTTCTTGTGTTTTTGTTTTTTAGATCTTCTACCCAGAGACCACAGATGTCTACGATAGGAAGAACATACCTCGAATGATATATTGCATCCATGCACTTAGGTAAATTAGAGCTGGGTTTATCGATTAGGCTAACTTTACCTAGCCTTGAAGTTTGTTTGTTTGTTTAATACCTGCTTTCTTTCCAAAAGATGGTAGTGAAATTCTATTTGGTTTATTATGTCCAAAACTCACAATTCTGAAGAAAACGTAAGTGAGGGGGGCAGACAATATGGAGTGTGTGTTTTATTTTCACCAGAAATGGAACTTTAAGAACAGCCCACATCCTTTTGTCAAGAAACTCTTGTGTTAACAAACAATTTTCCAATCGCGAATTAAAAGAATAAAAATGGCATTAGAGAATGAAAAAAATGACTATCTCAAAATTGGGACTGAATGTTTATTCAAAAGAACCTGGGAACTGGATTTTGCCACCTTGACTTTCCATTCACTGATGTTTTGTTTATGTTAGCACATTGCATGCATCAACTGTAATTCAAATGAGGTTCTCGAGTCAAGAATCACTAGGCAATTAATTTACAAAATTCAGCCTTCAGAAGTGGAAAAATTCTCATTTCCTCTATTTGGCCTCGATATAAATATTCCTACACTCAAAAGGCATTGATCAAGTACTGTGCAGAGATACCTTTACACCTACAATAAAGCTGAAGATACAGGTTCACTGCAACATTGATATGTGAGAAACCAGCCTAGGATGATAGATTGGCTGTCCGATACAGGACATTGTAGGTTTCTGAATAAATAACATTTTACACATGTGGTAATGGGTTGGCAGATCTGCTCTGTCAGTGCATATGGGATTCCTTTTGTTACCTGTGTACAGTGATGTTTGTGTAGGTTCCCAGGCATGCAGATCAGTGGGTCCTATAAGGGGTTGTATGGATAGAGCAGGTGGTCTGCATATGTAAAACATCTCTGCTATGTGAAAGGGGATTGCTCTTTGCTGATCTTATATAACAGGGGTAGGCAATGTTGGCTCTCCAGCTGTTGTTGAACTACAGCTCCCATCATCCCAGCCACAGTATTGTTACTGGGGTTGATGAGAGTTGTAGTTCAACAGTTGCCTACCCAAATTATACATGGTAGGAGTAACGGTGTGTCAGTTTTGGTTTTTAGGCCCCAAATAATTAAATTAAGTATTAGCTAACCTTCAGAAACTTAAAGTGTAATTGTAATTATCTAATTTTCCTCAATGATGCCTCTAGTGTCCTCTCCCAAGCAGTAGTCATGGCATAACTAAAACATTACTCTTCTTTTTGGCATCCTTACCTTATTGCTAAGGAAGCCTCCCTCCCCCCTCCAGTTTTGACGTTTCAGGCTTGTAAATAAAGTTTGGAGACATGATTTTCTGAGCTGACTAAAGTAGGTTATAGTTAACCTATTCTTGCATGTGAAATTCATTTTGAGAAACCCCTGAATAATTTCATTTCCCCCCCATATAACTGAGTATAATCCTTGACATGTTAATTGTCTTGCTGCCTTAGTGATAAACAAAGCAAAGATGGGTTAAATGTTTTTGAAATGATGGGTTTCTTTATAAACAAATGAGTATATAAACTAGGAAGGTGATTATTTTCAAACCATGTAGCTGGATTTTTATTAGTGTGTCTAGTTGCAAGTTTGAAGCTGTTTCCTGAAGTGGACGCATGGGACTCTTAATGTTAAGCAGCTTATAAAGAAATTGTGTGCTAAGTTCCATTCCAGTGATGTCATAATCTTTGTTCAGATGTTCTGCTGAATGTTGAACAGAGTAAGGATTTCAAATGTTTATATCTGCTGAAGTACTGAAGATGGCTTAATCAATTGTTTGACTACTATAATAAACAAAGACGAGAAGCCTTTCACACCACATTCAGCTGTACGTAACTGAAACTAGTACTTTCACCATATTTTAGCTTTGCTGTGCAATATTATTTCCTCTTGGGATTTAGCTTCCTCTAACTAGCTGGACCTTGTTTAGGATACAATCTGAGCTATCGTGCGCAGAAGAATAGTGATTTAGCATCATACAGCAGCCCAAATATTTCTACTGGGAAGTAAGAACTTTTAATTTCAAAGAAATCTCATCCCAGATACACAGGTTTAGGTTTACAGATTGACTTAATTTTGTAAACTGTCTTCATATGCATGTATATAATTGATGGCTCTCTGCGGACATGCAGACTGTCTCCATTGGAAAAGGACTGTGTTTGAGGTGATTCTTAAAACTCTCTGGTGTCTCTTCTGTGATAGCTTTTCATACATGGAAGCTATTTCTTGCATGTTGTTTATATGATTGCAACACAGTGGCAGCACTAGATGAAGATATTTAGGGCACAAAATGCCTTGCTAAGGGGATGAACTTTGTATACTACTCCATCCATTTGGTTACTTACTCTGAGGGTGGGGTTGCGGCACAGCATGCAGAAGATCCCAGGTTCAATCCCCAGTAGATCCATTTAGGGCTGGTAAAGACCCCTGCCTGAAACCTTGGAGGGCTGCTGCTCTCCAGTCAGTGTAGATGGACCAATGGTTTGTTTCTGTATAAGACTGCTTGCTATGTTTCTGTCCCCTTCATTTGAATGCCCCCTATTCCCTGCCCTGAATCCCCCCCCCAGGGGCGTAGCTAGGGAAGAGGGGGCCCGTGTTCATCCCTCTCTCTGGCGGCCCCTCAGATTGAGGGAGACAATGGAGAAAATAGGGAGGGATGGAGCTGGAGGGCCCTCAGGAGCTGGCGGCCCGTGTTCTTTGAACCCTTTCGCTCAATTATAGCTACGCCCCTGCCCCCCCTCCCATGAATGCTGTTTCATAGGCTGGGTAGGTACAGTAGTTGCTGAAATAAAGGTGTGTAGACTGTAGTGGAGCTCCCAGTTTGCCATTCAAATGACCCCTACCCTGCAACCAGCAAAGGGAGTGAGAACAGGTAAATGTGCCAAAGACATGTGGTAGGGAGAGAATGCAACAGTCCCCCCCCGCCCCCCCCCCAAAGTGGAGGAAGCTCTGAATGTCTCTTTCTGGGAAAGAATATTATTGGCTACCTTTTTAAAGCTCTGTTTCTCCTCTCCCCCCATCCACTTCAGTTGTCACTAAGGTTGCCTTCGCACGAAGTGGCAAACCGCAAGTCCAACGGACCCACAGTTTGCCCCCATTCCCACCCCCCCCCGCCCCGACGTGCTTCCAGGCGACGCCAATCTGCAGTCTGGGAGACTGCAAGTGGGGAGGAACTGGCTGCGCAGGCTTCCTCCTTCACACGAAGGAAAGCTGTGGCAGCCAATCAGAGGAGGAGAGAGGGAGGAGCTTCCTACCCTCAACTCCAGTTTACACAGCAGCAGCCTTCGGATGACATGGTGCTGCTTTCCCGACCTGAGGTTTCAGCAGCGAAACTCAAGTTGGAACCAAATGTTCCAATTTAGGTTTGGAATTGAAAACCTCAAGTGGCTTTTCTGATGGAACTGTGGGTACCTCCATCTGGACGACCACAGAGCTGAACCTCAGGCATGGTTGCCTCCAGTTTGGTGTGATGTCTGAAGGTGGCCAATGTGTTTTACCCCCATCCCAGCTGTCACCTGGGGTAAAAAGTACGTTTGAGAGCAGAACACCTGCAGGAGAGCTGTACAGTGAGTAAGATCTCTCTTGGAACTTGCATGAAATCTTTGCAGATCCCACTCTTTATTGATATTTGGAAACACTGGTATACAGAGTCAGGCCATTTGTCCCTCTAGCTTAATATTGGCTATACTGACTGGCAGTGACTGTCCAGGGTTGCAGATGAGTCTTTCCCAGCTCTATCTGGAGACTGCTGGGGTTGAACCTGGAATCTTCTGTGTGCAAGGCAGATGCCCTACTGGTGAGTTACAGCATAGTAAAAGTGATTTTCTCCAGTGAGGATGGGCATTAAAAGCAGTGGTACTGTATTGTGGATTCATCTCTAGTACGGAATGCCATAGACAAATAAAAACAAAAATCCCACTGCCCCCTGGTGGCGAATGATATGTCCTTCTCAAACAAGGTGGTGTGTTCTCCAGGCAAAGGAGACTTTGCTACACCATAGCCTGCAAGGTTGACCACCTCTATGTCGCAGTATCAAAGACAAAGGCTTTGTGACTAGCTGAATCAGCAGTGTCAGCTTGAAATATAATTCGTAGAAGTGCCGGAAATCTTAAACATCCAGCAGTTTTGAACGTATAATAAAGGAAAATAGTTATTGGGGGTCAAAAATATCCTTGGAACATTATTATATTGTGCTCCGTAAGTAGGAGAAGCAGAATGGGAAGCCAGGTGTCAGAAGGCTATGGTGAGATCTAAGGATGCTCCTACCCTCACTGACTAGAGCAGTTTGAGGTCCATTCTTCCTGGTTACACACACACACACCAAAGCCCTCCAAAAAAAACACCTAAACCCCTATATTAAGGGAACTCTCTTTTGTATCCTTCTTAAAACTTCCTTTCAGCTTTTCCACCTGCTGCCATTACTTGCTAAATGTTAAGGAGTACATCAAATACAAATTGTCTGGATTTTCCCACTGTTTCAGTATATTTCTCAATTTCTTGTCTTCTCTTTCTCTGGCGTTTGTCTGCCATTCTCCTTGGTTCAATCTTAAGCTTCTTTAAGTAAGGACCTGCCTTCCTTTTTAGATTGATAAAGTGTCCTGACCATTGACTATGCCTTCTAAATAAATTTGAACTTCTTTGACTCTTTTAATAATTGTGTAATATTAATACGTTGCCCCAGTCCTTAACAGCTTGTTAATGTTAAGACATGGCAGGAAGACATCAATAAAGATGTGAATTTGTTCAGCTGTTAACCAGATGTTTTCACTACACAGGTTTTGGTATGGCATTAATATAAGTCTTTCATGCAACACTGAAATGAAAATAGAAGTACTTGGAGAGCTCTTTGTATTTTTTAGTTTATTTCAGATTCCCAAAAGCATTTGAATATTTAATGAATAGATTAATCTTGGGAAAGCTGGAACATATAATCTCCTGCCTACTCACATAAAAAATAAACATTTTGTATGTGTATTCTTGGAGGGGGGGTGCTGGATCATAATAATGAGAACAATTACCTGGATTACCGGTATGTTCTGTATATATTGACGTGAAGATGAAACATCCTAAAATAGGCAGAAATATAACTTGAAATATTGTTTCCAGGAAAAAACGGGCTGTACTTTGTTATGGAAGAAAACTCATGTCAATCTAACAAAAATAGTTATGTGGAGCTTTAAAAGGCATCCGTATTTCTCTGATGTGGTATATTGTGACCTAACATTTTAATTTCCCTTTTCCTTTGCAGTCTATATTTATTTAAACTCGGAATAGCTCCACAGATCCAGGATTTGCTGGGGAAGGTAGACTTCACAGGTACACTTAATATTGTTTTTCTTGTATCAAAGAGCTGTACATTATTACAGTTGCTAATAACACAATATTTATGTGGCCATTTTTCTCTACTCCCCCAACATTCCCCTGTGTCCATGCTGAAGTGGGTGTTAGGTAGCTATGTAAAGAATGTGCTCTGCTTCACTAAATGATGTTAGGTAATAACAAATCTGTATAGCTTTCCAGACTACATCTTTCTTCTTAAACAGGAGGACTGGAAAGAACTGAGAATTCGAAGCGTAATGATATTTGAACCTCAGGGTCTTCCTCATTCCTCATCTCACCCCCCCCCCCCCCACACACACACATTGTTGCATGTTATGCAAGCTTTTGTTGCACAAATTCTTGTAATTTTGCTCACCTAATTTCTCCTCCCTTCTCTTCTCCTGTTTTTAATTAGAGGAAGAAATCAGTAACATGCGGAAGGAACTGGAAAAGTATGGCATACAGATGCCGTCATTTAATAAAATTGGAGGCATCCTGGCTAGTGAACTTTCGGTGGATGAAGCTGCATGTGAGTTGGTCTAATTAAAGTGTTCAAGAGAACTATGCCATATTTTAGATAACATTCCAGTGAGCTGCTTAACTTGAAATATTGCCTGAAAACTATATTTTGACCAAGTAATACACTTTTAAAAAATTGTAATCTAAAATAACCAGAAATCTCTCCCTGTGCCTGTACAAAAATATAGCCGTAAATGTTTGCTATAAGATGGCGAAGGTCAAAGGACCCAAGTAAAACCCTGTATATAAATCTATATTTTAAATTTATCAATTTACTGAAGGGTTGGCTATGAGTCAGAGTTAGCTATTGGTTTGCTAGATGTGAACTAGTTTCTGCTGGCCAACTTGGCTGTTTAATACTTACTAGGTTGAATCCCAGCTAGTGTTTGTGCAATGGAACAGCACTTCTCCTGCTGCTCCCTCTGCTCCTTGCACCCCCCCCCCAAAAAAAAACTTTAATAAGCTTTGCCACCTGTCAGGCAAGCACATTATTGGAATTTGGCATATGAAGACAATAAATTGAACTTGACTATTTCTTCAGAATGTTTTTAAAACCCAGCATTCTCTTTAGGGAGAAAAAGATTGTTAATCCTATAGAAAAAGTAAGTATATTAAAGTTGCTAGGGATTTGCTGGTATAAACAAGGAAATGAATGCACTGCTCTGATTTTGAGATCGGTGCATACGTTTTAAAATTTCCTTTAACTACTTTAAACTGGTTTTGTTCATTCTCTTACTCCAAGATTGCAATCTCAATCGCACTTAGTCAAAACTTCCATTGCAATCAAGGAAATAGGTTTCCAGTAAGATGTTTGGAGTCCTTTAGAAAGCCTATCCCTTACTATCCCTTTTTAACAGAGCAGTATAGTTTTGACTGTTAATCCATCAGTGGTCATTCAGCTTTTAAAAAATTGCTGCTTAGGAAATAAACATTTGAGAAAATTAATTCTAACAAGCATCTCCTATTAAGTATTGGACTCTTATTCTTTTCAGTGCATGCTGCAGTAATTGCAATTAATGAAGCTATTGAGAAGGGAGTTGCAGATCAAACTATCAAAACGTTGAAAAATCCCAATGCCATGGTAGTCAATGTGGATGATGATCTTGCCCATGCATATCAGAAAGAACTTTCAGAAGCTAAAAAGAGAAAAGAAGAGAATGCAAGACTGAAGGTATTCATATGAAGTCATTCCTTGGAAATGAACTGGACAGAAATTAAAATTGAAATTACTATTGCAATTATAGAAGAACAGCCCTGCTGAATCAGGCCCAAGGCCTTTCTAGTCCAGCATCTTGTTTCCCACAGTGGCCCACTATATGCCTCTAGGAAGCCCACAGGCAAGAAAGGAAGGTGTGCCCCCTCTCCTGCTGTTGCTCCCCTGCAACTGGTATTCAGACAGTTTCAGTTCCACATATTATTTACTTCAATATCACAGAGATGCAATTCATCTTACTTTTATTCATAAAATATCTGCTGTTTTATTTTAGCTGTCTTTATACATTAGTGGCACTTTTTCTTAGGTTAATAATAAAGGTAAGGCAAATCACATCTACTGTATACATCAAGGCAACTGATATATGATAACAGATTTGATCTGTGTGCTGATCTTTGATCGTAATAAACTGAATTGAATTGATAACAGATACCTTGAATTTTATTCAAGAGCATATAAGATGTGTGTGCTTTCCATGGCAGACTTAGAAATCCAATATTTCAATTTGCTTGAAAGTGCCCCTCTTCTGCCCTATTGAAACAAATCCATTTAAAAATGTATCTCCACCTCACCTGGCTCCAAAACAAGTGCATAAGCAATTTAGAAGGCAAAACATTGTAATGTGTGTGTCCATATTGAATGTGAGTTACTGCAGAGCAACCGAAATGGCTCTGAATCTCCTGGCTTTTAGACCTTTTTGTCACACCAAGGCAATTGTCACTAGCAAAGTATTTGGTCATACAAAGCATGTTAGATTCATGTTAATCATGTTATAATTACAGTGCCAGGTGTGTTTCCAGACAGGTATATGTTTAACAAACAATCCACACCTTCAGTATGTAAGACAGTTCTGAGAGAGGAAAGACATTTTTGAGGTCATGTCCAACCTTATATGTACCACAGGGCCCATCACTGGAGCTGAGTCCATTGTAATCTGATGCAGATAATTTTGGGTATGAGTCTTGATGCTGGCAAGGCAGCTGGGCTTTGACTTAGTTTTTTCCCCTTCCAGTTCAGATTCTATCAGCATTTAGGATCTGGGATTTTAGAAAGAAAAGGGGTACCATGTAAGAGGCAGTGCATGCTGTCCCATTACCCCAGTGTAACCCCCCCCATTTATTTATTTTTATTTATTGTTAAATTTGTATACTGCCTTTCATTAAAACAATCCCAAGGTGGTTCACATAGAAAAATTAAAACAAGACCATTAAAATTACACAATTAAAATATTAAGCTAAAAAATAAAAACAGATCTAACTAAAAAGATTTTAAAATACATGCATAACATAACCATACAAAATACAAAGAAGCAGCCGAGGAGACAATCACATAAAAGCCTGGGTAAAAATCCAAGTTTTCACACGTATTCTAAAAGCCGTGATGGAGACCAAGGAGCAAATAGCCACCGCGAGAGCATTCCAGAGTCTGGGGGCAGCAACAGAGAAGGCCCTGTCCTGCATGCACAGCCTAGCTTCCCTCATTGTCGGCACCCAGAGCAGAGCCCGTTCAGGTGATCTTGTCAGGCGGGCAGCAACCTTTGGGAGCAGGCGGTCCCTCAGGTATCCAGGTCCCAAACCATTAAGGGCCTTAAAGGTCAAAACCAGCATCTTGAATTGGATCCGGAAACAAACTGGCAGCCAGTGCAGCTCTTTCAAAATGTGTGCAATGTGATCCCAGTGGGCAGCTCCAGATAAAATCCTAGCTGCCACATTTTTGCACTAGCTGCAGTTTCCGAATATTCTTCAAGAGCAGCCCCACGTAGAGCGCATTTCAGTAATCCAACCATGATGTGACTAAGGTGTGGGTAACTGTGGCCAGATCTGTCTTCTTGAGAAAGGGATGCAGCTGATGCACTAGCCAAAGCTGTGCAAAGGCACCCCTGGCCACCGCTAATCAGCAGTGAAAGGAATTTATCTTGTCAACATTTCTCAGTTTGGTAACACTGTTGTTGCTTTTAGAATGGCTCCATTTTGGAGGAGGAAAGAGATGTATACGAAGAGTTGTTGACACAAGCAGAGATCCAGGGAAACATCAATAAGGTCAACAGTGAGTAATCTTCATTTCTTGAGAGAACTGAGGTTCCTGATGACTGAGTTGTAAACTTGGTTCTAGTGTGTGTGTGTGGGTCGTGTGTGTGTGTTACTATATTGAATTATACTTTTACAGAAGTTCTCTCCTCAGAGTGCCACATGCTAGTGCTGTAGCTGGAATTATCAGGGAGATGCCTTGCTGTTGTAGTATTAACATGGATGATGATGATTTTCTTCTTTGGCCTTTGCATTCTCGATAACAGCAGACTTACTGAGATGCCAGTCTACTTTGCCTGCTTTCCCCCCTTTTCTGCTGGCTGCAAAATACTGTAAATTTTGACCCCTCTTACATGTTGCATGTTAGTCTCAGGAGGCCCTTAGTTCTAAGGAAATGTTGGTTCTGATGTGTTCTTGCACGCTGCTGTGCCCAGGATTTGCTGCAAGTTGCCTTGTGAAGCCAGGGTTAAAAGGGTGTGTTGTTGTTTTTTGTGAGGACTACAATTTTTCTTAAATTTAATAAAGCCTTTGAGAGAATTAAGACCGTCTTGGTGATTCACATATGAAAACATGTTGATGCTGACCATGACAAAAGAAACTCATTCAAAATATTTTGCTGTTTGTAAGTATTGTTTTCCTTTCAGTTCACATAGCTTTAGCCAAAGTGAACGAGGCTATTGACAGGCAAGATGAAGTGGCACTGATGGCAGGCTTGCACAACCCTGCTCTGAGCCTACTTGAAGTTCTGCCGCCAAATTCCTCATGGTACCTAGCACGCTTATTTGACTCTAAAGAGCAGAAATTGCAGGTAACTAAATGTAACGTGCTAGTGTGATGCCTTAGTTTGGCTTGACCTCTTTTTAATTTTAAGATAGCCTTCAACAGCATCTGTGCCCCTCTTATTTAAATGTGGAGAGGCATTCAAAATGCTTTATTTGTATTCTACAGCAATGCGCACTGTACTTTTAAAAATAAAACTGTAGAAATTACTGTTACTATCACAATTATGAGCAATTGTGAAAACTGAAAAATGGAATAGGTTAAAAAAAAAATCCCTAGCTTAAAACACTAAATCTTTGGAAGCCCTAATATCTGCCTCTGGGATTAAAGAAATTTGTGAATTTATGGTTAATGAAAGCACGTATAGTAGTTAAAAGGAAGGTAAACGTTCCATAGAGAGCAGCACACGTTGGTGCCTCTGGAGCCAACAGTTCCAACTATGTTGTAGTACCAACCACTGATTTCCTCATAACTTTTTTTAAAAATGTAATGAAACATCTCTCTTTCTTAATCTGTTAGATAGCAGAGGTGCCAATTGTGCTCGACAAAAGTGAGATACAGAAGGAAGTTAGTGTTGCCAATGGCGAAGCAGAGACTCACAAATGTAGTGAGTAAACTGTGTCCAGATTTCATTCGTGTCTTCACCACTTGGTTTACCTTAAGGCTGAGCACCTAGAATCCATTTGTAAAATCATGGTCTTCTCAGGTCACATTCACACTGTGTGTTGCCTTTTCTTTCTGTGTCACCATGGCCAAGTCACCAATTCAGTATTCTTTGTTTCCCTTAAGAAAAAGCTAAAATTATTGATAGTATTCAGATAGGATTTTGCCTTTGTTTTGCACTTAAGTATAGTAACAAACAGAATTTTAAAACATCTCACACAACCATTATTGAAATAAAAACATTGTGCATATCAGATATCTGGTTAAAATGGTAAACATTACTTGATATTTTAAAAGGCTGTGCTTAAGGGGGTTCTAAATTTGCTGCACATTTCTGTCACTTGCTTTTCTGGGATTCCTGGAATGTTATATTTGGAAGATTCAGTTTCACTTTATGTTTTCTGTGGCTTAGCTTAACAGTTTTTCCTCTCTATCATTTTACATGGTCTAACAGCTCTCTGCTTGCTATGTATGCAGAATATATATATATATATATATATATATATATATATATATATATATATATATATATATATATTAAAACAACTCAGTGTCTGTTTTTTCCAACATATGCCATTTAAGAAAGTATACAGTATCTGCTTTGCTTTGCTATTTGGAGTGCTTGTATTCTTGAAAATATTGACTATTAGAGAGAGCCACTCAATTTGATCAGCAGCAATACGTATCCAGTCCAAACATACAGCAATACCTTACTCTCTTTATCTACAGCGGTCAAGAATTAGACTTTACAGATATTAGCCCTGTTCTAGGAGCACCAGTGCAGAAATGAAGTTGCCATGCAAGAAAAGGCTTTGTATTTTGCTTCAGCATCTGGGACAGTCCATAACAGTTTTGTAATATCACTAATTCCCAGTTTCGGTCTAATATCTTGCACAGAATGATGAGAATTTGTTTTTTTTACTTGGAAGAGGGAATAAAAGCAAATTGCTAACACTTTGGGCCGTGAATGTGTCTTTGAAAGCTTTTGAAAGGAGTCAGTGCTCAGACGAAGAGAGTCTCCAGTCATATATCTATGTCCATATAGTCGTCCTACTCCGTACCAATCACTACTCTGACACTTGTAAAGGAAACTTCATTTTAAATAATATAATTCAGGACACAGCCCATAAAATGGTTATGCATATGTTCACACCATTCTAAGCATATTTCCTCGGTCTGTAACTTGGACTGCTTTACAGACTTCTTCTTCAGTGTGTTATAGTTTTTACTATAACTGATTTTAAAGTTTGTCTGAGGCGTGTTGCATTTGAGTTAGGGGGGAAATGGATTTAATGCTTGCTGTGATAATGATTTCACTGGGAATATCAGGTACACAGTATTAAATGGAGCAAATGTAATAGCGACTTCTGATATTTCTCTTCTTGCCTCTAGAACTCATGGCAGTTGACATTATCAACACTGCAATTCGTAATTGTGACCCGAATAAGACAATTGCTGCTCTAATGAGACCTGAGGCTCAGTTGCCTGATGTTTACCCATCTGCTGCTACTGTCTACCAGACTGAGCTCTTCAATCTTCAGCAACAAAATGCTGCGGTAAGATGAGAACTATTTTTGAATGTGTCCCTTTTGAGTTGCATACAGGTGGACCTTGTTATCCACGGGGGTTCTGTTCTCGACTACAACTGCAGATGAGATATGAAGTCAATGGGAATTGGGGAGTTAGTTTCCTGGAGGGAAAAGAGAGTGAAGAAATGCTTTAAAGGGCAGAAATAAGAGAAAGGAAGTAACGTATCATGCTCTCCAGGTCTTCAGCGGTCCAGCATTGCCTCCCCAACCCCCAGTTCGGCCAATTTCCAATACAAAATCATGCGCACTCTGTTGTTGTTTTTACAAAAGAGCCACAAAATGGCTCCTTTATGCAAAATGGTGACCTCTGAGGTGATTTCCAGCTCCTTAGAAACCATGGACACACAGATTTTAACCCTTTGGAAAAACTGCATAAACTGAGGTAGGGTCTCTATTGCCTGACCACGGATACATGAAACCACAGGTGTTGAGACTGCTGGTGATGAGGTTCACCTGTAATTGAGTGGTGGAATATCCTAAGTACTCAGGCTTAGCCATTCCAAGCTACTAGAGAGCCCAGTTATCCTATATTGCTACTTCTGTTCTGTATAGCTACTGCCTTGTGACTTAAGGTAAGTTTTACACTGCAGACATTAGAAGTGGTTAATTCTTTAGGAGTTTAACATCACGCAGTGGGGCAATGACTTGATTATCAAGCCAGAGGTTGCCAGTTCGAATCCCCACTGGTATGTTTTCCAGACTGTGGGAAACACCTATATCGGGCAGTGGCAATATAGGAAGACGCTGAAAGGCATCATCTCATACTGCATGGGAGGAGGCAATGGTAAACCCCTCCTGTATTCTACCAATGACAGCCACAGGGCTCTGTGGTTGCTAGGAGTCAAAACCAACTCAACAGCACACTTTACCTCTACCTTCAACATTATCTTGTTTGTCTGTCTGTCTATCATATTTCTGTACTGCCTGATATGTGCATCTCTAAGCAGTGTACACAATTTAAGACACTACAAATATAAAACAATAAAAACAGAGCAATTTCACAGAATTAAAAGGTAAAACAACCTCATGAGAGAAAAAGAAATTAAGAAGTTTAAAATTAATTTTAAAGTTTTAAAGCCTGGGGAAATTGGTATTTTCTTTTATTCCTTTAACATTATGGAGTAAATAGGAGCGGAGGAAACGCCAAGATAACTAGGCTGAAATACACAGTTATAGCTCTCCCAGCCTGGAGGATAGAGCACGCACTTTATGCAAGTGATGGCATTGTGTGCAGTCTCCCATCAATGCTAAGGACCCGCCAGGACTGCTGTGCAGCTTCAAAGGCAGCCCTACAGTGTAGTGATGGGGCTGCCGCCGTATGACTTAAAAGCACTTCCAGGCAGTAGAGCTCCTCTGAAGTTATGTAGCAGCCCAGCAAGTCCTTTGTGTTTATGGGAAACTCTGCAGCATGTTAAGAACATAAGAACAGCCCTGCTGGATCAGGCCCAAGGCCCATCTCGTCCAGCATCCTGTTTTACACAGTGGTCCACCAGAAGCCTCTGGGGAGCCCACAGGCAAGAGGTATGTGCATGCCTTTTCTCCTGTTGTTGCTCCCCTGCAATTGGTATTGAGAGGCATCATGCTTCCCTGAACTTCTCCGTGTCAGCCAACTTGGCTTCAAGAAACAAACATGTTCCCTAAGAGCCAAGAGCTCTTTGATCCAAGCGCGCACGCAGGACTTCTGCCCCTTGGGCAGATAGTCATACATGTGACACTATGCGCAATACACTGGGAAGCAGCCCTCCCCTGCTGGCATTCTAACTTCATAATTAGTTTTATTGGCTATTTAGAGTATTTGGGGCTTGAAACTATGTACTGGGCACAGTTGTCAGCTAATTAACGGTTTTTAGTTTTGTCCTCCAAGAAAATTACAAAGGTTGGGTAGTACTCACCTTATTCTTGCACTGGGTCTCTCCCCTGTGATAGAGGGGCACTACTTGTGTGCCTCTTCACAGGGTTCCCTTCCAGTCTCCCGCTAAACTCCTGCAAAACTCCTTCGTTGTCTGTTAGCAAAGTTCCTCTGGTCTGAACCTTGTATTCAAGACCAGCAGTCAAACTGACTCTCCTCAGGAATGTGACCCCCTCCCACAAGCTGAGGTAGTCACCTGGAATGAATCCCCCACTCAGGCTTCTTCTCTTTGCCAGCCAGCCAGCAATCAAACCCTAGAAAATTACCAGCCCTAACAGACTTAGCTTCTCCTTCCCCTCTTGTTGTCTTGGTGATTTATTTATTCCCTATCTCTATCCCTCTTCCTTTTCCTTTCCTTGCTATGTTCCCTTGCTTGAGATCTTCTTTAGGAGAGAAATACAAGCTTGTTGCTTCCTCTCTCTTCAAGCAACTGACTCTCCTCAGGAATGTTGTTTCCTCTTTCCTCAAGACCAGCAGTCAAACTGGTTAAATAAATGTTGCCCATTTATTAAAGCATACATAATCTTACCTTCAGAGTTCTGTTTTGCGGGGTTACTTAACAGTTTTTGCCCCAATTCATATTCATTTATGGTGAAATTGTCTTGTGGTAGTACTTTCAAAGGAGGGAAAAGAATGGATGATTGGATATGGCAAAAATGACCCATTGCCCAAACCACTTATCTGAAGCATCTGAAAGATGCATAATAATTAGTGGTCCTGGATTTCATGATTACTAGGCTCAGTATAAAATAGTCCAGCCCATAATGGTCAGATATTTTTTAATTGAGCATAACTTTGCTGAGTGTTTTTCCTCTGGCTTGAAATAGAAAACAAGATTCTGCACACACACCTGCACGGATACTTATTTTGGTTGCAAATGTTTTCTTGCGCTTAGTGAGACATGTTTGTGGGGTTGCATAGCTCCCAAAGCTCAAAAGCTTTCCCAAACGGCCATGCATAGTAGCTACGAGATGGCATATTCCCTGGAACTGTAAATAGAAGAGAAAAGAAAAAGAACACCTTTAAAAGTCAGGTTGTGCCGTCAAGTCATTGTTGACTCCTGGCAACCGCAGAGCCCTGTGGTTTTCTTTGGTAGAATACAGGAGGGGTTTACCATTGCCATCTCCCATGCAGTATGAGATGATGCCTTTCAGCATCTTCCTATATCGCTGCTGCCCAATATAGGTGTTTCCCATAGTCTGGGAAGCATTGTCTGGGAAACATACCAGGGGGGTTCGAACCAGCAACCTCTTGCTCGCTAGGCAAGGAATTGTGATTAGTGTCAAGGACTTGGACAAAAAAAGATGAAATCCTGAGATGTGGTTCAAAATATGGCATATGCAACATTATTATGGGCTGGGAGACAACTCTTGGAGGGAAAAGCAAGTGTGTTTTTCCAGAGTTCTTTGAGAGAACTCTTAAGTATTACACTATAGAAATTTACTTAGGTAAACTCCCCTCAGTTTTGATTCAGAATCAACTTGGTATTTGTGAGTGCTCTCAAAGATCCTAATTACTGTAAATTACTTAGTTATTGTAATAATTAAGTTAGATTTGCTTAGATATTTAATGGGAAGGAAAGATAGAAGGATAATATGTAGGGAGAAACAAAGGGGTGGGGGGAGGCATAAATGAGGGCCATATAGTGTAGCCATATAGACAAGAGTATGCCTGCCAAAGTGGATATTCTGTTGGAGAAATAAATCAGAAAATTCTGCCATATAGAATGAAAGTGTCTGAGGTGTCTTGGAGAAATGTTCACAGTACACTAATCATAATCGGTTATATAACATTCAACAATTCTAAAATTTGGAGATCTTAAAAAGCGAATCCATGGGTGTTCTCTCACACATTGGTGGAAGCTTGATTTCCTTGCTGATCCAAATATATTCCTACAGAACTACCTGGCTCATGATGAACTATCCATTGCTGTTGAAATGCTATCAGCAGTTGTGCTGCTAAACCAGGCTTTGGAAAATAAGAACATACTGGCAACAAAGACTCATCTCAGCAACCCATCCATTGGCTTTAATAACCTGGAAGAAGAGAATTTACAACGGTAAAAGCCTTCCTTCTAGACTCATTTCTGGGAGGCAAGGGAGAACTACTTTACATAATTCTTACTGAATAGGAAGTTGAAGGAATCTTAGTTGTAAACTGCTGCATGCAAACAAGGTGGGAAAATATGGGTATGCATGTCCATGTTTTACCACCTATTTTTATATGGCTGGATGTATAACAAAGTTAGGATAGTCTCCTTTAACCATTGTGGATAAAAATCTAATATGGTTCCATATGTATGCAATGTATAGTGATCTTAGTTATCTCCCTACAGTTATGCTGATACCCTGATGACTATCAAGTTGGAAGCTTCATCTCAAGGGCAAGAATATTTAAGCTGGAATGATATCCAGAACTGTATAGACATGGTTAATACGCAGATTCAAGAGGAAAATGACAGTAAGTGTTATGCTCTGTTTTGCCTAAGGCTTTGCTTCCAAACCAACCAGTAGACCACTGGTAAATCTGTTAAATAACATTCATTCATTTAGAATGGGCATTTCATTCATTCTAAAACATTCCAGGCTGCTGAGATTGTAAACTTTAAGCGCAGTTGATAAACAAAGAGCTGTATGTTGTGTATCTGCAAGACTACAGCCTTGTTCAGGCTGTACATTATGTTGTACATAATGCACACTATGTTGTACCTTATGTTGTACATTCATTTGGTGTCCGTTCACATGTAAATGTGTTTGTGTGCATGAATTAATTTTAAAAGTGAACCTGGGTACAAACTCTCTCAAATAACAGTACAGACAGGAAGTGTACTACTGTATGTTTGTACTGCTATAATGTGTTATGAACCATAGGTGCATACAGATCTGTATGTGCCTTCACTGTACACAGATTGTAGGTGCATTGAACTTAATGTGTGAATAGGGCTTATCTTGTCTTCCACTGGAAGTCTGCATATAACCCCTTGGTGATAGCCTTGGCAAAAGATGAATCATACTGAGCCTGCCTGGAAGCTTTAGTACCAGTAGATGATGACATTGGCAGACACTTGAGACTTTGATAAAAGCATAAAGTTTTGCTTGGCTGCCACTAACTGAGAGACCTACTGGAACCCATTGGAAGAAATTTTGTGCAAGTTGTTTCGGCAAAATTGAATGAAAACTGTGTATGGAAGATATGAGCTTCCTCTATTCCTGTGTTGCTCCCCCACCTCCATCTAGGCAACTGCTATCCAAAGTTGGCTATTCAAGAATAGTTGAGCAGAGGGAGAGCAGATAGCAGATTTTCCCTGTTTCAATGCAATGACAATAATTTGCATTGCTCATTGAAATATCTCTAGCCTACATCGTCCACTGAAATAGAGAGTGTCTGCTCTCTGCCCTCCCCTGCTCAAGTAGTTCTAGATAGCCAGCTTTGATTGAATTTGGATAGCAGCCTGGGTGGAAGGGAGAAGCTTCACAGGATTAGGGGACATGCATACTTTCCATACCTTGTCAATGAATTTTGCCCAGAAAAGAACTTATACAGAATTCTTCCAATGGGGTTCAGCATATCTCTCTCTGTTAACGATAGCCAGACAAAACTGTGTGTCTTTAAAAAGGTCTCAAATGTCTGTATTATTCAGTGATGTCATACACTGATGATAAAGTTTCTGTGCAGGCTCAGCATGGTTCATTGGTTGTGAAGACCATTACAACAGGGCTA
Organism: Hemicordylus capensis; assembly: GCF_027244095.1. Lineage (NCBI taxonomy): Eukaryota > Metazoa > Chordata > Lepidosauria > Squamata > Cordylidae > Hemicordylus > Hemicordylus capensis. The sequence continues at coordinate 47,839,218 of NC_069658.1, read as the reverse complement.
GTTGCTGAACTCTGATGGGTGACAGGATATTTTTGCTGTCACAGAGCTCTGGGATACTCAGTCCCAGAGCAGGGGGATCTAATCGGCATTTCTCAGCATGTTTTTCCTGTCTCTCCTGTGCTTTTCCTTGGGGCACATTGGTGGTGTTATTTACTGTAAATAATTCCTTCAGTGTGTTTCATGCCTTAATACTCCTTTGTTGCCATGAGATAAATTCAGCAGCAGAAGATAATCTCCTTTGAAGTTACAGTATGATGTAACTGCTACTTGTGTTTCCCATTTCCTTAACCCCAGAATAGGCTGGGGGATGTAGCTCAATAGACAGATTAAGCAGTCACTGTCAAGGAATCACCTGACCTACCTTTGTCCAACTCACAGCAATGGGGCATTCTGTAGTTCTCAGTCACTAAACTTTTGAGCCTCCATTTGAGAATATTAATTTTAATCTATCCCACAAGGTTTTTCTGAGAATGAAAGAGAAAGTTACTGAAGTACTCTGCACTGCAAGAATGTTACATAAATTATTAGCATTACAGTATTTTCACTGTTTTCACTGTTCCCTACTGAGGGTATATGCCAGAGGTCTGGTTCACAGAACACACAAACACAAGCAAAATCGCAAACTGTCGTTGAGCATATGTGTTGTTGATAGAAATGTGCAATTTGATTCTACTCATATCAGGGTGATTTGAGTTATTCGAGTTTGAAGCAAATCACCCCTAAAATGAAGGGCCTGATTTGAGGTCAAATAGAATCACCCCGTATTCAAACTCTAATCTATTCAGGTGATTCAAGTTGCGGGCACAATCTTGTCTCCATGTTTTTCCTTTGCTGGTTGGTTTTCTGGCACTAGCTTCCGATTGGCGTGAGGTCTCTTTGCATCTCGATTGGTTTGTTGTCAGTCAAATCAACTGTTATGGGCAACTGTGCCCCTCTTGTCTGGGGGGAGGGAGTGGGGGGCCAAATGAGGGATTTTCAAAATGTATTTAAGGGGCTGCTTGGAGGCAGAGACACAGAGAACCACAGAGATCAAAGAGAGACTGCAGCAGCACTGAGAGGAGAGCAGAGACTGGTGGTGGTGGTGGTGACTGGGCCTGCCTGCCTGGCCCAGTGAGTGGTGAGAGAGAGACAGAGAGAGTGCCTGCTGGGCTTATCTGACTCTTGCTATTTTTTTTTTTTTAACCATTTTCATTTGCAGTGCCAACTGCTTTTATTTTCTTCTAATTCTTTTTAAACAGCAGCCCCAGTGGCTTGAACTGGATGTTAGATACTTGGAATTTCCCCCCTCTTTTCAGTTTTTTTCTTCTCATTGCTTATAGCCAGCCCCCAGTGGCTTTAATAACTGGGGTACTGTGCTTTTTAAATTTTTTGCAGCCCTACCACATATGCTGCTGCTGCCTGTCTGTCTGTTTGTGTGTTGCTTAGTAGATTAACTTCTTTGTCTTTGCAGGCTGGTGAGTGCTTCCCAGCCTGTCAGGCTCCCCCCCCCCCCGCCCGCTGTCCCTGGGGTTTTGTTTTGATTTGTTTTGATTGGGTGGGTTGAGTGCCCACCTGTTGGCACCCACCTCCCCTCTCCCAGCTGATGAGTCCTGGTGTCTGCTTGACCCAGAATGCCTCAGAGAACAGCACCTGGCAGACGCCAGCTGAAGTCATCAGAAGGTGAGAACCTCCTCCCCTATGCCTTCCCCATGCCTTGGTCAGGTTAGAACTTGGAGTTGTTTAAATAAGGCCTAGTTTGGGGAAGTGGGATTAGGTGGGTAGTGGCAAGACTGTAGGGCAGGAGGAGTGGGTTTGGGTTAGAGAGGCCACAGTAATACCCGGCCCTTCACCTTCCTTTCCTTTTAGATTAATTTGCCCCATGGTTGCTCGGTCCCCTAAAAAAAAACAAAATGCCCCACCCCCAAATAAAGCCAGCTTCTTTAGGTGAGGAGATTTTAATTTTTCTAGCTTGTTCGTGTGCACTACAGTGCTATACATAGTGTTGTGTGTGGCACAGAGAGCATAAATAGACCACCCCTGGCCCCATACTCTCTTAAAGGTGCTTTCTTCCGGCCTGCCCCCCATCAGAATTAGGACTTACATTCTTTACAAACCCAAGATGTCCAGAAGGCTGCGAGGCAGATCCAGGTGCAGATTCCCAGGCAGAGGGAGGGGTGATGTTGCTTGTCATCGTAGGTGACCTTGAGAGGGGCCTACTCCTCAAGTTGTCCCCACTGCTATGGTGCTGTGCAGGCTCACCTATCCAGAGAAGCCTGGTCCCCCAGTGGCGGTGGTGTTGTTGTCTGCTAGCCCAGCCAGATCACTCTCTCCATCCTACCAAATCCTCATTGGCAATGTAACCCCCCCCCCGCAGACTGAGGAGGAGCAGGCAGAGGTCATTCCTGTTATTCCTGGACCTTCTCAGCTCCGGATGGAGAGTGATGGTGGTAGCCCCTAGAATGAGCCAGTAGCTGCAGTACCACCACCACCACCAAAACGGTCCCAGACCAATAGCAGCATGGTGTGGGACCACTCTGAGCTCTGCCATGGTGACCCACACCATGCTGTCTGCATCCACTGCAGGACACAGGTCAGCAGGGGTACGGAACCTAAGTGTCTTGGAACAACAGGGATGCTGCAGCATCTGCCGCAGCAACACATCAGGTCCCCTACCCCTGCTGGCAGCAATAGGCCTGGTGTGTCCTCTTTTGGCAGCAAGGCTCCTGCTCCTATGCAGGGGAAGTTGCCTGCGCAGTCACTCAGCAAGCGGTCTGGTTGCGCAGAGGCTCATCTCATCACCCAGGCTATTGGGGAGGTGATTGCTTTGGACGACCAGCCATTCCAAATGGTGGAGAACACTGGCTTTTGCTGACTGTTCCAACTGCTTAACCCTGACTACAGCATCCTCTCACATACAACCTTTAACAGGCAGTTGATGCCCTTCTTGTATGGATTATGCAGGGAGGCCATATTTGGGCTGCTGCGCACAGCATGCACTTCACTGCATATCTGTGGACCGGTCCTGGTGGGAGGCACGCTGCTTTCCTGTCTGTCACGGCACACTGTTGGGGGCAGGAGAGTGAGGGGACATCTGTTGCTGGTTGCACGGCCAGCCCCTCCCATGCAGTGGAGCCCAGGTGGGCTGTGCTGCATGTGGAAATGCTGGATACTAACCACTCAGCAGGTGAGCTGTCGGTAGCCATGGATCATCAGGTAGGGGAATGACTGTCCAGGCAGTCAAACCTTTGCCGAGGGTTCATGGTCACTGATAATGCCGACAATATAACTAGGGCATCCAAGCAGGGTCAGTTTGTGTCCGTCCATTGTGTGGCGCACACTCTGAACCTGGTCAAGTGGGTTGCAGCCAGTTGAGACATCCCTGCTGAAGTTACTGGGTGCCATCCTGCTGCTTCCTGATTTCAAGGCTGTTCTTGTGGAGAGGTGCTGCAAGATAGCAGCTTTCTTCCACCAGAGTGAAAAAGATAGGCAGATGCTCAAGGAGAGTCTGCTTGAGCTCCACCTACCTGAACACGTGATCCATCAGAATGTTCCAACCCGGTGGAACTCAACCTTTCTTTTACTCTGACACCTGCAAGAGCAAGAGCCAGCGATCCATGCCCTGGCAAGGAAAGGTGGCTGCGAAGTGTGTGACCTTTCCAACCAGGAATGGGAGCTCTTTTACAAAGTTCTCTCGGCATGTGAGCCATTCTTTGTTGCCATTAACAGCTTGTGTGCCAAGACAGCAACACTGAGCCAGGCTCTTCTCCTCTAAGACGCTGGGTGAACTCCAGACCATGCTGACCACTGAGGAAGCAATTGCTTTGGTGGATCAACTGAGGAGTGGAGTGGCTCAGGACACCCTTGGGAAAATCAAGAGCATGTTTTGCCCTTCCTATGTGACTCAAAGAAAAAGGGCAAAGCTGTCATCCCTGATGAGCTGCCCAGGTGGAGGGACCACCTGGTTAGGCAAACTGAGGAGTGGAGGCTGAGGTGCAACCAGGAAGAGGCTGATGGAGCGCCTACTGCTAGTGCTCATTCCACCCCTAGCAGCAGCATCTCCACTGCTTCCCAGTCCAGCAGCGTGGTGTCCCTAGCAGGCCCAAGTGAGCCGATGGTTCCATCTCTGTGTTTGACCCGGTTGTTCCTTGGTGCCTTGCCTGGGATATGGGAAGAACCCACTGAGCCCTGCAACACCCCATCACTCATGCTTGGATGCTGAAATGATGGAGCAGCTAGTCTTCCCGAAGGCCAACCTCTCCCTGCTTGGCTATCCCGAGCTGGCCATGGAGGGTGAGTGATTCATGGTCACCACTGGCAGTTCACACCATCCTGGACAATTCCAAACCTAGATGTGTCACAGTCTGCCTGTTAGTGCTGCTGACACATGCAGACAAGCATGAACACCGCTGCCATGGCTGATGATGAGATATGAACTGGTGCCCTGACCCCTCTGTTAGACTGTCAGCTAGGGCCCAGCACCAGTCTGAGGCTATGGGGTTATCCAGACACAGGCAAGCAAGCAGGCAGGGATGTAAGCTTACACTGAAGAAGAAAAGAAAGGAGTTCTTATCATGGCAAGAGTCTTAAAGCTTATTTTCCTGACTGCTGCCTTGTCCTCCAGTCTCTCTGTGGCAGGTAGGCAGGATGGAAGGAAGGAAGGTACGATTGATTTTGTGGTTTTCTCAGCAGTAAGTAAGTCTAATATGCTTGCTGTGCTATTGCTTGCTGAACTATCTGGTTTTGCTGGATCTCAGATTGAAAAAGGCAGCACTTGGGTGGGTACCTGCCTGCCTTGAGTTGTGGTTTGATCTGTTTGTGAGATGGTATTGTTGTGAGAAGCAGCTCTCTGAGTAATATTTCTTGGTGATTGCTGTATTGAGTTCTATGTCTGGCCTTGAGACTTTGTGCTTCGCTCACTGCTCCAATCTGCTCTGCATTCTGCAAGGTGTGCTTGGTCAAAATGTGGCTGAAGAAGTTTTAGTTGAGCTTATGGCGTGCTGCCTGCTAAGGATGCTGCTGTGGCAACTGTTGCAATGCTGAAGGAAGGAGTCATAGTTGTGTGTGAGAGAACAACTTGCGCCAGTGATGTTACTGCAGTGCAGGCACTGTGGCTGGCAGTGGATTCTGGTTCAGGCTGGTTTTTGTGTGGGGGGGTTACCATCTCTGTGCTGTGTGTTTGGCAAAATGTGGTGGTCTATGTTGGGAGCAGGGTGGATTTGATTTAAATCAAACTGATTTAAATCACAATTTAAATCACTAGCAGGGTGGATAAAAATAAAAAAAATCCGATTTAAATCAAAAAAATCCAATTTAAGTCAAAAAAATCCGATTTTTTTGATTTTAATCGGATTTTTTTTATTTTTATCCACCCTGCTAGTGATTTAAATCGTGATTTAAATCGTGATTTAAATCAGTTTGATTTAAATCAAATCCACCCTGGTTGGGAGGAACCATGTGCTAGGGATGGGGGAAGTTCCGGGCAGGGAACGTTCGAAGGGGGGGGGTCTGACTTTAAGGGTGGGGGAGGGTGCACTCACCCCTCGCTCTGCTTTCCCCCTGCTAGTGCTCCTTTAGCAAAGGCTCCTTTGGGGCGGTGCACCCTGGGTATTTCCCGGTACTTCCGGGAAAAGAGGAGATAGGGCAGCAGGGAAGCATGCTGCCACTCTGAAGGAGCCTTTTGCTAAAGGAACACCAGTGGAAGGGGGGGTGAGTACACCCTCCCCCGCCTTTAAAGTCAGACCCACCTCCTTCAAACCAGCCTAACAGCCAGTTGTTCAAACCCGTTCGGAAGCACTTAAAAGGGCCTCCGAATGGGTTCGTGCACATCCCTACTGTGTGCTTCTGTTCTGCAGTGTTGTTTTTCAAGGCAGGGTTGCAAAATTTGTGCACTCTGCTTGTTTTGGTGATAGAGAACAATGGGGAACTCAAATTACCCCATTCTTCCCTAAGAGTAGGTCCTAGGGACACCAGAGTGTGTAGGGTGGTATGGAAAGATGGGTACTACCTACCACCCAATCCGCAAAAGAAATGGGCAATCAGGCAACTGTCCCCCTCCCCCAACAAACCTCCGCATAGGATCCTTTGGGTTTTTTTTGGAAAGGGTTTTATTTATTTATTTATTTATTTAGATTTATATGTCGCCCCCTACTCCCATAGAAATCAGGGCGGCTTACAAGCAATAACATACACAGCAACACAATTCCATAAAATACATCTTACATAACGTCATAACCACAACCCCATACAGTACTCATTACAAGACATAACTATGGATTACCAGATCACTCTATGACCAGCTATCTCAGCGACCGAACACCCAACGGAACATTTCAGTCTTACATGCCTTAGGGAAAGCCAACAAATCATGGAGAGCTCTGATATTATCCGGGAGACCATTCCATAGATCCGGGGCCACCACTAAGAAGGCCCTGGCTCTCGTTGATTGCAGTTTAGTATCCCTAGGGCCCAGGATCACCAAGGTATTACTTGTGGCCGATCTCAGGACCCGGTGAGGGACATATCGAAGAAGGTGGTCCTGGAGGTATGGAGGGCCCATACCATGTAGGGCTTTAAATGTCAAAGTTAATACCTTAAACCTAACCCGGGACTCAACCAGCAACCAGTGCAGCTGAACGAGCAAAGGTGTCACATGTGCTCGCCAAGGGACCTTAGTAAGGACCTTGGCCACTGCATTCTGCACCAGTTGCAGTCTCCAAGTTAGGCGCAGTAGCAACCCCACATAAAGCGAGTTGCAATAATCTAATCTAGAAGTGACCGTCGCATGGATCACAGTGGCCAAATCCAGAGGGGACAGATAAGGGGCTAGCCGCTGTATATGGCATAATGGGGAAAAGGCCTTTTGAGCGACCTCCGTGATCTGAGCCTCCATATTCAAAGAGGCATCAAGATCACACCCAGACTCTTCACTGTGGGTTAAGGTATCAAACAAGCACTATCAAGGGTCGGTAATTGAAAACTCCCCTCTGACCTCTTCAGGCCCAGCCACAGAACTTCAGTTCTTAATCACCCACTTGCCCATTTCTTTTGTGGGTTGGTGGTTGGTAGCACCCATCATGCCCTACCTCCCAACCCACTTGGGTGTCCCTCGGACCTACTCATGCGGAACAGTTGGGTGATTAGAGTTTCCCCTTGCTCCCTATGGTCGAACTACTTTTGAATTGATTTGTTGAAATGGTTGCCAATGGCCAGCCATTTCGATGAATCAATTTGAGTATTTGCAGTTTGATTCAAGCTCAAATTGAATCGCAAAAACTGATTTGGGCACATGTCCAGTTGATAAGGACATTATTATTGATAATAATTCCAGTTGATCAGGACATTATTATTATTGTTGTTGTTGTTGTTGTTGTGTGAATTGGGCAGTCACATACTATATTTGGCTTGCCTTAATTTCCATGGTTACAGTGACTGAAAAGTAGAAATCACCATTGTGATTTCATAACACCAGCTGACAATTGGATGTCCTAGAAATAAAATTTTAAGTTTGCTTGCTTTACCATTATATACAAAATGAGCATGTTCTGAAGTTGTGATTTTTGTCATGAGCAGATAATTCAAAAAGTTCAATTATGCAAATCTGTAGACAAATCAGCCAATTAAGAACAAATTTATTCCATTTTTAAATGGAGTAAGAATTATTAGAGAAACTGAGGATTGCATACTGTTGTGAAATATGTGTATAACAGAATGAAATACTGTTTATGAAACACTTTAATAACTCTCACCATGTGTGGATATTGCTCATTGACTGTGATCACTTGAGCCATTTTAGATCAAATCCACAGTTGGGAGTATCATATAATCTCAAACAATACTTTTAAATTAAGGATGTTCACACAGCTGTGAGTCATCAAGTGATGTATGTGCATGTATGAATCAGTCCTGTGAGTTATCTCTGAAGTATTTCCACTGGTCATGCTGTGACAAAAATACTTTTATGAAGGAAAATTCTATTTCTTCAAAATCCAAATGGAAAAAATAGAATTCTCATTTAGACATCCATTGATTACAAATTCTTGTTTCTGTATGTGCACATCTGATAGCATATTGTATATTAACTTCATTCTTGTTTAGGGATTGTAGCCGTTGGTCACATTAATGAAGCCATTGACCGGGGAGATCCTAGAAAAACAGTAGAGGCACTGCTGCTTCCTACAGCAAAACTCCACGATGTGAAAGAAGAAAATGCACATCATTACCAAGATGTTCTCAAGAATGCAAAAATACTTAAATGCCAGGTAGAGTTTTCTTTCCTCCCCAAGGTCTGTCTTCCTGCTCCTCAAAATATAAAATGTCAACTATTTTTTAATCTCTTTCCTCCATTCCTGTGGTATCTGTATGCAGTTTCCCTGAACTGTGAGTTGTGATGACATCTAAATCATTGCACTTTCCATTGTGGTTTTACATTGAAAATGGAAGCTGAACCTGAGGTGACTTGAAAAGAATTTTGCATACTTGTTATGGCTCGCTAGACTCCTCCTCCTCCGCTAGACTCCTCCTGCTGTAGTTTGTTTTGGTTTTTGGAAGTTTCTTGGAAACTGGAACTGAGGGAGATGGATTTTTATCAAATGGAAACACACTTTTGTCAAGAAATGCTTAGATGAGCAACTACCACAGAAGCAAAATAATAGGGCTGCATGGCAGTTGTTGTGACTACAGTTGTTGGACCTTCATTGGACTACAACTCGCATCATCCCCTGATACAGTGGCCAGTTGTTGGGAGTTGTAGTCCAACAGCTGGAGGGTGAATTTGTGCAGCCCTGCTGCAGTTTGACGAGACTGCTGCAGAAAGATTTAAAACCACTTCTGTGCAGTCATGTGGTGCTCCTTTCATTGGAAACAGTGGAGGATCACTTCATGACATATGTAGCAAGGATCATTGCCCCATATGTCCCAACCTGGGCCTTAAGATCTTCGGAGGCCCTCCTCTGGGTGCCCCTGCCAGATGGGGTGAGGTGGGTGGCTACTAGGAAGAGGGCCTTTTCAGTGGTTGCACCCTATTTATGGAATAGCCTCCCCGGTGAAGTTCACCTGGCTTCATCACTTTGTTCTTTTAGATGCCAGGTAAAGACCTTTTTGTTCACACAGACCTTTTAACATTTGATCTGATTTTAAAAGAAATGTCTTATAAATTTTGTATTGTATTTTGTATTTTCTCCCCCCTCCCTTCCTTTTTTGTTTATGATTCTATGTGTTGTGTGTTTATCTCGTATTTTAATGTTGTGTTGCAGGCCACCCAGTGAACAATTTGTTACGCGGTGGCTAACAAATAACATGGTGGTGGTGGTAATGACTGCCCAGAAATGGTTTTAGGATATTCTGGAGCAGCCCCATCATGCTATATCATAGAGATTGCCTTTCCAAGTTGTACAGCAGCTCCAGTGGGTCCCTGACATTGAAGTATCATGCCCATCATGCTGGCGATTGAGCCTACAGTTCTTAGAAACTATAGGCCTCTCCACTTATCAACATTTTCCCTGCATGCTTTTTTTAAAAGCATGTGTTGCTTCCAGGGGCATTGCTAGGGGAGAGGAGGCCTGTGTTCACCTCTCTCCCTGGCGGCTCCTCAGCGTGAGGGAGATAATGAAGAAAATAGGGAGGGGTGTAGTTGGGGGGGGTCCTCAGGAGCTGGGGGGCCCAGGTTCTTTGAACCCATCCGTTCAATTATAGCTACACCCCTGGAGCCTTATAATCTTTTTTTTGGAGGTCCTTCCTAAAGCTTCAGACACAGCCTGGAGTGTTTCCTTAAGACTTCTCTAGTTATCAGGATATTTGTCTTGCATGCCTGTTTGCTTGGTAACAATACTATAAGCTACCGTTTCTCATTTTGTGTGTAAATATCCTCATTGCCTCTCCACGTCATGCATTTGATAAAGTGAGCTGTAGGAAATGGAATCCCATTCCAGAATAAATACATCAAAATTTTCATAGCACAAGTCCCACTGAACCCAGTAAGACTTATTTCTAAATAAATATTTATAATTAAGTTGAACTTACCAGCACTATTTTTTTGGAGTCACATTTGCAATAGAAGTGAATATACACATAGATACAATTGCAAGTAATTTTCTTTAGAAATTTCAAGTGTTAAAAAAGCCCTTGAACTTGCAAAAGCATTTAAGCACTGTAACTACTAATATAACTGCCCCTTTTTCCTATGTTGGAATGTAGCTTTAAAACTTAAAATGCCTTTCTGTTGCATTAGTGATCTCCCCACCTAACTGCCCCCCACCCCCCGGCCACATAGAAATTGACAACTTTTGGTTGTAGGAGAACTTGTATGGGGTAGGGGAAACCTCCCTTCAGCTTAGCAAGTGAGCAACCAAGGACACAATGTGAAGGCCAAATCACTAATGACGTATTTTGTTGTTCACTATTATGCTAGGATAATCAGTTGCCCATGCAGTCTGTTACTATAACATGTAATTCATGTCATGTACATGTAATCGGTTTAATGTGAGAAATGGCCACAGGGGAATTTATTTTATTTATTATTTATTTATCAAATTTGTACACCGCCACAAATTTCGTGTCTGTGCGGTTAATAATAGCATAAAACAAGTTTAAAACATATACAAAAAAGTTAAAACAATTTAAAAAAATTTTAAAAACCCAGAGATTAAAACCTAAAAAATGTAGGAAGCTGAGAAAGTTTGGGCGAAAAGGTGGGTTTTCAGGTGTTTTTTTTTTAATTGCCAGAGATGGGGAGGATCGTATCTCAGCAGGGAGCGCATTCCATAATCTCGGGGCAGCGACCGAGAAGGCCCGTCTTTGTGTAGCCAACAAATGAGTTGGCGGTAACTGGACACAGACCTCCTCAAGTGACCTCAATGGGCAATGGGGCTCGTAGTGAAGAGGACACTCTTAAATACCCAGGGCCTAAGCCATTTAGGGCTTTATAAGTTATAACTAGCACTTTGTATTTTGTCCGGAAACCTATTGGCAGCCAGTGTAGTTCCATCAGTAAAGGAGTAACGTGGTCTCTCCAAGAAGACCCAGAGACCAACCTGGCTGCCGCATTCTGAACCAACTGAAGTTTCCGGACTACGTACAAAGCTAGCCCCACATAGAGCGTATTACAGAAGTCAAGTCTGGAGGTTACCAACAGATGTACCACTGTTTTGAGGTCATTGAGCTCGATAAACTGGTGTAGCTGGTGTATCAGCCAAAGCTGATAGAAAGCACTTCTGGCCACCACCTCAACATGAGACACCAGGGAGAGGTGTGAATCTAGAAGTACTCCCAGACTGCGAGCCTGTTCCTTTTGGGGAAGTGTGACCCCATCTAGAACAGGTAGCTCAAAATTGTCTCTAGAGTTCTGACCCCGCACAATAAGTACCTCCATCTTATCTGGATTCAGCTTCAGTTTATTCTCCCTCATCCAGCCCATTACTGCTTCCAGGCAGGCATTTAGGGAGGATATGCCAGCTCCTGAAGAAGTTGACATGGAGAAGTAGATCTGGGTGTCATCAGCATACTGGTAACACCCAGCTCCAAATCCCCTGATGATCTCTCCCAGCGGTTTCATGTAGATGTTAAAAAGCATTGGAGAAAGTACAGAGCCTTGAGGGATGCCATACTTAAGCTCAGATTTCGAAGAGCAACAATCTCCAATCGACACTATCTGGAATCTATCCGAGAGGTAGGAGCGGAACCACTGTAAAACAGTGCCTCCCACCTCCAACACCCTCAGATGTTCCAGAAGGATACTATGGTCGATAGTATCGAAAGCTGCCGAGAGAGCCAAAAGGACCAACAGAGTCACACTTCATCGGTCATTCCCAATTGGAGATCATCCATCAGGCCGAGGAAGGCAGTCTTCACCCCATAGCCCGCCCGAAAACCAGTTTGAAATGGGTCTAGATAATCAGTTTCCTCCAAGACCACCTTGGCAACTACATCTCAAAGAGAGCACATAAATTAGGTCACAATTTGAGATAACTGTTCTTTAATGTATTTTGCTCCATTGTTTTCATTTCTTAAAAATAAGGGGACTATCAACTGATTAATCTGCCTACTAATAGATTAATGATTGAACTCAAGTATGCATAATACTGAAACCTCCATTTTGGTGGCTTTTTTGAGATATTAAAAGAAGTGTAAAATAACTTAGCATTTTTTTAAAAAAGGTACCATTCATTGTTAGAAGGAAAATTCATATTTATTTTGTTCCCTGTTACAGAAGTACCAAAATACACACACACACACAGCCTTTAACCTTCAGCCCCATCAATTAAAATTTGCTCTAAAAAATATTTGATTAAATCTTACAGCCTTAAAGTACATATGTAATGATTTTAATATTGGAGTGCTACCATTATAAATATAGAACTCTTAAATAGTGTTTTTAAAATGACCATGCTCCTTCCTTCCTTCCTTCCTTCCTTGTCAAATTCCAAAAGATAAGTATATCACGTTTGTTCTTCCTTGTCTTTTTTTACAACTGTGAGAAAAGCACTGGTGTGTGCTTTGATTTTGGACATCAGAAAGTAAAGGAATGGGTCCAGACAGCTGTTTAGACTGCTTAGGCATAAAGCAATAAGGTGGTAAAAATATAAATTGTCTTTATAATTATAGTAGAAATTCACGTGATGAGCAATCAGTATAATATTGCTGGGTGTATAGCAAACTGCAAAGATGCTAAGGACAAGGAAACTGACTTTGATGTACCAAAACCATTTTTGATCACAAGCTTTCAGTGTCCGAATAATTAAAACGTAACAAAAAATAACGATACAGAGAGGAATCACAAATCCAAAGATTGCCAAAGAGATGAAGTAATAAAATTGGAAGGGTGACAAAGTTTCACAGGTGTTGTGTACATCATGGCAGGTATAGATATTTAGTTGACCAAGATAATAGCTTTGCTTCGTTATGATCAGAGGTAACATGTATAAGAAGACAACTGTCCATATCACTCCACAAGCTAACATTGCCAAGGATCGCTTAGGCAAAGTCCTGTAAGTAAACGGATGAACAATGGCCACATAGCGGCTTATGCTGATGCAGGTGAGGAGTAGGGTAGAGCAGTACATGTTGCCATAGAAGACGGCGGTCATGATTCGACACATTGCTTCCCCAAATATCCAGTTGTTACCACGGAGATGGTATGAGATTTTGAATGGCAGCATAATGCAGAAGAGGAAATCTGAAACGGCTAGGTTTGTATAGAATATGGCAGTACGGACAGATCTGATTTTGAAAAACAGCATCCATAGTGTGATTGCATTTGATGGCACTCCTATTAAAAACACAGTTATATATATAGCTGGTATCAGCTTCACGCTCATGGAGCTGGTAAGATACTTTATTGTAGTATTGCTTACTTTCAAGTCTGAAACATTGGATTTCTCTATGGGACATTTGTCTCTGTGGTGACTGGCCTTTGAGCCTTCTATGGCAGCAGGAGGGATGTCATCATATGTGCCTTGTGGGATGCCACGGAAAGTCCTGGGGGGTGATTTTTCACCTTCACAGTCAAGGGTCCTGTTACATTTGCTTCCTAAAAGTTAAAAAAAAATTAATTGCTGAAATTCATAGTCTGACAACAATGCATACGTGTGGGGTGGTTTTTCTTTACATTTATATCCTCCTCTTCCTTCAAGAAGCCCAGAATGGTGTACATGGTTAGGTTTTTCCTCATAACAATCCTGTGAGATAGGTTAGGTTGAGAGACAAGTGACTGGTCCAGAGTCATTCAATGAGTGCTTCATGGCTGAATGAAGATTTGGTCTCCCTGGTCCTAGTTCAGCACTCTAACCACTACACCACAGTGGCTCTGAATGTGATAATTGAGGGTTCCCCCTTTCAGTTTGCGAGTTCTGACATGCACAAGGAAGAGGCCTGTGTGTGTGCATGTGTGTGTGTGCGCTTGCGCACGTTCTGTTGGACTAGGGAGACCTGCTTTAAATCTCTGCTTGGGTCAAGAAATACACTGGGGGATTTTTAGTTGGTCATATTATTTCAGCCTAACATACTTTAGGGATAGAGGAGGTGGCCCCATTGATGTGTACCACCCTGAATTCCTCAGAGGAAGAGTGACATATAAATATTTTTTTAAAAAATAAACTTGTCCTACTTGGGAAGCCAAGATATTTTCTGCCTGGTAGTACAGAGAAAAGCAACTTCATTGGTTGTCATGGTCTGCACACACTTTTTACTCCTGCAACTTAATCCTTAGCATGTTACACAGAAGCAAGTCCTGTTGAGTTAAGCTGCTTAGTCCCATGTACATGGGATTGCAACCTTAAACTGCCCAGGTGCTGTTTTTACAGAGGTAAGACAAGGCCAGCCAGGTTTTCATTACTTTCTTCTAGTAGTTGTGAACATCATATAACATTTTATATACCAAGAAGACAATGATTTCTTATCACTCAAGAACTGACTGGGAAGCTGTCTGTTTTAATCAGTAGTAATACAAGTAATATTTTTTTCTTCTGCATTAGGTGAACCCGTTGCTTGGCTCTAGCTCTGAAGCGAGGTTTTTATGGGTAGCAAGAACATTTAACAGCTAGTGGAATAATAGCAAAGAAATTAATAAGGGAAATGTAGGACATCAAAACTCTCTAAAGAAACACACAATCCTGCCTTCTGTTTACCTCCATTTCTTCTAGACAGCAAATGGGAATTAGGTTTCTGTCTAAAGGGTGACAGATCTAGTTCGCTAAAATCCAACTGAACAAAAAGCGGTTCTACCTAGTTTGGAGATTTGCTGACTGTGTGTACTCCTTTCTAAATTAGGGCCCTTTAGTGCTGCTAAATTTATGGGAGAGCAATCCACTTGAAGTGAAATTAAAATCATGGTTCCACATGGCACTTAACGTAACACTACATTCCCCATAACAATCCCACAGCAAACGGAAGCACTGCATTACTGGAGTAGGGTTGCAGCCTTTACGGCAATGTGATAAATGCCATTCCGTTCTAAAAGGTGTGTTTAGAATTTGAGCTTTCAGTTTGTCAAGTATCTCTTCCATTTGCTGTGATTGGTTTTGCTTTAACAGAGTTATATCCCATTCTTCAATACATAAGCACTCTCTGGGCTGTTCATAAATATAAAGTCAAAATGATACAACAAAACAGCATAAAAACGAAACAGTGAAACACAACAGGAGAGGATAGCAGTATAAAATGCAACAGATTAAAACAAAGTATTTTTTACAGTATTGAAACACTTTCAAATCACAATGCAGCTGTAGCTGACGTACTGCCCATGCATTTTTTTAAAAGACAATTCTCTCCAGAACATGTTGGTTTGTATTTTCAGTTTTCTCATCTTTAATACATCGTGTTACTTCTTTCAGTATAGCAATGTCCCATAATAGTAGTAGTCACTATTTCATTTTGGTGAATACAGGTTACCAAACATTTTCACTGCAACTAACTGATTATGAACAAAAGTCTGAACTTATTCTACTAATAAAATATCTGGGGCCTGTTGAAAATCATAGCCTGTAATCAAGGTGTGCTCTAGGATTCAGGTGCCCCTCTGCAAACTGCTCTCCATGGCTTCCTCCAACCTGGGCGGGCCCCAAGAGTAGCTCCATTACTACTACTACCGCCACCACCAATTCTGCAGGCACAGAGATGGTCCGCTGGGGCGGGTGGGATCAACAATATGCCCGCCTGAGAGCACTGAACTCTTGGTACCGGCACAGCAGTGGTATGTTTTTCTTCAGTCTCCATGGAGTCAAATAGCATATTGAGGTCACTTTATAGTGCTATAATATACTTCTCTGAATGATACAAATAGAGAATATTGGCTGGCATTCTGCACAGCGAAATGATAAGACCCTCCCGCACTGCTGCACACATCTAAAATAATGCCTGTGACGTTGCAGGACAGGACTGATGCAAGGCTACTTAAAATGGTGCAATTGTAGTTGTGTGATGCTACATTCGTTATATCCAGTGGATGTAGCATCACATAATTTTGAGTATTGGTGCACTAACAGTGTCCCACAACAGAATGGGAATTGATTTAGATGTGTGCAACAACATGGGGGGGTCTGTATTGCCTGCATTTGACTGTTAACCATTCTTATACTTGGTCACCTAAAGCTTATCTTATCTCTTACTGCCACTGCTCAATATGATATGCTATTAGAATCAATATTAAGCAGAATTTTTAATGCTCTTGAAGAAGTTCTCTTCTTTAAAATCAGAATTCAGTTGCATTTGGTGTTCAAAAGGTGGTGTTCGAGAAGCTTCATTAACTTTCCTGAAAATGTCTCATTTGACATACGCACCCAAAAAAAATCCCCACCCTTAAATTAAGTTCTTAAGTTTTCCTGAGAACAATCAGTGGCAGTTCAAAAGATCACTAATACAGACAGATTTCCGTTGAGCATATCAATTAAGAAGAGTAGTAGTAATCAGAGTTTTACTCTCTTTAGTTCCTTATGTTTTGCAATAAGTTTTCTTTCATGGTTTATCCAGAGGTTCTGGTTTGCATGATTTGTATTAATTCCCAAATGGTGTGGAGATATTCTTAGCAAAGCATTACCTGGACGTCATTTAGGCTGCAATCCTATTCATGTACATTTGGGAGAAAATTCAATTAAAGCATAGTGGGGCTTATTTCTGAGTAAACCTATCTAGGTTTGTGCTATAGATTAGTATTCTGCAAGATACTTAAAGGAGAGTTGTATATAAAAGCAGAATGCTTTTTGGAAAAGCATTAAGTGTTCACTTAAAACATCCAAAGCAGTTGTTGCTAAAAGTTAAATTTCTGTAATTTATTTGAACTCTGCCACTGTTGTAAAGCTAGCAATTAACAATTCTTCACCATTCATGTTATTTGTAAAGCAATATTAGGCAATATTGCTTAAATGCTATGCCAGTGATACTTCATTGAAACTTCTCAAGTACTGCTAATGAAAATTAAGCATGTTATACTTTTTCCTTCCTTTCAGGATACTGTTATTGAAACAGAACTCTGCTCTAAAGTATTTGCTTAATAGTCCATGCAATATCTATGACTTTAACTTGAATATTAAAATAATATTCAGCATAAATGCAGGAAAATATTGAGACACAAAACATGGAATTGTGACCATTTTACCTTTCTCGCATAAACTGGAAGACAGGAAAAACAGTCCGCTGGTTAACAAGAGCAAAGCTTTCATTGTTGCAATTGCGAAAATTCAGATTTTAAAACTAAATTTTCTTTGCTGATGTAATGGGTTCTTAATCCACATTTTAGCAAAGTGGTGTTTGGAGTTTTGGATCTGTCCACCAAAATAATCCCGAATGTAAAAATCTTTAGAAAGCCAGCTATTTGTTCTCTGTCTTGTACAGAGAAGGCTGTGACTCATCTGAATGTAGAAACAGGCAGGATTGCTTAAGAGCCCAACTAAGACAGGAGAGCTTAATTTCCTTCCTACAAGAATAAATTAACTCCTGAACTACCATTAAGTAGAGGAGGTGGTGCCTTTGATCTCTAAGGCTTCAAGAAAAAATATTTAAGAAATGACAGAAATCACACAATTGGTTTAGGTATTACTATTCTTATCCCTAATTTATTTCTTAAAAATAAGGGGACTATCAACTGATTAATCTGCCTACTAACAGATTAATGATTGAACTCAAGTATGCATAATACTGAAACCTCCATTTTGGTGGCTTTTTTGAGATATTAAAGGAAGTGTAAAATAACTTAGCATTTTAAAATGGTACCATTCATTGTTAGAAGGAAAATTCATATTTATTTTGTTCCCTGTTACAGATGTACCAAAATACACACACACACACACACAGAGCCTTTAACCTTCAGCCCCATCAATTAAAATTTGCTCTCAACAATATTTGATTAAATCTTGCAGCCTTAAAGTACATATGTAATGATTTTAATATTGGAGTGCTGCCATTATAAATATAGAACTCTTAAATAGTGTTTTTTAAATGACCATGCACATTTCTCTTTCTTTCTTTCTTTCTTTCCTTCCTTCCTTCCTTCCTTCCTTCCTTCCTTCCTTCCTTGTCAAATTCCAAAAGATAAGTATATCATGTTTGTTCTTCCTTGTCTTTTTTTACAACTGTGAGAAAAGCACTGGTTTGTGCTTTGATTTTGGACATCAGAAAGTAAAGGAATGGGTCCAGACAGCTGTTTAGACTGCTTAGGCATAAAGCAATAAGGTGGTAAAAATATAAATTGTCTTTATAATTATAGTAGAAATTCACGTGATGAGCAATCAGTATAATATTGCTGGGTGTATAGCAAACTGCAAAGATGCTAAGGACAAGGGAACTGACTTTGATGTACCAAAACCATTTCTGATCATAAGCTTTCAGTGTCCAAATAATTAAAACGTAGCAAACGTAACGTCCCTTTGATCTCTAAGGCTTCAAGAAAAAATATTTAAGAAATGACAGAAATTACACAATTGGTTTAGGTATTACTATTCTTATCCCTAATCTACCTATATATATATATTTCTCCTGGGTGTGCCCAGGAGAAATGCGTCTCGGCAGCCAGGCTGATTGGCTGGGCTGCAGGGGCGCCTGATTGGTCCTGGCGGCACAACCCAGGAGAACCAGCGGGCCAGGAGTGTGGGCGGCCATGGTGGCCGCGGAGCCGAGGTGGCGGGCCCGGGAGCGGGGAGGCCAGAGGCGGCGGCGGGCCGGGCGCGGGGATGCCAGAGGCGGTGGCGGCAGTGGGCCCAGCCTGGCCTGGCCGTGGGGAGGCCAGAGGCGGCAGCGGCGGGCCCGCTTGAGGCACAGATGCTCTGTGCCCGGGCCCACTAGTTTAAAATAAAAACCCATACAGTGATCTATAGGCATGTGAAAAGATGAGCCTTTGCTACAGTTGCTTAATGTTATTTTTTAAATTAGTTTAATTGCTGAGAAAGTACAAGGTCATGAGACATTTGAAAGATGGTCCTATAGCACCTTTAACTAGCTTAATTATAAACGATCAGTTCTAGAAAGGCTACCACTGCTGCTTGCTATAAAGGCCTTAAGGGAAAGGCCATTAAAAATAGGGTGTGGGCAGGCTGGTAAAAATTTGATGTCTCTCTGCTGTAGTAGACTGCAAACTGGTGCAGATGTCATACTGCCCATTGCTTAATCGGGAGACTCGTGCAGCATTGTTCACTTCCTCTGTTCACTTGTTCCTTTCTGGAGCTCTCCTGCTGGCAGTCTTGTTAAACTTTAAAATTTTAAAACATTTTATTTTTAACCATTTTATAAGACTTGCAATCTTTTTACAAGAAGATTAAGAATGAGGTAATGCTGAACAAAAAAATATAGAGGTAGAAGACAAAAGAGAAGCAACACCTAACAAGAAACAAACTCCTCCCCCCTTTAATCAGTTAAAACAAAGGCAATGTAATTGTCTTTGTCTTATCAGGAGCAGACTGCAGCACTTCTTCCTTCCCATCCCATTTTAAAAAGGTTCTGTGTCAAAACTGTTCATTAACTAACAGATATCCTTACCAAAAAGTAAGAAGGTACTTTTATTGATATACTGAGAGCTCTACCCTCGAAAGCCTTTTCATACTATTTCCCAGCACCATGCTTTATCAGCAAGTGCTACACCAGTGGAAACATTAACATGGCTAAGGCTCACTGTGGTACCTGCTTAACCCTGGATTTTTAATCAAGCTTTAAATCCTGATTTCAAATATTGGGATAGACTGGCAGAAACAAAACTTTTATATGCTTTTGACATGGAAATCAGCACTGGTCACCTTCTGACATCACACTGAGCCGAAGGCAACCGTGCCAGAGGTTTGGTTTTGTGGTCATCCGAAGGCAGGAACCCTCAGTTCCGTGCCAAAAGCCACCCAAGGTTTCTGGCCACAAACCTGAATCGGAACCCTTGGTTCCTCTTCAGTTTCACCGCTGAAATCTCTAGTTGGACAGTAGCGGCATGTCCTCTGGATTCTGCCGTTGTTGGTAACTGGAGTTGAGGGTAGGAAGCTCTTCCCCCTCTCTGTCTCCGGTTGGCTGCCATGGTTGTTTGTCATTAGAAGGAAGAAGCCCGCACAGTTAGTTCCTCCCCACTTTCAGGCTCCTAGACTCCAGATCTGGATAATCTGTGAGTGTGGCAGGGTGGAATAGGGGCAAGCCGCGGGTCCATTGGACCCGCGGTTCGCTATTAAGTGCAAAGGCTGCCACTGTACTTGAATTAGAATACCTTGTCAGTCATGTCTTCAATTTGTCCATTTTCCTCTCTCTTTATTTCAGTCCTGCGTTTTGCATATTGGATTGCATCTGTATTCTGGGGCCAAGTATCCAGACTTGTAAATAACTTCAAAATTGTGCTTGTCAGTTGATGTGCCAAATTCTGGTGTTGGATGGAACTAAAAGCAAAGTGATCTGACTCTGCAATATGTGTTGCTTCATCTTTCAAACACAATAGGCATCCAACTTTATTTTTCAGCTTGGGCTGGATATGAGTGCGTGCTAAAGTTCACAGTGGTGTATTCTGGTGATGTGTCTTTTTACTTGTCCGCACGCATGTTTCCTTCCTTTCTGGAGGGATCATGAAATCACCAAGCTAGCTTTCTTTCATAGGTGCTGACTCATCTTCCTGTGTGTGTATCCAATACATTCTGCATAAATTTCCCTGGGAATGAAATATAAACTTGTGTTTCTGCAGTCAGTAAAAATTAACAGCACACAATATGGGGTTTAAAGGATTGCATGTAAATACAGTAATAGAACTGAAAGGGATTAAAAAATTAAATCAAATTCCTAATTTCAAGAATGTGCAATTAACTCTTCAATCTCCCATGAAACTAATGTTAGGCTGACCACTGTTTATCACAAGCAAAGGATGTACATACTGTGATAAGGTGCTTATAAAGCAGAGGGCTTGATGTTACTCAAAATAGTTCAAAATAAGCTGAATTGAGAATGCTCTGGGGGAAATTGATTGTTTGTTTTTAGGATTTTTCAATAGCATTTTAAAACCAAAATAATAATAATCACAACAGTTTTCATTGCAAAGGAAATTGGAGGTGGGATTCTGTGTCCCAAAGAAGCTCACATTAAAAAAAAAAAAAAAGATACCAGTAAACAGCCTTAGAGAAAGAGATGATATGCTGCCCTGTTCCCTTGGGGGAAATAAGAGAGCCACTACTTTGAAAGGCATCTCTTTGCTCTGTGAGTAGTGTTGGGGTTTTCCTAACTTTCTTTCTTTCTTTTGAACTAGGTTCATACTTTTTCAGGGGTCTCAATTGCATACATAATCACAACCTTTCTGAAAGATTTGGTACCTAGGATTTGAATTGACTGAATTAAAATTTTCATAAACACTTTATTTTAAATTTCAATTATTTCTTTACCTTGTCTAGGAATGTAATGATGATTCATCACTCCTTTGGCTGGATGAGATACAGAAAGGAATTTATGATGCTAATGGAAACTTGGAAAATGCATCAAAATGTAAGGACAGATCTGAACCCTTACTTTGAACTGTTAATACTGATTGCAATGTAAAGATTAGGAAGCTCAAACTTCAGTCAAATAAATCAAGTGTTGATTCCATGGCCATGTCTGTCATGCTAGGACAATTATCTTGATAGCTTAGATTTGTGAAATGGATTTCAAGAACAGAACATGTTTTATGTAAATGGGGTACTTAGCTATAGTGGCAAGCTTCACACATTGTTTCACAACTTCCTCTTGAATGATCATGTGAATTTGCCCTCAGTGACTACCAAATGTTGACTCACTACACATCTTAGTACAGGTAGTCCTCGTTATCCGCGGGATTGCGGTTCTGTGTATGCACGGTTGGGACTTATTTCTTAATCCATTGTCTAAAAAATAGGCAAAATTTGCCTATCCACAGTTCCTGGGTGGCTGGAAATGACTTCTGATGTCATTTATGACCATCATTTTGCAGCACAGAGCCATTTTGTGGGTCTTTTTAGAAACAATTGTGACTTTTTACAAAAATTTGGAGGATTTGCCAGTTTGGGGGAGCCTTGCTGGACAGCTGGAGGCCTGAAGAGCAAGGTACTGTGTTTTATTCCCTTTATTTTTGCCTTTTTGGCCCTTTGGAATTCCATAGGGGTAAGGTCCATTGTTCAGTTTCCGTATCCGCAACTATAGGCGAGAACGGAACATACTCACATAACGAGGGCCACCCGTACTGTCAGCAGCCCCTGATGATGATATAGATATAAAAGACTAACTAGAAGGTCCAGATAAGTGATTTACAGTCCAGATAACTGACCAGTAGCAACAAAAGCAATCTTGTCGGTGCATCCCAATTATATAAAAGGTTCAGGAATTACTGAGTTATTTCAGTGAGGCTGACCTGCTGAAGAACCTTGGATATTGTTTTTGAAAGCAAATGGTTTGTTTCAGCTGTGAAATTGCTTGAACTATTTATTGCACTTGGTGTTGTGGCCTCAGATTGCGTTGCCTTTTTATTTGTAACTTCCATACAATGAAAGATTTGTACTGGCAGTTTAGAGAGGATAGATATAGGACACTTGGAATACTTTGTCCAGGTGTGGGCACCACATTGTAAGGAGAACAGTGATAAACTGGAACAGGTTCAAATGAGGGCAGTAAAAATGATGAGCGGTCTGGGGGGAAAATGTCTTATGAGGAATGTTTGAATGTGTTTTTCGCCTAGAAAAGAGAGGACAAAGGGAAGATATATCAGTTTTCAAATATCTGCAAGACTGTCTCATAGAGACAGGGAGGAGCTGTTGCTCTTGAGAGCAGGACTAGAACCAGTGGGTTAAAATTGCAAGGAAGCAGACTTAGACTGGGCATGAAGACGAATTTCCTAACTGTGAGAGCTGTGTGACAGTGAAATAATCCTACTTCATGTAGTCAGTGGGCTCTCCTCCTTCTCTAGAGACTTTCAAACAGAGGCTGGACAGTTAAAGATGTTGTAGCCATTTCCTGCATTGAACATATGGCCTCCAAGGTTATTTCGAACTAGCAGATTCTATGACGCTTTTGTATTTTGGGCATAATAGCTAAAAATGCCTATCAGTTTTCATTTGAGTATTCCATTTGAAATATTACTCAGTCCAGTAAAATTCCTATTGAATTTTATAATAGGAACATAGGAAACTGCCATATACTGAGTCAGACTATTGGTCTATCTAGCTCAGTATTGTCTTCACAGACTGGCAGCGGCTTCTCCAAGGCTGCAGGCAGGAATCTCTCTCAGCCCTATCTTGAAGAAGCCAGGGGGTGAACTTGGAACCTAGATGATCTTCCCAGAGTGGCTCCATCCCCTAAGGGGAATCTCTTACAGTGCTCACACATCAAGTCTCCCATTCATATGCAGCCAGGGCAGACCCTGCTTAGCTAAGGGGACAAGTCATGCTTGCTACCACAAGACCAGCGACATGGACATGGACTGAATATGTTCAGATTGCTGTGATTCGTTAACAACCAACTGAATAATTAGGCATTTTAGAAAAGTAAAGCTTCTCTTTTGGATTAAGTTTGTAGTGTTGCATATTTTAAAAAATAATTTGGACTCTTCTTTTCCCTTATATGAAAAAAATTGCACAACAACAAATAATATTTATATACAGCTTTTCAACAAATGTTTCCAAAGCTATTTACATAGAAAAATAACAAATAAATAAATAAGATGGAGTAGGCAGAGAGCTTGCCTTAGAATTGGGGACGTTTGAGGTCCATGGCCTTATCTCTGCTATGGAATTATAGTGTGGCTTGGGTCAAATTTTTCCTAGGTCCCCCGGTTAGCTAGTCTGTAAAATGGGGAAGAATATTGACCTATCTCACAGGGCAGGTGTGTGGAGGAATACAATAAATATTGTAAACCACTACTGTGCAGTTTAGCATTCTTGAATGAAGCAAAACAAAGGAAAATAGAATCAGACTGTGTTGATATGAAATAACCAACTAAAATTGATAGATAAAGCTATATGTGTTGCCAATGTATGTTTGAAGTGATGTAAGTGATGTTTCCAGTGTTACCTTGGAAACTATGCACTTTGATTTTCAAAGACCACACCTTGACCTGCTATTTCCTCCATGAAAGAAACAACATGAACTTTGAAACCAAGTATTTATCCCTATTTGCTTGGAACTTTGCCCTTTTCTCCAGGCCAAATACATGCCTAGTAAATTGCATTCTGAAATGTACAATCTCTAAGGGGCAAATAATCTGTTTACTTTTCCAACTATATTGTGCACAGCCATGTACAAGTGACACTGTTTAACTAAGTTTCCATAAGCTTGGTTTGTTTACTAATAGTACAGAAATAAAACAATATTCTTTTTTAAAGCAGATATGCATTTTGAATATTTAAGCTAGTTGAAACTTGAAATGTCAAGTTTCTAAATGTTTTGGCACTGTTTGTTTCATCAAAAGACAGAATGAATCTCCCTAGACAGTAAGTCTTTGTTGATAGCAAAATTTATTTTACTTTTTTTACATTTATATCCTGCTCTTCCTTGAAAGAGCAATGTACATGGTTTTGTGTTTATCCTCACAACAACCTTGTAAGGTAGGTTATGCTGGCCCAGAGTCACCCAGTGAGTTTCATAGCTAAACAGAGACAAACCTCGGTCTCTCTGTCCTAGTCCAACACTCTAACCACTACACCATACTGGCTCTCTGTCTAACTGTATCAGTCTGGCTTTGATTAGTCTGTATCAGATGCCTGAGGGCAACCCTCAACAAAAGGATAATATAAAACTCATTAATTGTAGAAATGCCATTAGTTTGGCTACCTGCTGAGGTCTGAAGTTGCAGTTGCTTGCAAACATTTGCAGGGGCAGTTGGGGTCAAAATGACCTCAAAAGCAGAATTGGGAAGGGTTGCTCAGCATGAACTCTGCAAATAGCTATGATTTTTAAAAAAAGATTTTTTTTAATGTGTCATAAGGAAGGCTTTAATGGGGGTGGGGGTGGAACCAGACTGTTGGCATTGTCCAATGACATGTTGAAATGAAGGTGTGCAATGAATCCTCATAGGGATTCATTATGAGGAAACATACACCAAAGAACCCAGACACCTGAAAAATAGTGACCACACATTTTGCTCCGTAACTCCACTTCTACAAGGGCTAGAGCTTAGCTCTTTTTAAAGCATACTTTCCAGTAGGCTTATGAGATCACCCGGCATTGTGTGTGTGTGTGTGTGTCCGTGGCTTATGAGATCACCCGGCATTGTGTGTGTGTGTGTGTGTGTGTGTGTGTGTGTGTGTGTGCGCGCCCCCCCTTATCTGCTTTGCAACACCTGGACCAATATGAACCAAATCGGGTACAGTTGTAGGGACACATAGGGACACCTCAATGGCATAGTTTATGATTATGTCATCTACCCCAATCCATCATGGTGGATGTGTAAACTTTTGAGGCGCAAGTGGGCTAACTTGTGAACCACTTAACTGATTTGAACCAAATTGGCAACAGCTGTAGGGACACATAGAGATGGCCTAATGGAATGGTGTGTGATGTCATCCACCAGTTCAAAATGATGACCTTGTGAACATCTGAAATGCAAGCGGGCTAATTTATGGACTGTCTAACCAATTTAAACCAAATTAGGTACAGTTGCAGTGAGTGACACACAGGGACACCTTAGTGGCATAATTTGTGGTGATTTCATCCACACCAATTCAATATGGCAGTTGTGTAAACTTCTGAGGTGCAAGTGGGCTAACTTGTGAACTGCTTAACTGATTTGAACCAAAATTGCTGCAGCTGCTGCCCAGGACACATAGGGATGCCCTAATGGCATAGTTTGTGATGGTGTCATCTAACCCAATACAAGACGGTGGTCACGTGAACTTTTGAGGCTCAAGTTCACTAGTTTGTGGACTGCCTAACCAATTTGAACCAAATTGGGTATAGCTGTAGTGAGTGACACACAGGGACACCTCAATGGTATAGTTTGTGATGATGTCATCCTCACTGATTCAAGATGGTGGATGCATGAACATTTGAGGTTCAAGAAATCTAACTTGTGGACCTCAATTTGAACCATTTAGTCCAATTGTAGAGACAGTAAAAGGAAAGTATTATTATTAATTCGATTTCTATACCGCCCTTCCAAAAATGGCTCAGGGTGGTTTACATAGAGAAATAATATATAAGTAAGATGGATCCCTGTCCCCAAAGGGCTCACAATCTAAAAAGAAACATAAGATAGACACCAGCAACAGTCACTGGAAGTACTGTGCTGGGGTGGATAGGGCCAGTTACTCTCCCCCTGCTAAATAAAGAAAATCACCACATTAAAAGATGCCTCTTTGCCAAGTTAGCAGGGGTGGTAGGCTGCTTAGTTCTTTCTAGAACAACTTGGGTTTTTTCTTCTTCAATTAAAACTGGGGATCCATGTTAGAGTTAGGATAGGGCAACTTCGAATCCCAAATATGTCCTATTTCCTTTTGTTCCAGTCTTTCTTCAAGTAGCTTAGGGTGGCATGTAATTCCCTCCCCTCATTCATCTTATAACTCAGGGGAGTAGGTTAGGGCAAGAGATAGTTACTGAGCTAATATCATCCAGTGAGCTTCATGACTGAGTAGGAATCTGTACTCAATTCTCCCTAGTCCCAGTCTGACCAGTATACCATCTTGTTATGTGCGTGTTGGACCCCCTGTGCCAACTACCATTAAGTGGATTGGGGAACAATGTTTATACAGGGCTATACTACAGTGTGATAGACCATAACTTTTTATATTGCATGAAAGATTTGCTAGAAGTGAAAGTGGGATGTGAGTGCATACTATGAGCAGCAATTCCTCTTTCCTTCAACTGTGTGTGGGGGGGGGGGGGTGGGATTGCTCCTTTCTTTGCATCCCAAGGCAGTCCCAATAGCTATGATTTTTTTAAAAAAGATGTGTGTTTGTGTCATAAGGAAGGCTTTAATGGGGCTGGGGGTGGAACCATTTCTCTTACCACTTAAATGGTGCTGCCATCTTGAGAAAGGTAGCAATATGGGCTGGCGTCAAGCTGGAGGTAAGAAACAAGGAATATGTATCTCAGCCATATTAAGTTTTTTGTATGTGTTTTAATCCTATTATCTCTCTGATATAGGTGATTGCTTGCTTTGTTGTAAAAGAGTACTGTATCTGTAACCCATTGTTTGAAATGCATAATTGCTAATGTTCAGCTTAATTCTATCCTCTAGTGGCCATTGGGATAACAATGATAAACCAGTGTTTGGAAAAAGGCGATTCTTCACAGACTGTAGCCATTTTACAACCTCCAAACTTCAATTTGAGAGCTGTCCCGGAGTGTGCTGAAACCTACTACGATAGCCTATTGGAAGCCAAGAGTTTAAAAACCAAAGGTGATATCTTAGTCTGATCAATATAGCAGAATGGACATATTTATAACCATTTTGTGTCTTTTACAAGTGGTTTGTCTTCTCTCTTGATAGCCTATGCTTATGTGAATTACATAAATATTGGGTGCATATATTCTGAAATGTGAACGAGTCTAATAGCAGCACTTGAACTATTTCTAAGAGGTCTTCCTGGATAATTTAGGGGGCAATGTTTATCTGTTGCTAATAAAACCCAAGAGGCACAGAGAGTGGAAGATTTGTTTGGTTTACTGATGTCAGCTGCAAACAAGAGCAATTTCTGCATGAACTACTGCTGTCTTGGGAGTTACTCTCCTTTGAGTTTGTTTTGAAAAACTGCATCCCAAAGATGCTTAGTATTCCAAAATGCCTTCATTCCAGAGTCCCACAGCTGTTTCTGTTTTGGCCTAAAGTACTTTATGAGGAGGAGGTGTGTGTTCATGGTATACAAAGAATATAACAATGATTTCCATGATGGAATAATGGAACTGATCATTTAAATAACATAGAAATTATATTATTGAGTCAAACCAATGATTCATCAAGCCTAGCATCCTGTTTCTACATAGTGATTAGTTTTGCTTCCTATGAAACTTCTTGAGTAATTGGTGAAGGGCAATAATACTACATTTCATTGCCACTCATCTTGTGTTCACAAACACTTAGTAGGGATGTGTATGGAACGGCATTTATGTTCTGAGCTCAGAATGGAATGCACATGCCTGGAACATTCCATCAGAACAACCAGTCAAGTCGGCTGTTCTGACAAAATGAGGTATAAAGTTATACTGGAGATTTTGTATTGAATGTAGTAGAGGCAGCAAAAGCACCATAATGATTGGGCTGAGGGGATTCCATATGTAGACTGAGTGAGAGAGAGGGTCTGTGACAGAGCTGTTGACTGGAATCTACTTTAATTTAATTATATCATTTTAAAGTTGTATTTTATACTTATACTTGCCTACACCCACAGTGGTACCAGCATGAGACTTGCCATTGATCCTGACTCAGCTAATGAGTAAACCACTTGAACAGATGGCTACTAGTGACTTGCGTTTACGTTTCTTTAAAGCAACATGTCTAGCTGCTGTTACTTTGATGCATTGTGTAAGCATTCTGATCCAGCACTTCATTCCTTATCTTTCACAAAACAGAGTAGTTCTTTGACTGAATTTCAAGTTCTTGCCTAAGCGAGGCTGTCCTGAATTTTAATCTTACCCAGGATATTTGCTTGCCAGTTTTCCCCATTGCCTTGGTCACAGAATGAGTATAACATTCCTTCAATGTTAAAACATACTCTTATTCTATATGCAAAGAACATCTTCCCTTCAGAAGATTACTTTCCTGTTTGTGTGTAATGTGGACTCATGAAAGGAACTTCCACTTTGAACACAGTGCTTGTTCAAATTGATCTCTTCAAAGATCAAACTGTGCTATGAACTGGCTAAAGAACCACTAAAGTAAAGTGTGCCATTGAGTCAGTTTCAACTCCTGGCACCCACAGAGCCCTGTGGTTTTCTTTGGTA
Source organism: Hemicordylus capensis (assembly GCF_027244095.1). NCBI lineage: Eukaryota > Metazoa > Chordata > Lepidosauria > Squamata > Cordylidae > Hemicordylus > Hemicordylus capensis. The sequence goes on along the minus strand of NC_069658.1, from coordinate 47,810,427 downwards.
GAATACAGGAGGGGTTTACCATTGCCTTCTCCCATGCAGTATGAGATGATGCCTTTCAGCATCTTCCTGTATTGCTGCTGGCCAATATAGGTCTTTCCCATAGTCTGGGAAACATACCAGCAGGGATTCGAACCGGCTTGTTAGTCAAGTATTTCCCTGCTGTGCCACTTAAGGTGGCAGAAAAAATCCAGTACCAAAGGACATATCTGGTCATTCAGTTCAAGCAGTAGTTATGTCCACAGCATTTATGGGGGTTAAATGTTTGTGGAGATACCACCTGATCATAGCCATCAAACTATATTAGACATTATACTCTTGATAATCAGTCCTAAATGGGCACAGTTTTGAGTGACTGGTTTTTGAACTTGGTTATCTTGAAAGGTGGCTGTATCCTCCATCCTGGTAAGTCAGCTTGCTACTCTTTCATCAGTATGAGTCCATAGAGAGCGCAAAGAAGAAAAGCCAGGTTTCTTACCTGTAACTGGTAGTATTTTGAATGGTCATCAGTGCAGTCATACAGCCCTACCTCCTCCTCCACTGCAACCCTTTATAATCAACTTGTATGGATTTGGTGCTCACCCAGATCCAAGGGAAGGGAAGCACTAACCACTTCTACATTGGCAGAATAGCTGTCAATACATGGTATGGTTCATGCCAAAAATACGAAGTGATGCTCTAGAATGTTCTGAATCAAGGTACTACACAGACACAGAACCCATAAGTGTAGTTGCACAGATGCCCACTCAGGCATAAATTACATGTTAAAAGATCTGCCTTATCAGGTCCTGGTCCAAACTGTGTGAGAGGTATGACCCCAAGAGAAGTGTAAGCTGCAGCTATGATGCAAAAGCTTCATTCTGCTCTTGCTTTGTACCAAGAAAAAATATAGACCTGCATCCTTGTCTTACCTCACTATCCAAATTGGTCATAATATAGGCAAGTGTGTGATTACTAATTGTGTGTAGGTAAGTGTGTGACTACTGTGGCGTATAATATTTATTTATTTGATTTGATTTATATACCGCCCTTCCAAAAGTAGCTCAGGGGGAAAATCTCAATGTCTTGATGTTATCCTTCTTCCAAAGATCATATCTACTTTGCACCACATCTAGGGTGAGAGCGAGTTTGGCACCCAGTTCTTTATTTTGTTTTAGTTGTATGTGGGAAGTCTAAAGCTGTTTTAGTAAGACTTCCATAAGCAAACCTCTACTCTTCTCAGACAGTGAAAATTAGCACTGAGACTCCAAAGTTAGTTTAGTTTGTTTGTTTTTTCAAATTTGTATACCACCTCAAACTTCCCCCTCTGGGTCGTGTGTAAGTAGGGAGGCTATCTTGTGGCTGGATTGTTTGTTCTGTGGAGGCTGCAGGTCAGTTTAGCCTTAATGTAATGACTGTTCATATGCAACAGCCCTAACACTCTTGTAAAGCATTCAGATCAAATAGGACTAAAGGTTAAAGTAGATGCTCTGCTTCAGAAAGATCCTAGGTGCAATCTTTGTGTGGGATAGACCACTATCTGAAAACCTACTCTTGACAGTCAGTGATGGACCAATTGTCTGACTATAAGGCAGCTTCATTTTTTTAACCCTGTTATCCAACCTTTCTTAACAGATCCAAAGCAGTTCACAACATATCAATAAAACATTATTAAATTACACAAAATTAACAATATACTATAGCAGCCTCCCATAACTTGCAGCATTTAAAGCTAGCAAAAGAACAAGTAAAATAATTTCACTAGCAGTAGGAAATAGATTTTTCAAGTCAGTAAGGTTCTCTGAAGTGCCCTGAAGATGAACAATGTGTTGGCACACTTAATCTCCACAGGGAAAGTCAGCACCACCACTGAAAGGGCCCTGTGCCTAGTAGATGTCCACTGTACCTCTAGCAAAAGGTACTTGGAGCAAGTCCTCTGATGATGCAGTGCACAGGAACATAAGGAGAAGATGGTCTTTTTTAGGCAGTCATATGTTCAGAAAAGGGGAGTAGGATGGGAACCTAGGAAATAATGTGCTGGGAAAGGAACTTAAGAAACAACTTTATTAAAAATGCCATTGGCCTTTATTCCTACTAATAATAAGTACAGGAGATGGGTTATAAAGCTACCAACATTGCTGCATACTTAGTCTCCTAATTCAGTCAAGACATTATAGGAGAGGTCATTTAGGAAGGACTGGCTCCCACTCTCAAGATTCTTGTTGTGGCAAAAGCTAATGACTCCTGATACTGCACTCCCTGAAGTTTTCCTGTAGTCCATTCTTTGGACCTGCTTTTGGACTACTGGTTATTAATTATTAACAAATCTAAGTGAAATTGCTGCTTGGCATGTTTATCTATGGATCAACCAACACTATGTGTTTTTCTTCACACCATCCCAAATGGATTGTTGTCATGGTGTTTGAAGAATTGTAAAGGGGAAGGTAGAAACATGATTATGCCACTTGGCCAATATGGAAACAATAACAATTATATCTGTTAAATACTTTTTAGATCCTGCTGAAGGTCCATGGATTGAACTTTTAATGCAAGGCAAATATAACTATTACTTTAATGTGGAGACTGAAGAACACACTTGTGTACCACCTGAAGGAATCATACCCAAATCATCATGGCTCACTGGTGAAGAGATCCAGGTAGGGATTGTTGAAACAGTGGCTGGGGGTGGGGGGTGGGTTTAAATGTTGCCATTAAGTATCAAGAATATGGTTAAATTGGGGTGAAAAGCTGAAACTTAGCAGCAAATAAAGTCTTTTTTTCTCCTTTTTAAATAAAAACTTCAGCTTGACGATCACCCATAAGTAGGAGTGATCTGGAAGTTCCTAGGAAGCATACACTCACATATCATCTGAAGCTGCCATTGCTGCACGAAGTTATCCACCTTGGCCTGAGATGCCACAGAGGATCTTCACCCAAATTGTCACCTAGATTTGAAGTTGGGTGGAGATTTTCAGTAGAATCTTGGGTGGAGGTGGTGATCTCACTCCCCTTCCAAAAGGGGAGCTTGGGCCTCAGAAAAGAACTGTTGTGGTTTTTTAAATATTTAAATATATAATACTTTAAATATTCTTTTTGTCATTAGTATTTTAGATCTGGACAATAATTTCTAATAGCTGAGACAGCTGTCTCATATTATATTTCTCTTTAATTTGCAAATGGCAACATGGAATACATTCTTAAGTGAACATCCACGGGGAAATTAGAATGCAATCTAGCAAAAACATTACTGTTGAGCATCCTCTGCTTATTCCAGTATAGCATGCATGGAGGGAATCTTGCACAAACATCTGTTGCAATGAGCAGTATGTTAGCAGTAAGAATGTTTTTGGATTATTACCACTGTGTAAAGAAGTGTTCCACGTATTGCTATCTTCAGTTCCTCCTTTTTTCTTTTTTTTGTTGAGTCACTTTACCCTGGGATCAGAATATACATTTGACGCTTGCAAAACATTGTTTGTCTGTATAGGGCAAATTTAAAAATACTTTTGGGCAATGAAGATTTTATTTGCTGGAGATGAGCTGGTCATTTTAGACTACAGGAGAACTCTGTTATCAATGGGGGTTCCGTTCCATGGGGTGGGGGGTAGCGAAACCATGGATAACGGGGCATTAGGGCACTGGTTAGGCTCCTGAGGTTAAGAAAAATGGGACAAAAAGGACTGAAAGTGGGGGAGAAGGGAGGAGTGCCCTACCATGCTCTGTGTATCTCCAGCTGTCCAGCAATACCCCCTCAAAGCCCAAAATTGTGGTCCCCCCCAATTGTGGATTTTAAAACCTCCCCCCCCCCAAAAAGAGCCACAAAATGGCTGCTGCCCTCAAAATGGTGGGCAGAAATTACCTCGGAAGTCATTTCCACCCATCCTTGTCCCATGAAAATGTGAGTCTTAACCCTTTAAGACTTTATTTTATTGTTTATACCAAGGTCGGGTGGCAATTATCTGACTGTGGATATGCGAAACCGCAGATGCCGGGTCCGCAATAAGCGAGGTTTGGTGGGACTAATACACTACAGTTGACTAGAGAACTTTCTTCTTTTTTGTAAACTTATTTGTAAGGCAAGGAAGTTTTTTACAAGAAAGTAACCATGCTAAATTATAGGAAAATTAATTATGCCCTGAAGTAATTGATCTCTTCCAAAACAGAGACAGTTTATTACACGAACCAGCTTGTTAGTCTGGCTTTTCATGGCTTGCTTTTTAAAAAAAAGAAAAAAGAAAAACTACTTTTCTCAGATGCCAAAAGTGAAAAAGGCATTTTATACTCTGGAGAAGAATGGAATTGTAGGGTGTACTGTTGAAGTGACCTGGGAGCATTTTAAAAATAAGAGCCTGATCTTATTAAAAAAAACCACCCTTATGGAATCCACCTATTTGTTGCAGTTTTGATGGTCAAGAGTGAAACATCATTTTTTGTTTCTACAGAAATGTTAAAATTAATTGAAAACATTTTAGGGAGGGCTTTAGGCTTGGCTGGAAGTCAGATTGCAATTTAGGTGGTGAAATCATTTTGACTTTGGCTTGGCAACATATTATGTCTGACCCTTAATATGATCTTTCTTTCTTAGAATATTGTTGGCCAAATTACATCAGATTACAACAGAGAACAGCTGTGGTTTGCAAATGAGGGCCTGATAATTCAACTGCAAGCTCAAGCAAGGGGATTCCTAGTGAGAAAAAAATACAAGGAAAGAAAAGCATACATCCAAAGTCATGAGCCATCAGTCATAAAAATACAGGTACTGTTGTCCACTGAAGAGCCATCATTGCCTCTGGCTGTTGGAGCAAAATAACCTAATTATACTTAATAAGTTTAGAAGCATGTAGTACATAAAAGTATGGTTTTATTGAATTGGTTGTGAGGAGGAAAAAGCTACCCTAATGGCCTCACTTTGCACAAACAGAAATTGTTTTATAACGACGCATACATTTGGAATTAATTACTGTGCAATTGACATGATCTTCATAATGAATTTAGTCGGGATAATGGTGGGTGGAGATAGCATTGCCAGTAGCTAGTTTAGTGGGCTTCCTGGAATCACTGTTGTTGCCTCTGCCCATATAGTCCTGGCAGCCCAACATGCTTTCTGTACTGTGCCTTGTGTGACAGCTTATAAATGGTCAAGATTGCATTTCCAATGCATGAAAAATGCATTGTGCTGCCCTGCTTACAGGTATTTTTACGGGTGGGCCACTTTTGAATGGTAGGGTTGAGAACAGTAAATAAGAAAATTGTGCAAGGCAGAACTTGCATAAACTTAGCTTTGTACTACATCCAAAAGATTGAGGATGTGCCCAGAGGTGCACCTAGGTAATTTTGGAGCCTGGACCTAAAGGCCTTTGGAGAGCCCCCCCTCCCCACAAATTAAGCACCATTGTGCTCAGCCGGGTGACCACACAACCCAGGATAGACTATAGAGGATTGGGGCAGGGGCTGTGGAGGCCCTGGACTTTGGCCCTGAAGTCCTGAGGTAAGAGCACCTCTGGACATGCCTCTTCCAAAAGCTCATTCCAAACTCTTGGGAAACTACTGAAGAAAAGCTTCTGTCAGTTTTGAATCCGATGATACAATAGCTTGAATGAAGACTAAGATGTGTGTTGTTGGGAAATTGATTCTTCAGACAGAAGGTTTTTGCCAAGAACATCAAGAAACTACCTTAGATTGGTCCATCTAGTTCAATTTTGTCTACACTGACAAAATTTCAGACAGGGATTTTCCCAACCTTATTTAGACTGATTGGACCTGGGTCCTTCTGCATGCAAAACAAGTATTCTACTGCTGAGCTATGGCCCATCAGAAGTCTGTGATGATGTGGAAAAGAGCCTTGTGCTTGTTACAGAACATTCAGAATCATAATCTTAATACTAGTCTTCTCTCTTAAAAAATGAAACAGGCAACCTGGAAGGGATACAAGCAACGGAAAATTTACTCTGAGAGATGTGAGATGTTTCAAAGAAATATTTCTTCTGTTATCAAGGTACATACTTTATTCTGGTTTTTATTTTATTTTATAGATGTATAGATCTATATCCACCCTTCAAGGGTGACTTGAAGCATTTGAAGCGTTGCATTACTGTTTTTGAAATGATATGTTTTTCCTGCTCACTGGTGCCTTGTACAATATGGAAACTCCAAAATGTGGTACAGGTGGAAGAACTATAATCAGAGAGATGTAGCTTTATGACCCAGGGAGGGGTATATGGTGGTGGTCAAATCAGACAGACCATGAATATTGCCCTGAGCAATTGCATGTCAGTGCATAGTTATTTTTAAAGGGATTTGGATCTGCAAGACCTTGATTCATCTTGGCCATAGACTCTGTGGGTATCCTTGACTAAATAACTCTGAATGTTGCACTTTGGGGTCAACTAGCAACATATTGTTCAGTGCATTGGATTAATGTGTATCTGTGCATGTATGTGCTCTATATGTGTTCTTAAGAGAACACGATGAGCCCTACTGCTTATTAAGATCATTTGGGCTCTTTCCAGACTGGGGTGAAGTGGTGTAAAATCCCACAGCTTTTATCCTGACGTTTTGAAGCCGTGGGATTTAACACCACTTCCTCCCAGAGAAAGCCAGAGAAGGGGGTAGTTGACTGATGGCTTTCCTTCTCTTCCCCCCCCCCCCGCACCAACAGTCCTCTGGGGCACCTCCCCAACCCCCACATGAGGGGCAAATCAGGGAGGAAGATTGTAAAGCTGGGGAGTGGCGGGGGTGGGGAGAAGAGAATTTCCTTTGGGGCTTGCTGGAGGAGTTGTGGTGGGGTGATGAGGGGAGAAGAGAACTAGAAAGAGGTGGGGGTGAAAGAGGGAATGAGAGAGAGGTGAGGGGCAAAACAATTCCCAAACAAAGCTAGCAAATTCGGGAGGTAGATTTCTGGCAAAGCTGGGGAGTTGCTGTGGGGTGGTGAGGGAGAAGAGAATGAGAGAGGAAGGAGGGAGAGGCTTTCCCTCCTTTCCTTTTTTGAAACGGTGGAGCAGCTTTCCTAAAATGGGAAGATGCAGCTATTTTTTGCAACGCACATGCAACATTATAGCACTGAAATGCAAAGATAAAACTCAAAGGAAGGCAATGGATATGTGAATGGCACCTTGCTGACAACATAGGGACTGCACCGTCAAAACACAGGCAGTATGGAAGCACACTTAGCAGATAATGTGGTGAAACTGTTGTAGCGTGTAATCGGGAAAGCGCCTTGGAGAAGTCCACCTAGAGTTGCCACCCGTACCTCTGGTGGTGACTCAGGGTTGAGCCTTCTCTAAGGCCACTCTAAGACTTTGGGACATTTGCTCTGTTAAAATAAGAGCTTCAACATATCTGGCAGCCTTTAGAAAAATGCTCAAAATGCACCTGTTTAACCAGGCTTTTTTGGTTAACTTTTAAGAAGTTTAAAAAAATGTTTATATTGTTTCAGGGTTTTTTTGTATTTTCAATCAGTTTTTTTAATTATTGCATTTTAATTTTTGTAAACCACCTTGAGACATGTTTAGGTGGCCTGAAAATATCAAATAGATAATAAATAGAACCCTATATTATGGTTGGATCTGTAAATTGATTGATTGATTGATTGATTATTTGTTTATTTATTTATTTAACTTTTTTTTTTATGCCGCCCCAAACACAAGTTGCTCTGTGTTCTAGCTGAACACTAAGCTCTCCTTCTGAATTTCTGGTTGTAGCTTCCAGTTTCTATCCCCTTCCTAGTTCAGTGCAGATCAATTTCTTTGAAAAGCTGGTTCTGCTGACCAGTCAGAAGGTAGTTTGCAGCCCTCTGTTTGTATTTGGCTACTGATCATCATGTATTTTATTTTTACATTTATATCCTGCTCTTCCTCAAAGGAGTGCAGAGCAGTGGTTGTTTATCCTCTCATCAACCCTATGAGTTACATGGCTGAATGGGGATTTGAACTCTGGTCTCCCTGGTCCAAGTCCACCACTCTGACCACTACACCACACTGGCTGTTGTACTATGCATGCACACACATACAGTATAGCTGCAGTCCTTGTTCAAGTAAAGGTAAAGTGTGTCATCAAGTAAATTTCAACTCCCGGCCCTGTGGTTTTCTTTTGGTAGAATACAGGAGGGGTTTGCCATTGTTTCCTCCTGTACAGTAAGAGATGATGCCTTTTAGCATCTTCCTGTATCGTCTGGAAAACATACCAGTTGGGATTTGAACCAGCAACCTTCTGCCTGTTAGTCAAGCATTTCTGTGCTGTGCCACTTAAGGCGGTTAGAAAACCTAAAATATGGAGGGAATGAGGGCTCTGGACAGTATTACAGCCTCAGGCAGTCCTGCACTTGCAACAGATACTGTGTATGAGGCTTGCACAGCCTTTGTGGTGTCCTAATCAAACACGTGAGCAGAGGTCAGTGATGACACGGCAAAAGCTAGACAGCGCTAATTAGAGCATGCTTCATTGCAACTGCAATGAAATAGTGCTCTTTTGCTTCTTACTATGGACATTATTGGAAGGCTCAAGAACTACCCTGAAAACCTCATTACCCCCCCCCCCCCCGCAACCTGGGGGGAAAGTGTGGTAATTGCACTTGTTGAAGATTTCTGCCCAAGCATCTTTTTGCAGCCTGGTGAGTTGAAGCAGGATAATTTGCCCTGCAACTATTAGAGATGTTACTCAATCCCTCTCGCTAAAATTTGCAATGGAATGTGTGGTTCTGGACCCTTTCCCTCCCCTAGCAGGTCAGATTTTATAAAACACAGACATGTCTACAGATTCCATGTATTCTATATATTTGAGCGGGAAAGAATATTGTAATGTGTAATTTGCAATGTATTATTTGTACCAGCTGTTTGAATAGGAAATACATGGAAAATATGCATTAAAATGGAAATTTGTTTTGGTGTTTGGGGGGGGGGATATCCAGGAATTTTTAGTGTAAGGCAGCAGAATGGAAATCAAAGGAAACTGCACAAAGTTCTGATTAAATGGAAACAGCTCTATCCCTATGGCACAGGTTTCAGTGCAGTAATGTTTCATTTAGCTTAACCTTAGATGTGTGTTAACAATCCTACATAAAATGCACCAAAAACCTGATGTGGCAGTGTGTGATTTGTGACCACCTAATATCTAAACACACAAGTTTTTAAAAGCAGAATAAAAATTAAATCTGTTCATAGTTTACTTTAAATATCTCTCTCTTTTTGTTTTGACTTTCAGATTCAATCATGGATCAAAATGTGGTTAGCTAGAAGAGTGTACAAGAAGCGGCTACAGTACTTTAAAGATCATGTAAGGGTTTTCCTGCTTTTGTTCCCTAATTGGTAAATCCATAGGCGTAGCATCCATTGGAAAAGTGGGGGCAAAGGTCCCTGGGCCCGGAGGGTCAGGGGGCCCACAAGGTGCCCACAAGTAGAAGCCTCCTGCCTCCTGGGGGGCCTCCCAGTAGTCTGGGGGGCAGCACTGCCTGCCACCCTGCGAATATTTCTCAACTTCACCACTGGGGGGAGGTGAGGGGTGAGCCGAGCGGAGCAGGCCACCCCCACATGGCGTCAGCGGCGGGCGCTGCTGCTGGTCGGCCTCTCCTACACACCTGCGCAGCTTGAGTATGTGATGGGCATGCAACGTCCAAACTCAAACTGTGAAGGCTGGAGAGGCCCACCAGCCACAGTGTCTGCCACTGCCGCCATGGTGTGTGTGTGTGTGTGTGTGGCCTGCTTCGCTTGGCTCATCCCCTACCCCCTGCAGTGAAGATGATAAATAGTGGCGGGGTGGCCCCCCACACAACTTGGAGGCCCCCAAGGAGGCAGGAGCAGCGGCACAGCAAGCTATCTTAAAAAAAAAAAACTAAGAGGGGGCCCTGTGGTGGCAGGGGGGCTTCTGTGTGAGTGGTGCCGCTTATGATGGAGAGATGTGGGGCAATGTGGAGCTTGTGGGGGGTTAGGTAGGTTTCCCTGCCCCCTTGCATCTGACATCAGATGCAGAGTGTGTGGCTTGGGGCATTGATGGGGGGCCCCCTTCCTGCATTTTGTCCTCCAGCCCCGGGAAGCTCGCTACACCCCTGGGATCCTGCTATTTTGAGTCTGGCTAGAGAAAAATAGTGCTACTAGAAGATAGCAAATTGTATGATTAGATGTTCCTCTTTATCTTTGTAGGAGGGGGTGTTTGAATTATAGTCAGGTAGATGATAATTAATAACTATGAGACTAATTGTTTTCTGAATGATGATGTCTAAAAATGCATAATTTGGGTCTCTTTCAGAATGAAGAAATTGTAAAAATTCAAGCCTTTCTTAAAGCAAACAAGGCTAGAGAGGATTACAGAACATTGAGTAAGTGCTGAATAGTATCTTCTGAACCATAAATAGTGAATAAAGTAACTTTTAAAAATGATGATTTTACAAACACCAGCACTGGTGGTGTAATTGTTCTTAGGAGTTTTACTTTATTAAACTGCCTTTAATTTACAAGTTCTTCTTTTCTGTAGCTGGTTCCGAAAATCCACCTTTGAATGTCTTGCGCAAATTTGTTTACCTCATGGATCAGAGTGATTTAGACTTCCAAGAAGAGCTAGAAGTAACAAGATTAAGAGAAGAGGTGGTCACAAATATCCGATCTAGTCAACAGCTCGAGAAAGATCTGAACCTGATGGATATCAAGATAGGATTGCTGGTTAAAAACAGAATAACTTTGCAGGTGAGTTAACTTGGTAAAGTTGGAAACTGCCTTATATTGAGTCGGACCATTGGCCCATCTTGCTAAGTAGTGAATACAGTGGTGCACCTAGGTAATTTTGGAGCCTGGACCTAAAGGCCTTTTGAGCTGCCCACCCCCAGAAGTTAAGCATCATTCCCCTACACACACACACACACACACACACACACACCCCATAGCACACGTGGGTTCTTGAGGGCACAAACAACAACTGAACTCACAAGAATGTAATAACATAAATGTATATTCATGCAAATATGCATTAGCAAAAACATTTCAACACCCAACTTAACATATTCCCATCCTGCATAATTCTTTATCCACTCCCCACTCTGTCTCTAAAGGATCCAATTTTAAACAACTGAATTTGCAAGAATATAAAGATGTAAAAAAAACCCAAGGTAATGGGGTTTTTTTTGAGGCGGGGGGAGACCTTGAAATTTTTGTTTTTTAATGTATGTATTTATTTTGGCCCAAGGCCAGCATAGGTTTTTTTAATGCAACTTGCAGGCTGGGTGGGAAAGAGGACACTGCCACAACATACAGGGCAATAATGCTCTTATGTAGTATGTATGTAGTATGGAGCCAGTGTGGTGTAGGGGTTAGAGTGCTAGACTAGGACCGGGGAGACCCGAGTTCAAATCCCCATTCAGCCATGATACTTGCTGGTTGACTCTGGGCCAGTCACTTTTCTCTCAGCCTAACCTACTTCACAGGATTGTTGTGAGGAGAAGTATGTAGTAGACCGCTCTGGGCTCCTTGGAGGAAGAGTGGGATAGAAATGTAAAAATAGAATAAAATAAATAGATTTATTTGTTTATTACATTTATATACCATCCCATCCAAACGGCTCTGGGCAGTGCACAGCAGCAAAAACAAAACCCGCATCAATCATTTTAAAAACAATCAATACAAAACAATTTTTAAAACATTTTAAAACCATTAACAATTTAAACATTAAAAACAGTTTTAAAACCCTGGAAGGCCAAGCCAAACAGTGAACTCAAGCTACAGATTTCTGACCGGAGTGTATTCCTCAGCCCAGGGGCAGCTATAGAGAAGGCCTGCCTCTCACTACCAGACATACTGGTGGTAACCGGAGGCAGACCTCCTCAGACGACCCTAACAAAGCGCTCTCTAAGGTAACCTGGTCCTAAGCCGTTCAGGGCTTTAAAGGTAATAACCAGCACTTTGTATTTTGCCCAGAAACATATGCACTGGCTGCATATCTGCACTTAACGTTATCTGAAGTGGTCCGTCTCGAGTTACCACCGGTATTTCTAGTAGCGACTCAGAGGCGGGCCTTCTCTGTAGATGCTCCTGGGCTGTGGAATCCACTCCTTGCAGAAATCCATAATTTGAATTTTTTATTGGCCTTCAGGAGAGCCCTCAAAACCTATCTGTTTGGCCTGGCCTTCCAGGTTTTTTAAATGGTTGTAAATGGTTTTAATGTTGTAACCTGGTTTTTCAGGCTTTTTCAACTGTTCTGATTGTTTAATTGTTGTTTTATGGTGTTTTATAATCTCTGTTTTAACTGTTAATTGATTTTAATTGTTTTGTTTTAATTGTAAACTGCCCTGAGCCATTTTAGAAGGGCGATATAGAAACTGAACAAATAGAATAATAAATAAATAATAAAATATCGGCAGCCAGTGCAACTGTTCCAAAACAGGCATACTATGGTCTCTCAGAGACCAGTATGGCTGCCATATTTTGAACTAACTAAAAGTTCCCGAACTATGTACAAAGGCAGCCCCACATAGATCACATTACATTAGTCAAGCCTGGAGGTTGCCAGCTGATGCCCCACTGTTTGAGGTCATTCTCTTCAAGGAATTGACACAGCTGTTGAATCAGCCGAAGCTGATGGAAATTATGGTATCCTTCTGGATTGCCTGGGGGAGCTGGAGATAGGGGGCACTGCTTTGCAGTGGTTCTGCTCCTATCTCTTGGGTAGTTTCCAGATAGTGGAGCTTGGTGACAATTACTCCTCAAAACAAGAGCTGTTATATGGAGTCCCTCAGGGCTCCATTCTGTCACCAATGCTTTTTAATATCTACATGAAACCACTGGGTGAGTTCATCAGGAGATTTGGTGCAGGGTGTTATCAGTATACTGACGACACCCAAATCTAATTCGCCTTGTCACCACCACCACCACCACCAGGAAGTGGCATTCATTTCCTAAATGCCTGCCTATAGCAGTAATGGGCTGGATGAGGGATAACAAACTGAAACTGAATCCAAGCAAGATGGAGGTGCTCATTGTGAGGGTTCAGAATTTGAGGGATCAGTTAGGTCTTCCTGTGTGGGATGGGGTTACAATCCTCCATAAGGAACATGCACGCAGCTTGGGAGTTGAAGTCCAAAAACATCTGACCCAACGTTGAGAATCCCTGCTATAGACTATCCATAGCAAAAGGTAGTCAGAAATAAAGTCCCCCTACTACCAGTGCTCCCTCTAATTTTTATCACCAGTGAGTGGAAAGAGTTTTCGTTCTGGGCAGCGGTATCATGGCAGTGTGTGCACATAACACATACTCTCTCTCTCTCTCTCTCTCTCTCTCTCTCTCTCTCTCTCTCACACACACACACACACACACACACACACACACACACACCCATGAAATAATGAATGCACAAAAACATTACCTCTGCAGGCCCCCACCTCCAGTCTCTTAGTGATGCTTGCTCAGCTATCCATGATGGATGCTCTTCAAAATCAGTCGACCGTTGTGTAAAGGCCACATATATAATAGTACAATGACCCAGTGGTCCTCCCTGTCAGAGGCGCTCTTACCCCTGGACTTCAGGGCCGAAATCCAGGGCCTCCAGAGCCCCTGGGGGACCCAAATCCTATTTAGTCTGTCCCGGGTGGTGTGGTCGCCCAGCCCAGCATGATAATGCTTAATTTGCAAGGGGGCGAGCCTCCAAAGGCCTTTAGGTTAGGTCCAGGATCCAAAATTACCTAGGTGCACCTCTGCTCCCTGTTGCAATACCCTGGCCTTCACAGGGATGCCTTGTAGTTCCAAATAACTGTATTGATTTCCAATTATATTTTATTTAAACTTTCCTGAGTAACAGAGATTGGAAAAATAAGATAAATAGCAGACTCAGCACAACCTTCATTTTGATGACCACAATTCCTCCTGGCAATAATATATATAGATTAAACCAGCAATTTGTATCCATCTCCAACTTTCTGATTACTGGAATAAAGTTATCTTCCATCAAGTTGGAGATATTCTCTGAGAGAAAACTACCAAGATACAATATGTTCTTTTAATTTCTTCCAAGAACTGTCCATTGTCTTAACACCCACTTTTAAATATTCATCTATATTAATGGTTTTTCAGTAAAATCTGTAAAGCAATGTAAATATACATTTTCAATTAAGATATTAAACAAGTTACAAAATTAAAACTTAAAACATGAATGCTAGAAGTGCCAGCAGCAAAATCAATAAAAAGTAAGCCAGTCACTGAAAATCCATCCTAAAAGCCTGGCAGAAGAGAAGGTCTTTTACAGACCTCACAAACCAGGCAAAGAAGAGGACTGGCTGACTTTCCAAGCAAAAGGAATCCCCTATTCCAGGGCAGCAAGAAATAAAAGTTCTGCTTCAGACAGAAGGAAGCATAGACTCACTGTAAGATGACACACACAGCCAAACCAAAGGGGAACATAAGACTCTACAGCACTCTATGCAAAAAAAAAGGTTTACCTCCGCCTGCGCCCAGGCTCCACAACCTCTGGTTTCTTGGGCTACCGGGGCAGGGGCACTGCCTCCTCCTCCCTCCATCCTTCTCTGGCTCCATCTGCAGATCTCAACAGAAGTCTCACAAGATCTGCAGCCATAACTGGAGGAGAAGGGGGCCCAGCTGGGGAGGGAGGGAGGAGGCGGCGGTGGCAGCGACCCAGCCAGGGAGAGGGTGAAATGGGGTGCTGGGCAGTTGGGCGGCCGTGGCGGTGCAGAGACCGCATGCCCACCAGAAACTGCTGCACAGCGGCCTGAGGGTTGGTGTGTACACATACGCACCTTAGAGAGAACAGTGCTTACTACTACTGTGAATATTTATATACTGCTTTTCAACAAAAGTCCTCAAAGAGGTTTGCAAAGAAAAAAATTAAGATAATGCCCTGTCCCCAAAGCCCCCAAACCCTAAAAAGAAACATAAGACACCAGCAGCAACCCCTAGAAAACTGCTGTGCTGGGGTTGGATGGGGCAGAAGATGACACATAAAATCTAAGGAGCATACGTTCTGCTAACTGTTAGACAGACAGAAGACCCCCAACAAAAGGCTTTGATAAATATTTTTAGGAAACTTGGCTGTTTGTAAAATTGACATGCTTAGAAAATTACACAGGGCGTATCTTGGGCTTGTTTGAGCCAATAAACATTTAGTATCTGGGGTGGAACAAAGATCAGCACATGGTTGCATACAACATTGCTCCCTGGACATGAAAAAAATCTGTCCCATTAACAGAGAAATTTACAGTATGCACATTCTGTAACTTTGTATGTTATATTCCTAACTTGTACCAGCTAGGAGGGAGCTTGGCCTATAACAGGGGCATGATCAGGGTGAATTTGAGGTGCCCGGGAACATGATGGACTGGAACTGTGAGACAATCGGGATCCTCAGTAGGAGGACTCCTAACAGGATCACTAAGATGTGTATGTTCTGTCTCTGTATGCCTTACCAGGGGATAGGACTTTTTCCAGATTTGTAACCAGACACAAAATGTGCAATTGCAAAAACCAAAAACCAATTCCAAAATAGCATTTGTGCAGCTCAAGAATTCAAGCCATGCAGAATGTGCATTAAGGTTACATGATATAAAATATAACTGATAAAGAAGTAAAGTGAGCAGCCAGACTCCTCCAGAACCCAGTCCTTGAACAACTGTTGCTGATTTATCCTCCCCTTGATAAAGATGCTTCCCACTACTTCTCCCAGAATCCTCACCTATAAATACAGGAGGACCTCGATATTCGTGGGGGTTCCGTTCCACAGTTGTACTACGGATATGGAAACCATAAATATCAAGGCATTAAAGTAAATGTATCTGCTGGTAACCCCCAGACTGGATTATTGCAATGTGCTCTATGTGGGGTTGCCGTTGTGTGTAGTCCAGAAACTATAGCTGGTTCAGAATGCGGAAGCCAGTTTGGTCTCTGGGTCATTTTGGAGAGACCATATTACTCCTGTATTGAAAGATCTACACTGGCTGCCGATAGGTTTCCAGGCAAAATACAAGGTGCTGGTTATAACCTATAAATCCCTAAATGGCTTGGGCCCTGGGTATTTAAGACAGCGGTCTTCTTCATTATGAACCCCACTGCCCATTGAGATAATCAGGAGAGTTCCATCTGCAGTTGCCACTGGCTCGTTTGGTGGCTACTCGGGGGCGGGCCTTCTCCGCTGCTGCCCCAGAGCGTTGGAACACGCTCCCTGCCTCCCCATCTCTGACAACTTTTTAAAAGTCTTTAAAGACTCACCTATTCACCCAGGCTTTTAATTACATATTGTTTTAACACTTTTAACATCATTTTAAAATGTTTTTAAATTTAAATTGTTGTAATGTTTTAACTTTTACTATGTCATTTATTTTGTTTTAACTATTGTTTTAAGTTTGTTTTTTGTCATTTATTTTAACTAATGTTTTAACTTTTTGTTTGCTTGTTGTAAACTGCCCAGAGATGTGAGTTTTGGGTGGTATAGAAGTGTGTTAAATAAATAAATACCATGTGCAGTTCTGAATTTTCTTTGGAAAAAGCCCTGATTTGGGTGGGTGGGTGGGGTATTTGAAATAAGTGAAATTACATTCTAATGCTTCGCTCACGGTCAAAACTTATAAAGATTTATACTTAATGGGTAGCCTAAATTAATTTTGAAGTGTTTTGAGCAAGTTTCACCTAAGTTAATGAAACTAGCTTTAATATATTTTGGTATTTTCCTAAGTTTTACTAAGTGAGTATCTGAAGTTTTCTTCAAAGTGTGTTTATATTTAAATTACGTTGGACCACTGTGGGGAGTAAATGTTTGAAATGAAAGCACTTATCTTTGTTCTACCATCTTAAAGAGAAGATTTCATAAAATTGAAATATCCTGAATTGTGTTTATCAGTGCCTTTTCCTCTCCCTCCTTGCTCCCAGTCAAATTGTGCCTCTTCTCTCATATGGAACCAGTAAACTTGTTTTCTCCACCATCAACAGCCTCTGAGAATCTCTGTAACAGGAAACCCTGGTCTTCACTTGGGCTCCATGCTTTGACCCATTTCCTGATACTTAACTTTTCATAATTTTTCTTAAATGGAATAACAAGATGCTAAGAACCATGGTATACCATTTTATAATACCAAGTTAAACTGATTTAAGATGTCTAAACGTCTGGCTGCGGCAAAAAGCTATAATTGCTCCAAACGTATGATTTCTAGCAGCATTTTTTAGGATGCTCATGGAACGTAACTTGCCTTAACACCAGTATCCATTTTGCTTACAGGATGTAGTGTTGCACAGCAAGAAGCTGAATAAAAAAAGCAAAAATCAGGTGGAAGAGATGGTCACTGGGGACAAGCAGGGCATCAAGGGTTTGAGCAAAGAGAGGAGAAAAAAGTTGGAGGCCTATCAACATTTGTTTTATCTTCTCCAAGTGAGTTGAGTCTAATTGAGATTTTGTATTAAACAATTTCACAGTACGTTTCCTACCTGGACAGCATGAATTCTTATTACCTTAACATGTGATGGGCAGGGAGAGCATTGACTTTTCTGACCTCAAATATAAATTAAACCAGTGCGGGTTAATGTCTTCAATTCCAGTTGACTTGCAACTGATATGGTTACAATGATATGGAAGCCATCTAGGTTTTTTTTAGTCCAAAGTTGGGCTGTAAATGCAGTGACTGTGAATGAATTGATTTACTGCACAGACAAAAATCCTTGTTTTGCTTGTAAAATGACTAACTTTTTATTTTTATTTGCGCCGGGCTACTCAATATGAGTTTGGAACTTTATCAGGCTCTATTCAGTCTCCAGTGTGGCCACACTGCACACTAATGATTGAATCCTCTTCAGAGTTGAGAAATGATGGCTTTAGCAAAGGGGCTGATCTGTCAGTGGCTGTTATTGTATGCCACAGCATCAACCTATTCCATAACTTCAGTTTAAATTAGGAGTGTTGGTGTCAAGGAATGTGGAATCTGCAATTAGTCGGCATTTGCAGCCAAGGGGAAAGAGAGCTTTTTGTTGAAAAGAAAAGTTGTTTTCTATGACAAGGATGTTGAGTCTGGCAGGACTGGGGAGGGCAACTGTTTTGGCATGTGAGAGGATTTTGGAGCTCAAGCAGTAGCACATAAGAAAATAACTTGGCTTGTGGGGAGATGAGAGTGGTAGTTTGTGCTCAGGCCCAAGGTTTGTGAATGGATTGGCATGAAGTGGAAGGGTACCAAGGGTTAGTTTTAGAAGTTCCATCAATATTAACAGACTTCTTGGTGCAAAATTATGAGAGGTCCCTACATATTTGTATGGTGAGGGGAGTTTGGGACTCCCATCCATTTGAGTTTGATGCCTTTGAAAAAGTCAGCATTCATGCATAAGTGAACTTTTGATATTGCTATAATTATTTACAATGTGAATTTAGTGTGATATTAAACTTAATTCACATTGTGTATTAACTGCAACTGAACTTGTAAACATTTTTGCTATTGCATTGTCTGCAAAGGGTTTTTGTATGCATGAGTATATACAGTCATCCCTCGCCAACCACTAGGGTTCCATTCTGGAGTAAAACCTGACCATTGGCAAATTTGTGGCTGGCGAAGCATTAAAGTCTACTAGCCAACCCCGCACAGAGCATCTGTGCACTCTTTGGGGCTGGCGGTTACCTCTTCCTCCCCACCTTCTGCTCCAATCTCCAATTCCAGGCCTAGCCACCTCTCCTCCCCACCACCACTTCTGCCCCCCCTTTCTCCCACCGCCTCCTGGGCCTGCCGCTGCCGTGGCGACCAATCCTCCTGGGTGCGCCTCAGCCAATCAGGCCCATCCGCCGCCCAGCCAATCAGCTGGGCGCTGGGATGCACATTCTAAGACACACCCAGGAGAATTATATATATAGATGGGAAATGGGGTATGAGGAACCATGACCGCAAAAAGACCTAAAAGCGGCGGGGGGGGGGGGGATAGCAATTTTTTTTTGCTAAAAATCACCAAAAATCCTGTAATATCACCAAGAGTCGCCAAGAAGAATGAGCAGATCAAAGTTCTGGACATTATTTAACACCCTCCCACCCAATCACTCAAAGGCATCTTAAATTGGCAAGGGACAGCAAATTCAGCAAGGGTTAGCAAGGGTCACCAAGAGGAATGAGCAGATTGAACTGCTGAAACCCCTCCAAAATCAATTTTAAAAACCCTTGCCAAACATGGATACACAGGTCATGGTTGGCAAGACCTGTCACAATTTCCTATTCGCATATATTCAAAACTAAAACCATGGTTGGCAAGGGGTGACTGTATTTGTATGCATGCATACACACAGAATATAGATATTTATGATAAACTGGAGGGATTTTGCATTATCTTGGACACAATATATGACAGGAATTTTGACACTGGATTCCTTTGGTATGTGTTCTTTACTGTAGTACTCATGAATTTCTGTAAGAGAGTTTTCAGTCATTGAATTAGTGCTGATTTATAAATCAGAAGTGCATTAAGGGCCTTTTAAGTTCTTGCTAATAAAGTGAACAGTAGGAAACCTTGCCAGTTTTATTAATGTGGTCTTTCAATCATTATTCTTTTCATAGACTAATCCAACTTACCTGGCAAAGCTGATCTTCCAGATGCCCCAGAATAAATCCACCAAGTTTATGGATACAGTTATCTTCACACTGTACAACTATGCTTCTAATCAGCGAGAAGAATACTTGCTTCTGAAGCTGTTTAAAACTGCCTTAGAAGAAGAAATAAAGTGTGTATATTAAATGAACCAAAGGCTCCATGTTTAGTACAACTGTATTAGAACAGTGTTTCATCTGCTCAAATAAAATAGCTGATCTTAAAAAAATTACTTTAGTTTCTCTCTTATGGATATGGTTGGTTTTTCATGGGAGGCATCGCTGGATAGTTGCACCCCATTCTCAAACATAGGATGCTTGTATTATATTAACTAACGAAACTTGCAAGATCAAGCTATAAATCCTAACTGGAATGGCTTATACGCAAACCATATTTCTATTTCAGAAACATTCTTATTTTCATTTCATTTCATTTTGTTAAATGTTTTTGCATTTAACAAAATAGTACTGCAAATAACTTTTAAGTTATTTAAGAAAATTTATGACATTTTTAAAGTGGGTGGGGGGAGATTCCTTGTGGGAAGATCTGTTTAAAAATCAGTATGCTCACTGTATGTTCAAAAATTCATGAAAATAGGCTTGAAGTTTTCGATTAGAATGCAAGTACTGATTATTTTTATTGCAGTTCCAAAGTAGACCAGATTCAAGATATTGTCACTGGAAATCCTACTGTCATCAAGATGGTGGTTAGCTTTAATCGAGGTGCTCGAGGGCAGAACACTCTGCGTCAGCTGTTGGCCCCAGTGGTGAAGGAAATAATAGATGACAAATCCCTAGTCATCAACACAAGTCCTATGGAAGTGTACAAAGCATGGGTAAACCAATTAGAAATGCAAACTGGAGAGGCCAGGTAAGGGTGCAGCATAGAAAAACTGTACTTAATTTTTCAGCCTCTGCAGGCTTCCTTTGGAGAGAGCCATCTCTCTTTTTTCTTTTGGATTAATATTGTCATTGTCATATGGAATTATTCCATGGAACACACTGGAATTTATAGGTATAGGGCTCAATAAATCTATTGACTAGCTTGAGGCTGTTGTTGTTGTTGTTGTTGTTGTTACATTTATATCCCGCTCTTCCTCCCAGGAGCCCAGAGCAGTGTACTACATACTTGAGTTTCTCTTTCACAACAACCCTGTAAAGTAGGTTAGGTTGAGAGAGAAGTGACTGGCCCAGAGTCACCCAGCTAGTTTCATGGCTGAATGGGGATTTGAACTCGGGGCTCCAGTCCAGCACTCGGGGCTCCAGTCCAGCACTCTAACCACTACACCACGCTGGCTCTCACATTGGTGTATGTGAGCACAGGAAGTAGTTGTATCTGGTAGAAACTATGGAAATATTGCTCTAAAAGTAGATTGGTTTATGGGGAAAGTACCATGTATCGTCGTTGTAAGCAAAACTCTGCTGGCAAATGACTTGAAATATTTGGTTCTTCCTTGGAAGAAATTAATTATAAATATTTAGGCTAGGATCCAAACACCCTCACATGTACATCCAAGTGCTTACAACTTTTTTCTTCTGAACTGCAGTTATGTGTGCTGTAGCAGATGTTGCTCTGGGAAATCATGTAACTTGCAAGCCTATTTCATGTTTTATCTTGATGACATGGGAGATGCTTCTCTGCTGTGGAAATGTGTGCATCTTAAAATCACATGGACAGGGCTAATGACTGTTAATTGAGAAGACCATGATTGAGAACTGTTCAAGTGGGAAAACCATGTCATGAGCCAGTGTGGTGTAGTGATTAGAGTGTTGGACTAGGACTGGGGAGACCTGAGTTCAAATCTCCTTTCAGCCATGAAACTCACTGGGTGATTCTGTGCCAGTCACATATCTCTCAGCCCAACTTACCTCTTAAGGCTGTTGTGAGGATAAACATATCCATGTACTGGGCTCCTTGGAGGAAGAATGGAATAGAAATGTGAAATAAATAAATCCCTGTGGTTCTGAAATGAACGCATTACTGGAGTAGTGTGCGGAAAAGGTATAGGGTAGTACTCCCATACTATTGAGCTAAGGTGTGATTTGGATCTTGGAGTTGGGCCCTTCAACATAAGGGGGAAACCTTGGAAATCCCAATAAATGCATGAAAGCCCCATGTACTGCTTTGCGGGGGGGGGGTTAATATAACAGACATTGACCAAGTAATTAATTTTAGTTGTTGACTGTTACTTAAACTGAGGCATTGTAACTTTTTAAAAAGTTGCTATTAAAAAGTTAAAACAATATTGTTTTCTCTTCTTTTGTAGCAAATTGCCTTATGATGTAACAACAGAACAAGCCCTGACACACCCTGAAGTAGTGAACCGACTTGAGTCCTCAATTCAGAGCCTGAGAACAGTAACTGATAAAGTCCTTGCTTCCATAGTGTCATCTCTGAATTTAATGCCGTAAGTTCAGGGACCCAAGAAGACAGTGGTGGAACCTTTTCATAAAACGAAAAGTCGTTTTTTAAAAACTATGAACTCAGATCGCTGAAATCTATTTTGTACTCGGAGCTGAAACATGATACTTCACCAGCAGAGGGGTGTATTCCCCTGACATCACCAAACCCAGATTTTTGTGTCTATGAAGTGCTCATAATGCAATTTTCTTATGTTTTTCATGCCATCTTATTCTGTTCAGTTGATTCTAAGGTTTCTAAATCAAAATGCAATGCTCTTTTTGTTGATTGAATTAGTTGTATTTCATCCTAAGTCCTTTTCCATTATTTTCCTTTTTTCATCTGTTTTTGCATGTAGTTATGGAATGAGGTATATAGCCAAAGTTCTGAAGAACTCGCTCCACGAGAAATTCCCAGATGCAACAGAAGATGAGCTTTTGAAGGTAGATTTGTGAGGGTGATTGTCAGTATCTTGTTATTTAAGACTATGCTAAGAGGGAAATTTCTTTGCAGTGCAGAGCAGGGTAACTCAGAGAAGTAGGGAGAAACTGCCCAACTGCTTCTCATTAGTGCTCTTGAAGACATGACAGCTTGTACAGAGTCCTTTGTCAGAGCACGTTCTGTGCAAGTGGTCACATTTCCAATAATTTTGTCTCTTTGAAAAAGAATAAGCTGGGAAAGAAACTACAACTTAACACTTGTCGGCTTTTCTGCATTCATCCCTCTTAAGTGCTAGGGACCCTTATCTATATCCTGATCTCGCTCTGTTACAAGCAGAATTACTGCATTGGCCAGGATAGGAGATGGAACACGAATGGCTGTCCCTGTGTATGGATGGTAGGACTAGAGATGAGTTGCTGAAGTGAGGGACATAGCTATCCCATTCTAAAAGACTAAGACCAGATTCCAAAAATTGCTACCTCCGTGTAGCAACTTATAGATTGAGACATGTTCTGCTTTCACTCTGATTCAGTTAGAGTACTGAACACAATTTTAAGCAATTTGAGACTCTAATAACACTAAAACAAACAAAAGTGTTCTCCCATTGGGCTTGTTTTGAACTTATAAAAACTGTGGGAATGTAATGTTTATCCAAACTGAAGAGTGGTGCAGTCTCCAATAATGCATGGTCAGAGGGTGCACAAAACTGAACTCAGAAATATTTACATCAAGGTAAAGATGCTGTTTTATCTACTTAGATTTTTATCCAGCTGATGGGAGTTTTTGCTGTGATGCCATTTCTCTAAAACTTTCAAGACAACACTGACATCAATCCATACACATTCCTGCTATTTACAGTAGGAACTGCCATGCTTCTCAGTAAGATGGTCAGCACTATCAACTTGAAGTGGGGGTGGAAGGAAATGAAGAAGAAAGGGGGGCACCTGGATTCAATCATCTTCCTTCCTTCCCTGCATAGTTGATGAGCTCTGCCAGAACTGATCCAGTGCATGTGGGACATAAGAGTGTAATGCTCACATTTGTGGATTCAATATTCCTCTGTTCAAAAGGGACTTCTTGTACCTAATAGAGATAATCTACATATGGACATATTTTTGGTGTGCATAGATTAAAGTAAAATGTGCCGTCAAGTCGATTTCGACTCCTGGTGTCCACAGAGCCCTGTGGTTTTCTTTGGTAGAATACAGGAGGGTTTAGAGTACCATTGGCTCCTCCTGCACAGTATGAGATGATGCCTTTCAGCATCTTCCTATATTGCTGCTGCCCGATATAGTAGCAGCAGGGATTTGAACCGGCAACCTTCTGCTTGCTAGTCAAGCATTTCCCCGCTGCACCACTTAAAGTGATATGCATAGATTACCATTGCTGAATTTGGGGGAAGGCATTTTTTTCTTCTAGTAATTTTAGAGTAACAAGCTTTAGGCTAGGTGAATTTTTTTTAATAAAATATATAAGCATTGTATCTACTATCGTAAGGTATACTTACTAGAAACATTTTTCAACTGCTGTAGTACAAAATTGTGCTGCAAATATGTTGGCATTTTAAATCTCCCCATAATCAGGTAGTAATTAGGCATTCTTAGTTTTTGCATTGTCTGAGGAAACTCTGATATCAAAGTGTCAACTTTACCTGGAGAAGTATTACTGGGGGTGGGGGGACCCTTGGAGGTCAGAATGTTAACTATTAACTCCCCACCACCAATCACCAGTGAAAGTTGAATGCTGTTTTCCCAAAAGATGTATTCTAGTACCAGGAGGATGTTTGACAACAGTGTGTATTAGGTCTTTTTTAGGTTAAAGCTTTAAAGGCTGTAATCCTGGAGTAAGTCCTGTTGAACTCAGTAGGACCTACTTTCTGATAAGCATGCATAGAATAAAACTGCAAGGATGTTGGCAAACCTTTGAACCTGGGAGTTAATTGAGCTGATTTCTAGTAAGCTTTTTTCTTGTTTCTATCTTAGTATATCTGCCTTCAGTAAATAAACCATAACTCGAGTCTGAACTAAAGGAGTATAGATAATCTGGCATCAGTAAACCTTCATAGAGTATTTTCTTCTTCTCTCCACCCCAAATATTTTCATGTTTCAAGGATGGAACTACAGGACTGGTTAGCTTTTGTTTGTGTATATTTGTATATCTCCCCAAACTCACTTCTCTGAGAAGTTTACAACAAATATAACATAAAAGGTCAAAACAACAATTAAAATGTTAAAAGAGTTCAGAAAACAAGTTCAACAGTTTTTAAAATAGTTTGCATATTTAGAAAGTTGCAAGATTGCTGTGTAACAAGAGTGAATACCAGCCTTATTATGGAAAGAAACTGTTCAGTCTATCCTCCTCCTTGGCCATTCTCAAAACTGGGGACATGTGTAGTCTTTGAAATCAGTCTCAACATTGCTTACCAGTTTTGTATGTATATAACTGAATTTATATTCCTTTAGGAACATCCTATGATTGTTGTGTGCCATGTGACTTAAATACTGCTCTAAAGCAAAGGCTGCTGTCTTATAGTCTGTTAACATGTCTGAACCATAGGCTTGACTCCATAAGGCTGTTATGGTCTCTTATTACTTCCCCCACCCCACCCCCATGTTTACATTCTGTGCCCAATAATTTTTTTCAAGAAATGTTACCAGCTTGGAATCAAATCTTTGATGAACCTAGTAAAACCATTTTAAAAAATGTTTGTCCCATAGATTGTTGGAAATCTCCTGTACTACCGATTCATGAACCCAGCTATTGTTGCACCTGATGGTTTTGACATCATTGACATGACAGCAGGAGGGCAGATCCATCCCGATCAGAGGAGAAATTTGGGCTCTGTGGCCAAAGTCCTTCAGCATGCTGCCTCAAACAATCTCTTTGAAGGGGAAAGCGCACATCTCTCATCAATGAACAGTTACCTCTCTCAAACATATGAAAAATTCAGGTCCGTACTAGAGCAAATAGATGTATGAACCACAAACTGCTTTGCAGAAACTTTTATACATGGGTAGTTTGTTACTTTAGATTTCTTGGTTTCCTTTAGATTAGTGGAACTGGCTTTCCTATGGAAAGAGATACTTTTTATAAAAGATAAGCAAAATATATTCTGTGTCTTGTCAACTTACTTCTTTCAATTCCAATGAAGTCATGCTTTCTTTGGCTAATATTTTGATGCAGCCCCCCTGCCCTGCTTCATGCCCTATACTTTGGTGATTGTCGCTGTATTACACAAGTGATACTTTGCTTAAGGATAATGACATAGCAATAGCAATAGCACTTACATTTATATACCGCTCTATAGCTGGAAGCTCTCTAAGCGGTTTACAATGATTTAGCATATTGCCCCCCAACATTCTGGGTACTCATTTTACCGACCTCAGAAGGATGGAAGGCTGAGTCAACCTTGAGCCCCTGGTCAGGATCGAACTTGTAACCTTCTGGTTACAGGGCGGCAGTTTTACCACTGCGCCACCAGGGGCTCATTATAGGACTTTTTAAGGGGAAACATTTCCTAACCAGGAAGAGTTGTATATTTGACTTCGGGCAATAGGAAATGTTACCAGGACATTGTGGTAAAATGTTTGGAGAGAGCTGTGCTCTTTAGCCTTAGCCTGTGTGGGTGGTTTCATCACTAAACAGAAATGCTCTGGAATTCCAACAAACTATAATTTAATAAACAGTTGTATCAAAAAATGTTATTGAAACATATTTGCAAAGCTGTCCACAAGCTGGATATCATATCATTTGGCAGCTATTCACTTTTGTTGTTTACATGTTACAAGTGCATATGATGCATCTTGGCATTATGTTAAGCATTTTAGCCTGTATGACGCTCTTGTTTGGAATCTCAAGTGTTGAGGTCTGTGTTTATATTAAAATATATGTCTGCCCTGCCTTTTGACCAGACAGTCCCCACAGTGTCTGTAATGTAAGTTAAACACTATGAATTGATCTTCACTACTTTGGTGAAAAATCTAGGGGTATGCAATTCGGGTTTTCAGTGATTCGGTTCGGGACCCGAACCGAATCACCCCTGATTCGATTCGGATTAAATCTGAATCCAAATCGGTTCGGGAAGGAAAAATGGGTCCCAGGGGCAAAATAGTGGGGTGGGGTGGTAGTGCCCAATGGTTGGAGGCTACCACCCAAATTTCAGGGGAATTGGGCAAAGGGCTTATTTTTGGGGAATTTTTGGTGTCTTTGGGGCAGTTTGGGGGCATAGAGTGGGATCTGGGCAAAAAGAGTGGGGTGAGGTGGTAGTGCCTAATGGGCGGAGGCTACCACCCCAATTTCAGAGTGATGGGGCAGAGGGCTGATTTGGGGGGAATTGTTGAAGTTTACGCGTCTGTAAGGTTTTCCCACATAGAGAAGCATTGAGGTGTCAGCAAATGGATAGCTTCACTCGGGGGGCAAAAGGGTGGCTTAGAGCAGTGTGGGGTTGGTGGTAGTGCCAGGTAGGGTCAAGGAAGCTACCTGAATTCTTTCAAAGGATTTGGGCAGAGGGCTGATTTTGGGGGAATTGTTAAAGTTTACGCGTCTTTAAGGTTTTTCCCCATAGAGAAGCATTGAGGTGTCAGCAGCCCCATAAGTGCACTTGGGGGGTGCTGGGGTGGCCCAGAGCAAGTGGTAGTGTAGTGCACATAGGGTGCCAACCACCCCCATGGGTTTCTAACCCATGGGGTACAGGGTTCTGTTGTTTCAGAGGTATTCTGTGTGTGGATTCTATGATAGCTATCCAGCACCCCCCAAGTGCACTTATGGGGCTGCTGGCACATCCCTAGAAAAATCTGCAGCATGAGAGCCATTTCCCACTGTGCTGACCTCTGCACTGTACGGGAGCTGTTATTAGTGCGAGGAGGGCTGTTTAACAGAGATGGTTACCTTGCAAGAGCTCTATGGGGACAGCTCTGAGAATAGCTATATTTCCCAGCACTTCATGTGTGCCTTCCAAAATGGTGCAGGGGCCCAAGAGGGCTCCGTTTCTCTTAAAGGACACCCCCCCCGGTCGCTATGGAAAAGCACAGAATTGTGCTGTGAGAATGGTCATCTCCACATGTTGCCAGGGGGACTGTGCAGAGTATTCAGCTTTGATGGAAGTTTCACAGACCCAATAAGCAGTGAGTCAGGAAGCCACACTCAGGGTTGATGGGGGCCACCACAGTCCTCCGAGCATACAATGAAGACTATTGCATTATAGCAGGCATCCCCAAACTGCAGCCCTCCAGATGTTGCTAAACTACAACTTCCAGCATACCTAGCCCCAAAAAATTGTGTCTAGGGATGCTGGGAGTTGTAGTTCAGCAACATCTGGAGGGCCGCAGTTTGGGGATGCCTGCACTATAGTCTCAGATCTACATACAAAATTGTGAGAAACAGTTTCCAAGCTTAGTTAATGTCATTATAATACTTGGGCTTTGGTTAGCATCAGTGTAACTGTTTAAATTCTGTGTTATGCAAGTATTGTGTTTTTTCTCTCTTAGGAATTTTTTTCAAGCAGCATGTGGAGTTCCTGAACCTGAAGAAAAATTCAATATTGATGAATACTCTGATATGGTGACTCTTAGCAAACCAGTTATATATATATCCATTGAGGAAATCATTAACACTCATTCAGTAAGTATGGAAAAGGGAAGCAAAAAGCCTTGAAACCATAATTACTAAATTTGGATTGGGTTTTTTTGGAAGCTGGCTAGTTAAAATGTGTGCCTCTATGAGCACTTGATCCTAAACATTTAATTTGGAAGTCTGGAGCAGGCTTTGAAGGAAAACATATTCAGTGCTGGTGAGTTTGTAGCTTATATTCTGCCTCATCAAGCTAGTAGCTTGCAAAAATGCTTACAGCCTAGATAAACTTGATTTTTTGGGGGGTGGGGGCGGTTTCCAGTAGTAGGAAAGACTTTTTTTTTTTACTGTCTCAGACAGTAGTAACAGATTATCTCACTTTCCTTCCACCAGTGTTAGAACCTTTGAAAAGGTTTCCCTCCATTCACGTTATTTCTATATGAGTTTGAATATATAATGTCTCCTATTGCTTTTCTGTAAAAGGTGACATTTTCTTTGTGGGGGGAAATGGAGTGACAAATCTTACTGTGTTTTGGAACTGCTGTTGCATGATGGAAATGGATAATTTAGGATAATACTGGTGTCCTGTGAGTTGTTTGTGTTGGATAAGGAAGAGATGAATTACAGGAACAGCTTTTTTTTTTTTTTAAACACAACATGACTCATGCTGTCTTAACCTCGATTTGTACCATATGGCCTTTTCAAAGAACCTACATAATAGAACTTCTAGAATCAATGTCCCACTAAAATGTTAGCACTTCCAGCACTTACTTGGTACTGAATGTGCATATTCTGTTCTGTTCTTCCATCTGTTGTTTATCATATTTTTATACCACTCTATATAAAATCTTAGGACAGTTTACAATTTAACCAAACAACAACTAACACCTAAAATCATGTTAAAACAAATCAAAATTACCATCAGTAAACTTTAAAGCATAAACCAAAAGCCTGATAAAACAGGTGTGTTTTCAAAAGGTTTAAAAAAATAACAACCCAGAAAGCCAAGGTTTTTTTAAAAAAAATGACTTTAAAAGTCATTTTAAAACAATCGGTATTATTGGGAAGAGATGCAGGCTAATCTGCAACTTCAACATGAATGTATATGATTATATTAAACTTTTTCTCCTTGGCTTTCTAAAGGCTATACAGTTCATATTGACATATGGTTAAATGTTTTTAGTTTGTCAAATAAAAGTCTTTGAAAACTAAGCAGTACCGGATTTATGGTAACCTACACAGCTGCTTCTCATGAATTTCCTTATAATCCTGTATTATAATTTTCCACAGGACTGTTGCACAGTCCAAATGTATTAAAGCTGCATGGCAGTAAGATAAATCTGTGTTGCAGTTTATAAATCCTTCACAACATGTGTGTGTATAGTGTGTGGGAAAGCCTTTTTAGTAGAATGGATAAATTAATCTGATACAAATTTTAAAAAATTGGTTCCTTATTGAAATCGGAACTTAGGAAGCTGCCTTATACAGAGTCAGACCATTGTCTCATCTAGCTTGTTACTGCCTGGCAGCAGTTTTTCAAGGTTTAAGAGGCAGGAGTCTTTCCCAGTCCCTACCTGGCCAGGGATCAAACCTGAGGCCTTCTACATGCAGACCAAACTCTACCACTGAGCTATGGCCCCATCCCCAATAGTGCTGTTGGAGAGGGCTTACCACCCTTTTAAAAGGATTTGTTGGACTCTTACAGCAAAGAAGCCTTTGCTACCTCCTTGTGTAGTATCTACATCAATTTGTAGTATCTTATAGCCCTGTTAGGCTATAGTAGCAAAAACACATGAAGTAGAAAATGAAAAGTCATAGAAATTGACTTTCTGGCCTGATTGACATTGCACAACATAATGATATAGCATGATAATTGAGCGGTTCAGGTCCATGCAGCCCCCCCTCCCCTTCACACAGTAGAAAGGGACATTTTGCAGGTTCCCATCTTGGCTTAAAACAAACTGGGTGGGACTCGACCAAGCAAGTCATGTGGCAGCACCAGGCACTGGGCAGGCAGACTTCCAGTGTAGGGGTGTGCACGGAACCGCTACACTGCGGTCCGGCACTGGGCTGGGGGGTCGCTTTAAGAGCGGCGGGAGGGTTTACTTACCCCTCCCGCCGCTTTCCGATGTGGCCCCCGTAATTCATAGTGTAATTGGGGTGCAGGATATCTCCCTGCCGCCCCTTCCCCGCTGCTCCTCTGGAAAGCGCTGCAAAGCTCACAGTAATGCTTTGCGCGCTCACTGAATACCTTCATGAATCGCTGCCCCACTTTTTAAATGTAATTAAAAGAAAATTGGGTTTCCAACCCAAGAAGGCAGACAAGCCAGAGAGCGCGCGAAGGGGGCGGGAAGGGCAACACGAAGGGGAGACGAGGTGGCGTGGCTGGCGGAAGAGAGGCAGGGAAAGGACACGAGGGAGAAAGGACACACGGCGGTCCTCCCGAGAGAAGCACATACAGACCGCTCACCCTCTGCAGACTGCTCACCCTCTGCTTTTAGGATTAAAAAAAAGTCCTCTTTTGAAAGCCCGGCTCCCCTCCTCGTCGTCACTTAGCAATAGCCAGCAATAGCCAGCCATTCCGCCTTCCCCCGCTCTCCAGCCCCGCCTCAGGCGCAGCTACTATAGCAGCAGGGACGGGAGTGGAAATTTCCACTGGGTCCCCCTGCTGCTATAGTAGCTGCGCCTGAGGCGGGGCTGGAGAGCGGGGGAAGGCGGAATGGCTGGCTATTGTTGGCTATTGCTAAGTGACGACGAGGAGGGGAGCCGGGCTTTCAAAAGAGGACTTTTTTTTAATCCTAAAAGCAGAGGGTGAGCAGTCTGCAGAGGGTGAGCGGTCTGTATGTGCTTCTCTCGGGAGGACCGCCATGTGTCCTTTCTCCCTCGTGTCCTTTCCCTGCCTCTCTTCCGCCAGCCACACCACCTCGTCTCCCCTTCGTGTTGCCCTTCCCGCCCCCTTCGCGCGCTCTCTGGCTTGTCTGCCTTCTTGGGTTGGAAACCCAATTTTCTTTTAATTACATTTAAAAAGTGGGGCAGCGATTCATGAAGGTATTCAGTGAGCGCGCAAAGCATTACTGTGAGCTTTGCAGCGCTTTCCAGAGGAGCAGCGGGGAAGGGGCGGCAGGGAGATATCCTGCACCCCAATTACACTATGAATTACGGGGGCCACATCAGAAAGCGGCGGGAGGGGTAAGTAAACCATCCCGCCGCTCTTAAAGCGACCCCCCAGCCCCGGACCGAACCACCCAGCTCCAGACCAGTCCGGACTGGTCCGGAGACCTTTTCAATGGCCTCCAGACCGGTCCGGGCCCACCCCTATTCCAGTGTTGGCTGTGGGTCTCCTGATGAGCATGAACCCCTGACAAGCTTTTGAGTTGGCTGATCTAACTCAACCTGGCTCATCTTGGCTTGTTCTAACTACAGTTTGTGCACAAGCCAGGGTACAAAACTGGGATTCAGTCCTAGTTCCATATTCTGGCTTAAGTGCAAACTGTAGTTAGAACAAGCCAGGATTTTCTACATTCAAATGATCTGGCAAACCTAATTTGTTGCAAGGCTTTGAATGGAAATTGTGTATTCCGCTTAACGTGAAAAGAGGAGGAATGAGTAAATGGGCCCTGGCACACAACTCTCATGCTAAACCATGATTTCACATGATGATTGCATCGAACCACTAAGGGCCAGTGTTGGGGATCAGCCAGCACAAACACTGGCCATCCCAGGGATGCATGCCCAGCAGAAGACCCGCAGATAACCCTGGAAGCCTGCCCGCCCAGTGACTACTGTTGCAGCTGCAGCAGCAGCACAACTTGCCCAGCTGGGTTCCACTCTCCACACCCACAAATGAACTTCCTTCAAAGTCACCTATGATATGCAGGAGTGTCTGGAGCAAACCTGTTTGCAGATACAGAGGGCAAAAGGAGAGGAGAGTGATTTGCTCAGCCAAGTGAGTTGCTCTGTCATCACATCTCTGGTGCTGTTGCTCAGTTAGTCATCTCATTGCCCCTGGAAAGCTCACTGGGTGACTGGGCAGCAGTTAATGAGCACCATTTTAAAATTCCCGGTTGCCCTGCCCCACTGACACATGCCAGGAGGAGCCTGGGATGTCAAGGAATTACAAATGCTGCTTCTGTCCTTGCTGGCACAGAAGAAAGAGCTACCTCCACTAGGCCTAGTCAAATGACATCAAGTTGCTGGGCAAAAAGCCTTGAAGAGGGCAGACTGGGAGCCTGGGGTAGGTTGGATACTATGGAGAACCAACATGGAAGGCTTTGCCAGTGGGGCAGCCAAATCCTGGCACTAGGGCTGTTGGGACCAACCAGTCTGCTTGATTAGATGAAAGAATTAAATTGCAAAGATGATAAATATACCTATGGGTGAGGCTGTGCTATTGATACACACTGTTAAAAAAATTCTACAGACTTGTACTGGTTTAACTCTGGTCAGCGACCAAAATAAAGAGATTGATACCTGGTTGGTTGATTGATACCCTCTCCCCAGGGAGTGCCAGTGACAGTAGTCCTGGGATTAGGGTAAGGATGTTGAAAGGACTTCTCAGCATCCTTACCAAACTACAATTCACAGAATTATTTGGGAAAGCCATAACTAGTGTCTGTTCTGTCTCATTGTCCTTTTAAGCAGAGTATTGCTGGTAGGTAATGGCATACATTTATACGTAGATCTCTAACATAAGAGTGGAAGGAGTAGCATGTTCTCGCTTTTAAAATGACTGTTCCAAAGGTCTTAGGTCCATGTTTAGAAGATGCAAACCTTGAATTTGCAAATAATTGTAGTGTGATTTCTATTACTATATTATAGGTATTATTATTTGCTTTGTGCAAAAAGTGGAAGGTATAGAAACAAGCAGAGTAATTTACAGGAAACTCATAGTTTACAGGAAACTCATAGTCCCTTATCTGTGAAGCAGCATATATTTAAAATATGTTTTTATGACCTTGTAAAGTCACTCCTTAGTTGAAGAAACAAAGCTGTAGCATAAAATGTTATTTATAGGTTCAGATGTATTTCCTCTTATAATACCAGTAGCTTGTACATGGGAAAAACATGATGATGTTCTTAAGAAAAGAATCTTAAGGAACTGGATTTGAGTGTGTGTGTTTACTCTTTCCACAATGGAACAATCAGTTATAATTGTCTTGTCCGACCCTCTCTGAGTATTATTTGGAGTTTGTAAGGTTTATCAGTTGGTCTGAAGTATTTCTGCAGTTGTTCTCTGGAGGCCTGCAGATACTTAAGAGGCTGGTTCCCTTTGGCCCCTTTTTTGTGGACAATTGTCTAGATTCCAGGATGAAAAGCATACAGTTGCCTGCCAATGTGAATTCTTACAGACAAGATGTCATATTGTGAGGTAAGAGGTAGGGGGCAACCATAAAGAAATCCATAAACCCAACCTCAGAGTCACCCCGTTTTGGAGTGGGTTCTACGAGAAAAATTGCCAAGGCTGGTGTAACAATGCCGGTCTCTTAACTATAGCTGAGAGATAGGGGCAGGCTGTAGGATCATGCGCACCCTATCCTTTCTTGTATGAATTCTTCCTGTCCCATTTTTTCTAAATACAAAGGTAGACCTTGATGATAGTCTTAATTGCATATTCTGTTCAGTGCATGTACAATCAGTGCACATGCATACAGATCTGTATGCATGTACAGTTGTTCACACATTACATTGAGCACACACATAGCAGTCCAGTTCCTATTTTACACTGCGTCTGAGGGGACCTGTACCAAGCTTCACTTTTAAAATGAACATATGTAGTCATTCACACAAAAATAGCTGTGCACACCATAACGTCTGAATAGGATTTATATTGCTTTTCAAGTCAGTGTGGTAAAGAATATATGGCATATATTTTGCTATACAGCATATATTTTGCACTTGTGAAAATAGTATCAGTTCTCCTCCCACCACTGCTGTAGCCAGTGAATGTTGTGGTGGATGTTAGGTGTACTCCTATTATATTGGCTTTTCCATGTCGTCTCTGGAAGTCTTTATTCACACATTTCTGTTTTTGCATTTTACATTTGCATGTCATGATGCATTATGAATACATATTACCATGTGGAAACGTGTCAGATTTTTTCAGTAGTTTTAATAATGGTTGTCGTCTTTGCAGCTACTGATTGAACATCAGGATGCCATTGCTCCTGACCCAAATGACATCTTGAACGAACTCTTGCAGGGGCTTGGAGAAGTTCCAGATGTGGAGACTTTTCTTGGTAAGCAAAAAAAAAAAAATGTAATTGAAAGGTTGGTCCTAACATTTTGAAGAGTTTAAAAGAGAATAAGATACTGAACTAGTGTGTAGCTTATGTTGATGCACTTTTCTCCCCCCCCCCTTCTTTTTTTTAAACAAAATTTCTTGGAATGAAAGCTTTCTTAGAATGAAAGCATTGGGATTATCCATGTTACTCCTTTGGGTTTTGTGAAGATCTGTGCTATGGCATTCTGGTCTTAATACAGCATCATGCTTCATACCGTTATCGCATCTAAGTAGTCTGCATGTACTTACCTCCTGGTTTCCTGGCCATTGTTACTGATTTTCACTATTTCAAGAGAGTATAATGTACTTGCAGAAGTATAAAGGTGTTTAGAGTTGGGAACAATGGTTCTCCAGTCATGAAATGCAGTATGCCCTACCCTATGGGCTGTGCTCTGGCCAGGGATGGGAAGGTTTCTCTTCAATTTAAATATATTATCCTAAAAGTGATCTGCACCCTTGGTCTGGAAGCATCATGTTATAATCAGGGTGGTGTATATTTCACATTTCCACGCAGTTGCTCCAGAAGCTCAGACTTTGGCATTTGGCACAGCATTCAACAATCAGAATATATATATTTTGGGGGGGAAATTCTAGCCCTATCACTGCAAAATATGCATGTGAGTATGCAACTGATGCGTGGCACAATCTCAGAAGATATAAAAGTGACTGGACATTTCTTACAATCCAGACAGGCTGTAGAACTTCAGTGTCCTACACCACCTCTCCCTTCTCCATCCCCCTAATTGTAGAAGCAAAATAAATTATAGTTGCTGAATTTGGGTTAGTAACTGGCAATACTACTTTCCCCCCCTTTCTTCAGGAGAAGGAGCTGTTGATCCCAATGACCCTAACAAGGAAAACACTCTAAGTCAGCTTGTCAAGACAGAAATTTCTCTTTCACTGGCCAGGAAATACGATTTACGGGAAGGTGAAGAACAAGACATCAAGGGCCTGATGATGAAGTATGTAGTATTGACAAGACTTTCATCAAATTTGAAGCACTTACTTAACACTTTCTCACTTTGATTCGCAGAAAACCATTTTATTATACATGAACGTTAGGTATTTCTAGATATTAGGTATTTCTAGTGTATTCTTGTGCGGGTTTAAAGTTTCAAATTCTACAATATTTATGTATTAGGGGCAAGTTCAAAAATTAAGTTCACAGCCCTAAGGGTACACAGAGAGGGGTGTGTGTGTGTGTTTGTGTGTTGATGTAGAACCTCCATGGAAGTGTCCTTAGCACAGTGGATTTAGTTGCTCAGTATGAGACAGAAATAGGCTCATATTTTAATCAGGCAATGAATGCCTTTCCTAGAATCCCAGTGACGACATTTTTGGGCTCATGCCGCAAAATGCAGTGTTCTCTTTGTGTGATAGTTTCTGTATGCATCTTTGGAACAGGATGTAGCTTGGAACAACTATAGAAAGACCACACAGTCACTATTCTATGATAAGGTTTTACAAAAAAGAAACTGCATAGCAGGATATAGATTAGGCTACAGGAAGCAGAAGGGCACATCTGTCTTGGATTTTATGTTGCTGTAAGGAAATGTCAAGCTAACTGGATTCTCTCTCTCTCATATAGGCATGTATAATCTGAATAAGTGTGGCAAAAATTAAGATACTCTTATCCTGTGCTAACATTCTTATTTTATTTATTTATTTATTTATTTATTTGATTTCTATACCGCCCTTCCAAAAATGGCTCAGAGCATTTTACACAGAGAAATGATAAATAAATAGGATGGATCCCTGTCCCCAAAGGGCTCACAGTCGAAAAAGAAACATAAGATAGACACCAGCAACAGTCACTGGAGGTCCTGTGCTGGGGGTGGATAGGGCCAGTTACTCTCCCCCTGCTAAATAAAGAGAATCAGCACGATAAAAGGTGCCTCTTTGTCCAGTTAGCAGGGGTAACTTGTACAAGTGAAGACAGGGCTCATGCTACCATTAGGCCAACTAGGCAGCCACCTAGGGCACAGACCTCAGAGGGGCACAGAGTGTATTAAATCAATCAAAATGATTTGTGTGCCAAAATATTTTCTTTTTGTATTTAAGAAAGATAATCAAAAATTGATGTATTACCTATTCTTGCAATTTGAAATAAATTTAGCAGTTTCAAGTTTTATGCTTTTCATTTTTTCTACAAATCATCTGTTTTTGAAAATCGAAGTTGAAAATTTTTTTGGGGGGGTGCAAGTACTTAGCCCTGCCTAGGGCGCAAAATAGTCTAGCACTGGCCCTGAGTGAAGACAGCAGAGCTGTCTAACTATGCCTAGCTTGCTTTTTTTAAAAGTTCTAACACCCCTCCTCTCCATAGTTTTATTTTTTAAGGTTAAGGGAATGTTCTGACAGCCCTGACTGACCATCTGACTCCCTTTTCTTCACCTCCTTCCAAGCTCTTTGCCAGTGGTGACTGCTGCAGGGGAGCAATATTATTATTATTATTTTAAAAATGTGCTTTTAAAAACATGTTCAAGGCAGCTGAAGTTCAATTAAAATCACAATAACCAGACTGTTTTTTTTTTAACTTTACAGTACAATTCACAGAATTGGGGGGGGGGGGGGGACAGCAGTAAAACAATCAGAATTACACAACCTTAATAAGACAGCATAAATGCAGAATATCCTGCATACTGACAATGGGTTTTCTAAATAGATTTTTAGGTGCAATGCCATGCCAGGCAACATCACCCAGGTGTCTGATATAACCTGATTGTAACACAGCAAATTTCCTGGAGAAATAGTTGGGTTACTTTATTATAGTTCTGACACTTCCATTCATAAAATAGATCTGTGTGTAGAGTGATTATCAGTAAGAATTGCTTTTGGATTTGTTTGTGTTAGACTC
Source organism: Hemicordylus capensis (assembly GCF_027244095.1). Classification (NCBI taxonomy): domain Eukaryota; kingdom Metazoa; phylum Chordata; class Lepidosauria; order Squamata; family Cordylidae; genus Hemicordylus; species Hemicordylus capensis. The sequence goes on along the minus strand of NC_069658.1, from coordinate 47,773,381 downwards.
TAAAATATCTTTTACTGTTGAATCAGAAATATTTCTAACCTCTTCCTCAATTCAGGACAAAAAGACTTATTATTGATGTGATACGAGCTCAGCCAGGAGAGACACTTTCAAAAATCTTGGAGACAACAGCAACTGAGCTTCAGGTAACCTTTTTGTATCTGGGGTAAAATAATTGTAACATTGACCACCAGCCCTTAAAACAAGAAATAATTTATCCAGTATTACCATCACATTTTTAATCTGAAGACTTAATCTAGAGGGAGCATTGTAGAGAACAAACATATGCTTAGAGAACTATCTGTCTCCCTTGCAATGAATAAACATTACATTTTGTCCCACCTTTCCTCTTCTCTGTGAGCTGGGTTAAACCAAGAGATAGCGACTGGCCCAATGAGCTTCATGACTGGATGGTGCTCTGAAAAAGGTCTCATAATTTGAAGTCTAGACACTACATCACACTGCTTCTTGATAAAATTCTTTCTGAACAAGTCTTGGCAAATTATTATTTGTACAAATGGTTTTTAAAGATATTTTTGGGCCCGCAGGCTTTTATCCTTGCAGTGTGTCAGCAGTTATTATTTTAATGATTGCTATGGGACTCCTTTCCAAATGCATGTATTCAGGATTGAGATGTAAAGTTAATAGGTGAAAAAACTAGAAGGGATCCAGAGCACTACTTGATTTCAGGTGCTTCCTACGTATAACCTTCTGTTCCTTTTTTTAATGTCTGGAAAATCCCTGTGTTGATACTCCACTAAGTGTTTCGGGCTAATTATTTCTATGTGTATTTTGCATGAAACGAAATATGAAATGACTTGGAACATCTGTTTATTTGATTTATGTAGCATAAACAAATAATCTGGGGATATGCAGTAAGAGTCGTGTGGGAATATTTAAAAATATTAATATTGTACCATGAGTTTTCAAAATGTTTGAGAACCACTGTAAGAAAGTAAATAGACCAGTTCTGTTGTATATTGATATATTTAGTTTTGATATATTTAGTGGCGTATTTTGGAATGCGGTGCAATATGGAAAGGATTTGAGGGGAAGAGAAGGGCAAGGGTGACTCTCCCTTCAGGCAATGTGAAGAGACAGCCTTGAGTGGCAAGTGCACTGTAGGGCGGCAAGTACAGCCCCCCCAGCCATAGGTATCCCCCCACCTGTCTGCTGCCACTGCCCCGCCTCATCTCTGCTGCCTTTCACTCTGGGCTCCTCCCACCTCAGCCCTGAGGTCGCCCCTCTTTCCTCTCACCAGCCTCACTTTCAAGGATGTGTTTCTGCTTTGTGCTTCAGGCTGACCAGACAGTATGTGTTCAGCAAAATCAACAAAAGCTTTGCCCACCAACCTCTCATCACACTGCTGTAGCACCAGCTTGCACTCACGGGGCCCGCTCCTCCCACTGTCTCCACAGTACTAATCTTGTTGCTCTGCCACCTTGTGAAATGGAGGTGACAAAATGGGCAAGCTTGGTGCTGGAGAGGCAGCAAGAGAGAGGACAAAAGAGAGCTGCTGCTGCTGCTGCTGCTTCAGCAGCAGTGAGGAGAGACTGGTGAGCTAAGCTGCTGCTGGATATGCACTGCTTGGCTAGCCTGTAAAGCTAAGCAGCAGTACATCCCAGATGGTGAGGCTGGTGAGGAGGAAGAGAAGAAGGGCGAAGTCAGGGCCAGTGAGGAGGAGGGCATGGTGGCAACAGCTGCAGCCCAAAGGGCAGGGCAGCCCATTGCATTTGCCTCTGCTTCTAGTGGCAAAAGGCAATCGACAATGGACTAGAAGACTTATTACTGGAAATATTGAAGAAAACTGGGTCCCCAGTTTCAGCTGAACATGCCCATCTAAACATGCCTATCTAAAACATGGGCAAGCTTATCTTAAAGCCAAGTGAAACTTAAGGAAAGACATGTTAACAGGTTTCTATATTTAACCCTCATCCAGATTTTGGGTTAGATTTCTATCCCCAGCTATGTAAACAAGCAAACCACTGCACTCCCAGTTATGTTCTTGTTGTCAAATGTTTACCTGGATTCTGGCACATGATATATCCACAAGTATGGGCCCTCACCAGTTATGATATTTATTATTGTCATTGAACCTTAAAGTTGGCCTGCAAGTTGTGCAGCAATGTGTACAGCCATGGAACAACATTTGAGGCAACTTGCTGAAGTGCATGTAGAGGTGTGATTCAGATAAGCATCCCTCTCACACAATTAAAGGATGTGCCAAGAGTGCATCCACCAGTGCATTCTTACCACAGACCTGATGTTTTAGTATGTGCAGGGCAATGTTCATCTAAACCTGCCCTCATAGAACTGTGGGAAGGTATAACTGAGTGTATAGTTAGCAGAGGCTGTCCTCAGCAAGGGGTTGACCTGTGTGGGCACTATGAGACTCAACAAGCTATACATACCCCAGAGATGCAACCACATTCACAAAGGGAAACATTGTCATATGTGTTTGGTTTGAATGGACAGAAGACATTGCTATTGTGTATACCCAGGAAGCTTGTGCCAAGAACAGCTGACAAGAAACCAAGCAAAAAATGTTATCGTTGTGGATGACTGATCCATAGAATGTATTTGATTAACTCCCAGATTGTCTTTAGGTCAGTCACCACATGTCCCTTTCAGCTGAAATGCTGAGAACAGATCTGTTGAAGTATGGGCCCTGAAATGTTCGTTTAGTAGTGTAGACACACAGGGCACTATGCTTGGGATGTGGGGTTGCCACTGCACTCCCATGGAGTTAAATGTTAAATTATTGTGGGTTCTATGTCCTGAAAAAGTTGGGCTGCAACCAATGGGACTAATTGAGAATAGGAAGGCATTTTCTACTTGTGTAAAAAAATCCTTTGTGACCATGTTTCTTGTATCATCCAGGCTATGATTATGATGAGTCAAACTTTACACCTAATCCTTCTCATATTGGTGCACTAAATAAATGCACTGAATAAAATAAATAAACGTTGATAGAGCTTGAAAAAGCTCCAAGGGAAGGAATTACATAGCCTCCATTGCTAAATTATTTCAGTGCTAAAATGTTCTTGCAATTAGAATTTTTCCCTAATAGATCTCCCTCTAATTTCAGTCCATTGCTTCTTGTTTTATTCTGAGATGATCAGATGAACAATTTTCTTCCCATCTGGAGTCGTGTGTGGCACACTTGGGCAGAAGGGAGTCTAGGAGGACCCATAAGGTGGCAGTATAGTCACCTCAGTCCGATCTGTTCATACTGCACTGTTGCTTGCTCCAACTCGCATAGAGTTGAAGTCCATCAACATTTGGGGACCCAAGGTTGAGAACCCCAGCACTAGACTGAAGCAAAACTTAGCAAGGCAGCCAGGGAGAGGGACACTTGTACTGTAGTATGCTTAAGTGACCCTGCTTCATACTTCTGGCAAGTGGTGTAAAAGTCAAACCAAAAGGTTGACCACTGTTGGGCTAGATAATCCTTTGTCCCTTCCTACCATTGCATGTGCATGCAGCAGAAAAAACATATCTGCACTTATAAGAGGTGATCTTCAAATACAAGCTCAGTAGTAACATTGTAATAAGTGATTCTATGAACAGTGGGTTAGTTGATAAAATTGGTAATTTGTATTACTGCTGATTTTCTTAGGAAGCTGAGCATTTAAAAGTGATAGAAAAGCGTGCAATCTTGGATTCTAAAACTCCAGAGAAAATGAAACACAGTCGATCTATTCTTGAAGAAGGGCAGCTACCATTAGAACAAAAGAAAAGGAAAATCCAGAGGAACCTCAGGACACTGGAACAAGCTGGATTGGTTTCATCTGAAAATAAGTACCAAGAAATCATCAATGAAATAGCTAAGGTTATTGGAATTTTGCATTTCTCCAGCTGTTTCTACTCTTGTAAAAAAGTTCATGCTAGAGGGAAAAATGTCCAAAATCAATACAGTGGCTCATATACAAACTAACGTCATGCTTGTGGAAGTACATTCTGCTCACGCAAGGGGCAGGGTGACTTGCACACCTTCCCTCTGCTGCCCCTGATGCCCTCCTGAAAATATGTCCCTGGGGGGCTGGGAGACACATACATTTTGGGAGGGGGCACCCAAATTAGCAGAGGAAAGGGGAAATCAGCAAAAATAGTCTGTCTCCCCTTGTGTGAGCAGTACATATTTCCATTAATGCAACACTAGTTTTGTATATAAGCAATTGTATATTATAGAAAGAATTATATGAGTAGAATTCAATTGAATGAATGGTAGCCTGGGTTCATGAGCAGAGCATTTGTTAGCCAGTTTTCAAATATATGTTAGACATTGCATATATTTCTGTTGTAACCCTGTGAACTTTGACAGCAAGTCAAAGCCTACTTTACATGAGGCAGGGCTGTTGATGAGGGATTATCAGAACTGTGGCCAGTATAGTATCGCTTCAGTGAATTACTTCTAGAGAAGGGGATGCTAGGATTCAAGTCTGTCTGGAAACATCACCCTCTGATTTAGAAGCCCTTTTCCTAATCCTTGATGTTTGATGACTCATGTAGTTAGTGGTGAGGAAAATTCTCTCTGTACCAAAACAGGGGAACTTTCTTGGCTTCTTGCCTCAGTGTGTGCCAGTATTGAATATTGATATTGAAAATGGATTCTGACTTAACTCTGGCACAAATTAAGCCCAGTGTGTAGCCTAAAAGACAAACTATCAAGCATCATATTTGAGCAGGGGAAGTGCCACTAGTGATTGGGTGGCTTATGCCACTTACAAGTGGCAGCAGCAAAAAGAAATCAAGTTGTTTTGCAATAATTGAGCAAATATATTGACTTGCTTGCTTGATGATATTCCTCAAGTGCTCCAGGATAGTTTAGTTTGTTTTATTTATTTATTTAGCTAGCTAGCTAGCATATTTCTATACTGCTCAAAACTTGTGTCTCAGGGTGGTTTACAATTAAAATCATTTAAACCTTAAAATCATTTAAAACCCAATATTAAAAGTATTAAAACTATAAATCTATTTAAAAGCCTGGGTGAACAAATATGTCTTCAGTGCCTGTCTAAAAGTTGCCAGAGATGGGGAGGCTCTTATCTCAACAGGGAGCACATTCCAAAGCCCAGAGGCAGCAATGGAAAAGGCCCGTCCCCGCATAGCCACCGGACAAGCCGGTGACAACCGTAGATGTACCTCTCCAGAAGATCTCAACAGGCGACGGGGCTCATGGTGAAGAAGACGTTCTCTTAAAAACCCAGGGCCTAAGCTGTTTAGGGCTTTATAGGTAATAACCAGCACCTTGTATTTTGCCCGGAAACTTATTGGCAGCCAGTGTAGTTCTTTCAACACAGGAGTAATATGGTCTTTCCAATATTAGCAACCTGGCCATCGCATTCTGTACCAACTGCAGTTTCCAGACTACATACAAAGGCAGCCCCACATAGAGTGCATTGCTGAAGTCCAGTTGAGTTGGATTCATTATTCAGTGGGACTGCTTAAGAACACTTGGTTTGTCAATAAAAACATATGTTTAAGCAGCATTTATGCAGTTTCTTCAACTTAATGAGAATCTTTGACTTGCAAGATTAAAGACAAATCAAACTTTTTTCAAACATTTTCTTTAGGATATTCGAAATCAAAGAAGATACAGACAACATCGAAAAGCAGAATTGGTGAAACTCCAGCAAACATTGAATGCACTCAATTCCAAGAAAGCTTTCTATGAAGAGCAAATAGATTTTTACAACACTTACATTAAAACCTGTTTAGATAATTTAACCAGAAAGTGAGTAAAACAATATTTTTTGAAGAAAATTCAGAATTCTTTCAATATAGGTGTTCTCAAACTATGGAATTTACTAAAACCAAAACTGCCCTATACCGATTGTATGAGTGTGGGCATCACATGTTATAAGATGCGTGAAAAATGTTGAATTATCTGACAGTCCAATTAAGTTAGTACAAGACTAAGTGTGTTGTATATATTTTTCATCTTTATGTTTTCATGTGTGAAACGAGTGATGTGTTGATATATGTATTTTTAAATTGGTACTGGATGCCTGGAACCCCTCTCCTCCTCACTATCACCAAACAAGTGATAAAAGCTGATAGTGTTAATCATCTGTCTGGTACATCTTGGTGGCTGGATACCTGTGGGCCTAGAGCATCTTCTCACCTGGGCAGCAGGATAGTCTGCAGCTCCTGGGTCTTATCCACTTCCCAGTCCTTTACTCTTACTGCTTTGACTTATGAGTAAAATATTCCAAAAGTTGTTCCCCCAAAAAACTTATGTAGCACTATGTGGCTGCCTTTGGGTTTTGTTGTGTTTTTTAAGTAGGAGGGTTGGTTGTGTTTTATGAACAGTTTTGAACCTAAGAACATCTGCCTTTTGCAGGGGGAGACATGCTGTTCAGACTAACAATTGCTTACATCTTACATTTTACAGAAATTCAAGGAGGTCAATCAAATTAAGTGGAAAAGAGGAAGAGAAAGGCAACAAACTTAAGAATATTTCACTGAAATACACAGCAGCAAGGCTACATGAAAAGGGGGTTATTCTAGGAATTGATGAACTTCAACCTAACCAGTAGGTTTTGCACTGGATATGTCCAGAGCATTTGCTCTTTCATTACCTGTTAAATACATTACAATTTGATATTTAATCCAAACATTTCTGATAAATCACTTTAAATGTTTATCTGCTTAATTTATCATTTTTGTTTGTTTCTAGTTTAAGACAACCTTTTTAGCATAAAGTATACTCACTCACGCTAAAGGTTTTTCTTTTTTTCTTTTGCAAGGTTTAAGAATGTTATGTTTGAAATTACTCCTGGTGAAGAAGTGGGTGACTTTGATATCAAAGCAAAATTCTTGGGTGTGGAGATGGAGAAGGTGCAGCTCCATTTTCAGGTAAATCTCAGTTCTTTGGGAGGTAAAGCATCTTGCAACAAACTGAACTCTGTGCTTCATTAAGGGTTTAACTGGACTCTATTATGGAGGAAGAGGAGAATAATGGTTAGGATCCAAAGAACTGTGTCCCACATACCCAAGAGAGCTTTGGGTTTTTCTTTCTCAAAAAGCAGCCCCCTATGATACATGGAAAACCATGTAGCCCTTTCTAAAACAAAGGGAACTTTCAAAAGAAGTTTGCTATATAGCATAAGAGTTGTCTTTTCAAACAGGCAAAAAGTTAAACTTTCATTGGCCTTACGCAAAGTAGCTCTTTGGAATTCTGCTCATGGTTACTACTCACATGTTATAAGACATTCAAACTTCTTTCCTGCACGTTAGGGACATAAGAAGCTGCCTTATACAGAGTCACTCCATTGGTCCATCTATCTCAGTATTGTCTATGCTGACTGGCAGCAGCTTCCCAAGGTTTCAAGCAGGAGTCTTTCCCAGCCCTACCTGAAGATGCCAGGGTTTGAATGTAGGACTTCTGTGTGCAAAATAGATGCTCTCCCACTGACCCTACAGCCTCATTTCATTCATTTTAGAGTATCAGTTACAAAAATGTATAATAAGGTTGCTCAAATGTTACAGGCACCTATTAGATAATCCCTGTGGCGTCATTAGTACTAAACAAATGCACTCCTTTGCTACTGCTATTTTTGAACTTCTGCAATATTTATGTATGGCTTTTTAAAGAGGTAGACTGCTCTCCCCATTATCAAGCATAGAAGTTTGTTCTTCCATCTTAACAACACTAATAATGCAATACCCCACTGTGCCTCACTATTTTGTGAACACTTTTATTGAGATTGTTTGCAATTCTCATCCCTTTCTGATCTTCCTAAGCTTAAAAAGGGAACACAACTACCATCTTGCAAAGCATGGCTGCTCAGGGCCATCTCTGACGACTGCCCTCCATCCCTAAAACCTCCCTGAGCCATTTTTGGAAAGGCGCTATATAACTCAAATAAAGAAATAACAATAACAATAATAAAACAGCATCATCAATGCTCTTGTAAGCATACTAGCTGGTAACACTTCAAGCCTTAAATACAGTAGCCAAACTGAAATTAGAAACATGGGGGTGGGGGGGTGGGTTGAAGAAACCTTTGTCCATTTTCTCTCTTTCCCTCCCCTCATTTATTTCTACTTTAGGTTTGGCTATTGTATTTAAGCCTTGAAGTGTTACCAGCTGTTATGCCGAAAAGGGCACTGATGGTGTCGTGTTCTACACCAAAATGTTTGCTTTGCTTACATGTCTGTAAGTGTGTACATTTGTGTTTGTGCATTAAAGTGGTCATTTTGTAACTTTTATCATTATCAAGGTGATAAGTTCACCAACACTTTAATTATCCCTATATTGTTGAAAGGGAAGAGGGGCCTGCAGCTGAGAAAATAGTGGCTTTCCTAAGGCTGTTTAGTGAATCCACGGTCCATTTGAACTTCAGCTCACTCTTACCATTACACTGCACTTGTTCTTGTGCAATTCCCATTTAATTGAAATTGTCATTTGTGTGTGTTTCAGTGTGTTCAGAGGTTTTTTCTATTGAGACTAGCCGGCCCTGCACAGAGCATCTGTGCGCTCTTTGGGGCCGGCGGTTACCTCTCCCCGCACCCTTCTGCCCCAGTCTCCACTTCCAGGCCCAGCCGCCTCTCCTCCCCACCGCCACTTCTGCCCCCCCCACTCCCCCCCCCCCCCCCGCCTGGGCCTTCCAAGGCACATCCAGGAGAATTATATAGATAGACAGAAACCTGAAACAACCAACTAGTGTTCTTGGATTACTCCTGAGGCATTTAAAATACTTGTGGGGAAATTGACGTTTGCATCTCCCCTATTATACACAACCTGGCTGAGTGAGCTGTACTACTATCAGACCAGGAAGGGATTTAACAATGTCTAGTCTCCTATAAAAAGTTGAATGCAGTTGAATATGCTCTTCAGTAGTTTGTTCCTTTTAGAATAAAACATTGTTTCAGGCATTAGTTTTCTTTAGATTGCAAATGCATATTTGAAGTTTGATACATGCAATACTTGGGAAGAAGGTTATTTGAGCCTTGCTGTGTATTGTAGATGTTATACTTGTGTTCTGTGTGGTGAACAAAAAATTAAATGCAACCTAATATTAAAAATCTGTGCAAAGTGTCTGAGGTCTGAAATAGGTGTGTTTTCCCCATCATTCTAGGATTTGCTTCAGATGCAGTATGAAGGAGTTTCTGTGATGAAAATGTTTGATAAAGCTAAAGTGAATGTAAACCTCCTCATATTCCTGCTGAACAAGAAATTCTATGGAAAATGAAGATGGATAATACCTTGGACCCTGCTTAAAATAAAGTCCCACTTTTGGGACTTTGCTTTTTAACTATTTGAAGCTATTTTATGGCAGACATTTTTTTTCAAGGAAGTCCCTAAGAATGTACTTATGTGCCTTTTTCATCCTTTGGTAATACAGTAGAAAAATAAGAAAATACAAATCAGCTTAAACACTTCCAGATTTCTGTGGTGTTGGTACTTGATTAAAAAGGATATGATCAGTGGCATCCAAACATTGTCTGATTTATTTTAAATATATATATATATATATATATGTGTGTGTGTGTGTGTGTGTGTGTGTATGTATATGTGTGTGCAGGGCATTTATTTGAACAGCACATATAGAAAGCATTTCCCACTAAAATATATATACCCCATTTACCAAATATAGTTCCCCTTAAGCAATTACTCATAGGACTGAATAATTTGTGTCTCTAAAGAACAGCTTTGGCAAATAATTCTTAAATGCTAAGGCTTTCTTTTCCAGAGACCTGTCAATTGTAAAGTGAATTATTGTGCAATTCAAAGTTTTATAGGTAATTATAAATTTAACAATTACTGTATAAAATATATATTTTGCAATTCATTCCTAATAAAAATGCACTACTGTCTCTTTGAAATCTTCTATACACGACCTTTTAATTTATGTGTAAAGGGGCAATTTGAATAGTGATCAATTTTTTTGCAATGTTCTTGAGGTATTTTGAAGAAATAAATTGTGCCTGTCTTTTGTAAGAAAAGAAATAAAATGAGTAAGAGAAAAAATAAATAAAAATTAAAAATAAAAATAAGCATCTGCTTGTTTTTTTTCAGTGGCTTTGTCATATGTATAGTTTGGTAATTTTTGTATGCTGACTGTTGAGAGTGGGAACCTTGCACAAGTAGGCACAGGAGTTGTCTAAGAGATTCCCCTTCCACTTTCAAATATGAAATACACGTTCTATGTTCTGATGAGGTTTGGAGGGGGGTGGGAATAGCAACATGAGAAAATGCCTTTTATGGAATCAGACCATTGGTCCATCTAGCTCAGTATTATCTTCACTGAGTAGGGATTCTCCAAGGTTTCAGGTGGAGACTTGCCCATTCTTGCCTGGAGATGCCAGGGATTGAACCTTCTGCATGCAAAGCAGATGCTGAGCTATGGCTGCATCCCAAATAGAAAGCAAAAGTCTCCCCGCTACCCCGTTCTTCTTCCCTCTTTTAAATCCTAATTCATCTAGGGTATTTTATTTGTCAGTCACTATGGGTATTTTATTTGTCAGTCACAATGGATACCCCCAAATGAACTATTGTGTTTTTTCCCCCAGACCAGTTTTGCAGAATTTTTTGGAAAAGAAAAACAGTGCTAAATTTTCAGCTTCCCCATAGCAAGGACAATATTCCACACAACTGCCTTTGTAACTGCCCTAGGAGGAAAGGGGGAAAATGTTCAGAGCAGCTCTTGCATGTGGGCTCAGAGGAATGAGGGAATACTTTTCATCTGGCATTGTCCAAGTTCATTCCTTCCAAAAGGAAGACTGACCAGGTTTGAGGGAGCCCTCCCCAAGATGACTTTGGGGGGGCCCTTCCTCTTGCCACGGAGGTAGGCACAGCTGTCTTTCATTCTTGACTGGCAGACAGCATCAACAAAAGTTCTCTAGCAGGTGATTGCTGCCTGACATGTTTTCTTTTCCTCCTCCACAAATGTGTAGCACTGTAACATTCTATGAGACACTTGCGGGTGGATATGGTGGCAGCAGCCTCTGGCTAAAACCCGGTCTTGGTGCCAGCTTGCAGAGAACGAGAGCTTTATCTACTGCCATTATAAAGGGAGAGCTGTCCATTTAGCAAGGTAGACCCGATTGTATCCATTTGGCTAGTGTGGGCATTGTCAGTGGACTCCCCTAGGGTGCTGGGTTCTTGCCAGCTGCCCCCAAATGTTAGATTTTAATTGTAAACCGCACGGAGATGCGGGTTTTGGAAGGTATAGAAATATTGAAAATAAAATAAATAGTCCTGGTGAAAAACTTAGGTCTTGCCAGCCACTGTTACCTGGGAGGCCCAGTTACCACAAACCAAACAAGGATAATTGAAGGAAGCAATAATCACCGTTTATTTTAACCCAGCGCTGGTGGCTTTTCCCAGTACCTCACGGTAAACCTGAGAATCGCGCGCAGCTGCCTGGGTCACAAGTTTTTATACTTTGGCATAACTACATAGCTGGGCATCAACATTCAGCCCCAAAGAACCAATTAGTTCATTGGTTAACATCATTGTCCATCATATTACAAATATTATAATCATTGCTACTTAGACAAGCATTCCCTAGTACAAAGAAACATTTCTACTGCCTATTGATAAGCGAAACTGTCTTCCTCAGATGGCCTTGAAGCGTTTTACAGGCCTTTGCTTTTTCAAGAGATACAAGGAAAGGGGGCTCTTCCCCCTCTAGCTTGTCAGCAAATTTATGGCTTTACAGCTCGCAATTTGGCAAGGCAACTTGCAGACTCTATTAACCATTTCTTGACCAGTGCAAACCTGAGTTCTCACACTTTTTGCAAAGACACTTTCCCATTCCATGAGAACAAAGTGATTACAAAGCAGCTTTCAGAAAAGGCATTTTCCCCTCATTCCACACCACGACCCCAAAACTTCAAGGTGGTGATTGCCCAGCCTCTTTGATCAGTGGATAGGTGAATATTCCTCCATTCCGCCAGTCAATACCAGATTGAACGGAGCAGCGCAGAGCTGCTTTTTCCAACCTGTTCTCCATTGCAAAGATGAGAGTTGATTGGCTGGGGAATTTGGGATAAAAGATGGCTTTTGATTTCTCCAGGCGGACAGAACCAAGAAGGAAGGGCAGATTTCCAAACCCCTTAAACAGCAACTGAGTAATAGAGATGCTGACTCAAGGTCTTCGGAATGGGTCGTCGTTGGTTACTACACAGTCTAGTTCTCCTAAGTTATTGCTTGCAGTAAAAGTGGCGGGAGGGGGAGAAAAAGTCTGTGTTTGCTCCCGATCAATGCTCAGTGTAATACCAGTGGATGTGATGCAGTCAAGAAGTGGGGCAGCTTCTCCTCCAAGGGTGCCTCCAGAGGGGAGGGGGCACGCGGCGCCCGCCCCAAAGGAGTTGCTCTCCCTCTTGCCCCCATTTGTGTTCCAGAAATCCAATAGGTGTAGGGACACACAGCTCGCCCACCCAGAAATGCATTTTGCCCCTTCTCTGCGCCTCCCCCCCCCCGCCATTTCAAGCTGCTGAGGCGTGTCCACTTTGGAGGAGCAAACGCGTTATTAAGACAAAAGCGCAAGAAGCGGCTTCTCCACACAGCCTCCGAGCCCTCCTCGCTCTCGCACTGCCTTCGGGGCGCCTGTTCGGCCAGGAACCGCCCCGCTCGTCTTTCGCGGCAGGTGGCGCGCTTACTCCTGCTGGGGCTCCTCGCAGTCCTTCCCACGGTCGCGGAGGAGAGTTGTGCTGCTGGCGGCCGGAGCGGGAGCTCTCTGGCCGTCCGCTTCGTCCCTGCCGCCCGGTGAGGCTACCACCATGAGGCCGCCGCTAGTCCTGTTGTTCTTGCTGGGCTCCAGCGCGGCGCTCGCCCCTGCTTCGCTCTCCGTCGCCTCCGCGCAAAATGGTAGGTAGGAGGACCTTGCTCCCGGGCGCCGCGGGAAACCGAGTTTTGGGTGGTCGCTCGCTGGAGGGAGGCATTTTTCAGCCATCTTTCTGGGCGAGACTCCATGGCTGCTGTCGGGGGGCGCGCGTAGGGCTCCGCTAGCCCCATCTCACTCCAACACCAGAGAGTTTCTCCCCCTGCCCGTGTGCTGAGAACAGAAGGTCCGCTTCGCAGTCGCTGGAGGCTTAACTAAGCCCAAGCTGTGGTTGCAACAAGTGTGTGTGAATGAGTGCTAGGACTTGCATCCATGTACAGTTCATTTCCATGGATGCAACTACAAGCCCGCGTTCCCATCGGCATTTCCTTGGGAACAGGATTAGGTCACCGCCGCTTCCCACTCAGCTGCTTGCCCTGGATTTTATGAAAAGGGTGCAAGGCTGGCAGCTCTGCTCACGGCGTGAAATGCTACGTAGGAAAGGTAAACAGACGGAGCTGGCTGCAAGAACGCATTTTGATTTCTCTTGATTTCCCCATTACGATGTTACTTCTGTGTGGATCCTGGTGGGCACTAGCGCCGATTGAGGGAGGTGGGGGCTAGCCATTTGGAAGCGTGTTTTTGTGGAGGAGGAGTGCTTTTTCGACGGCACAATTTTACTTTTTAAAGTGGGGGGCAGGACCTTTTAATCAGGCCCATAGTCAACCTAAATGTTTAGGTGGTAGGCAGCAAGGGAGAGAATGTAGGGGAGGCAACTTATCTGGCCTTTTAAAGACAACATTCAGTTATTTAAAATCATTTTGTTTGTTTAAAAAGTGGGGAGAGGCAGAGAAAACTAGTGCGGCTGGGCCCATCCTAGTCCTCTTCCTCTCTCCCGCTACAGGTCTGCTCCCTGACAAATCCCCAGACTTTGACATCTATGTCTAGATGCTGTAATGAATTGCAACTAAACCTATGCAGTATTCTCACAGAGAACACGAGCATTTGGGTAATCAGAAGATCTCTTCCAGGATTTATTAGTTACCAATACCAGACAAAATAGTCCTGTACAGTTTGGGTGCCACTTCGATACTACTAAAATCAATGGGACATAAGCAGACGGGTCTCAGGATTACAGCCTCACACAGCGCCACCCTGAAAGGGAGGGATAGGACCTGAATAAATGTGAGAGTTGCATAATACACAGGCCATTGTTTGCTGTGCTTTCTTCATCAGAACAGGCTAGTAATATTACTCAGCATCAAGAACTTTTTTCTCATATTTGTCCACATATGTATATGATTAAAGGGGGCATATGATGTCCCTTTGTGCTGTCCTTTGAAGGCTTAAAAACTGTAGATTCATCTACTAAAGGAAAAAGAGTTGTCACTGTCTGAATTTACTGAAGAGGAACTTATATTTAAATACTTTTGTGACAAAGTGTAAAGATGTAAGAAAGCGGGAATCTTGCTGGTATCTTACCTTTCTCTGTTGCTGTTGTACTCTTACACTGCTGACAGATGGACTAAATATTGGCACTGTTATTAGTGAGTCATTACTTATGAATACCAATGAATCTTTAATTGTTCCAGGTCAAACTGAACTTTGTGGACTCAAATGTTTTATTTTGTGTCTGGGCTTTGTTACTCTAAGGTTAGGCTTTGTTATACTGAAGAGAAGCTTCTTGTTTTACATTTACAACACAGAGCTGCAGTAAACTCTTCAGTTAGGGGCTGTTCTTTAGGATACTGGTTATTATGATTGATATAACATACAGAACACAACTTTACACTGCTCCTGTTTCCTACCCTGGGTGATAATGATTGCTATGGCAAAATGCATGTTGTTATTATTATTATTATTATTTATTTGATTTCTATACCGCCCTTCCAAAAATGGCTCAGGGCTGTTTACACAGAGAAATAATAAATAAATAGGTGTGAATACTTTAAATCTATAACTACCAATTGCTGTGATTCCTGTTAAGAGAACATCTGTGGGGTGGGATGTATATAAGGAAGAAGGAAGCAAATTCTAAATAAGCCTTTCTAGATACTGAGAGTTATGTAATTTGAAGGACTACAGGAAAACATAATTTTTATCTAGATAACTTTATTTTTTACATTTATATCCTGTTCTTCCTCCAAGAAGCCCAGAGTGCTCTATATGGTTATGCTTATCCTCACAACAGCCCTGTGAGGTAGATTAGGCTGAGAGATAAGTGACTGGTCCAGAGTCACCCAGTGTTGCATGGCTGAACAGGGATTTGAACACAGGTCTCCCCACTGGGGAGTCCCCAGTCCCAGTTCAGCATTCGAAGATCACAAGAAGGCCTTTTAAGAGTGCAATTTTACTAGTCTCCCTAAACATTTAAATGAACATAGATGTTCTGGGCTAAAGGACTATTGACAGTAGGAAAAATCCTGGAGTATCAAGTACCTATAGAGACCCCTTCCCTGCAGTTTATTACTGTTCAGCTGTATAGGAAAAATGCATTGGTTCAGCTACCTGTTAGGGATGCTGTGCAGATTCTTGCACTGAGCAGGGGGACTGGACTAGAAGTAACAGCAGGAGAGAGGGCATGCCCTCAACTGCTGTCTGTGCGCTTCCAGTGGCATCTGGTGGGCCACTGTGTGAAACAGGATGCTGGACTAGATGGACCTTGGGCTTGATCCAGCAGGGCTATTCTTACGTTCTTATATTCTTACTCCCTACGTTCCTTCCAACTCCAGAATTCTATTATTGTAAGCTTTTAGTTAATATATATAATATGGTTTCAAACTGAACCAGAAGGATATCTATATCAAGTTCCCATTTTTCTTGTGAAGAAAAGTAAAGCCTTGCCCATGCCCAGCCCATAAGAGCTCAGTCTCTTCTCTTACATTGAATTGGCGTCCTATTCAGTGTTCAACCCCAGGCATTATTTTCTATAGTAAACTACCTATATTTAATGAGCATTTTGTTTTAAAAGAGTATGTAAAATTGTATGGAACAGTCTACTTAGAATTTAGTGGAAAACATTTTATTGATAGCCAATGTACCACTCTACGCTGAGCAACTTGGAGGAAGGGTGAGATATAAATGTAATGAATGAGTTCTTTTGCTCTTGGGGAGGAACCATTACTCAGCAGTATAGGGCATGCTTTACATGCAAAAGGTCCCAGATTCAATCCCTGACATCCCCAGGTAGCTCTGGTGAAGAGTCCTGTCTGAAACCCTGGAATATTGTAGAAAATACTGAGCTAGATGGACCAAATGATCTGACATTACAAGGCAGGCAGCTTTCTGTGTAACTGTATGACACTTTATGGCCAACATCCTGACTAATTCTACACTTGTGCTACAAATTGTGTTGTGCTAGCACACTAAGATCGCGTAGCTGTGCAAAATCATGGTGATGCTCAAAACTGCACACTTACATTATTGCACAAAAGTTCCCTGCAAAAGACATGAGGTGTGCTACTGGTTGTGCACCTTGTTGCGCATGCACAAGCATGTTTATGCTAACACAACACATGTGCACATGCACAGCATTTATCAGGATGTTGGCCTATGTCTAGATGACTGCGGCAGGCAAGTGATTCTCCCACCTTGAAGCAGTTCTTTTTCATGGTTTAAGTTTGTTTTGGAGTGCATGGTGGTGGCAGTCAGTGTTCCCTCTAACAGGGATTCCCAGATGTTGTTGACTACAACTCCCAGCATCCCCAACTGCAATGGCCTTTGGTTGGGGATTATGGGAGTTGTAGTCAACAACATCTGGGAATCCCTGTTAGAGAGAACACTATTATGAAATACTACTCCTTGTAAGGAAGTAAAATGCAGTGCAGGATCAGACTGAGTGCTTTACTCCCATACAAATGCAATATTGGGTTTACAAGCAATACAAGAGAGTGAGGGAAACCTTACAGATTATATATGGTTTTAGCCCTATTCACAAACTGTTAAAAGTGCATACAATTCACATACAATGTACACATGTACAGATCTGAACACACATTATGTCCAAGCAGTACAGCAGTAGGGGTGTGCAGAACTGGTTTGAATCAAACCCAGTTTGATTAAAACTAGTCTGGTTCGAACAGTTTGAGCTCCAACCAGACCGGCCCCCAAAAGAGGGGGGCGGGTCTGAGTTCGAACCGAACCAGGCCCAGTTCAGATCAAACCAGTTCAGCCCAGGTTGATGGGTTTGGCCATGCCTGTAAATGGGAATTCGGTAAGGATTGCCCTTTACTAGCAAAGGGGGATTCTCCACCTAAAAAGGTGTTCAAGGGGGCGGGCAAGAAGGGACCTTATTGTCTGTGGCAGCGACTCCCCAGCAGCAGTGGCGCCTCCACAGGCAGCCTGATTCCAGCCTCCACACATGTGGGGGAGCAGTGGGACTGAGAGGGGCTGCCACTGCCGGAGAGCCGCCACAGCCAGTAAAGTGCCCCCTTGCCTGCCCTCCCACATGTCCCTCGAACCCCTTACTGGATTTCCCTTTACCAGCACTCGGCCCATTTTACTCGGCCCATTTTGACAGCATAACCAAACTGTTGACCGGTTCTAATGAATTGGTTCGTGGACTGGTGGTTCAAATTTGAACCTATCCGATGCTGATGGTTCTGTGCACACCCCTATACAGCAGTACACATCCTATCTGTACCCTGTATTTGAGAGAGCCTATTCTCAGGTTCGCTTCCCAGTAGGCTTATGAGATTGTCCAGCATTCCGTGTGTGTGTTTGTGACCCTATCAACTTTGCAATGCCTGGACCAGTATGAACCAAATCCAGTACAGTTGCAGTGACACATGGGGACATATTATTGTCATGATGATGGTGTCATCCACCCCAGTTCAAGATGGGGGACATGTAAATGTTTGAGGTACAAGTGGTCTGACTTACAGTCTAACCAATTTGAACCAAATTTGTTATAGTTGTAGTGAGTGACACACAGAGACTAGGAGTGTGCATGAATTGATTTTTTCATTTTTATTTGTACCCGAATCAAATCACCTCCAATTTGTTTTGAGTTCGAATCTCCTGCCAAATCACCCCAGATTTGATTTGTACCTGAATTTTCCAAATTGATTCAAGGCAAAAAGGGGTCCTGGGGCAAAAGAGTGGGGTGGGTGGTAGTGCCCAATGGGTGGAAGCTACCACCCAGATTTCAAAGAAATTGTTCAAAGGGATGATTTTTGAAGTTGGCTTTAAGCCTTTTCCCATAGGGAATAATGGGGATTTCAGCAGCCTTAGTTATAACTGGGCACCAGAGTGTCCCAGAGCAGGTGGTAGTGCCCAAAGGGTTCAAGGAAGCTACTATCCAGATTTCAAAGGAATTAGGCAAAGGGGTGATTTTTAAAGAATTTTAGAAGTAGGCATGTCTTTGGGGCAGATTTGGGGAAGAAAAGGGGTTGGGGGGCAGAAGAGTGGGTCAGGTGGTAGTTCCCAATGGGTGGAAGCTACCACCCAAATTTCAAAGAAATTGGGCAACGGGGTGATTTTTAAAGCATTTCTGGTGTGTCTTTAAGGTTTTTCCCATAGGGAATAATGGGGATTTCAACAGCCCCATAACTCCACTTGGGGGGCACCAAGCGAGTGGTGGTATAGTGCACATAGGGTGCCAACCACCCACAAGCCCATGAGGCACTGGGTTTTGTTGTTTCTGAGATGTTCTGAGAGTAGATTCTCTGGTAGCAAATGAGAGTGATCAATCCAGAGGGCTGGGTGGGAACGACACACTCAGCCACCTACTGGAGAAGAGAAAGCTTTCATCTGTTAGTTCTCTCCCAGGAGGGCCCTGAGGAAGCAGCAGGCTGAGAGCTTCTGCGGAGATGGGAAGGCCTCTAAGTAATAAGTTAGGACCAAGTCAATTAGACACGTATTTTTTTCGTTCCTGCTTTCTTGGAATCTGTGTTGCCAGGTTAATGAAAACTCTCTTTTACAATCTGTTTTATGAAAAGACAATTGTTCTTATTTCCTACCTTTTTCTTTTAATCAAATAATAATAATTCCTTTTTGCTGAAGTGTGCTACTCTTCATTTTGGGTCTGCCTTAGTCACGCGCCTTTGGAGGCCTAAGGCGGCTCATCCTTTTTTTTTTGGAGTGGAGTGTTTTGCCACTTTAACCGCCCCCAGGAATCTTCTGTGGGAAAAGTGGTGTGTCCCACGTGAAAATAAAGTGGATGGTGGCAGCCTACTGTGAATCCCTTACAGATAAGGATTCACCCCAGTGAACTCCCCCCACTTTCTGGCTCTGGTAGGAGTCATGGCATGGTGGCAGCAGTGTTCCCTCTAAGGCGTGCGCACATGTGCCTGAGCTCACAAGTTTTTTGATGTCTGCTCAGTTAATTTTAGATCCCACTCAGGTTGAATCAGGAAGGCCCACATTCCGAATCCATGTGTGCGCACACTGCCTTGATACTTCCGCCCGGAACAAAACTCATTCCGTACACAGATGAAAAAAAAATTGATAGAACACTGGGTGGCAGCCCGGTGGAATTAGCGTTTGGAAGAAAACTAAGGCAACCCTGAGTAAATGGGATTGATAATGTTTTTTTCTTATGAGCTTTTTGAAATCTGAAACTTATTTTTTCTCATACATAAAAGGGAAAGAGAGAGACAGAAGCAGATTTTTTTTTATTTTTAATTTTGGCAACCAGATCAAAGCAAGTATATGTTTGTTTTATTTCTAGCTCTTAGGAAATGATGGACCATCAGGGTAGTGCTTGGAATGAGAGTCAGCGTGTTTGCTTCCTCCTTAGAGGAGGCAAACCTGTACTAAACGCCAACCCTGCAGTGGAGGACTGCAAGCAAAATGCTAGCTGCAGGAGGAAATGGGGAAGAAGCCCAGCTTCAGACACATAGTGGCCTGGGAACTGTTAAAGGCAGTTGTTTAATGCTGAGCACAAAATTAGATGGTTTCGGAGTCATCCAGTCAGATCTGAAGAACACATGTCAACTGGTCATAAAATGATGTGGTGTGTCAAAGTATGTTAGTTAACATTCTGCTTTATTTGAAACTAGTAGGTGAGGCCTATGTTGTTGACTGGGCAAAGCCATTTTTCATAGATTACACTACTAGGAAAATTCAGTAAATTAAATCTAGGGTCCCTCCAATATCCTGGGACAGTCTGCGGAAACTGCAATACTGGAATGCTTGACCTAACCCCAGAAATGGAGTTAGATTCCTTAGCTAAACAACCCACTCTTGCTGCAAGAGTGCATGAAGCAGCTAGGGCGGGGAAAGTGGCAGAAAGTTTAAAATGTCTTAATACTGCAGATTACTATGCGGTTATACACAATAGCATTCATTAGTTAAAAGCTGATGTTCTGTTTCAGATAATTGGATATCATAGGAACACAGGAAGCTGCCTTATACCGAGTCAGACCATTGGTCTATCTAGCTCAGTATTGTCTACACAGACTGGCAACGTCTTCTCCAAGGTTGCAGGCAGGAATCTCTCTCAGCCTTGTGTGTAAATCTTTGTAGATATATCATGTACAAACAACCACTTTGTATATAATTGTGCTTTGGCAATGTACTGTATGCTTTGGTATTTTGTTGGTTCAATAAAAAAAAATCTTGTCCTATGAAATGCTATATATGCTTCTCCAAGGTTGCAGGCAGGAATCTCTCTCAGCCCTATCTGGAGATGCCAGGGAGGGAACTTGGAACCTTCTGCTCTTCCCAGAGCAGCTCCATCCCTTAAGGGGAATACCTTACAGTGCTCACACATGTAGTCTCCCATTCAAATGCAAACTAGGACAGACCTTGCTTAGAAAAGGACAATTAATGCTTGCAACCACAAGACCAGCTCTTCTTCTCATATCAGCCTGCAAAAAGAAATATTTAATATACTAATAGTTAAATTACTAATCTAGGCCTGCAGTTGTGAAAATAATCCATTATGTGAATCTTAAGACAATGTACATTTTCATTTTGTCTTGAAAGCTTAAGAGTGTTCTTATGTCTACAATTCTGTTTATTCTTAAATGTGTAAGCATACAGGTGAAACTCGGAAAATTAGAATATCGTGCAAAAGTCCATTAATTTCAGTAATGCAAATTAAAAGATGAAACTGATATATGAGACAGACGCATTACATGCAAAGCGAGATAAGTCAAGCCTTAATTTGTTATAATTGTGATGATCATGGCGTACAGCTCATGAAAACCCCAAATCCACAATCTCAGAAAATTAGAATATTACATGGAACCAAGAAGACAAGGATTGTAGAATGTAAAAGTTGTTTCCTGTTGTTCAGACAGCACAATTGTTATGATTGTAGGAATTTTGTTTGGATGACTCATTCTGGTGGGCAGCTGACCTTGCATTGGGTCTGGCCTTGCTGCCTGGAGATCTGTCATACAAACATAGTTCTTGTTAAGTTAAAATGCTGATGAAACTAAACACTACCCCCCCACAGTATAACTTGTTTCTCTGTATAATTTGTCATTATTATACTGTTGTTGATTATTGTATGCATTAACTGAGCACCAGAGGATAGTTCTTTATTCTGTCTTATAGACAGCAGCAGATACAACCAGTAGATAGCACTCAAACTAAGTTCAGTTTCATGACTATAATGCTGTTTTCACAAGAAGCCTAACCCAGGCTAGGGCAGCCCAGGGTTAGGCTGTTGTGTGGAGTGCCAGGATCGTTCCCAGTGCTTCCGCTCAGCCTAACCCAATTTTAAACCCCAGCCTTTAGCCACAGTTGTGGGCACATCCTTAACCCTGGTGCTGGAGTTGTGTGTATGTTCAAGCTCCATGCAACCCCAGCAAACACAGAGTTGGATGCCTAGAGTAACCTTACTTGCGGGGGAATCCCTAAATGAACCGTGCTGCTTGCATGGTGCATTTAGGGATTCCTGGAGGCCGGGATTTGTTTCCCCAGCCTCCAGAAATCCGTGCCACAGGGAGCAGCGTGGATCCTGTGGGCACGTGAGGAGCATGCCGCACACAACACAGAAGATCGTCGGGCAGCGGCGGGGGGGGGGTAAGTTCGGTGTTGCCTTCTCTCCGCACCCTCCCTGCCTGGCTATAGTGGTCATGTGTACAACCTTTATGTCTCATTTGACATGGAGCTTTGTGCTTAAATGCAGGTGTTTGGAGTTTGGGATATTTTATATCCCAAGTTAGTCCCCCACTAACTAGGCAAAGAGGCACCTTTTAATGTGGTGATTCTCTTTATTTAGCAGGGGGAGAGTAACTGGCCATATCCACCCGCAGCACAGTACCTCCAGTGTTTCTTTTTTCTATGTTTCTTTTAGATAGTGAGCCCTTTGGGGACAGGGATCCATCTTATTTATTTATTATCTCTCTGTGTAAACCGCCCTGAGCCATTTTTGGAAGGGCGGTATAGAAATCGAATTAATAACAACAACAACTTGTCTCATTGATTTCAGTGTTGTTCAGTCTTAACTAACTAGCCTGAATGCTGCCAAGTGTTGTGAAGGCTTCTGTTAAATATTTAGTGAATAACTGAACTCCTGACAATGCTGTGAAAGCTGGTGAATTACAGTGGTGGGTTCTCCTTCTCTAGAGGTTTTCAGGTAGGGATTGGATGGCTGTCGGTCAGGGAAGCTGTAGTAGTTTCCTGCACTAGGCAATGTGCAGGAAACGACTTGGGGCCGGGCTTTCTCTGTGGCTACTCCAGGGCTTTGGAATATGCTCCCCGCTGAACTAAGAGCATCTCCTTCTCTGTTTGTTTTCAGGAAGACGCTCAAGACTTTCCTGTTCTCGCAAGCTTTTAATTAGAATTTAAATAATCTAAATAATTTGTTTTATATTGTTTTTATCATGTTTTATATATTTTAACCTGTGATTTTAATGTGGGATTTGTACACCGCCTAGAGATTTACATATCAGGCGGTATAGAAATACGATCGATCGATCGATCGATCGATAAATAAATAAATAAATAAATAAATAAATAAATAGGAGTAGAAGACCTCCACGGTTCCTTCCAGCTCTGAAATTCTATGAATGGGAATTCATTGTTTTGGATTATAATGGCATCTAACAGACTCAGGCAAAATCAAGCACACATCTGCCCATTATGAATATCAGTGTAATGTTAAATGCCTCCATCACTAACACAAAATAAAAAATTTTGTTGAAAGGAAATAGCATGCTGATCTTAAAGGAGATCTGAAGAACAAGAATAGTAATGTCAGTATTACTGAAGTGAATCTGCCTTTACAGAGCTCTACTCTGAAGCGCAAAAGTACTGTAGGTCAGAAAAAATATTTTCTAATGTGTGCCTGCTATGTAAGTGCCATGCCTAACAATAACGATCTTCATTTCTTAGAATCTCTTTCCAAGACTGCGGAGCTGAACCCAAGAACCTTTATCTCTAGAACAGAAGACAGTTTTGAAAAAATTCCATGGGTCGACATTGACACTGAAAATGATTCAGAATCTGGATCAGGGTCCATGAATCCAAGGCAAATCAATGAAACACAACAGACATACACTGTTGAGCGTATATCCAAAGATGCTGAGCTATACCTGACTAGTCCATGGCTAACCATATTTGTTCCTTCATTCTACACTCTAGTTGTCACATTGAGTCTACCTCTGAACTTTATGGCAATTCTTGTGTTCGTTATAAAAATGAAGATGAAAAAGCCTGCTGTGGTGTACATGATCAACCTAGCTTCTGCTGACATACTCTTTGTGAGTGTGCTGCCTTTTAAGATTGCCTACCATTTTTCTGGAAACAACTGGGTATTTGGACCAGAAATGTGCCGTTTGATCACAGCTGCTTTCTATGGCAACATGTACTGTTCCATATTGCTAATGATGGCAATAAGCATTGATCGTTTCCTGGCAGTGGTGTACCCTATGCAGTCTTTGTCATGGCGCACTGTATGGCGTGCCTATATGGTGTGCTTTGCCATCTGGATTGTATCTGTGGCTGGCGTGACACCTCTGCTTGTTACTGAGCAAACAAAGCGAATACATCAGTTAAACATTACAACCTGTCATGATGTGTTGAGTGAAGAGATTCTCAGAGGATATTACCTGAAGTTTTTCACCATTTTCTCTTGTGCTTTCTTTTTTGTGCCCTTGATTGTTTGTTCAGTGTGCTATGTGCGTATAATCCAATGCCTTAGCTCTTCTGACATTGTTGCAAAACAGAGTAAGAAGAAGACACGAGCTTTACTCTTGTCCATAACTGTTTTCTCTGTTTTTGTTATGTGTTTTGGTCCAACGAATGTTCTCTTGCTAATTCATTACATAAATTTTTCTTACAAAAACCCCTTGGAGAATATCTATTTTGCCTATCTCCTCTGTGTCTGTATTAGTAGTGTGAGTTGCTGCATCGATCCATTAATCTATTACTATTCTTCTTCTGAATGTCAGCAACGGCTTAACAGTCTTTTATGCTGTAAAGAAAACTCTGAACTTTGCAGTAGCAGCACCAGTGGCCAGCTTATGACTAGGACCAGTCGAAGGGACACTTCTACCAGTACACTCAGTAACAGTGTCTACAGGAAGTTGTTGACATAATATTTTGTGTATTTTGTGCACTTATGGTTTACAGAGCTCTGTGTTTAAGGTAACGTTTAAGATAACATTATACTGATATTCGCTTACATACACATTTTTTTCACATGATCATAGTGATAATTACGCTTAGTAGCATAATGCCTGCCAGGAGGTTTTACAGATAGAGCTTTCCCTGCAGATCCACTCCTGATTGGAGTGTGCCAGTCCACATATTTAACCCGACCTCCCTGCGGGGCAGTCAAGGACCAGGACAGACAGGGCTTTGTTTTTCCTGAAGGGAGGTTGCAAATTCTGGCTTAACCCGAGGTATGTCTGACTTAAAATAATCCTCTGTTTCCAGCGGCTTTTGAAAAGGTGTTTCTGCTAAGCTCCAACGCTTGTCTTTGATGTGTGTAGGGGAGCTATGTGAATGCTCCACCTAATCCCCCGGATTAAACTGTCTCAAATCTGCTGCGAAGTAGATTCGCTCCTTGGATAACCCACAGCATAAAGCCCTGTCTGTAAAACCTCCAGTGTGACTTATTTGTTATGATGCAGGGAGGACTTATATATTGCAGGGATCCACAGGGGTGGTTTCTGCTGTGGTTCTGTGCCCAGATCTCTCTATCAGTGAAAGGGATCAGCAAGAAGGTGTTCACCAGTGTCAGAGGTGAAGGTCAGATTTTGCTCTCACAGCAACAGTATCCCCTGGTTTCAGTGCTTTATTTTTCTGTATGCAAAATAGCAAGCATTCATATATATGGGGGGTAGTAAAGGGGCACAGGTTTAGCTAGGGCCAAACCTGCATTTAGAATTAAACTTTCTACTGTCTTCATAAACTTGCTTCTTCATTAGAATAGTACTATCCTGGTTTCAGTTTGGTTTTTTTGTTTTGTTTTGGTCATTCTAGCTAGAGCATGGAATGTTGAAAACTGGCTTTGATAGATCACCGTACTGTGCAGTTCAGTGTAGCCTGTACATGTGCTTATTTCCTTAAGATTTTTGTATGCAAAAGCAAGGAAGGCAAAGAGAGAAATAAGTTGTATGAAAACTTGTCAGTTCTTAAAGCAGAATTCAGACTCCCTTTAACCTTAATACTCAAAATTTTTATTAATTTCTGATTTGATTTCCTGTTTCCTTCCTTTCTTTTTTTAAGCATTGGAACACATGTATATGCACTACAGTTCAAAATAGAAATCCATAATGGATCAGCCCTAGCAGTCTTTTGTTTTGTTTTTGTTTTTGCAGAATTGTGAGTTGCAAATGTCGTTTGTTGCATTTGGACACTTCACCAGAATCACTTCACATGTGATGCCATATTAATCTTCCTCAGATTCTTAGGGCTATACTGGATACTTCTTTCTAGCTGCATGTAATGCTAGCCTGATAGCCAGTTTTCCTTCTCTAAAGCAGCCATAATGGGGTCAATTTGCTGAGGAAAAGTGGCAGGTGGGAAGTGATTCCCAGCTGTGTTCCAGTTCTGTGTAATGTAAAATAAGAATAAGTCTGAGGCCCAAAGTGGGTGAAAGCAGCTTGGAGAAGTAGGAGTTTCAGGGGGGAAGGTTAAGGTCACCTCTCTCCATTGCTTATCTCCTATCACCCCTTGTCAAGGATGCTCTGGAGCCAAGAAGCCGCTTTGGGTTAATATTAGTGGAGAGAGTGCATTGTGTAATTTAGCCTTTGTGTTTGGGTGAGGCTTTATCTCTTGTCTCTGGTCTGGCATCTTTTGCTACTTATCTACAAAGGATAATATTTTACGTGCAGTTTCCTGATCATACTTCTGAATTATGTCTAGCTCAGACCTTCAGATTTTTAAAAAATGGCTTATTTTGCAGAGAGATTGTTGTTTCCATTGTCTGACTGCACAATGCCAAAACATGCTATCTGCCAGTTACATTATCTATCCAGATGGATGTCCCTGAGAGGCCATCTAGAGCTTGATTAGGCTATAGAGATTTTATAGGCTGAAAAAGGAACAGGAAATTGTGCCCTCTAAAAGATATATGAGATTGCAATTATAAATACATCTACGATTGGGAGTACAGACTGCTCAACTCTCTAGGATTGACTTCAGAATATCTCTTAAGAGTAAATACTATTCAACTCTCTTGGACTGACTTCAAGACTGCACTGTAAGACTATTACTTGGAGCTAATTAACCTAATAGGCACAAAAACCAAATATCCACCTGATAATTATCTCTAATTTACATGGATTTGTTTGCAAACTGCTGTACAGCCTTGATATTGTTTTGTTATGTATTCTGCCAATCTTCTGAGTGAGATCGTTGCTGTTTCCATCTGATGCACAAACACTAAAAGATTCTGATTCACCCATGCTGCCAATTAATTAATGACTGATTTGAAGCCAGGTTTCCAATTTTTCCATTTGTACTCTGTTTGAAATATTATTTTGTGTTGACTCCCTCGGGTATCTCTGAAATTAAATGAAAAGGTGGGAGTTTTTATATACTGCTTTTATTTCTTTGATGTGAGTGAGATTTCAAAATCCCATTCTCTGTATTTAATGTTTCAGTTCTACTCTTTTTTTTTTTTGCTCCTTTTCAGGTTTACAAGATTTTTTCCCCCGCAGTCATATGACATATTTGTGTAACACCAAAGTTCAAAGTTCAAGTTGTAGTCATTCTGACTAACAAAGTACTAGTTCAATGGAAGAAGCTCCAGTACTTCTGAAGAGTTCGACTAACTCAGGTCCACTGCTGATTCAGCAGTGGGGGCAAATTTTGATGATCTCCCCTTCCCCAGGAAGTATTCTTTGGTGCCTGGAAAATATGTCCCTGAGGGTTGCACAGTCATTTTGGGGTGACACAGATTGCTTCCTTGGAAAGGGGAAATCATGAAATTTTCACACGCGCACCAGCATTGGTGCAGTGTTAGTCTGGAACTACTACTACATTTATAACACTTTTCAATAAAAGTTCTCAAAGTGGTTTACATAGAAAAAAGTAAATAAAATAATGTGGTCCCCTGTCCCCCAAGGGCTCACAGTCTAAAAATAAATATAAGGTAGACACCAGCAACAGCCACTGGAGGGATGCTGTGCTGGGGTTGGATAAGGCCAGTTGCTCTCCCCCTACAAAATATAAGAGAATTGCCACTTTAAAAGGTGCCTCTTTGCCCAGTTAGCAGCGGAACTCTTCAGAAGCATTGGCTGACACAATGAGATACTTGAAGTACAGTTGTCCCTCGCCAACTGCAAGGGTTCCATTCCTGGAAAACCTCACAGTTGGCAAATTCACAGTAGACAGAGCATTGAAAGCATTGGGAAACATGGGGTTAGGGGAATTGTGGTCACAAAAAGACCAAATAAAATAGTTTAAAATAGAAAAAAATGCCCCCCCCCCCCACGGACTTCTGGAAATGACCTCCTGACCTCCAAAATTCCCCAACAACCCCCAACCAAATTTCCAAAAATCTTGCCAAACTGCTTATAATTGTTGGTGAGACCCACAATTTCCCAGTTGCGGATACTCAAATCTGCAATTGAGAAACCTGTGGTTGGTGAGGGACAACTGTACTTCCATTGAAATTAAAAGGACAAATTCTTGAAAATTAAAAGAACAACAGGACTACTTTGAGTAATTTTCCTCATTGTCAGCCACCATTGCTTCATTTGTCATGATGTCTGCTGGTATCTTTATTGCTTTGTTGAATATACATAGTGAACTTTTAACTAAGGATTCTGACTGATATTGACTGATTAAAACCAGTGCCAAATGCACTCCGAATAACCTAGTTATATGCATATTAATCTGATCTAGTCTGTGTTCAGCATTATTTAGATCACAATCTTACCCATATGGTTTGAAGATGGTAATATTTGGAGAATCAGAGAGATGGGGAAATATTCTCTTTCCATAAAGGTGTGTTCACATGAAGCCTTGTGGAAGACAATGGATTCTGCTAAGCAGGGGATTCATCGGTTACACTAATACTTGCATTACTTTAAGATAGAGCAGCATATGAACACAAATCTGTTCCCACTCTTAAAACAGAGTGAAATTTTCAGAACATTTTGATTTAATATTTCCTAAAACCCCTTGCTTTTGATGTCAGTTCTTCATTATTATTGTTACTATTATTCATAGTATCACTTTAAAAACAAAAACAAACAAATCTCAAAGCAGTTTACACAGGAAAAAGAGTAATAAGGAGAAGATGGTTTCCTGTCCTCAAGAGCTCACAGTCTAAAAAGAAAACCTAAAGTAGACACCAGCAACAGCCACTGGAAGCCACTGTGCTGGGGTTGAATATGGCCAGTTGCTCTTTCCCTGCTTAATAAAAAGAGAATCATCTCTTTGGAAGGTATGTCTTTGCCCAGTTAGCAAGGATGTACTGGGGCATCTCCATACATTACTTAGTTATTCTGTTTAGCTTTGTTTTATCCTAAAATGTGCAGTGATTATCACTTGGTCGTGTGTGAACAGCAGAAAAAAGAATTCAACAGGAGTGAAGACTGCACTGCAAAATAGGGCAATAATCTGTTCTTTGCAACAATAACTTTGTTGTAAACTACCCAGAGACGTAAATTTTGGGCAGTATAAAAATATGCTAAATAAATAATAACAGAGAGCCTTAGAACATCAAAATAAATTAAAAATGACTTGCCTCAAACTGTTTTATATGAATTCTTCTTTGCTTTCATTTATTTGAGTATAGAAGAGGCCATATGTTTTACTCAAATGCAAAATTGTGTTGCATATGTATTTTCATTCTCACAGCTATTTATTTCTAAATACATATTTTGCCACTTTATATGTAGATAGTATGATGTATGCTTCACCTAATGGCAGAAGAAAAAAACACCTTGGAATATCAAGCATCATTCTGAAATCTGAAAAGAATTGCCCACTTGTCCTGTAGCCAAGTGCTCTGCACCAAAACCTTTTTAAAAATGTATTGCATTATTTCCTCTTTGACAGTGCATCCATTGTTTTTACTATTAACATTCCAGAACTACTTCAAATTAGTTTTGTTATGGGAAGAAATACATATTGTTATGGCAGGAATCTTAAATGGACCTGTTGTTTTTCTTTCCTGCTTTAGGTGAAATACACATCAAAATGCATTTCACATAAAATAATTTAACTGTACTTTATAAAGGTATATATTTTCAGTTCCACAAATGTATAAGCACATAAAATGTGCAAATGCTTTGTAGTTTTGTAAGTAATATCTTGTATTTGAGTTAACCAAATAAATTACTCTATAGTATTTTCTTTCTTAAAGGTCTAGTGTTGATGGGAAACCATGTTTTATATTTTTCTGCTTCTGGAAATTGTGTTGAACTGAACTAAAAATAAAATTATAAAGTGTTTTCAGCTTGATTGTATATTAATCCATAATTAAAATTTACCATATATGACACAAATCTGATACTCATTCACCTAAAACTGCTATTTTGAAATGCATTTAAATCTTGGATGTGCTAAGAGAGTTTTACTTTTTGTGTATTTGCTAAAAGTCTTACATTATCCATATGCTACCATCAGTGCTCTTGTGTTTTGTGCCTCAATGGGGTAACTTGTTTGTTACCCTCTCAGATCAAGCTTTCATGTAATCTTTCATAAAAGTTGCTCAGTTGCATACTTTGAGACTCTGTTACTTGCTCACACATATGTACACTCTGCATGCATGTATCTATGCTTTGGGGTCAACTTGGGGGAATTCAGCTCAGATCTGAATTTTCAAGTGTGAATAGCAAGCAGACCACAGGCCGGATACAGACAAATGTCAGCTTGAGGCTACCTCAGAGGATCAACAGACTCTGAGATGAGGCTTTTGAAACAAATACATTAAGTTTATTGATAAAGCAGAGGCACAAAGTAAACAGTGGTATTAGGCAACCTTGATACTGTCACAGTTACGTGGGGAGTAAAGATAGCTTAAGGGGACTAGATAAGAAAGGGAGGGAGGGAGGGAGAGGGTTACAGCTGTAATAGCCTAGCAGCTGGTAGAGATTGGAAAGTGGACAGAAGGGGGAGAACGAGAAAGGGGGAGAGAACAAGTCTAGTTTAATATCTGTCCATATGTGCTGTTCTGTGTGCAGTGCCAAAGCGATGACTTCCCGCCAGAGGAAGATTTTAGGTCTCCCACTAAACTGTTGTCAAAGCAAGGAGAAGCAGCAAGATGCTGGCATTGCACCAGTTCAAGGTCTGTGGCACACCACATGGCCACAGCTAGCAAAGGCGAGCAGTAGGGTTCCCAGACAGTCCGGTGCAAGAATTAGCCCTCAGCAAACCTATGTAGGGAATAGCCCAGTCTCAAAGGTTCTACTGTTTTGTTCAGGAGTCTAGAGGCTCTCAGGCAGTCTGGCATGGGGAGGGTCCTGTGGCAGGCCTGCTCAGAGAGCGACTCAAAGGTCCTGGGTTCCAAGAGTGTCCAGGGGAGTCCAGTGTTGTCTCCCCACCACAGTGCCATGCAAGGAACTCTCGAGAATTATGATTTCAGCTCAGCAATTCTGGATCCCATGGTTCCAACTTGGGGCTCAGCAGCCCAGTGATTTAGCTCAGGGTAAAGGCTTTGAGTTCACAGTTGGTATTCGGTCGAACAGGCTCTGGAGCAGTAGAAGGCAGCATTGTCGGCCAAGCTTCCATGACAGGTCGAAGTTCTGAACCAGAGAGCAAGCAACTAACATTTTGACAGCCGAGCCATTGATTTATTTGATTTAAATACTGCCCCTCCAAAAATGGCTCAGGGCAGTTTACAACAAATAAAGACAATTAAAATCTATTAAAATCAAAACTAAATCAATATATAGACTTTTGCTCTCCACAAAGTTCCAAAGGTGGGGAAACTTTAGGTTTCATGGTGGACAAAGGGACCAGATTTGGTATGGGTGTGGTGGTGGTTATTCAGAGAAAACACAGAACAATATTGTGCAGAATCTGTATAAATGATATATTTATTTATTTATTTATTAGTGCATTTTTATACCACCCTAACCCAAGGTCTCAGGGTGGTTCACAACAAATAAAAATAAAACATTAAAATCAATTAAATATTAAAAACAGCTTAAAACAAATCAATAAATAATCCAAAATTTACAAAGTTAAAAAGCTAAAAGGCCCGGGTAAAAAGAGAAGTCTTTAGACACTTTTTTAAAGCTGCTAGAGATGGGGAGACTCTTATTCCCACGGGAAGCGCATTCCAAAGTCTCGGGGCAACAACGGAGAAGACCCGTCCCTGGGTGGCCACCAGACGACATGAAGGTAGCCACAGACAAGCCTCCTCTGATATACACAGTAGATGATGGGGATCATGCAGAAGAAGACGCTCTCTTAAGTACCGTGGGCCTAAGCTGTTTAGGCCTTTATAGGTTATAACCAGCACTTTGTATTTTGCCCAGAAACTTATTGGCAGCCAGTGCAACTCCTGTAATATATAGAACTTGCTTGTATTCTGGTGTGCTTTGAGACTCTTTAGTCTCAAAGATTCATCCTTTTGCTACGCCATGAACTCTGGCTTCATTAAGAATGCACAGGATTCAGTAAAAGTGTGTCTTGCACTGCTTCAGTCTTTGCAGGGCACTGCTGCTTGATCCAAGCAGAGAAGCCAATTTCCTCCTACCACTGAGTGCCTGTTCATCCACCGCTTGCATTGTTCTCTGTAGAAATCTCAAGAAGGTGGGGGGGGGGAGACGGTTTGGAATAACTGATACCAGTTCTGCTATTAGTTGACTGCTTTATTGCACAACAATCAAGGCATGGATCTAGTTGAAAATGGACTCAAATGGGTGCTTGCAATATTTTTTGCATCTGAAATAAGGCAGAAATGAGGAGCAAATTATAATGTGCATTTTACGAGAAAAGAGATTTGTCTGATTTTCTTCTTACACAATCCAAGTGAAGAAGAGGAAACCTAGGTTTCTACAGATGCACAGGAGTCAAACCTAGGTCAAGAACCTTACACCTCTACCAACCCCAACAATACCATGCATTGATCATGATGATGATGATGATGATGATTACATTTATATCCTGCTCTTCCTCCAAGGAGCCCAAAGCGGTGTACTAGATACTTGAGTTTCTCTTTAACAACCCTGTGAAGTAGGCTAGGCTGAGAGAGAAATGACTGGCCCAGAGTCACCCAGCTAGTTTCATGGCTGAATGGGGATTTGAACTCGGGTCTCCCCGGTCCTAGTCCAGCACTCTAACCACTACACCACGCTGGCTCATTTCATAATCATTTGATTATAGGATCATCAGAGGAGGCTCAAAAATGTGCACAAATAGCTCATCTACAGTGCTATCCCATCTCATATCCCATACAAAACTCCTCTGCATCTCATCTATTATATATGCCTGCACCGCACAATAGGCTGTGATACACAAATTAGTTGGACTGTGCCCACTGCAGCAATCACAATCCCACCAATCCAGCTGCAAACTCTACTCAACATGCATCATGCAAGCATATCACAAAGTATTGCCAGGGCTCTACTGAATGTGGTGTTGCTCAAGGCAGTCTGCACACAACTTCTACCAGAGCTCCACAATCAAATGCCCTAGACCCAACAGGAACTCCACTGGGGTACCTGCCCCCCCATTCTCTTCAAAAATACCCCGTTTCTACCTACAAGCAGTAATGTGTATGTTTTTCATCCTAGTCCTAGAATCCTGTCCTAGTTTTTTCTTCTTCTCTACAATGAAATCAAGAAATTGCTGAAGACGTCAAACTTCACAATGTTGGAACAGCCAAGCTGGAATCTGACATAAAGGTCAGGCTAGTCTTTTTTGTGCTAAAGGTAAAGTGTGCTGTCAATTTTGACTCCTGGCACCCACAGAGCCCTGTGGTTTTCTTTTTGCAGAATACAGGAGGGGTTTATCATTGCCTCCTCCTGCACAGTATGAGATGATGCCTTTCAGCATCTTCCTATAACGCTGCTGCCCAATATAGTACCAGTGGGGATTTGAACTGGCAACCTTCTGATTGTTAGTCAAGTATTTCCATACACCTAAAGAAAAGCAATATTAGGGAAGATCATCGCTGAACTTATGGATTCTGCTTATGTGAGGCAACTGCATTTGGCTACAGTTATGCTTTATAGCCACAAGAGGTCACCATAGCTTCATTTCAGCTGCTTAGCAAATTATTCCAAGGTGAGAGTACAGTGAAGGAATATAAGGGAGACAACAGCAGCAATAGAGGGATACCGCTGTGGAACCCATGTATTTGCCAGTTTACTGGCAAGGATGTATCTGGAAAGTCCTGAGGAACATACCACCCAGAGATTTTATAGAGGGCAGTAGATAAAGGCAATAAATAAATAAGTCTGGATATGGTGGCAAGGGATATACAGTCCAGTGGATAAAGTCATTGTGATATTTGGCAAGTAACTATCACAGCTCTTTAAGCTATCTCACCAGTCGGATAGATAATTTTTATTTTATAATTGAATTTATATTCCATTTTTCATTTGAAAAATCCCAAAACAGTTAGATAAGATTTTAAAACAAAAATCTACATAAGCTGAAAAGTACATAGATAATAGGTAGCATCTAGGCTAGTCAGCATAACTGCACCATTGAAATAAATGAGACAAGTTAGTCATGACTAGCTTAAGAGCCACTAAATTTCTTTTTAAAAACAAGTTTTTGTGCTTTACAGAAATTCCCTTGCCGGCCTCATAAAGCTGTTATTGTCAAAATAATAGCTTTATGAGGTGTCTGCACATCCCGGATCTGGCTGAGGTGGTTTGTGTTTGCGGCCCAGACCCCTGAAGAAGAGAAGCCTGTTTGCAGGCTGATTGCTCTCCTGTGCCTTCTTCCTGAGTGCTTGACTGATTCCATCTGCCCCCGAGGACCAGGGATCTCTCGTGAGAGGGCGGATTTCTGGAGCCCTTGGGAGCATAAATTGGAATTTGGTGCCAGGCCTTCAGTGTGGGGCTGAGTTGGGGGGGGGAATTCTATTAAGGTGGGGTTGGAGGTCTGGGTTAAAGTTTGTTAGTCCTCCTTTTATTGGGTTGTGCCAGGCCTTTGGTTATAATGTGTTTGGGTTCTCTTAGGCAGGGTGATGGGAGTGAGGGTACGGCAGCTGTGGGGCAGCTATTACTGTAGTGGTGGGGAATAGAAGAATTGGCATTGGCAGAACAGCTGGCCGTTACAGGGGAAAGGAAACCAGTAATTTATTAACTCTTCCCACTTCCGGCTGCCCTGTCAGGCCTCTGGTCTTGGGGAGCAGTTCCAACTACTCACAGAACCTGGCCTTGCTCCTCTACAATGCCAGGTCGGTTCAGAATAAGACCCAAATCATCCATGATTTGACCTGGATGGGGGAGGCTAGTGGCCCAGTTTGGGCCCAGCTTCTCCCACCAGGCTACTCTGTGGTGTAGCAGGCTAGGGGAAGTGAGGGGGGGGGTGTGTGGAGTGGCTGTGGTTGATAAGAATACTGTTTACCAGGGTCCCTGTGCAACAGTTGACTTATATCGAGTGTGTATTCCTGAGGCTGGCAACTAGGGATAGATTGGGGATTCTGTTGGTATACTGTCCACCCCTCTACCCAACTGACTCCCTAACTGAGCTGACAGAGCTGGTCTCGGAGTTGGCATTGGAGTCACCCAGACTTTTAGTGCTGGGGGACATCAATATCCATTGTGAGGCTGACTTGTCTGGTGCAGCTCAGGAGTTCATAGCAGCCATGACAACTATGGGCCTATCCCAACTAGTCTCAGGACCAACTCATGTTGCCGGCCACACACTTGATTTGGTCTTTTGTTCGGATCAGGGGGGTATTCCATGGGAGGGGGATCCTGTGGTTTCCCCATTGTTATGGACGGACCACTACCTGGTTAAGGTTGGTTTCACAGCCACAACCCAGCCCTGCAGGGGTGGAATACCTATTAAGATGGTCCGCCCAAGACGGCTGCTGGACCCAGTAGGACTCCAAAAAGCCTTGGAGGGTTTTGATGTTGGTCCTGCCAACGATTCTGTCAATGTCTGGAATAGAGAACTCGCCAGGGCAGTAGACATGATCGCTCCTAAGCAATCAAAGTGGCCCCTTGGTATACAGAGCAGTTGCAGGGTCTGAAGCCGCAAGGAAGGTGACTGGAGCACAAGTGGAAGAGAACTCAGCTTGAAATTGACAGGACACAGCATAGAGCCCATTTGAAGGTTTATGTGAAATAAGAGCCTCCCCATCTCTGACAATTTTTTAAAAGTCTTTAAAGACACATCTGTTCACCTAGGCTTTTAACTGATATTGTTTATTGTTTTAATGTTGTTTTTAGAATATTGGTTTTGTTTGTTTTTTAAATTAAATTGTTGTGTTTTAAATTTCTTGTTTTTGTTTTTAACTGTTTTACCTTTGTTTTTATCTTGCTGTAAACTGCCCAGAGACGTAAGTTTTGGGCGGTATAAAAATATGTTAAATAAATAAATAAACCAGAGACCTTATTATGCCTGTTTTAAAACAGTTGCACCAGCTGCAACTGTTTCTGGGCAAAATACAAAGTGCTGGTGATTACCTTTAAAGCCCTGAACAGCTTGGGTCCAGGCTACCTTAGAGAGTGCCTTCTTCTGTATGATCTCCATTGCACGTCGAGGTCATCCGGAGTGGTCCTTCTCCAGTTACCACCAGTACATCTGGTGGCGACTCGGAACCGGGCCTTTTCTGTAGCTGCTCCTTTCCTATAGAATGCCCTCCTGGCAGATATCTGCAGTTTAGCCTCTCTGTTGGTCTTTAAGAGAGCCCTAAAGACTTACTTGTTTTGCTTGGCCTTCCAAGGTTTTTAAATTGTTTTAAAGTATTTTTAATTTTTTTTCAATTGTGTTAAAATTGTTTTATATTGTTTTAAGTAGTGTGTTTTAAGTGATGTTTGTTTTTATGTTGTTTAAACTAGTTGTGCACTGCCCAGAGCCTCTGGGTGGGGCGGTTTATAAATATAATAAAGAAAGAAAGAAAGAGAAAAAGAAAGGAGCTATGATGGTTGAACTGACTAAAGGTTGTCAAATAGATATGCCCTCGTTAAAGAAAACACATTTTTGCCTCCCCCTGTTCTACCCTGCTAGAGTGAATTATGCCTCCAAAGTTAAAATTTGTGGTTTTTTAGCTATGCAAAATTTCACAAAGCCTCAGTCTCTGGCTTTTGGTTCATTCTTACAATGGATTTGGTCTTAGCAATGTTTTAATAGTATTACTGTTGAGCCACAGAGTGAGGCAGGGGCTTGTATTTGGGAGATTCAGTTTCAGAGACTAGCTCAGCCCTGAAATGATGAGTCACTTCCCCTCAGGGTTATTGGCTTAAGGAATGAGGTTAGTAGTCAAGCACTCTGTGCACTGGGGGGAAAAACATTTTATGTTCATTATCAAGGCTTAATTGTTTTTTATGGATTCTGATATGTTCAAAACCACAACCGATGTTTTTGTATCCATGGTTTTTCAGAAGTATTTGTTTTTGGAGAGTGCCCTTTTCAGGAGAAACATCAGAAAAGCCAACAAAGCGCATAGACATTGTCATATATTATGAGGATGCTACTCATTGTCCTTGTAAAGGAAAATTAAATTAGCAGATCTGTCTGAGAGTGTTCATATGATGCTCCTGGGAGGGAGCAGCCAGAAGGCGATATTAGAAACTCATCTCTACCTCTGCCTTTACTATTGTCTGTCGTTTGGAGTGATTCTTGATAGTGTGGTTATCTTTGGATCTCCAGTTGCTTTAAGCTAACATTCATGGCCTACTAGAATGAGGAGATGAAGGGTGGAATTAGACCTCAGTGAATCCTTGTTCAGTGGGACAGAGGGAGTTTCCCCCCCAAGCAAATCTCTGCAGCCTGTCTTCCAGACGTGGAACCAGAAGTTGGGGTGCTTCTCTGGAGGATAAATGGACCCCTCTCTGAAGATATTGTTTTCTCTGCTCTATATACCTTGCACCTTATTCAGCACAACAGGAGGAAACAGTGAGTACATGCCACTGTAGTTCATCAGTATTTTAACATGAGTCACTTTAATACAAGGGGTAATTTATTATGGTCTTCTTTTTGGTTAAATTTCACTTTCTACTACTCTCTCCTAGACTGTAGAAAAAGAACCAAACTAAAAGATCAAGGAGATATGAGAAAATATCTCATGTACAAAGAAGGTTTGCATCTCAGTTGGTTTTGAGTATGTGTATGTAAATAGATTACATCCGAAGAAAGTTAGTCCTGAATAAGCACCATTGAACTCAATAAGTCTGTCATGACTAACTTATTCCCATTGATTTCATCTTAGACATGACTAACTTTGGATACAACCCTGTGTCTTTAGGAGTTAGCCCTAAAAGGTATCATTCCAGGCCTGAAATAACATAGAGAGCACTTAGATGGACTTGAAAGGCACAAATTGCCTCTGATGTTTGCCCAAGGACTCTTAAGAAAATTAATTGTATCCAGTTTTGTAACAATTATGTATAGAGGTATTCATTTGTTTGATTGATATATTGCTTCGTCTTTCAGATTCATCCCTAGATAACTACAGAATGGGTATTACCTTTGTAATCACTTCTATGGAAGCAAAGATTGAAAATCAATCAGGTATCTCCAATCAACTCATAAACCACCTTGCCCCCCAAGACAATGAAAAACACTTGACAAGCCTATTGCTGACACGTGTTATTCCCTCACTCGAGACCTTTGTGATTGCATTGAGTGTCCCTCTAAACGTTATGGCAATCCTTATTTTTGTGATCAAAATACACCCTAAGAAGCCAGCTCTGGTATACATGCTCAACCTGGCTTCTGCTGATTTATTCTTTGCGATCACACTGCCTTTTAAGGTTGCCTACCATTTTTCTGGACACAACTGGGTATTTGGACCTGGACTGTGCCGTTTTGTCACAACCACCTTCTTTGGCAACATGTACTGCTCCATACTGCTGATGATGGCGATAAGCATTGATCGTTTCCTGGGAGTGGCATACCCAATGCAGTCTTTGTCCTGGCGCACTGTAAGGCGTGCCAATATGGTGTGCTTGGCCATCTGGATTGCAGCCATAGCTGGTATGATACCTCTTCTAATGACTGAGCAAACAAAGAGAATACCTCATCTAAACATTACAACATGTCTTGATATGCTGGATGTCACTGTTACTATGAAGCATCTTCGCTATTATTTTTCTGCATTATCTGTTATCTTCTTTTTTATCCCATTTATAATCTCTACTACCTGTTATGTGGGCATTATAAGGACACTTTCTTCACCCAATGTAGCTGCAAAACCAGGTAACAGAAGACGTGCCATACTCTTGTCTGCAGCTGTCCTGTGCACTTTTATTCTTTGTTTTGGTCCAAACAATGTCATCATGCTGGTGCTTTCATGTAATCATCGTCTTGAGTGGCTCTATCTTGTCTACATGGTGACACACAGTACTGGTGTCATGAACAGTTGCATTGACCCGTTAATCTATTATTATGCCTCCTCAAAGTATAAAAGACAGATCCTGAATCTCCTGCACTGTAAAAAGCATTCTGATCCTGAAATTTGCAGGTCAGCCTACAAGCCATAGCATGGCAACCATTTTAGTGGTTTGAGTACTGCCTCTTCAGCCTAGGACGTTATATATTCACTGACATATATGGGTTTTGCATTTTACATTAGTTCACAGCAGCTATCTTCAATGTCCATTTATTTCTACTTCTAGAATACCATCTAATGTTTCCCACTTATTCACAGCACTATGTAGAAGGGCAGCGAAAGTGATTGGCCCAGGTCACCCAGTGAGTCTCATGACTGTGGGGATTTGAACCTGGGTCTTCCAAGTCCAAGCGTGACTCTAACCCTGACATCAGGCCGGCTCGCAAAGACTATTAACCATGGAGGCCACTGTTTGTGTGTACAGAGCATCTGCTTTGCATGCAGAAGGTCCCAGGAGAGCCGCTGCAAGTCAGCGTAGACACGGCTGAGCTAGATGGTCCAAGGGGCTGATCCAGTACGAGGCAGCTTCCTATGTTAAGCAATGCCTTGGGGCTCAAATGCCTGTGCACCTGAATTGGGTCTAGTCTGGGTAAACATTTCTATCTATCTATCTATCTATCTATCTATCTATCTATCTATCTATCTATCTATTTAGCCAACATGATCCACCTCTCTCCGGCAATGGATCGTGGGCTGTGGGACTGCAGACCTTCAGTGCCCCTGTGCTAAAGTCTTATTTATGCAGTAGGCCAGGTGTGAAGGGGCAGGGGGAGTGATGTTCACATCTCTCCCCTCCCTCCAAAAGCCCTGTCTGCTGTTGCTGAGTGTCACACAGCCATCAGGAACATACGGTGTGCTGCGTAAAGAAGCCTTCAGCACAGGAACACTGAAGGCGTCTTGCAGATCCACAGCCCTCCATTCGTCACCAGAGGGCTGTGGATCATGCCAGCCATCATCATCATCATCGTTTTATTTTACTAATGTATTTATTATTTTAATTATACTGCTTTCCAACATTCTTGATCCCGATGTGCTCAAATTACATTCCAAATCCTGCATGTAAGTGCTGAATTTTGTGAGAGCTCATTTTCAAGTCTCTTGCTCTAAAATGTGGATAGTGATGATTAGGGAAGTGCATGAAACAGATTTAGTATTCAATTCTGAGCTCAGAACAGAATGCTAGATCCCTGGCATGTTTACTCAGAACTACTACTACTACTACTTATTATTATTATTATTATTATTATTATTATTATTATTATTATTATTTTATTAACGTTTATATCCAGCTCTTCCTCCAAGGAGCCCAGAGTGGTGTACTACATACTTGAGTTTCTCTTTCACAACAACCCTGTGTAGTAGGTTAGGCTGAGAGAGAAGTGACTTACCCAGAGTCACCCAGCTAGGATCAAGGCTGAATGGGGATTTGAACTCGGGTCTCCCCGGTCCTAGTCCAGCACTCTAACCACTACACCACGCTGGCTCTCCTGAAAGTTTAGCTGGTTGTTCCAACAGGACAACCCCATTCCAACTTGGAGCGTTCCGAGTGCCATTTTGGAGTCCAAAGTGGTACTCTTGGCCACTGCACATGCACGGCAGCCATTTGCATGGTGGTGCTGACCACACAGATGGCTGCTGCATCTGTGGAGAGGCCAGAAGAGTGCCATTTTGAAGTCCAAAATGGCACATGGAACATTTTGAGTGTTCCAAGTCAGAAGAGGATTGTTCCATTCCAGGCTCGGAACAGGCCCTTCATTTGAGCTTGGAACACTCAAAATGGCCTGGTTTGTAGTTGGAATGTTCCGACAGTGAACCATTTTGCACATCTCTGGTGATGACATACAAGATTTGTTATGGGGATGAGTGAGACAACAATCAGAGCACATAATGAATATGGTACTAGACATAATTGATTAATAATCCTCAAATGACTTTGCCACTGCAGTTGACATCCACTCCAATGGCTCTTGTCCCAGGCAAGGACTTGGAATTAGATTGCCTAGTTCCAAGAACAGCAGCACTGAACAGAGCCCTCTCTCCAAATGTAGGCAGAGCAGATCCTGTATTATGTTCTCTATTATGAACCTGTGAGTGACATGATCAATTTTATGCACTGAAATTTTGTTATTAAGTAATCTGGTCTAATTGGGTTTCAATCAACTTTTCTCCGGTAATTGTGGCAACCAACAGTCCCCAAAAATGTTGTAATGTAAGAACTTCATTCCTTTGTGTGTCTGACACACAAATGAGTGCATTGACAATGTAAAAAGAGAGCGAATTAAACAGATTTGGCAATGACATCGGGAATGTTCTGGTATATTCATAAATATGTATAGAAACATCTGTGCAAAGTTTTACCTGAAAAAGTGCAAGATTTTCTAGTCTGCTACATGAAGTCTTCCAGTTTACAAGAGTTGACTCTTGAAGACTTCAGCAAGTTGAGTGAAAACATCTGAAATGGAGCATTGTTCAGTTGACGGCCTTCATCTTGAATGTATGATCTCCAAGAGCAAAATAGTAGACACTACACAGTGGTGTGGCTTGATGTCAGTCCTGCTTTTCAAGCCCCTCTTCCATGCCAGTCTGGAGGGAACTTGCCCATAGCTAGGAGAGGAGGAAGAGGACATGTGGTCTTTTCTAACTTTCCTCACTGCTCTGTAGTGTTAAGAGTAACAGGGTGTAAGAGCATAGTGTTTCATTGAACTTGTATTTTAACTTTAGCAGGGCTAAAAGCAGCTTGGAGGGGGCTGGAATGAGGGACATGGATGTGTAATTTATGATTGGAATATAATGCAGGGGAAAGATTTAATCCTCTCTACCTCAATGCTGCTTCCCCAAACAAATTAGCTGCCATTGAAGTTGAGAAAAAAATGTTGAGTGATCCAATCATGGGTCCCCTATGTTATGTCTTATCTGACCTGTTGTTGGTTTCTGTTTGTTTGTTTTGAAAGTAAGAAACTCCAAATACTTTTCTTCTCCTTTCCTTGTGGGGAAATGCTCCAAGATTTTAATCATTTTGGTTGTCCTCTCCTTCCCTGCACCTTTCCTAGATCTATGGTATCCTTTTTGATAAGGATCAACTAGACTTGTACACAGTATTCCAAATGCAGCCACACTATAGATCTACATAATGGAGCCATGATACTGGTTGGCCATTTTTATTTTGCAGTGACCACTATAATGTGTCTGAAAACATGGAGTTAACAAGTTTCAGGACTTTGTGATTGGCAGATGTTTCATCAGCACAGCTGACTTTCCTAGTCTAAATAAATAAATATCTCCCCTCTAGGGATGTGCATGAACCTGTTCGGAGGCCCTTTAACAGCCTTGCATAATGGAGCACTGGTGGGAGGGAAGCGGAGGGAGGAGTAAGTGCACCCCCCACCCTTAAAGTCTGACACAAACCCACACCTTCGAACCACCGATCCTGGTTCTGTGCACATCCCTACACCCCTCTACAATGGTTACTCGCAACATGCAGTGAGCATGTCAGAAATTGACTTTATGACATGAAAGATGAGGTCATCCTGCTGACATCTTTTTCTGACAATTCATTAATATGAAGGGGATCTTAGGAAATACAGTAGTTTTAGACTAGGAAAGCCAGCTATTGAGATGGAAGCCATTACTGTGGAGGGGAAAGTGGAAGGAAAGAGAAGAAGAGGACGACTGACAGCAAGGTGGATGGACTTCATTATGACAGCAATGAAAGCATCACTGAGAGACCTTAAAGGCCAAGTTGAAGACAGATCATCCTGGAGAGAATCTATCTATGTAGTTACTAAGAGTCGACACTGACTTGATGGCACTTAATCAATCATGCAAGCAAGCAAGCAGGAGATCTCAGGTAGATACTTAATGGCGCATCTGCACAGAGCAAATTTTGGGGATCATACACATGGTTCCAGCACTGCAGATGAGAGAAATGGCAGTGCAAACAGGAGGTATGTTGTCATTATACCCAGTATAAACCATGTATGTGCAGGTTTGTGAAGC
Source organism: Hemicordylus capensis (assembly GCF_027244095.1). Classification (NCBI taxonomy): domain Eukaryota; kingdom Metazoa; phylum Chordata; class Lepidosauria; order Squamata; family Cordylidae; genus Hemicordylus; species Hemicordylus capensis. Next base: position 47,730,727 of record NC_069658.1, on the reverse strand, counting down.
ACCATATGGCATATGTTTGGCAGGAAGATGGGATCATGGGAGATTTCGCAACTGAGAACGAAACACATCCTATAAGATGTGTGGTACATGAAATCATGAGACAAAGAGTCTGTTGGAGGACGTCAGCAGGAGATATTTTAGTGTTTGTCCTGAATCCCATTAACTAAGAAACCTCGTGATAGTAGAGAGCTGCTGGCAGACTATGACATCATGGAGTTGGCTGATATCAGTCAATGGCTGATATACAGACTAAATTACTCCTGAGTAAATTAAGTAGTCCCCTAGAATAAATACTGGGTAGCACGATTGAGCTACTCTGAGTACCAGCTGCAGGGGAGTAACAGCAGGAGAGAGGGCATACCCTCAACCCCTGCTGTAGGCTTCCAGGGGCATCTGGTGGGTCACTGTGTGAAACAGGATGCTGGACTAGATGGGCCTTGGGCCCGATCCAGCAGGGCTGTTCTTATGTTCTTAGTCTGGATGTCAGCCACGGGCTTTGCATCTTTCAAGCTAAAAATTAGAAGCTAATTGACAAAAGGAACCACTCTTATTTTGTAGCAGCTTTTTGGCAAATAGCTTTTTGCATGAAGAATGTATTAGAATAGAAGTGTCCAGCAGAATGAAGTTTTCAAATGAAAAGGGGAAATATTTTTAGAAGAAATTCTGATGAAATTCAGAATAAAGGTTGAAAGGCACTCATGCATTGGACTAGGGAAGCAAGATATAAATCGATAGAGGTGTAATTTATGTTTATCCAAAAACTAGCGGGTGTGTGAGTTACCACACCTTAATAACGGAAGCACATCTTCTTTCCTGGGTGTGCAATGATTTCTCTTCCCTTCCAATTACCATAGAAGTCTTGTTCTCAACTACTTGGAAGGCAGGGCCTAGGATCAATTGCTCAGTTACAGTGGCACTTTTAAGAACGGACCCTTGGGTCCATATCTGACCCCGCTCCCTCCGCCCACAGGCTCTTGCTTGGTGTGCAGGGGACCCAGCAACACAGCCAGGAATCTCCTCTCCCTTCCCCCGCAGTGTTGCGGTGGCTTGGAGAAGCTGGTGCAGTGGCCCTTTAAGCAAGCGCTAAGGCAGAGCATATGCAGCTCTTTCAGGATGAGCTCAACACGCAGCCAGCCTATTCTGAGAGTGGAAGTGGCGGGGAAGGAACCGGGAGAGGAGGCTCAATGGAAGGAGCCGAGGATGGCTGGGCATGCTCCTGCCCAGTGCACCAGCTCCTCCGGTCCCACTGGGGTGGGGTAGGGTGTATCATCTACACTTTATTGGCCAAGTATGCTTAAATGAAAGAATTGGTAGTAGGTCATGGTCCAGATGACAGACCTTCAGAAAGAACCCCAACCTCACCACCACCATCAAAAGCTAGTTACTTTTGTGTGCAAACTGGGAAATGTGGCTGAGCATCATATGGCCCCTTGATCTTCCTTTAATTCTGACTGGGGATGCAAATGAGAAAAAGTAGAAATCCGCAGGGCAGTAAAAGTCTTGCGTCCCTGACGGATGTCAGCTGAGAACACAGATGCAGGTTTTGGACATAGGAACATAGGAAACTGCCATATACTGAGTCAGACCATTGGTCCATCAAGCTCAGTATTGTCTTCACAGACTGGCAGCGGCTTCTCCAAGGTTGCAGGCAGGAATCTCTCTCAGCCCTGTCTTGGAGATGCTGCCAGGGAGGGAACTTGGAACCTTCTGCTCTTCCCAGAGCGGCTTCATCCCCTGAGGGGAATATCTTGCAGTGTTCACACATCAAGTCTCCCATTCAGATGCAACCAGGGCAGACCCTGCTTAGCTATGGGGACAAGTCATGCTTGCTACCACAAGACCAGCTCTCCTCTCCTCACTACCTCAAGAGACTGCGTGATGAGAAAACCCGTTAGAAACCTTGAGTAATATTTTCTTTTAAAACGAGAGGTGATGGGTCTAGGAGGAACCAAAGTGTTGTGTGAGTGGGTTCATGGAGGGAAGCAGTTCTGGGAACACCAGTAGAAAATGGGAAGGGCCGGAAGGCAGGTTCTGAAAGGTCAAGAGTTAAATCTCTTGTGGCACCAACTCACAAAGGCTGCAGCAGCAAAGATTACACTGCCATGCAGCCTGTCAGAGTAAACGTTTCTCCTTCCCTGGCAAAGCAGTTCCAGGCGGAGCACAGCCTTCTGTCCCGATTCGTACTTGGTCCGGAGTACTGTTTAGTGCTAAGCATGGCTGCGGAGGAAAGTGTGATGTGCCTGGCCAGGTTGCTAAGGCAGTGGGCTTGTCCTCACGCTGGTCTTAAGAACATAAGCACAGCCCTGCTGGATCAGGCTCGGGTCCCATCTAGTCTAGCATTCTGTTCCACACATTAGCCCACCAGACGCCTTAAAGAAGTTCACAGGCAGGGGGTGAGGCCTTGTCCCCTCTCCTGCCATTGTCCCCCCTGCAACTGGTACTTAGCTGCATCTTGCCTCTGAGGCTGGAGGTGACCTATAGCCACCAGAGTAGAAGCCACTGATAGACCTGTCCTCCATGGCTTTGTCTAACCCCCCTTTTAAAGCCATCCAAGCTGGTGGCCATCACATCCTGTGGCAGAGAGTTCCATAAGTTAATTATGTGCTGTGTGAAGTACTTCCTTCCATCAGTCCTAAATTTCCCGACTTTCAGTTTCATGGTTCAAGTGTTGTGAGAGAGGGAGGAAAATTTCTTTCTGTCCACTCTCTCTATTTCATGCATAATTTTATACATCGATCATGTCTCCCTGTAGTCACCTCTTTTCCAAACTAAAAAACCCATTTGCTGTCGCCTTGCTTTATAAGGAAGGTGCTCCAGGCCCCTGATCAGTTTGGTTGCTCTCTTCTGCACCTTCTCCAGTTCTACAATGTCCTTCTTAAGATGTGGTGACCAGAACCGAACACAGTATTCCAAAGTGTGGCTGCACCATAAATTTCATTTATCATTTCCTTGCTCAGCCATGAAGTTTTCTGGGTGAGTGTGTACAAGTTACTTTTTCATGCAAGGTTATTATGATGCAAAATAAATTAATAGTAAAACACACTTTATGCTCAGAACAAATGAAAAATACTAAGTTCCATTCATTAATGAGGCTTAATTGCTTTTTTCTGGAAACTGAAAGCCACAGCAAATGCTTCTCTATCCATTACATGCATTATTCAGAAATATTTTGTTTTTAGAAGGTGCCTTCTGAGGACAAACATTAAGAAAGATCCATGAACTGACAAACCGCATATAGTTTTTCACTCAAAATGATGAGGTTCGTTACTCGAGTGAGGTGATATAAATTAGCAGAACTGTCTGAGAGTATTAATATGTTGCTTTTGGAAGCAGCTAGAAAGGAGAAATTTATAGATCCACCTCTGCCTCATTCTAAAGCTACACTTTCTCTTAGTAGGTTAGGTGGTTCTTTGGTAATGTATCTTCTCTTGCCGAGGCCCAAATCCAAACTGGATGAGGAGATGGAGAGTGCAAGCCGATCTCAGTGAATTTCTGTTCAGTGGGGCACAAGGGATTTCTTTGGAGGCAAACCCCTGCAGCCTGCATTCAGACCTGGAACCAGAACTCGAGGTGCTTCTTTGCAGGAGAAATGGATCCCTCTCTGAAGATATTGCTTTCTCTGCTCAGTGTACCTCACACTTTATTCAGCACAGCAAGAGCAGACAAGCAAAGTGAGTACAAACCTACATGTTTTGGCCATGCTTTAACACCAGCAGTAGTTTGAACACAAGGTGGGAAGGAAGGTGTTCCACTGTGGGACCTATTTATCACACACCCTTTTTTTGGTTGAGGTTCACTTTCTCCATCCTTTTCTAAATGTTAAATTTAAAAGAACAACTAAGTTCAGAGAGAGAGAGAGAGAGACCCATGGATGAGGAAAATCTATGTCTCAGTGCATATGGGATGTTTTTGGTTTTTGCATGGGGGTGCAGATGTAAAAGCTTTTCATAACTAACTTTTCATAACTCCACTCAACCGTTGGACCTGGATTAAGAGAGGAAGAGGACAGGATGTTAGCTGGAAGGGTTTCACTTTTACAAGTACAGTAATGCCCTGAGGAATGTTGCCTTGTTTGTTATCAGCAGGGGACCTCTTTTGAGCAGTTGAGAGGATAGCTTGTTTTGATGTGAATCACTACCTGCCTACCAGGCTGTGTATTGTAATGTTTAAGGACTTTCTTGGCTTTATGTTCAATGCATGCCTACTTAGAAGTAAGCGCCATTGGTTTCAACCAGATCTTCTTTCAAATAAATGTGTACAGAATTACAGCCTTAATTAAAAAGCTGTGCTTATTTTTTTGTTCTATAGCTGCTGTTAATATGTCAAGGAAAAATAGACAGGCAAAGATATCTTCCCCAACTACTTTTGGTAGATATCCAGAGCAAATACAAATCAGCTGGAGAGTGCAGCTGTTAATTTGCATATGCAAAATTATTTCCAAGACAATTTGCATAATATCCACATTAGGCACCCAGATTTGGAAAGCCAGAATATGGCAACCCTATTCATAGGGTTAGGGTTAGGCTAGGCAGAACAAGTCACTCATTCTCTGTTTCTGGCTAATTCCTGCAACAGTCATGACCTTGAAGCCTGGCTACTTCCTGATCTTGGTCTTAGGACCTTTCCCCTCCTCCTATCACTGCATACAGCAAAATGCCGAATCCCTGCTGGTACTATATCAGGCAGCAGCAATATAGGAGGAAGATGCTGAAAGGCATCATCTCATATTGCACGGGAGGAGGCAATGGTAAACCCCTCCTGTATTCTACCAAGGAGACAACCACAGGGCTCTGTGGGCGCCAAGAGTCGAAATTGACTTGATGGCACACTTTACCTTACATGGGCTATGGATGCAACTGTGCTAATGCTGCATTTATTAAGAAAAAGAACCTGCGATTTTAGGTGGAGGCAACATATAAATATATGGAAAACAACACACAGTTATGAGAAGAACAAAATGTGGAAATAATATTCTGGACATAGCCTTGATTGCCATGATATCTGCCTGCAGAATGATCTGCAGCAGCATAGCTGCACCTGATTTATGGTACTGACAGCATCATCCCATGTATGTCTATTTGAGGAAAACCTTTGTTCCCTTACTCTAGTGTACGTATGTATAGGATTGCACAGGTTAGGACTACTTCTTGATGTCTCAATAAACTTCCAATTCATTGACATTTGTTGCTCAAATGGAAGGAACCATTCACATGAAATGGATTACTAAACTCAACACAAAGTTATATTATTATTTCTGAAATGACTAATGTCAGTAAATAAACTTTTACATACAGGATTTGGAACATAAGACAGAGCATTAGAAGCACAATGTGTTATGCTGGGAGGCAGAACAACAATACTAACTTTCAATTACACTGCATATCTCTTATGCCTGCATCTAAATGTTGCTACATTTTGAGCAAATAGAACTGACTTAGTACTATAGAAGTGCAAAGTGAGAAGAAAAACGGTGTTAATTTTCTCAGCACTGGAAATTTTAAAATCCAAATAAATATATGAAAATCTATAATTCAGAAATCGCAATTTTTATGCATAAGAAAAGAGTGATATTAAGTTTTGTAACGTTACCATTTATGCAAGTGATATGTTATATGTTTGATTTGTATATTGCTTTTCCTTTCAGATTCATCGTTAGAGTTTCAGTTTTCATCATTTTTTTATATAGACGAAATGATTGAAAATGAATCGGGCAATTCCAGTTTAAACATAACCCAACTTAACCACTCTGAAGACATTGAAAGATACTTGACTAGTTTATGGCTGACCTGTTTTGTTCCTTCCGTCCACACCTTTGTGGTTGTACTGAGTCTCCCTCTAAACATTATAGCAATTCTCATCTTCGTGACCAAAATACAGCTTAAGAAGCCAGCTGTGGTGTACATGCTCAACCTGGCTTCTGCTGACGTACTCTTTGTGAGCGTATTGCCTTTTCAGATTGTCTACCGTTTTTCTGGACACAACTGGATATTTGGACCAGAAATGTGCCGTTTTGTCACAGCTGCTTTCTACAGCAACATGTACTGCTCCATACTGCTGATGATGGTGATAAGCGTTGATCGTCTCCTGGCAGTGGTGTACCCGATGCAGTCTTTGTCCTGGCGCACTGTAAGGCGAGCCTATACGGTGTGCTTGGCCATCTGGATTGCAGCCATAGCTGGTGTGATACCTCTGCTAATGACTGATCAAACAAAGAGATTATATCGGTTAAACATTACTACCTGCCATGATGTGTTAGATCTCTCTGTTACTGAGAAGTTTCGCTCTTACTGGTGTACATTATCTGTTCTCTTCTTTTTTATCCCATTCATAATATCTACCACCTGTTATGTGGGCATTATAAGGAAACTTTCTTCATCCAATGTTGCTGCAAAGGCAGGTAAGAGGAGACGTGCCGTACTATTGTCTGCAGCTGTCTTGTGCTCGTTTATTCTTTGTTTTGGGCCAACCAATGTCACAATAATGGTGCATAACCTTTCAGATCGGGAACAATGGCAGAATCTCTATTTTGCCTACTTGCTGGCAGTCTGTACAGGTGCAATAAACTGTTGCATTGATCCCTTGATCTATTTTTATGCCTCCTTGCAGTGTCAAAGGCATGTCTACAATCTCTTGGGCTGTAAAAAGCATTCTGATGTTGAAAAAGACAGCCAGACAACAAGCAGTAATATGGCAACCTTTTCCAGTGGTTTGAATTCTTTGTCTCAAGCATAATATTTTAGTGTTGAATCTGATATTATATTTTCATTCATAGATATGGGCCTTGCATGTTACATTAGTTCACTGCCACTGTCTTTAATGTCCATGTATTTTTTGCTTTTAGGAGATCAGTAAAGCATTTCTCACAGGGCCAGACTGGATATAATAGGGTAGTAGTCATGTGTCTTTATCCATCGGGCTGCATTGTTCACATGTAAGGCATATTTGGGTAAAATTTCACTTTAAACCAAAAGGGGCACTTGGGAGAGGAGTAACAGCTAGAATGTGCACAAAACTGGTTTTGCCGGTTCGGCTCAAATCCAGACCAGATTCGACCCAGCCCGTTTTGGTTTTGCCCCTCGTGGAACCGGAACCAGTTCAACTGGCTTGGAGCTTTACTGGTAGAGGAGAATCGGGTAAGGATTCCCCTTTACCAGTGACCTCCGCACATGCACAGAGGCCATTTCTGTGGAGGCCATTTGTGTGACTCCACACCTCTCTGCATGCACGGAGGTCAGTAAAATGGACTCCACACATGCTCAGAGGCCCAAACCCCGAACTGGGCTGCCACCAGCCTTGCCTACTTTGAGGGAGGCCACCCCCATGTTGCCTCAAAGTCATTTTGCATTCTGTGTATGCTCAAGAGCTATGCCAGAGTGAAAAGGAACTTGGCTGCCCTGCCACCTGATTCTAATATGGGAATCACAGATCAAATTTGGTGTAGTGGTGACAAAATTCCAATTCTACAGCTTTTATGCAATTCCAAAGCTTCATCGAACTAAAAATAACAGCATATGGCAAGTCAATGTCTAACCAATCCTAGTATATGCATGATGGCAATCTTATATGTTGCATGTATATGATATCAGTATTAGCTAGCAACCGGTAACATTATAAACACTCTAAGGGAGGGGAGGGAAGAGGCAGAGACACAAAGAAAGCTTAGGGTAGACGGAGAAGGCAAGGGAATTACTGTACCCCCCAGTACAGTACTTCCAGAGAGTGTTGCTGGTATCTATCTTATGTTTCTTTTTGGATTGTGAGCCCTTTGGGGACAGGGATCCATTTTATTTATCTTATTTATTTCTCTGTGTAAACAGCCCTGAACCATTTTTGGAGGAGCAGTATAGAAATCAAATAAATAAATAAATAAAATAAGGAAATTGCTGTTCAGGCAGGCTGGGCTGTCAGGAGAAAGAAGCGGGGAGAGGGCAGTTGGATGATGATCAAGGAGTTTGGAGAGGCTGCAGAGATACTCTGCAATTCTAGATGATGTCAGCAAGTAGGCGTTGCTAGGGTTTGCAGCTTGTGAATGGTGTGGCAGCAGCTAGGCAGGAGATGGCATGTCTTGGAGATCCTCTTCCAGAGCTGAATGCAGATCTCAACTTACTCTAATTCCCTACTATGCAGAGGGGATTGCAAACAAGTTATGTCTGGTAAGACTTCTGTTTGGCTGGATAGCCTCACAGAGTCAGCAAGTTTGCCGAATGATTGCTGAATTCATGCCTGCTGCTCCCGTTTCTATACTCCTTTGATCCTTTGATCTGAACACAAAGTCTTTGGTGCAGTGCAACATCCATCATGAGTCTCCATACATGTTAATAGCTAGGCCACAAACACTCAGTTCCCATGACAAAGCACATCTTCATTTCTAAGGAAAAACTGTTAATACAAGAACAGGATGTCTTCCTTAGGGGAAGCTAAATATTTACCATTTACCATTCTAATAATGCTAAACATTAACCAGCTAACAATTTACCATTCTAACAATGCACTCTTTAGATAGATAATTCCCTGAGTCAACAGCTCACTAAGAGTTCAGCATGCCTACCAGTGAATCCCCCCATTCCTAGGCCATAAGAAGAGACTTGCTGCATCAGGCCCAAGGCCCATCTAGTCCAGCATTCTGTTTCCCTCAGTGGCCAACCAGTTGCTTCTGGGAACTGCTGCCATTTAAAACTACAAGCGCAGTTCCGCAACATGGTGTCTCTTATTTCTGATGGGTGTTGCGCTCTGCAATAGGTTTGCAGAATGTTAAGTCACAATAGAGCAGCCGCCCTGTTCTGCAACTAGGCAGTGACACAGCCATGCAGGTGGTACTGAATCATCTGGGTTTTACTGTGCAGAATGTGAGCCACCATTTATAATAATCTTGGTTATAATCTGTGGTTTTATACAAATCTTCTCTCACTATTTGGGGTTTTATCATCACCACACTCTTCTGAAATGGGTTAGAAAACTTGTACAGTATCACTCTCTTTTTAGTTCAAGAGCCAACTGAGGTGGTTGGAGCAAGCTGGGGAGGATGAATGCTCATTGTGATTTTTGACATCTCTATGACCCCTGCTAACTTGGCAAAGAGGCACCTTTTAATGTAGTGATTCTCTTTATTTAGCAGGGGGAGAGTAACTGGCCCTATCCACCCCCAGCACAGGGACTGTTGCTGATGTCTATCTTGTGTTTCTTTTTAGATTGTGAGCCCTTTGGGGACAGGGGTCCATCTTATTTACTTGTTATTTCTCTGTGTAAACTGCCCTGAGCCATTTTTGGAAGGGCAGTATAGAAACTGAATAAATAAATCAAAATCGAAATTGAAAAAAAAAAATAGGGGATGGCATTGCATTTAGCATTCAGTGTGTTATCATGCTTTTTTGTCCTAATCATTGGCCCTTAAGCAGCCAAATGTGCAATGGTGGTTTATAAGCTTTAAAAAGTTTTAAAAACACAAAACTACTATAAAATGTTTTAAATGTGTTGTCAGGGGCATGGAAATGAAAATTGGCAGGAATATTCTCCAAAGGTTACTCCATGAAGAGAATGCAATTGTTCGTTCACTGTTACCCTAATCCGTACCCTAAACCTTTTCTGTGCAAAAACGGCTGCAGTTTTAACCTAAATCATTGGGGGGGGGGGGTTAGGGATAAAGAAGGGGTGATAACACAGAGAAACTTGCAAGTGCAACAGTACTATCACCTATGTTCCATCGCTAGTCGGTTAGGCAATGCCAAAAATCCCTGAGCATTCGCCTCCTGTGATGGTACCAATGGCCAACATTTGTGGGCCTGCCTCATGGACTATTGGAAAGGGGCGTAAATAAGGACATCCAAAAAGCCAGATGAGCAGATAGAGATCCATGTCCACACCAGTTCCATTGGGCAAGATAGAAGGCAAGCTTGACTATGCTGCATTTATTTTATTTTATTTTATTTTATTTTATTTTATTTTATTTTATTTTATTTTATCTTATTTTATTATTTCTATACCACCCATCCAAAAATGGCCCAGGGTTACATTAAAATAAAAACAATTCAAATCGATTAACAGTTAAAATAAAAAACTATAAAAAATAATATAAAACCAATTAACCAACATTTTAAAAGTTTTAAAACCCTGGAAAACCAGGCTAAGCACTTACAGTTTTAAAACAATTTTAAAACCCTGAAGGCCAGGCCAAGCAGATAGGTCTTAAGGGTCTTTTTGCCACTCTCCATGATTAACGGAAGCAGAAGGAATATTGTATGCAAAATAAGCACATGTATTCAGTGTTGCAGACTGTAGCTTTACTTGGCTCACAATCTGAATTGCCTAGCTGCAAGATTTAGATGTTTTGTTAAGCACACCAATCAGGGGTGTAACTACTATTGGGCAAGGGGAGACATTTGTCTCTGGGCCCGCTGCCTCGAGGATCATCGTCCCAGCTCCCCAGCACCCACGCTTCCTTTGGTGTTCCGGCCAGGGGTATTCCTTCACTCTCTGTCTCTCTCTAGTTCCCTCCCTCCTTTCCCCATCTCCTTTTTGCTCCTCCTTCCCGACCCCAGCCTGGCCCCGTCCAGCCTGCCTTTTCTGGCGTCGGTCAGGGCTTTCATTGGCTGGCAGGTGGATGCGTGACATGTCGGAGCACTCCACACATGGAAGCAGAAAGGTGCAGCCGCATCAACTGGCTGGTGGGTGAGCAAACAAGAGATTGCTGTGTGTGAGGGATGCCCATGCCCCGTTTATCAAGGCCACTGTTCCTGGCTTCACGCCTTGCAGCTGGTTTAAGTGTCTGGCTGGTCACTGCTTTGTTCATAGGCAGGGAGGACGGCCGCTGTGTGTTTGTGTGCTGAGAAGGAGGAGAGACATGGAGCCTAACTCCTCAGGTGAGCACTGGCTCTGACGGACTCCTTCCTCCTTTTTCTCGGTGCAGTGGGAGAGTTGAAGGTGCTTGTGCTACTGCCATAGCTGAAAGGGACACCTGGAACTGTTCTTTAACAAAAGCCATTACTGCATGCAAGAGAGCCTCCAGTTTATTTACATTTTGTCCTAATAAGCAAGCGGATAACTTATAGGGGTGGGCGGGCGGGCAAGGAGAGGCAACAACATGGTCTGTGTATGGCTGTTTTCAGCATTTTTCCAGAGGCAGTGGTGCGTGGACTTTAAAAAGTAATAGAGGACCTACGGTAATCTTTTGTCTTCTGACAGAACTTCTGGGTTGTTTTTGATGCTATATCCCCCCCCCCCCCAAGAGATTGGTAAAATGTAATGGCTTTTCACGTGAAACAGTTAGGAAAACCACGATATTATAGCTGTTACTGAGGCATTAGCAACTTCCTCCCTGCCCTCGCCAAGGTAGAAGCAAAGACTTCATTACATTTCTAACTCAGGTCAATGGTTTAGTTGCCATTTATTGTATCTTCCTGTTCCCTTCTCTCACACCTTAATGAGTTTGTATTTAATTTCCAATAATATTTATAATTCTAAAAGGGACAGGCTTTATCTGAAATATTACAGAGGGCTAACATGTTTCTTTTTCTGTGGGAATCTCTGCTTTCTATATATTCATGGAATACATATACTGACTATAGAAACCATTCTTTTAAAGAATACTTCATTTACACAAAATGCCAGTTCAAATCTAACAGGGATAGATACTTCCTCTTAATGTCAAAAAGCAGGACTCTCTTGCTCAAATATCAGTTCAGAAGGAATGATACAAAATATTTTTTTAATACCAGAAGAGCATGTCTTTTTCTAGTAGTTTCTCTAGTTGGGATGTGTGCAGTGATTACTGTTCTGCATTGATACTGTTGTATTAGTTGGGCCTGCTGTTCTGTTGTTGTTTACACCTTGTAACTGTAGTTGGGATATGTGCAATGATTAAAGTTCTTCATAGATTCTGTTGTATTAGTTGGTTCTGCTATTATTTACACCTTGTAACTAGTTGGGATAGTTAGCAGAGACATCAGGCCAGGAGAAGGAGAGGAAAGAAGGGGAGGGGGGGCATATTTTAAAATCTTGTCTCTGGGCTCACTCCCACCTTGCTACGCTCCTGGCACAGAGTATACACAGCCATGATCCTAGACAGCAGAGCAGTGCCAATAGTGTGCTTGATGTTTGTAACTTTCCTAATTAAATACACAGGGCTACTAATAAGTAACTCGTTACTTAGAAGAGACACTATATTCTTGTGCTTCAGAAACTGCTGTGTGTAAATGAAGCCTAATTACTGCATGCTTAGTCCTCCCGCAATCATGTCACTTATCAGAAAACTGCACTGCAGAATCCCAGCCATACTGCTCTTCAGAACGAAGGTTCTTGCCAGGGCATACACAATATGCACAATACCCACTGGTTTGATCCAACATGAATTGGATTGGGATATTATATGCCAGACCCTGCCATGCACAATTTCCACCTCCTTCCTTGGGTGGTAGTGAGGCTGCAAAGGCCTCTGGGTGGGCCTACAGACCCCATGCTTCTTCACCTTCATTGAGTCTGAGACCAGGTGGGCGAGGCCTTTCTTCCTCTTCCGTCCCACTCTTCCGGATCCTGACTTACTTATTACTATTACAAGCTAAACCTTGAATGTAAGGGCTGGATCATGACCTATACCATTTCCGAATTATACATAGCTAGATAGAGACAGAGATCTTTCCTATTGCCGCTTGTCACATGACCCCAGGATATGTGTACAGCAATTTTAAATATTTGTACAGCAATTTTAAAAACAAAACAAAACGGCACAGTCGAAACACACATCAAAATCATACCATTAATAATGACAGAAACAATTTGCCGAGAGGCAAATATAAAGATAATGATAGTCTCAAAGGTTCTACTATTTTGTTCAGGAGTCAGACCCAGTTTGGCATGGGGAGGGTCCTGTGGCAGGCCTGCTCAGAGAGTGACTCAAAGATCCTGGGTTCCAAGAGTGTCCAGGGGAGTCCAGTGTTGTCTCCCCACCACAGTCTCATGCATGGAACTCTCGAGAATTAGCTCAGCAATTCTGGATCCCATGGTACAGTGTTCCGACTTGGAGCTCAGCAGCTCAGTGATTTAGCTCAGGGTAAAGGCTTTGAGTTCACAGTTGGTATTTGATCAAACAGGCTCTGGAGCAGTAGAAGGCAGCATTGTCTGCCAAGTTTCCATGACAGGTCGAAGTTCTGAACCAGAGAGCAAGCAACTAACATTTTGACAGCCAAGCCATTTATTTGTTTTATTTACATACTGCCCCTCCAAAAATGGCTCAGGGCGGTTTACAACAAATAAAAACAATTACAATCAATTAACAGTTAAAATCAAAACTAAATCAATATATAGGCTTTTGCTCTCCACATAGTTCCAAAGGTGGAGAAACTTTAGGTTTCATGGTGGACAAAGAGAACAGATTTGGTATGGGTGTGGTGGTGGTTATTCAGAGAAAACACAGAACAAAAGGGTGCTATTGTGCAAAATCTGCATAAATGATATGGAACTTGCTTGGATTTCTGGGGTGCTTGAATGGTTCAGAGACTCTTTAGTCTCAAAGGTTCATCCTTTTGCTGTGCCATGAACTCTGGCTTCATTAAGAATGCACATGATTCATAAAAGTGCGTCTTGCCAGGGCACTGTCTTTGTCTTTGCAGGGCACTGCTGCTTGATCCAAGCAGAGAAGCCAATTTCCCCCTAGCACTGAGTGCCTGTTCATGCTCCGCTGGCATTGTTCTCTGTAGAAATCTCAAGAAGGTGGGGGAGAGAGACGGTTTGGAATAACTGGTACCAGTTTTGCTATTAGTTGACTGCTTTATTGCACAACAATCAAGGCATGGATCTAGTTGAAAATGGACTCAAATGGTTGCTTGCAATATTTTTTGCATCTGAAATAGAAAAGATTCTGTGTGTGTGTGTATATAAGTGTGTGAGAGAGCCAATATAATTCCATCACTTTTCATTCAGACAATTGTTCCTTTTGAGCAGAAACAGAATTACACTGGTTTGTTCCTGTGCATTGTGCAGACACCACTGGCACATTCTGTTCAACTCAATGTGTTGTGAGTCTGAAGTACAGAAAATTGCTTTGCTGTGTCTGTAAAAATCATTACATTCAAAGTGGTCTTGCATCGCACCCCCCACACCCGGAGCAGCATTCCTAGATTACATTTACATCATTGTATGTAACAAACCCTTTCCAACAATGCAAGCAAAACAAGCAAGAAGTCATGCTTCCAAGTGCCAAGATAGTGAGAGTGCTAGTGCTTCCATACCATTGTAAGTCAGCAATGAAGTGCAAATTATATTGTACATTTCACGAGAAAAGAGATTTGTCTGATTTTCGTCTTATACAATCCAAGTGACGAAGAGGAAACCTAGGTTTCAACAGATGCACAGGAGTCAAACCTAGGTCAAGAACCTTACACCTCTCCCAACCCCAACAATACCATGCATTTGATTATAGGATCATCAGAGGAGGCTCAAAAACGTGCACAGATAGCTCATCTACAGTGCTATCCCATCTCATATCCCATACAAAACTCCTCTGCATCTCATCTATTATATATGCCTGCACCGCACAATAGGCTGTAATACACAAATTAGTTGGACTGTGCCCACTGCAGCAATCACAATCCCACCAATCCAGTTGCAAACTCTACCCAACATGCATAATGCAAGCGTATCACAAAGTATTGCCAGGGCTCTACTGAATGTGGGTGTTGCTCAAGGCATTCTGCACACAACTTCTACCAGAGCTCCACAATCAAATGCCCTAGACCCAACAGGAACTCCACTGGGATACCTGCCCCCCCATTCTCTTCAAAAATACCCCATTTCTACCTACAAGCAGTAATGTGTATGTTTTTCATCCTAGTCCTAGAATCCTGTCCTAGTTTTTTCTTCTCTACAATGAAATCAAGAAATTGCTGAAGACGTAAATCTTCACAATGTTGGAATAGCCAAGCTGGAATCTGAGATAAAGGTCAGGCTAGTCTTTTTTGTGTTAAAGGTAAAGTATGTCATCAAGTCGATTTTGACTCCTGGCGCCCACAGAGCCCTGTGGTTTTCTTTTTGCAGAATACAGGAGGGGTTTACCATCGCCTCCTCCCACGCAGTATGAGATGATGCCTTTCAACATCTTCCTATATCGCTGCTGCCTGATATAGTACCAGCAGGGATTTGAACCGGCAACCCTCTGATTGTTAGTCAAGCATTTCCCCGCTGCGCCACTCAAGGTGGTTTTGTGTGTTTAGATGGCTTGAAAAAGAGATAAATTAATGGAGGTCAAGTCTATCAATAGCTACTATCATGATGGCTATATGCTATCTCTAGGTTCAGAGGCAGGATGCTTCTGAAAACCAGTTGCCGGGAAAGGAGAAGGGCATGCCTTCACTCCTGCTTGGGGCATCTGGTGGGCCACTGTGGGGAAAAGGAAGTTGTGTGAGATGGACTTCTGGTCTGATCAAACAGGGCTCTTAAGTGCTTATGTGTGCCACAATCACATCCAACCATGCTGACTTCGTGAAATATACCTTTGATCATTTTCTCAAAACAGCTTCAAACATTATTGAAGCCGTTCCACCAGCTACATCCACTCTTCAGGTTTGTATGCAGAGGGTAACACTCATGTGGTATTCAAAGAGTGGCTTGTGCATCTCATTCTGCAGTTGGGTGTACATGCTTTCACCACATGTTTTTGAACATAAAAAAGGTAAAGTGTGCCATCATGTCGATTTTGACTCCTAGCACCGACAGAGCCCTGTGGTTTTCTTTGGTAGAATGATGATGATGATGATGATGTATTCGATTTCTATACCGCCTTTCCAAAAATGGCTCAGGGCGGTTTCAGAATACAGGAGTGGTTTACCATTGCTTCCTCCAGTGCAGTGAGATGATGCCTTTCAGCATCTTCTTATATCGCTGCTGCCCAATATAGCACCAGTAGGGATTCGAACAAGCAACCTTCTGCTTGTTAGTCAAGCATTTCCATATACCTAAAGAAAAGCAACATTAGAGAAGATCATCACTGAACTTATGGATTCTGCTTATGTGAGGCAACTGCATTTGGCTACAGTTATGCTTTAAAGCCACAAGAGGTCACCATATCTTCATTTCAGGTGCTTAGCAAATTATTCCAAGGTGGGAGCACAGTGAAGGAAAACAAGGGAGACAACAACAGCAATAGAGGGATACCGCTGTGGAACCCATGTAATTGCCAATTAAACTGGCAAGGATGTATCTGGAAAGTCCTGAGGAACATACCACCCGGAGATTTTATAGAGGGCAGTAGATAAAGGCAATAAATAAATAAATCTGGATATGGCGGGAAGGAATAAACAGTAGGGAAGTCCACGGAACCGGCTGGCCTGGTTCGGTTTGAGGCTGGACTGGCCTCAAACCCAACCGGGCCAGTTCGGTCCAGCAACCCCCTCAAACTCCACCCCCCCCCGGTTTAGTTCGGTCCAAGGGGGTTTGTGAGCTTAAAATTGTTTTTTTTTAAAAAATTTACTCTCCTAGAGGGAGTTTCTGGAGGAGTTCCATGTGGGCAGCCGCATGGCCTCCATAATGGCCGCCAGGTGAAGGCCGAAAACCATGAGGAATGCCAGCGGGAGGAGGGGGAACCTCCATGGACACCTGACCCCCCTAACCTCCAGGAACTCCCCCGAGGGAGTAAAAGTAATTTTTAAAAAACACACACAATTTCAAGCTCGCAAACCCCCTGAACATCAGGGGGTGTTCGGTCTGGGGTCGAGTTGTTCGGTTCGATGTCGAACACATTCGACATCAAACCTATTTGTACACCCCTAATATACAGTCCAGTGAATAAAGTCCTTGTGATATTTGGCAAGTAACTATCACAGCCTTAAGCTATCTCACCAGTTGGATAGATAATTTTTATTTTATTATTGAATGTATATACCATTTTCCATTAAAACAGTCCAAAAGCAGATAGATAAATTTTAAAACAAAAATATGCATAAGCTGAAAAGTAATAGTAATAAAACTGTAATAAAAAGTAATAGTAATAAAACTAAATAAAAGTAATAGTAATAAAAAGTAATAGTAATAAAACTGATAATAGGTAACATCTAGGCTAGTCAGTCATTACTATGAATCAGACAAGTTAGTCATGACTAACTTAAGGGCCATTAATTTTGATGGGACTTAGCCATGACTAATTCAGTTGGGATATTGTCCAATTTCTTTTTAAAAACAAGTTTTTGTGCTTTACAAAAATTCCCTTGCCGCCTCATAAAGCTGTTATTGTCAAAATAATAGCTTTATGAGGTGCCTGCACATTCCTAATCCGGCTGAGGAGGTTTGTGCTCACAGCCCAGACCTCTGAAGAAGAGAAGCCTGTTTGCAGGCTGATTGCTCTCCTGTGCCTTCTTCCTGAGTGCTTGACTGATTCCATCTGCCCCCGAGGACCAGGGATCTCTCGTGAGAGGGCGGATTTCTGGAGCCCTTGGGAGCATTAATTGGAATTTGGTGCCGGGCCTTCAGTGTGGGACTGGGGTTGGGGCGTGGCGTGGGGAAGTTATATTAAGGTGGGGTTGGAGGTCTGGGTTAAAGTTTGTTAGTCCTCCTTTTATTGGGTTGTGCCAGGTCTTTTGTTATAATGTGTTTGGGTTCTCTTAGGCAGGGTGATGTGAGGTGTGTGTACAGCAGCTCTGGGGCAGCTATTACTGTAGTGTTGGAGAATAGGAGAATTGCCATTGGCAGTGTTGGAAGTTAAGGACTTTGCGTTGTCTCTTGTCTCAAAGACAGTGGAGGATAGACTAGTGAGTCAGAGGGCTAGAGGGTCAAGATATTGGTTATCCCTTCTCTACTGCTCTGACACTATCCCTTTGGAATGTAGATTGCTAATCTTAGGGACACTTCCTCCTTCCTCTCTCTCTTCTCTTCCTGTTCCTTCTATCTTGCAACATGCAAGCAAGCTCCTCTCCCTGCACCACGTGTGCAGAGATGCTGAATCTATCTGCATCCAGCTAGCTAGCTAGATTAGAGATCCTAACCCCTCACTTTCCTATCCAGAATGGAGTTCTCTAATAAATGCCATATATCAGAAACTTAATAGCTGTTTCCCGTTTTGGCTGCCCTGCCAGCAGGAGCAGGTAAGGGAATGTGGGCGGGGAGGTGGAGTAGCTGTGGTCTTTAAGGGTAATATCTCCCTTACCAAGATCCCTATCAGAGTGTCTGATCATATTGAATGTGTGTACGTACGTTTGGGGACCAGGGATAGATTGGGACTTCTGTTGGTGTACCGATCACCCCGCTGCCCAACAGAGTCCCTAACTGAGCTCGCGGACTTGGTCTCGGGTTTGGTGTTGGAGTCCCCCAGGCTTATGGTGCTGGGGGACTTCAATATCCACTTTGGGACTGGGTTGTCTGGAGCAGCTCAGGAGTTCATAGCGGCCATGACAACTGTGGGCCTATCCCAAGTGGTCTCTGGACCGACACATGTTGCTGGTCATACTCTTGATTTGATCTTTCATTCTGATCAGGGTGGTGTTCCGTGGGTGGGGACTCCTGTGATCTCCCCATTGTCATGGACGGACCACCATTTGGTTAAGGTCGGACTCACAGTTGCGTCCCACCTCTGCAGGGGTGAGGGACCTATTAGAATGGTCTGTCCAAAAAGGTTATTGGATCCAATAGGATTCCAAGAAGCCTTGGAAGGATTTAATGTTGGCCCTGCCTGCAATCCGGTTGATGCCCTGGTGGAGAATTGGAATAATCAGGTCACCAGGGCAGTAAACATGATCGCTCCTAAGCGTCCTCTCCGACCCGCTTCAAAAATGGCTCCTTGGTATACGGAAGATCTACGGGAGCTGAAGCGGAAAGGTAGATGACTGGAGCGTAAGTGGAGGAAGACTCGACTCGAATCCGACAGATTACGACATAGAGCACATTTAAAGATCTATGCTCTGGCTATGCGTTCAGCAAAGAAGTGTTTCTTTTCTGCCCATATTGCTTCCGCAGGCTCTCGTCTAGCGGAGCTATTCAGGGTTTTGAGGGGTCTAGTAGGGCCCCCTACTCCCCTGAATCCGAATTTGGAACCATCAGTTGCCCGCTGTGATGCTCTTAATGAGTTTTTTGTGGACAAAGTATCTCGTATTCGGGTCGATCTAGATCTAGATCTAGATTTAGACTCCACAGTTATCGCAGTGTCAGATGCAGAGGTATCCAACAACTCCTCTTGTGTGGTTAGACTGGATCAATTTCAGTTTGTGACTTCTGAGGATGTGGACAAGCTGCTCGGAACGGTGCGTCCTACCACCTGACTGCTTGATCCTTGCCCGACGTGGCTTATACTATCTGGCAAGGGGGTTGTTGTGGAGAGCCTGGTGACAATTATAAATACCTCTCTGAGGGAGGGCAGGATGCCTCCTTGTTTAAAGGAGGCAATTATTAGACCTATTCTTAAGAAGCCTGCCTTGGACCCCTCAGAGTTTAATAGCTACAGGCCTATCTCCAACCTCCCATGGTTGGGCAAGGTGATTGAGAGGGTGCTGGCCTCCCAGCTCCAGGTGGTCTTGGAGGAAACTGATTATCTAGACCCATTTCAAACTGGTTTTCGGGCAGGCTATGGGGTGGAGACTGCCTTGGTCGGCCTGATGGGTGATCTCCAATTGGGAATGGACAGAGGAAGTGTGACTCTGTTGGTCCTTTTGGATCTCTCGGCGGCTTTTGATACTATCGACCATAGTATCCTTCTGGAACGTCTGAGAGTGTTGGGGGTGGGAGGCACTGCTTTGCAGTGGTTCCGCTCCTACCTTTCTGGCAGATCCCAGATGGTGTCGCTTGGAGACTGCTGCTCTTCAAAATCTGAGCTTTTATATGGGGTCCCTCAGGGCTCCATACTGTCTCCAATGCTTTTTAATATCTACATGAAACCATTGGGAGAGATCATCCGGAGATTTGGTGCTGGGTGTTATCAGTATGCTGATGACACCCTAATCTATTTCTCCATGTCAACATCATCAGGAGAAGGCATATCCTCCCTGAATGCCTGCTTGGAAGCAGTAATGGGATGGATGAGGGATAACAAACTGAGATTGAATCCAGACAAGACAGAGGTACTTATTGTGCGTGGTCGTCACTCGGGAAGCGATATTGATCTGCCTGTTCTAGATGGGGTCACACTTCCTCAGAAGGAACAGGTACGCAGTCTGGGAGTGCTTCTGGATCCACACCTCTCCCTGGTTCCCCAGGTTGCGGCAGTGGCCAGAAGCGCTTTCTATCAGCTTCGGTTGATATGCCAGCTGCGTCCGTTTCTTGAAGTTCATGATCTCAAAACAGTAGTACACTTGCTGGTAACCTCCAGACTTGATTACTGCAATGCGCTCTATGTGGGGCTGCCTTTGTACGTAGTCCGGAAACTACAATTAGTACAAAATGCGGCAGCCAGGTTGGTCTCCGGGTCATCTCGAAGAGACCATATTACTCATATATTACAGGAGTTGCACTGGCTGCCGATAGGTTTCCGGGCAAAATACAAAGTGCTGGTTATAACCTATAAAGCCCTAAACAGCTTAGGCCCACGGTACTTAAGAGAGCGTCTTCTTCTGCATGATCCCCATCGTCCACTATGTTCATCAGGGGAGGCTCGTCTGTGGCTCATGTCGTTTGGTGGCCACCCAGGGTCGGGCCTTCTCTGTTGTCACCCCGAGACTTTGGAACGCACTTCACATGGGAATAAGAGTCTCCCCATCTCTAGTGGCTTTTAAAAGGGGTCTAAAGACTTATCTTTTTACCCAAGCTTTTTAGCTTTTTAATTTTTAGCTTTTTAGCTTTTTAACTTTTTAATTCTTTAAACTTTTGATTGTTTATTATTTGTTTTAAATTGTTTTTAGTATTTGTTTGTTGTGAACCGCCCTGAGACCTTGGGTTAGGGCAGTATAAAAATGTGCTAAATAAATAATAATAAATAAATATATATTGATTTGAAACTATGAACTGGCTCCAAGTTACTTTACTCTCAGCATACATGCATGCCTAACCAAATTCCACTGTGTTGTGCCTCTGTGCACTCTGCTATAATGAAAAAGAGTTTCTCTACCAGAGAGAATTCCCAACAGGCAGAATAGCTGGCCGTTACAGGGGAAGGGAAACCAGTAATTTAGTAACTTTTCCCACTTCCGGCTGCCCTGTCAGGTCTCTGGTCTTGGGGAGCAGTTCCAACTACTCACAGAACCTGGCCTTGCTCCTCTACAATGCCAGGTCGGTTCAGAATAAGACCCAAATCATCCATGACTTGACCTGGATGGGGGAGACTAGTGGCCCAGTTTGGGCCCAGCTTCTCCCACCAGGCTACTCTGTGGTGTAGCAGGCTAGGGGAAGTGAGTGGGGGTGTGTGTGGAGTGGCTGTGGTTGATAAGAATACTGTTTCCCTTACCAGGGTCCCTGTGCAACAGTTGACTTATATCGAGTGTGTGTTCCTGAGGCTGGCAACTAGGGATAGATTGGGGGTTCTATTGGTATACCGTCCACCCCACTACCCAACTGACTCCCTAACTGAGCTGGAGAGCTGGTCTCGGAGTTGGCTTTGGAGTCACCCACACTTTTAGTGCTGGGGGACTTCGATATCCATTGTGAGGCTGACTTGTCTGGTGCAGTTCATCAGTTCATAGCAGCCATGACAGCTATGGGCCTATCTCAACTAGTTTCAGGGCTAACTCATGTTGTCGGCACACACTTGATTTGGTCTTTTGTTCAGATCAGGGAGGTATTCTGTGGGTGGGGGATCCTGTGGTTTCCCCATTGTTATGGATGGACCACTACCTGGTTAAGGTTGGTTTCACAGCCACAACCCATTGCAGGGGTGAAGGACCTATTAAGATGGTCCAACCGAGATGGCTGCTGGACCCAGTAGAATTCCAAAAAGCCTTGGGGGGTTTTGATGTTGGTCCTGCCAGCGATTCTGTCATGATCGCTCCTTCTGACCTGCTTTAAAAGTGGCCCCTTGGTATACATAGGAGTTGCAGAGTCTGGAGCAGCAAGGAAGGTGACTGGAGCGCAAGTGGAGATAGTTTTGGAGGAAACTGATTATGTAGATCCATTTCAAACTGGCTTTAGAGCAGGGTATGGAGTTGAGTCTGCTTTGGTCAACCTGATGGATGAACTTTACCAGGGAATCGGCAGAGAAAGTGTGACTCTGCTGGTTCTTTTGGATCACTCGGCAGCGTTCGATACCATCAACTATGGTATCCTTCTGGATCGCCTGGGAGAGTTGGGGATAGGAGGCATTGCTTTGCAATGGTTCCACTCCTATCTCTCAAGCAGATTCCAGATGGTGGAACTTGGTGAAGGTTACTATTTGAAGCAGGAGCTATAATATGGAGTCCCTCTGGGCTCCATCCTGTCACAAATGCTTCTTAACATCTACATGAAACTGTTGGGTGAAGTCAGACATCAGGAGATTTGATGCAGGGTGTTATCAGTATGTCATAAGGAAATGACATTCACTCCCTAAATGCCTGCCTACAGGCAGTAATGGGCTGGATTAGAGATAACAAATTGAAGCTGAATCCAAGCAGGACGGAGGTGCTCATTGTGGGCAATCATAATTTGAGGGATTAGTTAGGTCTTCCTGTGCTGGATGGGGTTATACTCCCCCAGAAGGAACATTTACGCAGCTTGGGAGTGCTCTTGGATCCAGGCCTCACGCGGTGGAGGCTATGGCCAGGAACACTTACCATCAACTTCGGATGATTTGACAGTTACATCCATTCCTTGAACAGAACGATCTCAAAACAGTGGTGCATCAGCTGATAACCTCCAGTACTTGACAATTGCAATGCACTCTACATGAGGCTGCCTTTGTACATAATTCAGAAACTTCTGTTGGTTCAAAATGCGGCAGCTAGATTGGTCTCCGGGGCAACCAGAGACCATATTATGCATGTTTTAAAACAGTTGCACTGGCTGCTGATATGTTTCTGGACAAAATACAAAGTGCTGGTGATTACCTTTAAAGCCCTGAACGGCTACTTTAGAGAGCGCCTTCTTCTGTATGTTCTCCATTGCATGTTGAAGTCAATCTGGAGTGGTCCATCTCTAGTTACCACCAGTATGTCTGGTGATGACGCGGAACTGGGCCTTTTCTGTAGCTGCTCCCAGGCTATGGAATGCACTCCCGGCAGATATTGGCAGTTTAGGCTTGCTGTTGGCCTTCAAGAGAGCTCTAAAGACTTACTTGTTTGGCCTGGCCTTCCAAGGTTTTAAAATTGTTTTTAAGTATTTTTAATTGGTTTTAAATTGTGTTATAATTGTTTTTTATTTTTTTAAGTAGTGTGTTTTAAATGATGTTTGTTTTTATGTGTTTTTATGTTGTTTTATGTTATGTTGTTCTGTTGTTTTTATGTGTTTTTATGTTTGTTTTTATGTGTGTTTTAAATGATGTTTGTTTTTATGCCAGTGTGGTGTAGTGGTTAGAATGCTGGACTAGGACTGGGGAGACCCGAGTTCAAATCCCCATTCAGCCATGATACTTGCTGGGTGACTCTGGGCCAGTCACTTCTCTCACAGCCTAACCTACTTCACAGGGTTGTTGTGAGGAGAAACGTAAATATGTAGTACACTGCTCTGGGCTCCTTGGAGGAAGAGCGGGATATAAATGTTAATAGATAGATAGATAGATAGATAGATAAAAACATGTTATTTAAACTTGTTGTGCACCGCCCAGACCCCTCTGGATGGGGTGGTTTGTAAATGTAATAAATAAATAAATAAATAAATAAATTATTGTGTGTGTGTTGGGGGAGCTATGTTGGTTGGAACTGACTAAAGGTTGTCCAAAGGTTGCCCCAGTTAAAGCAAACACATTTTTGCCTCCCCCGTCCTACCCTGCTGGAGTGAATTATGCCTCCAAAGTTAAAATTTGAGGTTTTTTAGCTATGTGAAATTTCACAAAGCCTCAGTCTCTGGCTTTTGGTTCATTCTTACAATGGATTTGGTCTTAGCAATGTTTTAATAGTATTACTGTTGAGCCACAGAGTGAGGCAGGGGCTTGTATTTGGGAGATTCAGTTTCAAAGACTAGCTCAGCCCTGAAATGATGAGTCACTTCCCCTCAGGGATATTGGCTTAAGGAATGAGGTTAGTATTCAAGCACTCTGTGCACTGGGGGGAAAACATTTTATGTTCATTATCAAGGCTTAATTGTTTTTTATGGATTCTGATATGTTCAAAACCACAACCGATGTTTTTGTATCAATGGTTTTTCAGAAGTATTTGTTTTTGGAGAGTGCCCTTTTCAGGAGAAACATCAGGAAAGCCAACAAAGCACATGGACATTGTCATATATTATGAGGATGCCACTCATCACCCTTGTAAAGGAAAATTAAATTAGCAGATCTGTCTGAGAGTGTTCGTATGATGCTCCTGGGAGGGAGCAGCCAGAGGGCGATATTAGAAATTCATCCCTACCTCTGGGGATCCCTACCAAGGGGTAATTTATTATGGTCGTCTTTTTGGTGAAATTTCACTTTCTACTCATCCCTCCTAGACTGTAGAAAAAGAACCAAATTAAATGTGCCACACGCTAGTCTGCAGCTGTCCTGTGCACTTTTATTCTTTGTTTTGGTCCAAAGCATGTAATCATGCTGGTGCTTTCATGTAATCATTGTCTTGAGTGGCTCTATCTTGTCTACATGGTGACACACAGTACTGGTGTCATGAACAGTTGCATTGACCCCTTAATCTATTATTATGCCTCCTCAAAGTATAAAAGACAGATCCTGAATCTCCTGCACTGTAAAAAGCATTCTGATCCTGAAATTTGCAGGTCAGCCTACAAGCCCTAGCATGGCAACCTTTTTAGTGCTTTGTAGTGGTTTGAATACTGCATCTTCAGCATAGGACGTTATATATTCACTGACATATATGGGTTTTGCATGTTACATTAGTTCACAGCAGCTATCTTCAATGTCCATTTATTTGTACTTCTAGAATACCATCTAATGTTTCCCACTTATTC
Source organism: Hemicordylus capensis (assembly GCF_027244095.1). Classification (NCBI taxonomy): domain Eukaryota; kingdom Metazoa; phylum Chordata; class Lepidosauria; order Squamata; family Cordylidae; genus Hemicordylus; species Hemicordylus capensis. The sequence goes on along the minus strand of NC_069658.1, from coordinate 47,705,800 downwards.
ACAGCACTATATAGAAGAGCAGCCGATACGATTGAATAAGCAATATTTATCTAACATATTTTAGATTGGTATATTATATGTTCAGATCCTGCTGCTCACTGTTTCCTCTATTGATATCTCTGTTATTTATTTATTACACTTCCATCCTGCCCTTCTTCCAAGGAACTCTGGGCAGTGTACATGGATACCATCCCCACACAACAACCCTGTAAGATAGACTAGGCTGAGTGAGTGATTGGCCCAGGTCACCCAGTGAGTCTCATGACTGTGGGGATTTGAACCTGGGTCTCCCAAGTCCAAGCCTGACTCTAACCCTGACATCATGCTGGCATCCATGGAGGCCACTGTTTGTTCATATAGAGCATCTGCTTTGCACACAGAAGGTCCCAGGAGAGCCACTGCCAGTTAGCGTAGACACGGCTGAGCTAGATGGTCCAAGGGTCTGATGAAGTATGAGGCAGCTTCCTATGTTAAGCAATGCCTTGGGACTCAGATGCCTGTGCACCTGAATTGGGTCTATTGTGGGTAAACATTTCTACTTCCATTTATTTATTTATTTATTTATTTATTTATTAGCCAACATGATCCACCTCTCTCCAGGAAGACTTCAGCACAAGAACACTGAAGACTTCTTGCAGATCCACCGCCCTCCTTTAATCGCCACGTGGCTGTGGATCATGTCAGCCATCATCATTCATTCATTCATTCATTCAATTTTGATTTCAATTTCTATACCGCCCATCCAAAAATGGCTCAGGGCGGTTTACACAGAGAAATAAATAAATAAGATGGATCCCTGTCCCCAAAGGGCTCACAATCTAAAAATAAATTTAAGATAGACACCAGCAACAGTCACTGGAGGTCCTGTGCTGGGGATGGATAGGGCCAGTTACTCTCCCCCTGCTAAAAAAAGAGAATCACCACGGTAAAAGGTGCCTCTTTGCCAAGTTAGCAGGGGTCCATCATCATCATCATCATCATCATCATCATCATCATCATCATCATCATCATCATTTTATTTTACTAATGTATTTATTATTTTTATTATACTGCTTTCCAACAATCTTGATCCTGATATGCTCAAATCACGTTCCAAATCCTGCATGTAAGTGCTGGATTTTGTGAGAGCTCATTTTCAAGTCTCTTGCTATAAAATGTGGATAGTGATTATTTGGGAAGTGCATGAAACGGATTTAGAGTTCCATTCTGAGCTCAGAACAGAATGCTAGATCCCTGGCACATTTAGTCAGAACCACCAGTTTAGCTGGTGGTTCTGACAGGACAACCCCATTCCAATTTGGAGCGTTCCGAGTGCCATTTTGGAGTCCAATGTGGTGCTCTTTTGGCTACTGCACATGCACGGCTGCCATTTGCGTGGTGGTGCTGACCACACAGATGGCTGCTGCATCTGCGGAGAGGCCAGAAGAGTGCCATTTTGAAGTCCAAAATGGCACATGGGACGTTTTGAATGTTCTGAGTCAGAACAGGGTTGTTCCATTCCAGGCTCGGAACAGGTCCTTCATTTGAGCTTGGAACACACAAAATGGCCTGGTTTGTAGTTGGAACGTTCCGACAGTGAACCATTTTGCACATCTTTGGTGATGATATACAAGTTTTGTTAAGGGGATGAGTGAGATAACAATCAGAGCACATAATGAATATGGTACTAGACATAATTATTAATCCTCAAATGACTGCCACTGCAGTTCACATCCACTCCAATAGCTCTTGTCCCAGGCAAGGACTTGGAATTAGATTGCCTAGTTCCAAGAACAGCAGCACTGAACAGAGCCCTCTCTCCAATTGTAGGCAGAGCAGATCCTGTATTATGTTTTCTATTCTGAACCTGTGAGTGACATGAACAATTTAATGCACTTAAATTTTGATATTAAGTTATCTGGTGTAATTGGGTTTCAATCAACTTTTCTTCAGTACTTGTGTCAACCAACAGTCCCCAAAAATGTTGTAATGTAAGATCTTCATTCTTTTGTGTGTCTGCATAATGAGTGCATTGACAATAAAGAGAGTAAAAAGAGAGTGAATTAAACAGATTTGGCAATGACATCAGGAATGTTCTGGTATATTCATAAATATGTATAGAAACATCTGTGCAAAGTTTTACCTGAAAAAGTGCAAGATTTTCTAGTCTGCTACATGAAGTCTTCCAGTTTACAAGAGTTGACGCTTGAAGACTTCATTAAGTTGAGTGAAAACATCTGAAATGGAGCATTGTTCAGTTGACGGCCTTCCAGGGGTGTAGCAAGGTTGGAGTGGGCCCAGAGACAAGATTTTAAAATGCCCCCTCTCACTGAAGCTCAGCTCATGAAGTAAAGAAATCGTAAATGAGGCTGAATAGTGGTGAAAAAGAGCGTGTGTGTGTGTGTGTGTTTTTGTGTGTTTGTGTGTGTGTATAAAACCACTTATGTGCCACAATAGAACATCATCCTAAATTATTTTTTTAAAGGTTTTGTAAATTGTAGGACAATGCAAGTCATTTAATGGTACTAGAGAAAGACTTGCTGTTCTGGTAGGTCCACATCTTAACACTCACATCAGTTTCGGAGGATGAATACAACTGAAGGAAGCCCGGGAGGGTGCACGGCTGGGGGAGTCAAGGCAGTGGGCCCCCAGACAACTGTCTCCCCTTGGCCTATTAAAGTTACGCCCCTGCGGCCTTCATCTTGCATGTATGATCTCCAAGAGCAAAATAGTACACAATGGTGTGGCTTGATGTCAGTCCTGCTTTTCAAGCCCCTCTTCCATGCCAGTCTGGAGGGAGTTTGCCCATAGCTAGGAGAGGAGGAAGAGGACATGTGGTCTTTTCTAACTTTCCTCACTGCTCTGTAGTGTTAAGAGTAACAGGGTGTAAGAGCATAGTGTTTCATTGAACTTGTATTTTAACTTTAGCAGGGCTAAAAGCAGCTTGGAGGGGGCTGGAATGAGGGACATGGATGTGTAATTTATGATTGGAATATAATGCAGGGGAAAGATTTAATCCTCTCTACCTCAATGCTGCTTCCCCAAACAAATTAGCCGCCTATGATGTTGAGAGAGAGAAAATGTTGAGTGATCCAATCATGGGTCCCCTATGTTATGTCTTAATCTGACCTGTCGTTGATTTTGTTTGTTTTGAAAGTAAGAAGCTCCAATTACTTTTCTTCTCCTTTCCTTGTGGGGAAATGCTCCAAGATTTTAATCATTTTGGTTGTCCTCTCCATCCCTGAACCTTTCCTAGATCTATGGTATCCTTTTTGATAAGGATCAACCAGACTTGTACACAGTATTCCAAATACAGCCACACTATAGATTTCCATAATGGAGCCATGATACTGGTTGGCCATTTTTATTTTGCAGTCAGGGCCGGCTTTTGTGAGGAAGCAAGAGACGCGTTGCATCGGGTAAGAGCTTGCTGTGGGCGCAGAGCGCCACCCACTGGAGTCTGGGAAGGTGCCGAAGGAACTTGAAGAAAAGCAACAGGCTTTTCTGTCTCTTTCTTCTCTGCAGCCAAGTGGATTCCGAAGTGGATTGCAATGCAAAGACAGACAGACTCGCAGAGGTGGGGGTTGGACTCCTCCCAGCTGCCAGTGCCCTCTACTCAGTCTGAGTCAACAATTAATCAAGTCAAAACAAAGGGACTCTCAAACAAACTTGACCAGACACACGTAGAAAGAGGCTCTCCTCCTCCCCTTGCTTGCTCTCTGGGCTAGACTCTCTGTACATGCACATAGTCACTCCTCACCTCATGTGTGAGGCTCTTCAGATCAGAGTGAGGAGAAAGGAGACATGGGGAGCAAGACCACAGGCACAGTCTCGTTTCAAAGAGGAAGCATCCTTTATCATTCCTATTTCAAAAACAGTAAGCAGAAATGGAGGGGTGCTTATGGGGGATTGTTTTGTGAAATGGGGAGATACCAGGCATGGAATCACTTTGTGTCTGTGATTCTGGGGGTGGCAGAGTATTGAATGCAAAACATGCAGTGCCTATAGAATCTAGGGCAAAAATGCAAAAATGCAGTATGTTTTAGTTGCTTAATACAGTATAATGTTCAATTTAATTTTCAGTATGATTATTTTGAGTTAATTGAGTAGAATTTACAGGCATAGGTAGGGACTATTTTTTAAAGGGTGAAAATAAGGAGCAAGGACTACTTGAGTGTTTTGCCTGCTTAATCATGAATGTATACACAAAATTGAGATTAATTGGCACAAAGAAAAAAGCCTGTGTGTGATCTTGTGTAAGTTTCAATGATGAGATAGAGGGGAGTAAGAAGGATTTTGTGAGTGGTTGTTCATGCTGGCCAGTGAATTGCTGTGAAATGAATACCTTACTTATATGTTACACCTTAGTTTAAAGAATATATATATGGATCTCTCTCTCTCTCTCTCTCTCTCTCTCACACACACACACACACACACTCCTCATTCAGTTCTGGACATGTAAAGGTAAAGTGTGCTATTGAGTTGGTGTCTACTCCTGGTGACCACAGAGCCATGTGGTTGTCTTAGGTAGAATACAGGAGGGGTTTACCATTGCCATCTCCTGCGCAGTATGAGATGATGCCTTTCAGCATCTTCCATGTAGCATGTGTATAAATGTGGTGTAGTGGTTAGAGTGCTAGACTAGGACTAGGGAGACCTGAGTTCAAATCCCCATTCAGCCATGAAACTAGCTGGGTGACTCTGGGCCAGTCACTTCTCTCTCAGCCTAACCTACTTCACAGGGTTGTTGTGAAAGAGAAACTTAAGTATGTAGTACACCGCTTTTGGCTCCTTGGAGGAAGAGCGGGATATAAATGAAATAATAATCTGTAAGAGACAGAGAACCATGATATTTCATAACCCCATGAGAAATGAACCTGTTCTTCTATATGCCATAAATAATATAGCTTGAGAGGCAGATACTTATCTCTTCTCAGCTATCCTGGAGACCTTACTTCTTGTAAAGTCAGAGCCAGAGGTGAGGGGCTGGAGGTGAGATATAATGTTTTTGTGTGCCACACTGTGCATGGCGCATTATTTGCGTGTAGGAAGATAGGAAGCTGCCATATACTGAGTCAGACCATTGGTCTATCTAGCTCAGAATTGTCTTCACAGACTGGCAGCAGCTTCTCCAAGGTTGCAGGCAGGAATCTCTCTCAGCCCTATCTTTGGAGAAGCCAGGGAGGGAACTTGAAACCTTCTGCTTTTCCCAGAGCAGCTTCATCCCCTGAGGGGAATCTCTTCCAGTGCTCACACATCAAGTGTCCCATTCATATGCAACCAGGGGGGAGCTCGCTTAGCTAAGGGGACAAGTCATGCTTGCCAGCACAAAACCAGCTCTCCTCCTATTGTATCAGTTTGAATCTGTAGCTGACATTTCCATCAGTTCCCCCTAATTGTCCTTTCAAGTGGCAATCACAGAAGCTGATGACAAAGGTGTGCTATCCCTTTAAATGCCACAGGCCTTGGACGGTTCTAAGCCAGGCCTGCCTTCTGACAGCTGGGATGGATTCTTCAGCCTTGAATTTGTCAAACAGGCTTGGCTGCTTGTTCCCTGATGGCTTGCTTGAATTCTTGCAGTCCTCAGTCTGGTCTCTCTTCATTTTATTTTATTTATTTATTTATTAGATTTATATACTGCCCTTCCAAAATGGCTCAGGGCGGTTCACAACATTGTTATGAAGGGTCTATAACATATCAGAACCAGAGGTACCAACTCAGAAGTATGGTGAAATATAGGCCTGTGTCTGATTTCATTTCTTTATATTAAGAGTTCAATTAGACCTGCCTGGGGAATGCTTGGTAATTGATTTGTAGAGGCAGGGGTAATCTAGCATTGTTTATCAGGGTTTGCGGAAATTCACTGAGACAATGGGTCAGGCTTAATTACCAGTCTCACCCTGCTGAAATTAACCTGTTGTCCAGTAATCCCCTTTCCAGGATGCTTCTGGCTTAAGTCAAATGTGTTAATTAACTTGCTTCACACAGGTATACCTTTTGATGTTACTTTGAATACAAATACACACTAGATAGAAGTACACAAGAAATAATGTAATTGCTGTCTCACACACTAACTCCTGACTTTTTAACACCTTTTGGGGGAAGATGCAATTTGCAGCTCTGAGAGCAGCTAACAGGAGATGAGAGTGAGATCTCTCTGAACTGACCAAATATCCTGAGCTAATTTTGGTAATTAAAAGACAATATTCAGAGGATAGCAGGAATAAATGCCTTTTGTGATCCAGAAGACTGAAATGGACATCAAGGGATGGAAGCACTATAAGAAGGAGTCTCTGGACATGGCAGTTTAGCAGTTCTGTGCCTACCGGCATTCTGCTCACACGCTAGCTATCTTGTGCCTACAGCAAGATTTGCTCAGGAACTCTGCCCATGAACAGGAACTGTCTGTGACTTCTACCGCGCAGTGAGAAGTCAAGACTTTTCCCCAGCCATGGCACCTTCACTCTCTGCCTCGCTCTGAGCAAACTGTCTGCTTGACCACCAGAAGCCAGACCATCGCTCTGTTGCTGTTCCCAGCTACAGTCTCTCCTCTTCAGCTGAAAGATCCACCATTCTCAAGCCTGGTAAATATGCTGCTCATACAAACCTGGAATCCCCTCATCCCTTCTTCTTTCCCTGCTCCCCTCTCCTCCCCCTCTTTCCTCCACTAATCACCCCAAACCATGCCAGCCCTCAGCCTTCCTCCCCCCACCCCCCGTCTTTTCTGCCTGTATCTGAAATGTATTAGAATCTAGGAAGATTTAATGCACACACATATGTTAGTTAGGCACACGGGTTGAATATTGGTACTGGCTAGGAAGTTCTGTTTAAATACTGTTAGCAATATTGATAGAGTGTTCTGCTTTCTGCTTTGCTAGATTATGTTGTTAGTCTTTATACTCAATAAAGCCCATTGAACTCTTTCAGGAGTGGTTTGATCTCCTTTCTTCCTTGCGCCCAGATCATACACGGTCACCATATAAAAGAACTTGAAGCCAGACCTAATTTTGTATACTAGCTAATGAGCATATTTAGTATATAGAACCAGCCTGGTCTGTAACAACATGATAAACAATTAAAACAAATTAACTATTAAAACTGGGTAGCCATTCCCCAGGTCATCAGTATCTAGCCAGCAATGACTCTCTTCCCTGGTAAACTGACTTCCTGAAAGGGAACAGGCACCTTAGCTCTTTGCCTGCCCTTCCTCCTTCAGCTCTGACTCCATCTTCAGCCTTCTTCCTAAGACTTCCATCCCATGCAGTATCTTCCACCCAATCTGCCTGAAACCCACTAGGACCAGGGCGATCCGAATTCAAATCCCCATTCAGCCATGATACTTGCTGGGTGACCCTGGGCCAGTCACTTCTCTCTCAGCCTAACCTACTTCACAGGGATGTTGTGAGGAGAAGCATAAGTATGTAGTACACCACTCCGGGCTCCTTGGAGGAAGAGCGGGATATAAATGCAAAATAATAATATTATAAAAATACATAATTATATTATATACAACGTTATGTACATAATTACATAAAATCTTTGTGTATTAAATTTTGAATACACACTAATTGTATTTTGAATTTTTATTTTTCACAATAACTAAGGGCGCTCAACAGAGTGTTGCATCTGGGCACCAGAGCCCCTAGAGCCGGCCCTGTTTGCAGTGACCACTATAATGTGTCTAAAAACATGCAGTTAACAAGTTTCAGGATGTTGTGATTGGTAGATGTTTCGTCAGCAATGCTGGCTTTCCTAGTCAAAGACCATAAATAAATATCTCCCCTCTAGGGATGTGCACAAACCTGTTTGGAGGCCCTTTTACAGGCCTCCGAACAGGTTCGATCACTGGGAGGTTCGAAGTCTCAAAGGCAGGGGGGTTGGACTTTAAGGGCTGGGGAGGCTGCACTTACCCCTCCCTCCGCTCCCCCCCCAGCTCTCCTTTATGCAAGGCTCCTTTGGGGCAGCAACATACCTCAATGCCTCCCCATCGCCTCTTTGGCTGGAAGTACCTGGTGCGCAGGCATGCACACACACGGGAGAAAGTGGAGGGAGAGGTAAGTGCACCCTCCCCCATCCTTAAATTCTGACCCCCTCCACCTTCGAGCCACCCTGCCTGGTTCCGTGCACATCCCTACACCCCTCTACAATGGTCACTCGAGACTTTCAGTGAGCATGTCAGAAACTGACTTTCTGACATGAAAGATGATGTCATCTTGCCGACATCTTTTTCTGACAATTCATTACTATTAATGGAAATCTTAGGAAATTCAATAGTTTTAGACTAGGAAAGCCAGCTATTGAGATGGAAGCCATTACTGTGGAGGGGAGAGTGGAAGGAAAAAGAAGAAGAGGAGGACCAGCAGCAAGGTGGATGGACTTGATTACGACAGCAATGAATGGACCACTGAGAAACCTTAAAGGCCAAGTTGAAGACAGATCATCCTGGAGGAATCTATCTACAGTATGTGGTTGCTAAGAGTTGAAACTGACTTGACAGCACTTAATCAATCAATTGGGAGATCTCAGGTAGATACTGAATGGCGCATCTGCATAGAGCAACATTTGGGGACCATACAGATGTTTCCAACACTGCAGATGGGAGAAATGGCCGTGCAAACAGAAGGTATGTTGTCATTATACCCAGTATAAGCCATGTATGTGCAGGTTTGCCAAGCACCTTATGGCATATGCTTGGCAGAATGATGGGATCATGGGAGGTTTAGCAACTGAAAACAAAACACATCCTATAAGATGTGTGGTACGTGAAATCACGAGACAAAAAGTCTGTTGGAGCAGGGGTCCCCAACCTTGAGTCTCCAGATGTTTTTTGACTACAACTCCCATCATTCCCAGCTACAAAGGCCTTTGGTCTTTGTAGTTGGGGATGATGGGAGTTGTAGTCCAACAGCATCTGGAGACTCAAGGTTGGGGACCCCTGTGTTGAAGGACATTAGCAGGAGATATTTAGTGTTTGTCCTGAATCCCATTCACTAACCTTGTGATAGTAGAGAGCTGCTGGCAGACTATGATATCATGAAGTTGGAAGGGAAAAGTCAATGGCTGGTATACAGACTAACTTACTCCTGAGTAAATTAATCCTCTAGAATAACTAATGGGTAGCACGACTGAGCTATGCTGAGTACCAGGGGCAGGGGAGTAACAGCAGGAGAGAGGGCATGTCCTAAACTCCTGCTATGGGCTTTAGGGATGTGCACAAAACCAGTTCGCCCAGTTCGGTTCGAATTCGAACCGGGTTTGAACCAGGAGGGGGTGGTTCGGTTTTGGTTTTGCTCGAACCACCCTCTGGTTCGGTTTGAATTCAAACTGTTTTTGAACCGGTTCAAACCGTTTTCGAACTGGTTTGAACTGGTTTAAACCTCAAAAAGTAGGTAGGATGCAAGGCACCCTTGGGTGCCACTTACCACCCAAACCTCAAATCGATTGGCCCTCCCGATGATTTTATACAATTTTAAAAAATATTTTCAAGTTTTGCCCATAACTCCCTATGTGGAGCACTTAGGGGCAAAAAGCTGGGGTGGGTGGTAGGCACCCATTGGTGTCCCCCACCCCCAAAATCCCAAGGCAATTGGTTGCTCCTAGTATTATTGGTGAATTTTTTTGGGGGGGGAATTCCCATTGGATATAATGGGGGTTTTGAGCAGCCCCAAACCTGCCTCTGTGGGGTGGCAGCACCCCCAAAGTGGGTCTGGGGCCATGGCAAAAATGGCCTCAGTCCCTCCCAAGCATCCCCGAATTGATAGGAGTGATGGGTTTTTTTAACTAGGATTTTCTAAGGCATTAAATAATATCTAATTGGAAAGAATGGAATGTGTGTCAGTGGGTGAAAGGTAAAGCCAGCAAGCTCTAAGAGAGATATTTATTTAATGCTTAGAAAATCCTAATTAAAAAACCCATCACTCCTATCAATCCGGGGATACTTGGGAGGGACTGAGGCCATTTTTGCCATGGCCCCAGACCCACTTTGGGGGTGCTGCCACCCCACAGAGGGAGGTTCGGGGCTGCCCAAAATCCCCATTATATCCAATAGGAATTTTTTTTCTTTCCAAAAATTCACCAACAATTCTAGTGGCACCCATCAATTGCCACCCCAGCTTTTTTGCCCCTATCTGGGTGCCCTAACACCCAGATAGTGTTACATCACCCAGTCAGTCCACCTTGCCTTACCTACCCAAGCAACTAAGATGACACACAGACACCAACTAGTGTAGACATTGACTCTGATCTAACAAAAGGCCACTGCTGCTGCTGCTCTTGCCTGCCAGCAGCACAGCACACACAGAGAGAAGAAGCAGGAGGCAGGGCAGAGCAGCAGACCTACTGCTCTGCATGATGGATGATGTGATGCCCAAAGAAACTACCACCTCAGTGCCTGCCACTGAGGCCACCACAGACAGACAGAAGCTGACCTACTCTGCTCTGCTGCTCCCCTCCTTCATCATGGATGATGCGCACACCCTACATCTGAGTTCTGATCTGAGACTGAAAAGGCCAAGAAGGCGTCCAGGCAGGCCAGGGGACCAATCCAAACCAGACCAAGTGCAGAGTCAGCACAGGCCAGCAGCCAACAACAACCACTACTACTACTACCACTACTAGTGCTACACCAACATTGTCAGTCACATGCACCGCAACCTGAGCATAGCACACAGCCAACAGCTGCTGCCAGCCAGTGCCTACACAAGCAAGCCAACAAGAGCTAACTAGATGGCGCATGCCAACCCGTGACAACGCAACTGCAAGGGGAGAGCACAATTACAGGCAGGAGGAGGCGAGGCAATTCTAGCAAAGATTTGAAAGTTAAAATTAAGAACTACCAGTGTGTCTGTCTACATAGTGCAGTGAGTGCAGCTGAGCTGAGCGGTGTGTGAGGATGATAGTTAGTTAGAGCAGACTCAGAGCACTGAGCATTGGCAATGGCATTGGCAAGCAACTCAACACTCACCTGCTGGTTCAGGACTACAGTTCTCTCTCAGCTAGTAGTTCTCTTGTCCACACTAGTGTCTTCATCTCTTCGTGTGTGCAGTGAGTGCATGCCTTTTGCCTTACTTGGGGAAAGAAATGGTTCTCTGGTCCACCACATATTTGCTCTAGGACACAGAGAGGCCCAAGACAGGTGGTGGCACCAGTGTGAGTGCATGTGTGTTTGTGTTTGCAAGGTGTTGTGTGTGTGCGTGTGCTGCTAGCTAGGAGGGGGGAGGGAGGGAAGGGGGGAGGAAAGGGGAGGGTGAAGGGAGGGGAGGGGAGGGAGAGAGGGATGTACCAGAGGGGATTGAAGGTCAGCCACATATATGCACACACGTGGTGTGTGTGCTTCGCTGGGAGACCAGATTCTCATCAGCTTGCCAGACCAGGGGCAGGTGAGGTGGGTGTGGAAGGGAGGATGGAGGATGATGAAGAGAAAGGAGGGAGGATGAGGGGAGGGATGGATGGATGGAGGGAGGGAGGGATGGAGGGATGGGGGGGAAGGGAGGGTTGGAGGGGGGGAGGGGAAAATGTAGACACACAGCACAGTCAGACAGCACACTACAGCAAGCATCCACACACAGAGAAGTGCTAACATCCATCCACACAGACAGACACAACAGAAAGAAACAGCCTGCACCACAGTCCACACACACACACACACACACACCTTTCTTTACAGACAAGCAGCACACAGCACAAGCGCACAGACAGACACAGACCCAATTCCCTCCCCTCCCCCCAAATAACCCAGACAATCAAAGCAATAATAATCAATCAATATCTTGTGTTGACAGCCAGTTCAATTCTATTATGATAGTTTGGGGTTTTTTGCCATCAGAGTCAACATCAACAGTGACCATAATCAACAACATAAGATAAGAATTCATTCCGGAAGGAACCATTAAAAAGACATTAAACTCATTTTGCATGTAAACCAACCCCCCACACATGATTTCTTAGGTAACATTTTTTAGAAAATCAATCCTTTCTGCAGTCATATATTATTTCTTTTGTTACCAGTATGATTTGTAATATTTTTTTGAGGGTTGATTTTAACATGACATTTAAAAAAAAATTATTTACATATTTATTTACATATTTATTTATGTATTTACAGAACGTATACCTGCCGCTGAAAGTCTAGTATTATTAGGGCTGTGCTACTTTAGGTGTGTGTGCCGTGCCCACGCCAGGTCCCCAAATGCTGACAGGTGGAGATAAGGGCCTTGTGGTCAGCATTGGGTTTCTTTTTACATGGGCATGGTATAAACGTTAGGCCAGTCGCAGCACTGCTAGTTGAACTTGCGGTGTGTGTGGGCACTGCACACTGCGACTTGGCTGGCACAGCTCAGCATCCGTCATGTCAGCTCAGCTAGAGGTGGAAGGGGGGAGGGTAGGGATGAGCGCAGAGGATGAGCCAGGTAGGTGACCAACCATGGGGTAACCACGGTAATCACTCACCCAGCTCAACTTCCAGCTTGGGATAGCCAAGCAGGGGGAGGTTGATCTTGAGAAAGACAAACTGCTCCACCAGACCAGCATCCAAGCGGGAGCGAGAGGGTGTCCCCACGTCCCCGGCACGTGAGAACACCCGCTTGTTCTGGACACTGGTTGGGGGGCAGGAGAGGAGGTGCACAGCAACCACCGTCAGGTCCGGCCAGACTTGGTGGTGGGTCGCCCAGAACTGTGCGCAGTCCAAGCTGTCTTCCTCCACAGGCGGCTCCTCCAAGTACTGCGCAACGCATTGCTCAGCACTGGAGGGGGTCCTGGCAGGTTGAGCCTCCTGCACACCAGGCAAGGCACCAAGGCATACCCGCTGAAACCACTGGGCGGGTTTCACGGCGGGAGCAAGTGGCTGCTGCGTTGGCGCTGCCTGGGATGCCATGCTGCTGGACTGGGAAGAGGAAGGGGAAGGGGAAGCTGATGCCGGCTGGCCGCCCACACTGCTGCTGGGTGCAGGTCAGGTGGGCATGTGTGCACCCGCACCACTACCAACCTCCTGGTCTCTCAAGGACCTAGTGGCCTCCTCCTCCCTCACCTTCTGTACCAGGAGGTCCCTCCACCCGGGCAAGTCACCGGCACTAACGACATTGCCCTTGATGGCTGGGTTGCAGACACAAGCAAGGACATACTCCTCCCTGCTTCCCAACTCACCAACGAGCCGCTTGGCCACCCCAGACTTCAGCCTCCCAGCCAGAGCACGACCCTCTGGCTTGGTCAGAGAAGTCTGGAGTTCACCCATCAGCTTCTCCAGACCAAGAGCTGTGGGCAGCGCCTGGCTCAAGGGAGTGGTGTTGCCACACAAGCCCTTCGTGGCAATCTGGAAGGGCTTGAGTGCCAACAACACCTCGGACATCTGCTTCCACTCAGCATGTGAGAGGTCGCAGACGGCCAAGGACTTATCCCTCGCCAGGGTGCCAAGGGCTCTCTCCTGCTCCAACAGGCGCTGGAACACGAGGAAGGTGGAGTTCTACCGTGTCTCCACATCTGTAGGGATGAGATGGCGAGGAAGCCCAAGGTCATCCTGCTTCTCGCGAAGCAGTCTCCTGGTCTTCTCACTGCGGTGGAAGTGGGCAGCCAGCTTGCGAGCCTTCTCGACAAGCGTGGCCGTGGCAGCAACGGCACCTGGGGGGGGGGCAGGCCTGGGCCTGGGCCGCCTTCAGCTCCTTAAGGCCAAGGGTGTCCCTCACAGTAAGATGGAGCATGTGTGCCATGCACCGTATGTTCACACAGCCCATGACAGTCTCAACAGCGGTGGTAACACTGGATCCATTGTCAGTGACAATGAATCCCCTGGAGAGGTGTGGACACCTGCCAATCCACTCCTCTATCTGGCAGTCGAGTACGGCCACCACCTCCTCCATGGTGTGCCTTGTGTCCATCGTCTCCATGTGCAGAACGGCCCACCTGTGCCGTAGTGCAGCAGGAGCCACGCCAGACCCAGAAGCATTGCCCAAGGAGGTCCCCTCACTCTCCGGGCCCCACCAGTGGGCAGTGAGGGCCAGGAAAGCAGCATGCATCCCACTGACACTAGTCCAGAGGTCAGTCGTGAAATGCATGCTGGTGTCAGCCAGAGCCGCACGCAGCCCAGCCGACATGAGCTCCCTGCACCGGCAGTACAGGGAGTGGATCACGTTCCAGCTGAACGTGGTCCTTGAGGGGATGATGTATTCGGGCACAAGGTACTGGAGTATCCGGCGGAAGCCAGAGTTCTCGACCACCTGAAACGGCTGGTTATCGGTGGAAATCATCTCCCCTATGAGGCGGGTGAGGTGATGATGATCTACACGAACAGTCCGCTTGCTGCTCGACACCTGTGTCCACTGCTGGACTGGCAGTGTAGCCTGCTTTTTGGCTGGTGCAGGCACACTGCCCTTGTCCGCCCTAGTGGCAGGTGCACAAGGCACACTAGCGCTGCCAGCCTGGCCAAGGAGACCTGGGTGGTTACGCTCCATGTGTCTCCACATGGGTGTCGTACCCAGGTGCCTTGGATCCTTGCCACGACTGACCTACACCCTGAAGTGGACACAGCGGACATGGTTTGGGGCATTTTCAGGGATCTCAAAATGCTTCCAGACACCGCTGCCCTTGGCCTCCCGTGCCCTGGGCGCTGTCTTAGGCCTCTTTTTGCTGGGTGGCTGCAGTCCTGGGGGGGGGGCACCACTGCCAGCCCACTGCTGCCACCCAACTCGCCCCTTCTGCCCTCTGTGTGAGAGGAAGGGCCTGGCTCCACTGGCAGAGGAGAGGCAGGCCTCTCCCCCACCACCTTGGCAGACCCTTCCTTGGACTCTGAGCTAGAGTGGTGGGCTTCATGAGGGGGGCCCCCACTGAGTGGTGAAACTATAGGTGGAGGGGCCCCAAGAGGGAGGGAGAACCTGGCTGCATGGCTGCCAGCCGTAAGATCCTCACCGCCCTCTGCCTGCTCTCCTGCACCAGCAGTCTCCTCCACCACCACTGGCGGTGCCCCGGAAGCACCTGGTGCCACCGAGGGACCCTCCACAGCCCAAGTGCCTCTGCCTCTGCGATTGCCAGCAGCAGGCTGGGGGAAATCTAGCCTGCAGACAAACCGCTCAGCTGGGGCAAAGAATTGTGCAATGGGGAGGACCGGGGTATCCTCAGGCTCCCCGCATCCTCTCCCTCCTCTCTGTGCCACAGCCACCGCAGGCACAGCCCACCACCCGGCCTCTCCCACCTCTGCCTGCCAGCCTTCTGCGAGGCCTGGCCACAACATGCTGCTCGCGTTGGTCAGACATGGTAAAGTTTTTCTAAAGGTAGGAGACTGTATGAAGAAGGCTGGAAAGGGGCAAAAAATATATTTGGAAGGGGGTAAGGGGCAAAAAAAGCCAATTAATTGGGAGGAGGGAGGGAAATTTGATGGGGAAAAGCCAAATGGGGGGAAGGGAAGAATTTTTGCTGTGGGGGGGAAAGCCAATTGAGGTGAGGGGGAGGGGAACCTTTGGAACTTGGGGTCAGGTGAAGCCAATTGGGGATGGGGATGGGTGTTTAAATTTGGAAAAAGGGTGGACCCCTGGGTGGGTGGGTGGCACGGGCAGTTACTAGGTGGAGTAGTTGGGGGGGGAGTCTTTTTAGAATGGGGAAAATGAAAGATGGGGGGAGGGCACAGCACCTACTGGGGAGGGATGCAGTCAAAGCTTGGAGTGGACCCTGAAAATCAAATGAAACCCTTCTTTAGTGAACAGTGTGTGGATTGGGTGGGGGGTGGGGGTTAAGTAATTACTGCGGTACCATACCAAGCAACCTTGCCTATTTTAAAATAGCACTTTAACAAAACCCACCCACTCCACCCAAAGCAAGCAAGCAAAACACATAAACCAAACATCATATATCATAACAACAATGACCTGGGGGGTGGGGTGGGGAACCTGTGAAAACAAGAAACAACCTGCAAGAAAAGCAACGACAACAATTTCTTCAGCAACACAACAGTACATCTCAGTGTCCCTCCCCACACCCAAATGCATTTCAAAATACAGGTGTCCCTATTTAAAACCGCCAACTAGGGGAAGGGGACAACAAAAGGTGCACACACATGTGCACGCACACTCACCCCTCTTTTTCCGGTCCTTCTCCTGCCGCACACTGCTGGTCACAGACGCGCCAACCATCCACCCCTGGGCTGGGACACAGACAGGGCGGCCGTGGGGCACAGGCAGCTGGGGTGGGTCAAGGACTGTTGGAGGGGCAGAAATGAGGAGCCAACACTATTTGTGTGACTCAACTCACCCACCCAAGCAGAGACAAATAAAATAAAATACTTTTTAAAAAACCAAAAACTGATGGCAGGGACTAGGTGAGGTCGGTGGTACGGTGTGGCTGCAGCTGTGGGAAGAAGGGATGAATGAAAGAAGGAGAGAGAGAGAGAAGCAGAGAAAGAGAGAGAGCAAAGTCAGAGAGAGTGAAGAAGTGGAGACAGACGAGAGAGAGAATCAAAGAAACAGAGAGAGAGAGAGAGAGAGAGAGAGAGCAGCACGGAGGGGGGTGGGTGGCGGTGTGATGTAGCAGGGAGGGGGGATTCAGGGGGACAGCAGCAGCAGGCCCAAGAGCCGAGAGCAGGGGGGGTTGGAGGTATTACTGTAAAGGGGAGGGGAGTGTGTTGGGAGGCAGGGGGCAGCAGGCCCAAGAGGGCAGAGGGGGGTGAGTGGGGGATAGTGATGCAGCGGGGGGTGTTGGTAGGAAGGGGAGGGGTCAGCAGGAGCAGGAGTGGGGTGGGGTGGGGTGGGGATCAGGCCCCAAGGGGCACAAGCAAGCAGGCAAGCAACAACAACCAGAAAAAAATGAAGAAAACTGATGAGCACTGCAAAGCAAAAGAAAAACAAGCAAGGTTCAAAAATCAATGGGAGGGACCACACAAACAACAACAGAACACACCAAGAACTCTTCAAAAAGCTGAGGGATCAATCAAAAGCAAACCAAAGATTAAAAAAAAAGTTAAAAGCAGCAACCCAAAATCCTAAAGAAAACCAAGCTCGGGCAGGCAGCAGCAGCAGAGGGTGGGTAGTTGAGTGGGGGTGAGGAATGTGGAGGGGAGGGGGAGGGCGGGAGGAAGAGGGCAGCAGGAGCAGGCCCAGTCCAGAAGGGGCACACAAATCAATAATTAAATCACAGAAATAAATATATAAATTAACAGCAGCAGCAACAAGAAGAAGCAATAATCAGGAATCAATCCAAACAATATATAATCAAATCAATGAAATAAAACCCAGGCACAGGCAGCAGAAGAAAAACAGAGAGGGAGGGGGTTGCATACGGCAGATTGTGGCACACAGGAGGAGGAGGGTGAGGGTCACAGGGCAGGGAGACCAGGCCGGGCTGCAGGGCCTAGGCCCTGAGCCTTGCCTGGGAGGGATGGGATGGATCAAGGAGATGGGATGGCAGCAGGGACAGGGAGAGACTTGAGTCAAGAACAACAACAATTTTTTAAAAAGCTGAACAAGGAACAAAAACAAAGCACAAATAAAACAGCACTAAATGAAACCAATGCAGATGGATGAGGTGGGGGTGGGGGAAGGGCCAAGGCCTAGGGCCCTGAGTGGCCAAATGATAAAGGAGGAATGAAGGAATAAATGGATGAGGAGGACAACAGAACAAGAATAAGGGAAAAGAACAAAGTAAGTAACAGAGAGACAGACACAGGGCAGAGAGAATGGACAAAAGAAAGAGCAGGAGGACAGACACAGTCAAGGGACTCACACAGACACCAGCGCACAGCAAGGTCCAGAGATGATAATCCCACAATTGCAGCCAAAGAGAATTTTCCAGGCAAGAGGCTTGGCTTAAATAGGTTTGAAAATCCCTCCTTTGGGAGCCCCCACCTTTGCACTCCCCCCCCCTCCCCGGCCAACAGGGTGCGAGCTCTCAAACAGTGGCACAGCCAACAGCCTACCAGAGCGCAAGACTCATTCTGGCCAATCAAAGGATCAATATCCCAGCCAATGCAATGCCTGAAAAATAGCCTCACAAAATGGAATCCAGGAGCACAAGTTGAAAAAAAGGAGCCACAAAATGGAGGACACACAATTCAATGAATACAGACCCTATAGAGCCCTATGGCACATCCGAACCGGTTCGAAGTGGTTCGAATCGGTTCGGATCAAACCGGTCCAGATTCGGTTCGAATTAGGAACAGGAGGGCTTGAAAAGAGCCCGGTCTGATTTGAATTCGAACCATCGAACCGGGCTGGTTCGAAATCGAACCGGTTTGCACATCCCTATTGGGCCGCCAGTGGCATCTGGTGGGCCACAGTGTGAAAAAGGATGCTGGACTAAATGGGCCTTGGGCCCGATCCAGCAGGGCTGTTCTTATGTTTTTACTTAGTCTGGATGTCTGCCACAGGCTTTGCATCTTTCAAGCAAATATTAGAAGCTATTTGACAAAAGGAACCACTCTTATTTTGCAGCAGCTTTTTGGCAAATAGCTATTGCATGAAGAATGTATTAGAGAAGAAGTGTCCAGCAGAATGAAGTTTTCAAATGAAAAGGGGAAATATTTTTAAAAGAAATTCTGATGAAATTCAGAATAAAGGTTGAAAGGCACTCATGCATTGGACTAGGGAAGCAAGATATAAATCGATAGAGGTGTAATTTATGTTTATCCAAAAACTAGCGGGTGTGTGAGTTACCACACCTTAATAACGGAAGCACATCTTCTTTCCTGGGTGTGCAATGATTTCTCTTCCCTTCCAATTACCATAGAAGTCTTGTTCTCAACTACTTGGAAGGCAGGGCCTAGGATCAATTGCTCAGTTACAGTGGCACTTTTAAGAACGGACCCTTGGGTCCATATCTGACCCCGCTCCCTCCGCCCACAGGCTCTTGCTTGGTGTGCAGGGGACCCAGCAACACAGCCAGGAATCTCCTCTCCCTTCCCCCGCAGTGTTGCGGTGGCTTGGAGAAGCTGGTGCAGTGGCCCTTTAAGCAAGCGCTAAGGCAGAGCATATGCAGCTCTTTCAGGATGAGCTCAACACGCAGCCAGCCTATTCTGAGAGTGGAAGTGGCGGGGAAGGAACCGGGAGAGGAGGCTCAATGGAAGGAGCCGAGGATGGCTGGGCATGCTCCTGCCCAGTGCACCAGCTCCTCCGGTCCCACTGGGGTGGGGTAGGGTGTATCATCTACACTTTATTGGCCAAGTATGCTTAAATGAAAGAATTGGTAGTAGGTCATGGTCCAGATGACAGACCTTCAGAAAGAACCCCAACCTCACCACCACCATCAAAAGCTAGTTACCTTTGTGTGCAAACTGGGAAATGTGGCTGAGCATCATATGGCCCCTTGATCTTCCTTTAATTCTGACTGGGGATGCAAATGAGAAAAAGTAGAAATCCGCAGGGCAGTAAAAGTCTTGCGTCCCTGACGGATGTCAGCTGAGAACACAGATGCAGGTTTTGGACATAGGAACATAGGAAACTGCCATATACTGAGTCAGACCATTGGTCCATCAAGCTCAGTATTGTCTTCACAGACTGGCAGCGGCTTCTCCAAGGTTGCAGGCAGGAATCTCTCTCAGCCCTCTCTTGGAGATGCTGCCAGGGAGGGAACTTGGAACCTTCTGCTCTTCCCAGAGCGGCTTCATCCCCTGAGGGGAATATCTTGCAGTGCTCACACATCAAGTCTCCCATTCAGATGCAACCAGGGCAGACCCTGCTTAGCTATGGGGACAAGTCATGCTTGCTACCACAAGACCAGCTCTCCTCTCCTCACTACCTCAAGAGACTGCGTGATAAGAAAACCCGTTAGAAACCTTGAGTAATATTTTCTTTTAAAACGAGAGGTGATGGGTCTAGGAGGAACCAAAGTGTTGTGTGAGTGGGTTCATGGAGGGAAGCAGTTCTGGGAACACCAGTAGAAAATGGGAAGGGCCGGAAGGCAGGTTCTGAAAGGTCAAGAGTTAAATCTCTTGTGGCACCATCTCACAAAGGCTGCAGCAGCAAAGATTACACTGCCATGCAGCCTGTCAGAGTAAACGTTTCTCCTTCCCTGGCAAAGCAGTTCCAGGCGGAGCACAGCCTTCTGTCCCGATTCGTACTTGGTCCGGAGTACTGTTTAGTGCTAAGCATGGCTGCGGAGGAAAGTGTGATGTGCCTGGCCAGGTTGCTAAGGCAGTGGGCTTGTCCTCACGCTGGTCTTAAGAACATAAGCACAGCCCTGCTGGATCAGGCTTGGGTCCCATCTAGTCTAGCATTCTGTTCCACACATTAGCCCACCAGACGCCTTAAAGAAGTTCACAGGCAGGGGGTGAGGCCTTGTCCCCTCTCCTGCCATTGTCCCCCCTGCAACTGGTACTTAGCTGCATCTTGCCTCTGAGGCTGGAGGTGACCTATAGCCACCAGAGTAGAAGCCACTGATAGACCTGTCCTCCATGGCTTTGTCTAACCCCCCTTTTAAAGCCATCCAAGCTGGTGGCCATCACATCCTGTGGCAGAGAGTTCCATAAGTTAATTATGTGCTGTGTGAAGTACTTCCTTCCATCAGTCCTAAATTTCCCGACTTTCAGTTTCATGGTTCAAGTGTTGTGAGAGAGGGAGGAAAATTTCTTTCTGTCCACTCTCTCTATTTCATGCATAATTTTATACATCGATCATGTCTCCCTGTAGTCACCTCTTTTCCAAACTAAAAAACCCATTTGCTGTCGCCTTGCTTTATAAGGAAGGTGCTCCAGGCCCCTGATCAGTTTGGTTGCTCTCTTCTGCACCTTCTCCAGTTCTACAATGTCCTTCTTAAGATGTGGTGACCAGAACCGAACACAGTATTCCAAAGTGTGGCTGCACCATAAATTTCATTTATCATTTCCTTGCTCAGCCATGAAGTTTTCTGGGTGAGTGTGTACAAGTTACTTTTTCATGCAAGGTTATTATGATGCAAAATAAATTAATAGTAAAACACACTTTATGCTCAGAACAAATGAAAAATACTAAGTTCCATTCATTAATGAGGCTTAATTGCTTTTTTCTGGAAACTGAAAGCCACAGCAAATGCTTCTCTATCCATTACATGCATTATTCAGAAATATTTTGTTTTTAGAAGGTGCCTTCTGAGGACAAACATTAAGAAAGATCCATGAACTGACAAACCGCATATAGTTTTTCACTCAAAATGATGAGGTTCGTTACTCGAGTGAGGTGATATAAATTAGCAGAACTGTCTGAGAGTATTAATATGTTGCTTTTGGAAGCAGCTAGAAAGGAGAAATTTATAGATCCACCTCTGCCTCATTCTAAAGCTACACTTTCTCTTAGTAGGTTAGGTGGTTCTTTGGTAATGTATCTTCTCTTGCCGAGGCCCAAATCCAAACTGGATGAGGAGATGGAGAGTGCAAGCCGATCTCAGTGAATTTCTGTTCAGTGGGGCACAAGGGATTTCTTTGGAGGCAAACCCCTGCAGCCTGCATTCAGACCTGGAACCAGAACTCGAGGTGCTTCTTTGCAGGAGAAATGGATCCCTCTCTGAAGATATTGCTTTCTCTGCTCAGTGTACCTCACACTTTATTCAGCACAGCAAGAGCAGACAAGCAAAGTGAGTACAAACCTACATGTTTTGGCCATGCTTTAACACCAGCAGTAGTTTGAACACAAGGTGGGAAGGAAGGTGTTCCACTGTGGGACCTATTTATCACACACCCTTTTTTTGGTTGAGGTTCACTTTCTCCATCCTTTTCTAAATGTTAAATTTAAAAGAACAACTAAGTTCAGAGAGAGAGAGAGAGAGACCCATGGATGAGGAAAATCTATGTCTCAGTGCATATGGGATGTTTTTGGTTTTTGCATGGGGGTGCAGATGTAAAAGCTTTTCATAACTAACTTTTCATAACTCCACTCAACCGTTGGACCTGGATTAAGAGAGGAAGAGGACAGGATGTTAGCTGGAAGGGTTTCACTTTTACAAGTACAGTAATGCCCTGAGGAATGTTGCCTTGTTTGTTATCAGCAGGGGACCTCTTTTGAGCAGTTGAGAGGATAGCTTGTTTTGATGTGAATCACTACCTGCCTACCAGGCTGTGTATTGTAATGTTTAAGGACTTTCTTGGCTTTATGTTCAATGCATGCCTACTTAGAAGTAAGCGCCATTGGTTTCAACCAGATCTTCTTTCAAATAAATGTGTACAGAATTACAGCCTTAATTAAAAAGCTGTGCTTATTTTTTTGTTCTATAGCTGCTGTTAATATGTCAAGGAAAAATAGACAGGCAAAGATATCTTCCCCAACTACTTTTGGTAGATATCCAGAGCAAATACAAATCAGCTGGAGAGTGCAGCTGTTAATTTGCATATGCAAAATTATTTCCAAGACAATTTGCATAATATCCACATTAGGCACCCAGATTTGGAAAGCCAGAATATGGCAACCCTATTCATAGGGTTAGGGTTAGGCTAGGCAGAACAAGTCACTCATTCTCTGTTTCTGGCTAATTCCTGCAACAGTCATGACCTTGAAGCCTGGCTACTTCCTGATCTTGGTCTTAGGACCTTTCCCCTCCTCCTATCACTGCATACAGCAAAATGCCGAATCCCTGCTGGTACTATATCAGGCAGCAGCAATATAGGAGGAAGATGCTGAAAGGCATCATCTCATATTGCACGGGAGGAGGCAATGGTAAACCCCTCCTGTATTCTACCAAGGAGACAACCACAGGGCTCTGTGGGCGCCAAGAGTCGAAATTGACTTGATGGCACACTTTACCTTACATGGGCTATGGATGCAACTGTGCTAATGCTGCATTTATTAAGAAAAAGAACCTGCGATTTTAGGTGGAGGCAACATATAAATATATGGAAAACAACACACAGTTATGAGAAGAACAAAATGTGGAAATAATATTCTGGACATAGCCTTGATTGCCATGATATCTGCCTGCAGAATGATCTGCAGCAGCATAGCTGCACCTGATTTATGGTACTGACAGCATCATCCCATGTATGTCTATTTGAGGAAAACCTTTGTTCCCTTACTCTAGTGTACGTATGTATAGGATTGCACAGGTTAGGACTACTTCTTGATGTCTCAATAAACTTCCAATTCATTGACATTTGTTGCTCAAATGGAAGGAACCATTCACATGAAATGGATTACTAAACTCAACACAAAGTTATATTATTATTTCTGAAATGACTAATGTCAGTAAATAAACTTTTACATACAGGATTTGGAACATAAGACAGAGCATTAGAAGCACAATGTGTTATGCTGGGAGGCAGAACAACAATACTAACTTTCAATTACACTGCATATCTCTTATGCCTGCATCTAAATGTTGCTACATTTTGAGCAAATAGAACTGACTTAGTACTATAGAAGTGCAAAGTGAGAAGAAAAACGGTGTTAATTTTCTCAGCACTGGAAATTTTAAAATCCAAATAAATATATGAAAATCTATAATTCAGAAATCGCAATTTTTATGCATAAGAAAAGAGTGATATTAAGTTTTGTAACGTTACCATTTATGCAAGTGATATGTTATATGTTTGATTTGTATATTGCTTTTCCTTTCAGATTCATCGTTAGAGTTTCAGTTTTCATCATTTTTTTATATAGACGAAATGATTGAAAATGAATCGGGCAATTCCAGTTTAAACATAACACAACTTAACCACTCTGAAGACATTGAAAGATACTTGACTAGTTTATGGCTGGCCTGTTTTGTTCCTTCCGTCCACACCTTTGTGGTTGTACTGAGTCTCCCTCTAAACATTATAGCAATTCTCATCTTTGTGACCAAAATACAGCTTAAGAAGCCAGCTGTGGTGTACATGCTCAACCTGGCTTCTGCTGACGTACTCTTTGTGAGCGTATTGCCTTTTCAGATTGTCTACCGTTTTTCTGGACACAACTGGATATTTGGACCAGAAATGTGCCGTTTTGTCACAGCTGCTTTCTACAGCAACATGTACTGCTCCATACTGCTGATGATGGTGATAAGCGTTGATCGTTTCCTGGCAGTGGTGTACCCGATGCAGTCTTTGTCCTGGCGCACTGTAAGGCGAGCCTATACGGTGTGCTTGGCCATATGGATTGCAGCCATAGCTGGTGTGATACCTCTGCTAATGACTGATCAAACAAAGAGATTATATCGGTTAAACATTACTACCTGCCATGATGTGTTAGATCTCTCTGTTACTGAGAAGTTTCGCTCTTACTGGTGTACATTATCTGTTCTCTTCTTTTTTATCCCATTCATAATATCTGCCACCTGTTATGTGGGCATTATAAGGAAACTTTCTTCATCCAATGTTGCTGCAAAGGCAGGTAAGAGGAGACGTGCCGTACTATTGTCTGCAGCTGTCTTGTGCTCGTTTATTCTTTGTTTTGGGCCAACCAATGTCACAATAATGGTGCATAACCTTTCAGATCGGGAACAATGGCAGAATCTCTATTTTGCCTACTTGCTGGCAGTCTGTACAGGTGCAATAAACTGTTGCATTGATCCCTTGATCTATTTTTATGCCTCCTTGCAGTGTCAAAGGCATGTCTACAATCTCTTGGGCTGTAAAAAGCATTCTGATGTTGAAAAAGACAGCCAGACAACAAGCAGTAATATGGCAACCTTTTCCAGTGGTTTGAATTCTTTGTCTCAAGCATAATATTTTAGTGTTGAATCTGATATTATATTTTCATTCATAGATATGGGCCTTGCATGTTACATTAGTTCACTGCCACTGTCTTTAATGTCCATGTATTTTTTGCTTTTAGGAGATCAGTAAAGCATTTCTCACAGGGCCAGACTGGATATAATAGGGTAGTAGTCATGTGTCTTTATCCATCGGGCTGCATTGTTCACATGTAAGGCATATTTGGGTAAAATTTCACTTTAAACCAAAAGGGGCACTTGGGAGAGGAGTAACAGCTAGAATGTGCACAAAACTGGTTTTGCCGGTTCGGCTCAAATCCAGACCAGATTCGACCCAGCCCGTTTTGGTTTTGCCCCTCGTGGAACCGGAACCAGTTCAACTGGCTTGGAGCTTTACTGGTAGAGGAGAATCGGGTAAGTATTCCCCTTTACCAGTGACCTCCGCACATGCTCAGAGGCCCAAACCCCGAACTGGGCTGCCACCAGCCTTGCCTACTTTGAGGGAGGCCACCCCCATGTTGCCTCAAAGTCATTTTGCATTCTGTGTATGCTCAAGAGCTATGCCAGAGTGAAAAGGAACTTGGCTGCCCTGCCACCTGATTCTAATATGGGAATCACAGATCAAATTTGGTGTAGTGGTGACAAAATTCCAATTCTACAGCTTTTATGCAATTCCAAAGCTTTATCGAACTAAAAATAACAGCATATGGCAAGTCAATGTCTAACCAATCCTAGTATATGCATGATGGCAATCTTATATGTTGCATGTATATGATATCAGTATTAGCTTGCAACCAGTAACATTATAAACACTCTAAGGAAGGGGAGGGAAGAGGCAGAGACACAAAGAAAGCTTAGGGTGGACGGAGAAGGCAAGGGAATTACTGTACTGTACAGTACTTCCAGAGAGTGTTGCTGGTATCTATCATGTTTCTTTTTGGATTGTGAGCCCTTTGGGGACAGGGATCCATTTTATTTATCTTATTTATTTCTCTGTGTAAACAACCCTGAACCATTTTTGGAGGGGCGGTATAGAAATCAAATAAATAAATAAATAAATAAAATAAGGAAATTGGTGTTCAGGCAGGCTGGGCTGTCAGGAGAAAGAAGCGGGGAGAGGGCAGTTGGATGATGATCAAGGAGTCTGGAGAGGCTGCAGAGATACTCTGCAATTCTAGATGATGTCAGCAAGTAGGCATTGCTAGGGTTTGCAGCTTGTGAATGGTGTGGCAGCAGCTAGGCAGGAGATGGCATGTCTTGGAGATCCTCTTCCAGAGCTGAATGCAGATCTCAACTTACTCTAATTCCCTACTATGCAGAGGGGATTGCAAACAAGTTATGTCTGGTAAGACTTCTGTTTGGCTGGATAGCCTCACAGAGTCAGCAAGTTTGCCGAATGATTGCTGAATTCATGCCTGCTGCTCCCGTTTCTATACTCCTTTGATCCTTTGATCTGAACACAAAGTCTTTGGTGCAGTGCAACATCCATCATGAGTCTCCATACATGTTAATAGCTAGGCCACAAACACTCAGTTCCCATGACAAAGCACATCTTCATTTCTAAGGAAAAACTGTTAATACAACAACAGGATGTCTTCCTTAGGGGAAGCTAAATATTTACCATTTACCATTCTAATAATGCTAAACATTAACCAGCTAACAATTTACCATTCTAACAATGCACTCTTTAGACAGATAATTCCCTGAGTCAACAGCTCACTAAGAGTTCAGCATGCCTACCAGTGAATCCCCCCATTCCTAGGCCATAAGAAGAGACTTGCTGCATCAGGCCCAAGGCCCATCTAGTCCAGCATTCTGTTTCCCTCAGTGGCCAACCAGTTGCTTCTGGGAACTGCTGCAATTTAAAACTACAAGCGCAGTTGCGCAACATGGTGTCTCTTATTTCTGATGGGTGTTGCGCCCTGCAATAGGTTTGCAGAATGTTAAGTCACAATAGAGCAGCTGCCCTGTTCTGCAACTAGGCAGTCACACAGCCATGCAGGTGGTACTGAATCATCTGGGTTTTACTGTGCAGAATGTGAGCCACCATCTATAATAATCTTGGTTACAAACTGTGGTTTTATACAAATCTTCTCTCACTATTTGGGGTTTTATCATCACCACACTCTTCTGAAATGGGTTAGAAAACTTGTACAGTATCACTCTCTTTTTAGTTCAAGAGCCAACTGAGGTGGTTGGAGCGAGCTGGGGAGGATGAATGCTCATTGTGATTTTTGACATCTCTATGACCCCCGCTAACTTGGCAAAGAGGCACCTTTTAATGTAGTGATTCTCTTTATTTAGCAGGGGAGAGTAACTGGCCCTATCCACCCTCATCACAGGACCTCCAGGGACTGTTGCTGATGTCTATCTTGTGTTTCTTTTTAGATAGTGAGCCCTTTGGGGGCAGGGGTCCATCTTATTTACTTGTTATTTCTCTTTGTAAACTGCCCTGAGCCATTTTTGGAAGGGCAATATAGAAACTGAATAAATAAATCAAAATCGAAATTGAAAAAAAAAATAGGGGATGGCATTGCATTTAGCGTTCAGTGTGTTATCATGCTTTTTTGTCCTAATCATTGGCCCTTAAGCAGCCAAATGTGCAATGGTGGTTTATAAGCTTTAAAAAGTTTTAAAAACACAAAACTACTATAAAATGTTTTAAATGTGTTGTCAGAGGCATGGAAATGAAAATTGGCAGGAATATTCTCCAAAGATCACTCCATGGAGAGAATGCAATAGTTTGTTCACTGTTACCCTGATCCGTACCCTAAACCTTTTCTGTGCAAAAAAGGGCTGCGATTTTAACCTAAATCATTAGTGGGGGTAGGGATAAAGAAGGGGTGATAACACAGAGAAACTTGCAAGTGCAACAGTGCTATCACCTATGTTCCATCGCTCGTTGGGTAGGCAATGCCAAAAATCCCTGAGCATTCTCCTCCTGAGATGGTACCAATGGCCAACATTTGTGGGCCTGCCTCATGGACTATTGGAAAGGGGCGTAAATAAGGACATCCAAAAAGCCAGATGAGCAGATAGAGATCCATGTCCACACCAGTTCCACTGGGCAAGATAGAAGGCAAGCTTGACTACGCTGCATCTATTTTATTTTATTTTATTTTATTTTATTTTATTTTATTTTATTTTATTTTATTATTTCTATACCACCCATCCAAAAATGGCCCAGGGTTACATTAAAATAAAAACAATTCAAATCAATTAACAGTTAAAATAAAAAACTATTAAAAAAATATAAAACCAATTAACCAACATTTTAAAAGTTTTAAAACCCTGGAAAACCAGGCTAAGCACTTACAGTTTTAAAACAATTTTAAAACCCTGAAGGCCAGGCCAAGCAGATAGGTCTTAAGGGTCTTTTTGCCACTCTCCATGATTAACGGAAGCAGAAGGAATATTGTATGCAAAATAAGCACATGTATTCAGTGTTGCAGACTGTAGCTTTACTTGGCTCACAATTTGAATTGCCTAGCTGCAAGATTTAGATGTTTTGTTAAGCACACCAAGCAGGGGTGTAACTACTATTGGGCAAGGGGAGACATTTGTCTCTGGGCCCGCTGCCTCGAGGATCATCGTCCCAGCTCCCCAGCACCCACGCTTCCTTTGGTGTTCCGGCCAGGGGTATTCCTTCACTCTCTGTCTCTCTCTAGTTCCCTCCCTCCTTTCCCCATCTCCTTTTTGCTCCTCCTTCCTGACCCCAGCCTGGCCCCGTCCAGCCTGCCTTTTCTGGCATCGGTCAGGGCTTTCATTGGCTGGCGGGTGGATGCGTGACATGTCGGAGCACTCCACACATGGAAGCAGAAAGGTGCAGCCGCATCAACTGGCTGGTGGGTGAGCAAACAAGAGATTGCTGTGTGTGAGGGATGCCCATGTCCCGTTTATCAAGGCCGCTGTTCCCGGCTTCACGCCTTGCAGCTGGTTTAAGTGTCTGGCTGGTCACTGCTTCGTTCATAGGCAGGGAGGATGGCCGCTGTGTGTTTGTGTGCTGAGAAGGAGGAGAGACATGGAGCCTGACTCCTCAGGTGAGCACTGGCTCTGACGGACTCCTTCCTCCTTTTTCTCGGTGCAGTGGGAGAGTTGAAGGTGCTTGTGCTACTGCCATAGCCGAAAGGGACACCTGGAACTGTTCTTTAACAAAAGCCATTACTGCATGCAAGAGAGCCTCCAGTTTATTTACATTTTGTCCTAATAAGCAAGCGGATAATTTATAGGGGTGGGCGGGCAGGCAGGGAGAGGCAACAACATGGTCTGTGTATGGCTGTTTTCAGCATTTTTCCAGAGGCAGTGGTGCGTGGACTTTAAAAAGTAATAGAGGACCTAATCTTTTGTCTTCTGACAAAATTTCTGGGTTGTTTTTGATGCTATATCCCCCCCCCCCCCAAGAGATTGGTAAAATGTAATGGCTTTTCATGTGACACAGTTAGGAAAACCACGATATTATAGCTGTTACTGAGGCATTAGCAACTTCCTCCCTGCCCTCGCCAAGGTAGAAGCAAAGACTTCATTACATTTCTAACTCAGGTCAATGGTTTAGTTGCCATTTATTGTATCTTCCTGTTCCCTTCTCTCTCACCTTAATGAGTTTGTATTTAATTTCCAATAATATTTATAATTCTAAAAGGGACAGGCTTTATCTGAAATATTACAGAGGGCTAACATGTTTCTTTTTCTGTGGGAATCTCTTCTTTCTATATATTCATGGAATACGTATACTGACTATAGAAACCATTCTTTTAAAGAATACTTCATTTACACAAAATGCCAATTCAAATCTAACAGGGATAGATACTTTCTCTTAATGTCATAAAGCCATACTCTCTTGCTCAAATATCAGTTCAGAAGGAATGATACAAAATATGTTTTAATATCAGAAGAGCATGTCTTTCTCTAGTAGTTTCTCTAGTTGGGATGTGTGCAGTGATTACTGTTCTGCATTGATACTGTTGTATTAGTTGGGCCTGCTGTTCTGTTGTTTTTTACACCTTGTAACTGTAGTTGGGATATGTGCAATGATTAAAGTTCTTCATAGATTCTGTTGTATTAGTTGGTTCTGCTATTATTTACACCTTGTAACTAGTTGGGATAGTTAGCAGAGACATCAGGCCAGGAGAAGGAGAGGAAAGAAGAGGGGGGGCATATTTTAAAATCTTGTCTCTGGGCTCACTCCAACCTTGCTACACTCCTGGCACAGAGTATACACAGCCATGATCCTAGACAGCAGAGCAGTGCCAATAGTGTGCTTGATGTTTGTAACTTTCCTAATTAAATACACAGGGCTACTAATAAGTAACTTGTTACTTAGAAGAGACACTATATTCTTGTGCTTCAGAAACTGCTGTGTGTAAATGAAGCCTAATTACTGCGTGCTTAGTCCTCCCGCAATCATGTCACTTATCAGAAAACTGCACTGCAGAATCCCAGCCATACTGCTCTTCAGAACGAAGGTTCTTGCCAGGGCATACACAATATGCACAATACCCACTGGTTTGATCCAACATGAATTGGATTGGGATATTATATGCCAGACCCTGCCATGCACAATTTCCACCTCCTTCCTTGGGTGGTAGTGAGGCTGCAAAGGCCTCTGGGTGGGCCTACAGACCCCATGCTTCTTCACCTTCATTGAGTCTGAGACCAGCTGGGCAAGGCCTTTCTTCCTCTTCCGTCCCACTCTTCTGGATCCTGACTTACTTATTACTATTACAAGCCAAACCTTGAATGTAAGGGCTGGGTCATGTCCTATACCATTTCCGAATTATACATAGCTAGATAGAGACAGAGATCTTTCCTATTGCCCCTTGTCACATGACCCCAGGATATGTGTACAGCAATTTTAAATATTTGTACAGTAATTTTAAAAACAAAACAAAACGGCACAGTCGAAACACACATCAAAATCATACCATTAATAATGACAGAAACAATTTGCCGAGAGGCAAATATAAAGATAATGATAGTCTCAAAGGTTCTACTATTTTGTTCAGGAGTCAGACGCAGTCTGGCATGGGGAGGGTCCTGTGGCAGGCCTGCTCAGAGAGTGACTCAAAGGTCCTGGGTTCCAAGAGTGTCCAGGGGAGTCCAGTGTTGTCTCCCCACCACAGTCTCATGCATGGAACTCTCGAGAATTAGCTCAGCAATTCTGGATCCCATGGTACAGTGTTCCGACTTGGAGCTCAGCAGCTCAGTGATTTAGCTCAGGGTAAAGGCTTTGAGTTCACAGTTGGTATTTGATCAAACAGGCTCTGGAGCAGTAGAAGGCAGCATTGTCTGCCAAGTTTCCATGACAGGTCGAAGTTCTGAACCAGAGAGCAAGCAACTAACATTTTGACAGCCAAGCCATTTATTTGTTTTATTTACATACTGCCCCTCCAAAAATGGCTCAGGGCGGTTTACAACAAATAAAAACAATTACAATCAATTAACAGTTAAAATCAAAACTAAATCAATATATAGGCTTTTGCTCTCCACATAGTTCCAAAGGTGGAGAAACTTTAGGTTTCATGGTGGACAAAGAGAACAGATTTGGTATGGGTGTGGTGGTGGTTATTCAGAGAAAACACAGAACAAAAGGGTGCTATTGTGCAAAATCTGCATAAATGATATGGAACTTGCTTGGATTTCTGGGGTGCTTGAATGGTTCAGAGACTCTTTAGTCTCAAAGGTTCATCCTTTTGCTGTGCCATGAACTCTGGCTTCATTAAGAATGCACATGATTCATAAAAGTGCGTCTTGCCAGGGCACTGTCTTTGTCTTTGCAGGGCACTGCTGCTTGATCCAAGCAGAGAAGCCAATTTCCCCCTAGCACTGAGTGCCTGTTCATGCTCCGCTGGCATTGTTCTCTGTAGAAATCTCAAGAAGGTGGGGGAGAGAGACGGTTTGGAATAACTGGTACCAGTTTTGCTATTAGTTGACTGCTTTATTGCACAACAATCAAGGCATGGATCTAGTTGAAAATGGACTCAAATGGTTGCTTGCAATATTTTTTGCATCTGAAATAGAAAAGATTCTGTGTGTGTGTGTATATAAGTGTGTGAGAGAGCCAATATAATTCCATCACTTTTCATTCAGACAATTGTTCCTTTTGAGCAGAAACAGAATTACACTGGTTTGTTCCTGTGCATTGTGCAGACACCACTGGCACATTCTGTTCAACTCAATGTGTTGTGAGTCTGAAGTACAGAAAATTGCTTTGCTGTGTCTGTAAAAATCATTACATTCAAAGTGGTCTTGCATCGCACCCCCCACACCCGGAGCAGCATTCCTAGATTACATTTACATCATTGTATGTAACAAACCCTTTCCAACAATGCAAGCAAAACAAGCAAGAAGTCATGCTTCCAAGTGCCAAGATAGTGAGAGTGCTAGTGCTTCCATACCATTGTAAGTCAGCAATGAAGTGCAAATTATATTGTACATTTCACGAGAAAAGAGATTTGTCTGATTTTCGTCTTATACAATCCAAGTGATGAAGAGGAAACCTAGGTTTCAACAGATGCACAGGAGTCAAACCTAGGTCAAGAACCTTACACCTCTCCCAACCCCAACAATACCATGCATTTGATTATAGGATCATCAGAGGAGGCTCAAAAACGTGCACAGATAGCTCATCTACAGTGCTATCCCATCTCATATCCCATACAAAACTCCTCTGCATCTCATCTATTATATATGCCTGCACCGCACAATAGGCTGTAATACACAAATTAGTTGGACTGTGCCCACTGCAGCAATCACAATCCCACCAATCCAGTTGCAAACTCTACCCAACATGCATAATGCAAGCGTATCACAAAGTATTGCCAGGGCTCTACTGAATGTGGGTGTTGCTCAAGGCATTCTGCACACAACTTCTACCAGAGCTCCACAATCAAATGCCCTAGACCCAACAGGAACTCCACTGGGATACCTGCCCCCCCATTCTCTTCAAAAATACCCCATTTCTACCTACAAGCAGTAATGTGTATGTTTTTCATCCTAGTCCTAGAATCCTGTCCTAGTTTTTTCTTCTCTACAATGAAATCAAGAAATTGCTGAAGACGTAAATCTTCACAATGTTGGAATAGCCAAGCTGGAATCTGAGATAAAGGTCAGGCTAGTCTTTTTTGTGTTAAAGGTAAAGTATGTCATCAAGTCGATTTTGACTCCTGGCGCCCACAGAGCCCTGTGGTTTTCTTTTTGCAGAATACAGGAGGGGTTTACCATCGCCTCCTCCCACGCAGTATGAGATGATGCCTTTCAACATCTTCCTATATCGCTGCTGCCTGATATAGTACCAGCAGGGATTTGAACCGGCAACCCTCTGATTGTTAGTCAAGCATTTCCCCGCTGCGCCACTCAAGGTGGTTTTGTGTGTTTAGATGGCTTGAAAAAGAGATAAATTAATGGAGGTCAAGTCTATCAATAGCTACTATCATGATGGCTATATGCTATCTCTAGGTTCAGAGGCAGGATGCTTCTGAAAACCAGTTGCCGGGAAAGGAGAAGGGCATGCCTTCACTCCTGCTTGGGGCATCTGGTGGGCCACTGTGGGGAAAAGGAAGTTGTGTGAGATGGACTTCTGGTCTGATCAAACAGGGCTCTTAAGTGCTTATGTGTGCCAAAATCACATCCAACCATGCTGACTTCGTGAAATATACCTTTGATCATTTTCTCAAAACAGCTTCAAACATTATTGAAGCCGTTCCACCAGCTACATCCACTCTTCAGGTTTGTATGCAGAGGGCAACACTCATGTGGTATTCAAAGAGTGGCTTGTGCATCTCATTCTGCAGTTGGGTGTACATGCTTTCACCACATGTTTTTGAACATAAAAAAGGTAAAGTGTGCCATCATGTCGATTTTGACTCCTAGCACCGACAGAGCCCTGTGGTTTTCTTTGGTAGAATGATGATGATGATGATGATGTATTCGATTTCTATACCGCCTTTCCAAAAATGGCTCAGGGCGGTTTCAGAATACAGGAGTGGTTTACCATTGCTTCCTCCAGTGCAGTGAGATGATGCCTTTCAGCATCTTCTTATATCGCTGCTGCCCAATATAGCACCAGTAGGGATTCGAACAAGCAACCTTCTGCTTGTTAGTCAAGCATTTCCATATACCTAAAGAAAAGCAACATTAGAGAAGATCATCACTGAACTTATGGATTCTGCTTATGTGAGGCAACTGCATTTGGCTACAGTTATGCTTTAAAGCCACAAGAGGTCACCATATCTTCATTTCAGGTGCTTAGCAAATTATTCCAAGGTGGGAGCACAGTGAAGGAAAACAAGGGAGACAACAACAGCAATAGAGGGATACCGCTGTGGAACCCATGTAATTGCCAATTAAACTGGCAAGGATGTATCTGGAAAGTCCTGAGGAACATACCACCCGGAGATTTTATAGAGGGCAGTAGATAAAGGCAATAAATAAATAAATCTGGATATGGCGGGAAGGAATAAACAGTAGGGAAGTCCACGGAACCGGCTGGCCTGGTTCGGTTTGAGGCTGGACTGGCCTCAAACCCAACCGGGCCAGTTCGGTCCAGCAACCCCCTCAAACTCCACCCCCCCGGTTTAGTTCGGTCCAAGGGGGTTTGTGAGCTTAAAATTGTTTTTTTTTAAAAAATTTACTCTCCTAGAGGGAGTTTCTGGAGGAGTTCCATGTGGGCAGCCGCATGGCCTCCATAATGGCCGCCAGGTGAAGGCCGAAAACCATGAGGAATGCCAGCGGGAGGAGGGGGAACCTCCATGGACACCTGACCCCCCTAACCTCCAGGAACTCCCCCGAGGGAGTAAAAGTAATTTTTAAAAAACACACACAATTTCAAGCTCGCAAACCCCCTGAACATCAGGGGGTGTTCGGTCTGGGGTCGAGTTGTTCGGTTCGATGTCGAACACATTCGACATCAAACCTATTTGTACACCCCTAATATACAGTCCAGTGAATAAAGTCCTTGTGATATTTGGCAAGTAACTATCACAGCCTTAAGCTATCTCACCAGTTGGATAGATAATTTTTATTTTATTATTGAATGTATATACCATTTTCCATTAAAACAGTCCAAAAGCAGATAGATAAATTTTAAAACAAAAATATGCATAAGCTGAAAAGTAATAGTAATAAAACTGTAATAAAAAGTAATAGTAATAAAACTAAATAAAAGTAATAGTAATAAAAAGTAATAGTAATAAAACTGATAATAGGTAACATCTAGGCTAGTCAGTCATTACTATGAATCAGACAAGTTAGTCATGACTAACTTAAGGGCCATTAATTTTGATGGGACTTAGCCATGACTAATTCAGTTGGGATATTGTCCAATTTCTTTTTAAAAACAAGTTTTTGTGCTTTACAAAAATTCCCTTGCCGCCTCATAAAGCTGTTATTGTCAAAATAATAGCTTTATGAGGTGCCTGCACATTCCTAATCCGGCTGAGGAGGTTTGTGCTCACAGCCCAGACCTCTGAAGAAGAGAAGCCTGTTTGCAGGCTGATTGCTCTCCTGTGCCTTCTTCCTGAGTGCTTGACTGATTCCATCTGCCCCCGAGGACCAGGGATCTCTCGTGAGAGGGCGGATTTCTGGAGCCCTTGGGAGCATTAATTGGAATTTGGTGCCGGGCCTTCAGTGTGGGACTGGGGTTGGGGCGTGGCGTGGGGAAGTTATATTAAGGTGGGGTTGGAGGTCTGGGTTAAAGTTTGTTAGTCCTCCTTTTATTGGGTTGTGCCAGGTCTTTTGTTATAATGTGTTTGGGTTCTCTTAGGCAGGGTGATGTGAGGTGTGTGTACAGCAGCTCTGGGGCAGCTATTACTGTAGTGTTGGAGAATAGGAGAATTGCCATTGGCAGTGTTGGAAGTTAAGGACTTTGCGTTGTCTCTTGTCTCAAAGACAGTGGAGGATAGACTAGTGAGTCAGAGGGCTAGAGGGTCAAGATATTGGTTATCCCTTCTCTACTGCTCTGACACTATCCCTTTGGAATGTAGATTGCTAATCTTAGGGACACTTCCTCCTTCCTCTCTCTCTTCTCTTCCTGTTCCTTCTATCTTGCAACATGCAAGCAAGCTCCTCTCCCTGCACCATGTGTGCAGAGATGCTGAATCTATCTGCATCCAGCTAGCTAGCTAGATTAGAGATCCTAACCCCTCACTTTCCTATCCAGAATGGAGTTCTCTAATAAATGCCATATATCAGAAACTTAATAGCTGTTTCCCGTTTTGGCTGCCCTGCCAGCAGGAGCAGGTAAGGGAATGTGGGCGGGGAG